>NC_054482.1:13431885-14056468 GCF_017639515.1 Carcharodon carcharias | reverse complement strand
TCCCCATATCCCTGAAGCTTTTTCTTCCTTCAAGTATTTATCCAATTCCCTTTTGAAAGCTACGAATGAATCTTCATCTGCCCATATCAGGCAGTGCATTCCAAATTCTAACTATTTGTTGCATTAAAAAGTTTTTTAATTGCTGAAAAGAGAAGCTTTTAATCTTGCACTCATCAGGAGAAATGCAAGAAAGCCAAATTTCAAAATATCACAACAAGTTATATTATAGGAGAAAAAAGTGCTGATTGGCTTGCAAGTCGACTCTGATTAGTCGAGGTTATTGCTATGGAGAAAAGAAATGAGGATCTATAGGCTCCCATTCTTCTGGGTAATTCAAAAAAAGGCACAAGGTTCGAACATATTCTTTTTGTTTGCCGAGAACAGGTCTCTGCGTATGAATGTATGTTGCTCCTAGCAAGCATAAATGAACCACATTATGAGCCTAATTACCCATCTTAAATGGGTTGTTAGTTTGGCTATATGCGTACTCAGGATTGTTCAGAAAGTGCTGCCCAATTAAGGAATCACATCTCACAGTAGACAATTTGTTTTAGGTTTTGCAAGCATGGGCTGGTTGAATGGGGACTTTTTTCTGTCTTTTATGAACAGACAGAGCAACATGCTGGTGGATTTGACCAGTCAATCATTGGGATGTACAGCCTACATATCTGGCATTGCAGTGGCATTGAAATTCATACACAACATTGCTCAATTATGGGGTAGGCAGAACATCTTTTTGGACTGACGGCAACATTGTATTAGTGAAAATATCATTCACATTTTTTCTCACATCACCTCTGGTTCTTTTGCCAGTCAAATTAAATCCATGTCCTCTGGTTATCAACCCTTTAGCCATTGGAATCAGTTTCCCTATTTCATATGATAAATTTATATGACAACTTTCTGTTTTCAGCAGAATAACTGATTTTGTTTGGTCTGAGGCAAGATTTTAGGAGTTGTCTGCTTCAATATAAAGTGAATGCTTCTTGAGTTCACTTTATTAAATACAATCAATTTGCTTTACTATTTACAATTGCAATTTATTTTGATACTTGTACAGATTAATCAAGTTCAATTCAGCCTTGAAGTGAATTTGATATAATTCATACTTCCATTTGACTTCACAGTCCAAGTTTATTTGATATGGAAAGAAAATAAAGAGCTAATTTTGAACATTAAACATTAGCTGAATTGGTCTATAGGATGTAATCTGAAAAACAGGCTCGAGGGGCCAACTCTTGCTCCTAATTCATGTGTTCATATGCAAGCTCGTAAATGTTAAAATTGTGAATAAGCTTAACTAGCCTCAAAAATAATGGGTTATAGCATTTACCAGTTTAAAAAAAAGGGGCTTTAAAAATAACCTAGTGCGTTAGTAACAGCTACAAAATCCCAAAATGGATTTTAGGCAATCAACCAAAATAAACAAAAGATGGACTAGCATGTTACAACTGAATGATTGTGCTTGATATTTTAAGGTCAAATCACTCCAGCTCCCAGTCAAATCATCTTATATCACAAAAATAAAAAACATCTGATGAAAAGTAAGACATTATTAGCAATTTACATTTACGAGATGAATTAAAAGCATCATATATTACCTATAGAGAAAATTGTGGCCTCATTTACATTGCTATTATTATGTCACTTTGTTCATGACTATGCGCGTTCACTGATTAATAATAAGTGCAAATTTAAGATATAGGCTGGGAGTTTTGGCGAGGTAGCGTAATTCACTCAAAATCAGCTAAATCTTTTGCATCAGTTCAAAAAACTTCCTACTGGCAGGCCACCTCATCAAAACTGGTTAAGACTCCAGATCGAATTAACCAGCGTTGTGAGTTTTCACTAAGTCCACCCATTTGCAGGCCTTCGAGTAGGCTCTTAAAATTAAGCTTTCTTTTCCAGTGTAAGGGCACCAATCAATTCTGAAAACTAGCTCAAATTTGAGCAAAATTTGCACCCAATTTGTTGATTGCATCTGAATCATAAACTCTACCCCATGGTAAATTCACATCAAGGGATGTCATTTTTCAGTTAAAATCCATCCTTTACCTCTACTAAGACTCGAGGATCATCAACATTAATATGGTGAATGTAAGTCAGCATGGATCCATGATATAGGCAAATAAATTCAAACAATCCAAGAAGTTAAGAAGTTGACTAGAAAGTAGATTTTCTCCCAGTATCATTTGCTAATTAATAATAAACTCCTCAATAGTAAATGTAGTGCCTTACCAAATGATGCAGGTCAGAAAAGGTCTCAGGTTCAATTTCATGGCCGACCTTTCAAATCCATTAAACCTATCTTGACCAATTCCTGCCCATGCCCCAATATAATAAAAACCTATTAAAAGCAGTTTTTGGGAATGTTGCCATAAGGACCAAGGTAAAGGTATGTTTCAATACCATAATTGATTTCTTTACAAACATTTAAGAAATGCAGAATTTATCTCAGACTATGGTATATCCAACAGTACAATCATTTCCTATAGTTTGGGAAAACTAGATTCAGCAGTAAGTCAACATCAGCCCACTGTATTTTCCAGGAACTATGACCGATAAATTTAAAATGTTTTCTCTCTGCTGGCTGTAACAATGCCCCAAAAGATTTTAGTTTGGGAATGTAAACTGAATTTTTATTGAATATGAGCATTCACAAGGCACATAAAATTCAGCACAAACCAATTTGAACATGTTCGGCATCATTAAACTACCTTAGATTGGTCGATGTATACAGAAATGCAAATTTGGCAGATCTTTCATGCTGGCAAAACTGCTTTATGTCAATACAAACTGTATATTGCAACAAGCGTTTCAGAGGACTCATAAGGATGGTGGGCAAGGAAATGGAAGAATTACTTTGGTTCAGCAGAAAATACTCTTCCTAATTTGAGGATAAGGTACATTAATCTGTAAGAGGAGAGTGGGTTTTCTTTGCCTTATCTTTTTTCTAGCCATTCAATACCCGACCTGTTAACATTAATGTTTGATGCCAGCACTGAGTGCACATCAATGCCAACATTGGTAATTTAAAGTGGAAATATGTCCCATCTGCCACTTTCAAAAATACAAAAATTAAATCAAATTTCCTACCATATAAAAGTTAATATACTTATGATTGCCAACTAGGTGGTACAGAGTATCATACTCTCCTTTCACTTTAGAGACCTATATTTAAATCAAACTCAGAGTGAAGGATGAATGTCTCCTTTAAGTCTTTGTCATTAGGTACTCCAAGGAGATTAGGCACACTCAGTCCAGCACTGAATGAGCTACATAAGCTTATAGTACAAGACTACATAAATGTGCACCTTCACCAAGTCTGAGGGATAGATAGAATGGAAGAATGAAAAATTCTGTCCTTTTGGAAGAGAAGCAAAAAGAAATCATGAGATTAGACTGCTCTATATTCGCCTCCTTCAATTTGTATCATTAGTATAAATTCAGCAAAAAAACGGCATAGACATTTAATGTGCAAACTAAGTAACATCAACTAGTACCCATTAATGGTTTCTTGTAACTGTTACATCCAAATCATATCTTTAAACGATAATCAGAACAATATTAAAATAGAGCTTTTGTGCTAAAATGGTGAGGATTCAATAATTTATATTTCTTGGTTGCTCTTCTGAAAGAAGAGATGATGTATTAAATTCAAAACTAAAGCTCAGCGAGAATGTGTAATGTGTGACTTCATTTCATTTCAACATCTGTTACATGTAACTCATTTCTAGTTCTACGGACAAGAGCTAGTGAGTTGTTGAAAGCATTTTACTGTTGAACAAAATTTCAAACTGAACAAATTCACATATACTGGTTCTAAGATATGGTTCTCTGAATATATTGGCTTTTGATTTAAAGCAGTGTTTTCACTCTCCCTTCACAATAGTGTATTTTGTTACTGAAGCATATCAATAAAAATCCAGTGCTGACTTTGGCAGACAGAACTTACAGAGCAAGAATGTCTTACTTGAAGCAGCAGGGAAATATACACAGGCTTATTCCATAACTCCATATTCATTCTAGTCTAAACAGTGTTCAGTTGCATACTATCTTTAAGATGTTTCAAAGCTGTACTGTCTAAATGAATGTAACATAGCTTACTATCATGCTTTTGTACAAGATGCTTTTAAGCATACAAATTATTCAAATAATTTTTCAGAAGATAGTTGTACTTGAAAGATCTAGGTTCTTTAGAGATCAGCTAACAATTCAGCCAGCTTACCAGCCAAAATAGCTAACAGGAAATAGGAAGGCCACATGTGGAACTAATTACTCATGTGTAGGCCATGACAAAGAACATTTCTCCAGACTTTTCATGAGCTTCACTTTCAGGAAGTAGCTATAATTACTGTTCAAGTCTAGGGCATGATTCTTAGTACTGACAGTTCTAGCATTTGAGAGGAGCCTATACTCTTTTCTGTACTGAACAGGAACTAGGATAAAACTGTTACAAATTAAAAACAAATGCTCCCTTCACAATAAGTCTTAAGTATTTACTAACATAAACATGGATCAATTTTCTTGCCAGTTATATATATTTTAGTTAACTGTTCAAAACTATTGCACTAAAATGGTTCATCTTGATTTTACAGCTTTTCCATACAAGGGGCCCACTTCCTGCCTCGCTAAGAAAGCTGGCCGAAAGATGAAATGACTGTTTAGCATTACACTAAAACATCTGGTACCATTTTATATACAGACCCATGTCTGAGAGCAGGCAATTCTAGCGGTCTCTCCAGCGGCACAGTGCATACCCAATCTCCCTGGGGTGACATCATCCCATATATGGGTTGCTAGGCCCAACCCACCCTTTTTTTTCTTGTCCTAAATTCATTGCCAGATCCCTGTCTCCTGCAAATGTGCCACGTCAAGGCTGGAAATCACAGACCTTTTAGAGACTTCAGTGTACGCAGACAACAGTGGATGGTGAACTTGGTGTGCAGGTATAATTTCTTTGATGGCAGAAGACAAGAAAAAGTCAAAAGGTCCTGCTCCGTCGCCCCAGTGTTCAGACTACCTGTTCAGGACAATATTGTTGTACAGTAGTCTGCACATTGGTTAGACTGGGCATGGGAAAGCAGCAGCAGTTAAGTTTCCACACTTTTCAAGGAAGACAGATGAACAGTGCTACAGTAAGAGCAAGTATTTTTCTTTCCTTCACCTTTTGTTTTTGGAAAAAAAATCCAGCAGATGAGGAACTCTTCTAACAGGAGGCTCTCACCGCATAGCTTAGCAGCAGGAGACATGCCTAGGCCTAATGTTGGACAACACCTGGTCCATGACCTGCCGAACTTCACTGACCTGATCTTACCACCACAAATGGAGATATGCACCATATCAAAGGAAGAGAGTCAACACTAGGTACTCTACTGTAAATAACACAAAGGTCCTCTGTGAAATGAAAACAGCTTATTGTACTTCTTGTAAGCATTTATCTCACAACCATAAAGACAGCTTTGTCTGTACAATGATCAAATTTAATGTTTATTTTATAGTGGTATTACAGAAGCTAATAGTTAAAAAAGATTTTGCTTTAAGGCATTCAATAGCTAAATTTAATGTGACTAACAAATTTACTACAACTTTTCACACACTGATTTAGTTATGCAATTTGTGAACCAGTCCTCAATAGCTTAATGATTTTGTTTTCTTCGGAGGGGCTTCACAGGTTACAGAGGTGAGTACTAAAATTTTAGGATACTAGGCATTAGTTCAGAAATTCTTTGTGATATTTTAAACTGTCTGTAAACTTATGGATTCAAATTCTGAATGTTAATTTTCTTAATTTTTGCATGTTTCTCCAGAAATTACACTTTGTAAGATTCCAGCTGCACATACAAAACAAAATAATAAATCAAATTTAGTTAGTCACGAGGGAAAGTAAAAATAAAAGTGTCTGCACTGTGGCCTCTTAGTTGATAAAAACTTTTGCATACTGTGATTAAGTTAATAATGAAAGAAGACATTTCTACTTTGCTTTGTTAATTACAAATAGCTATGGTAAATAATGGTTCAGAAGGGAGGCGAGACTTGTTAACTTTTAAAAAATGAAATACAAAATAGTTCAAATCAAATATCATAGATTTGAAATGTACCCTATTAGAGACAAAATATATAAATTCCTGCACAGCAATATCATTTTAAAAGGAAATGCTTACAATTAGGCGATGACGTGGTACAGCATTAAAAAAAAATCTTTGTCTGAAGTAGTAACCCTTCTGTTTTTAGCAACTTCAGTTTAGATCAAATCCTATCTCATTGCAGAGATAAAACTTCTACAGCTGCTTGGCACATGTTTCGGAAAAAGGAGTGCTTAAGGAATTCAAAATACAAGTAAGGTCTTCTGGGCATCATTGTAGGAGTTACTGTACTCTGAAATCTTATTTTCTGTGAGGCTGAATAATGTATCACTAACTTCACATGTCTGTTCACAGATCTACTGCATCATTCCACTGACCAACTTGATTTCTTATTTGATGGGAAGAATCAATTTCCACATCTTTAGTGTGAAAGTTGTTCAATATTCTCATTGGAAAAGTTTTAAAAGCTGTACTTTATAGGCTTATGTAGTAATTTATGAACAGTGGATTAACTTCTTAAACACAAATCAAATTTATTCTGAAATTACCCTCTCCTGTTCATTCTAGTCACTGAACACTGTTTTTAGGAGGCACCCTGTGAAGAGGTAATCAATATGCTAAGCGATGGGAAATACACTGCGTCTGACTTTACATCAGGTCTTAGAATTGATAATGGCCATTATGATTCTTAACTAAGGACAAACACTTTGCTGAAAGCAGTAGCTACATACACATAATAGTATTCAGGCATTATAAAAGATTATTTCATTCAAGTAATTTTTTTGATAGGTAATTTTTTTTCTGATTTGAAACACATTTTTGCTGATTAAAAACAGATAGATTAATAAAGAGAAGTATGCTGGATTACTGCATTCAGAGAGGTACAATTTCCCATTCAGATCTTTATCAAAGTTGCACCAAATTACTGAAACAGTGAAAATTTCCCGTCAGTTGGCCACAGAATGAAAATGGCAATCACCATAGGTAAATTTGCAGCCTTAATGCCACTGCCTTCGTCGGTAGGGGGTGGTTGAATTTGCCGTGTAGGAGCAGAAAAAAATTGGGAAAATAAGGCTTTTTATTTAGTTAAATAGCTGCAACTTTAACACAATTCACAAGTCTTAGCTTCTTAGTACTTATTCTTAATCTTGTCGTTCTTGCTGGTCTACTAAATTGTTTATATTAGCTAGGCACCAGCAATGGACCACCCAAGTCTCAAATCTCCATGGAAAGTGACAAGAGGCAGAAAATTGTGCATTGATAATTTTTTCAACTCCTTCAGATCAAAGAAAAATGTTAGTAGGAGAAACTTCTGAAACAGGGCCAAACTCTTAATAATGGTCTTATTCAATTTTCATTTTTTTTTTACAAGTGCTGCATTATATTTTTTAAAAACCTCTTATAAACTTCAAAGCGCTAACATCTGATAGGGCTTGAATTACCTGGCAGTAACAATTAGTTCCACTTTTGCAATAAGAATTCATTTGCATTTTCAGTTGTTATACACTTGAGAAAGATGTGCACCCTCAGGGAAACTGCATACCCCTCTATTTATTTTTTTAAATTAATTAGCATACAAAGGTACACGTTTAAAATTACATTTGCTAATTGCTTTCAATAATGCAAAAGGAAGAGAAATGTGTTCAAAACATAAAGCGGCTGTTTTTTTAAATGAAGATTAAGCGGAAATGTAACTGTTTGAAAATAAACATGCAATTTCCACGAATAAACAACTGCACTGTATGTCAAAACTTTGTATAAAAACCAGGATATTGGCCAGTAGGCAAAGGTTTCATTACTAGATGGTATTCAGTTCAAAATAAACATTTAAAAATATCCATTTCCTGCACGTCTGCCAGTACATACAGTGTATAATGCATACCATTTTTGTAGTTTTAAAGGTTGTGGACTTGGGACACCAGTAATACTGAGTTTGTTTCCCTATTGTATGATCTTATCTATCCTGTGAAGCAGTAAAGTTGCCTGAAGCCAGTCCAATTTGTCAGAATAAACAAACTTGCATGATTCAGTACAATTTGTTGATCCTAAGAGGACAATCTTGGACAACTCCAATTGTAACCATTGTATAACAAGAATTACTCGTTAATATCAAAAGTTTAAATCACTTCAAACACTCAGTAATAAATTACCTGTATCTTTTTGTATATAGCCACAACTGTAATAACTTTACAGCAGTAATAGCATCTCACGAACAATAACATTTCCCAATGTTCAATTAATGGATCCAATATTATACCAAATCAGATTATGCTGATTTCACAACAGTCAAAATAAAACTTTCAAATGTTTTGTCACATTGTGCATTAATAATAATTGGCTCCATCAGAATGTCATCAATTTGACAGCCTGCCTGCCTAGCAATCAGTGCACTTCAACTTTTGGATGTGATGTGCTTTGAGTCGTTTCTGACACTAAATAAATGCAAATTTTTCTTTCAGTTGCCACACATTTCATAACAAAACTTATGTAACATTAGGTCAGCAATATTAAACATTGGCATTATTTGCCTTGTGTAAACAGATTGCTATACTGTAATAACATCAATCAATAGTAATAAAAGCAATAATATACAATAGAGCTACTGATTACTCAAGCTTTCACATATCGCTATAAACTAGTACAAAGCAATTTTTCTTACTGTATAATGCACAGTAATTATATTTATGACTGAGTTAAAGAAGTTAATAAGTATATATATATGTGTGTATATATATTTTATATATAAATATATATATATATATAATATATGGTATTCTCTCGCCAAACACAGGAATTGTCTTTTATTAGTTAAGTATCACAATTCATTACATTTTCCCCTTTTCAGATACGTGAAAGCATACCATTTTCATGCTTTTGAGCTAGTCTGCAACTGAAATATGTTTTATTTAAACATATTTCCAGCCAAGCAACCAGTTGCTTAGATCTACCATTCGACGAAGGGTGTGTGGGAGTTAGGTGGAAAAGTGGAAAGAAGGATGGAATACAAAAACACCAAAATGCATACATTTGGATATCAGAAATAACTTACTGTTGTAATAAGAAACAAAACTACTTATTAATCCTTAGTCTATATCTGGTACATCTAAGAATAAATGTGATTCCTTCTGTGTTCTATTGTATATTTATGATTGCTACATAAACAAAAAGCCTATTTCAATATGTATTGCTAAAAGAGTGCAGAATGAATTTTCTCCTGTCAATTGTTTTGGAAGCACTTATTGCTCAGAAGAACACAAATGCTAAAGAAACCTAGCAATGGCTGGTAGGAGTTGTCATGTGTCTGCCTGTCTACACTTGCTGTGCAGAAAATCCTCTCACCTGTACAGCAGGCACAGACAGGCAGTCACATGACAACCCAGCCTGACTGACAGCCATTCAACCGGAAATCAGAAGAACCATTCTCAGTACAAAAGGCTTCATGAGATTTATTAAAATACCATCTTCAGCAACGCAGTACAGCTGCTTTGTAAGTTCGCCTTTCTTTCTCATCAACTGTGATGACTACATGTTTTGATTATGTACATTTAGTTTTTTCACTAATGCAGATACGAAAAATAAAGAGTTTATGGGTAATCCAAATGTTAATTGGATTGGTTTGATTAGGACAAAGAACTGTCTAAGTTTTTAACAGAAGTAGACACCTTTGAAACTATCTGAAAGAACTACATTTTGACACTTTACCGGCAGTCACATAAGCGCAGCATGTCTAATTCTGCACAGTTTTCGCTGTTAAAATGTTCAGTCATAAAAAAATGCTTTTAATAATTAAATTTCCTGGCATTTATGTTTTAGCAGCTGCTTGCCATTGCTTGAAATTAAAAGGAACCTAATGAGGATAATTAAATACTTTTCAACGGTTTCAATTTTACAAGTATCAATGTGCAAAGTCTCTGTCATGTAGTTTGATACAATATATTACACATTTTAAAATGTTTCATCACCAACCAGCCTTCTTCCTTATAAAAAGATCAGAAATTTAATGGCTACTTGATAATACTGTACTGACCAGTTATTTTACTTTCAATTACCGAAATGTTTAATGTGTATTTTGAGATGGAAATCATTCACATAGAATGAATATATTGCTAGGATCAACAAATAACTAAACAGTGTTACCACTGCTCCATCTTATTAGATTCCTGAACTGTGAAACACTGACAGACCCATAGCTTAAATTAGAGGTAACACTTGTTCCACACAAATAACACACGGAATCACAGAACAATTGCAACTCAAAAGGAGGCCATTTAGCCAGTCGTGTCTGTGCTGGTTCTTTGAAGGAACAAACAAGAAGCTAACACAGTTAAATACAAATATCAATTTCGCAAGTTAAGAATACTTTTAGAAAAAACAGACAGTACAGTTCAACACTTACTTTATTACTGCAATAGTGTTGGCATTCCTTGTTGGAACCATTTATTATAGCGTTGAAGGTCTGCATTCTAAAATGTAAAAAGCCCTGTTGCCTTATTCAACAATATGGTAGTCCCATTAAACTTTGGGTCAATGATGCCTTCTGATTAAGGAAGCAAGCTGAAACTAAAATGAGCCCAGCCTATCTATAGAGACTTGGTCCTTAATCCAAATGTAGAAGTAGAATAGTAGTATGTGGATGTTACTCTCCTAAAATGCCTGGAGGGAAAAGTCCCTTACAGGTATCTTAATAACCAGATCATGGAGCAAATTCTACAGTTTTAGACTGAGTCAACAGAGCTGCTAGTATTTCTCTTCCTCAAGGTACTCTTCTATCTATTAGCATTCAGTAATACATAGTTCTGTTGAAGCTGCTCCCTTAACTAAAATGAACTTCAGCAGGGCCATTTTAATATAATAAAATATTCAGCATTAATACATTTTGTTGCAAGGGAACATGAAAATTATCCCAAATATATACCCACCAAACTCCAAAATTTGCTGGAGCACAGCATCTCACAGCATGGTCTATTAGTTAGCTGCTTATCCTTGCCCTTCAGCTCGAAAGAACTTTGCTCCACAAATTGCTGAAAGTGCACTGCGATCTGCTAACAGCACAGCAAGTGTAATGGGTCATAAGGGATATTGGTGAACAATGTGACCAACAGTCTATCTCCTTAACCAACGAGATTTAAGGATAGGGAAAATAACAAAGAAATGACAGAAACAGAAACAAGGTGAATTAAAGTCAAATTAGGTATAAAATGGCAGAGCGGCGCAAACTGTACAGCAACTTGTGGTGATTCGCAAGACACAGGGTGCTTCTTCCTTACCACAAGTTGCTGGACAATTTACATACTAATAACAGCACATGCATCATATTCGCTGTTACTTTCCCAGCAAATTCTGGGCCATAATTCTATACCATACCCATACCTACTGGGTTCACAAAAAATATATTAGACATTTTTTTTACTGACTACAGGCATAACTGATCAGTCAGGAACAGTTAACTAATTGGCAGACCTGTGTTACATCTAATATAATGTATGTGATATGTTATATTATTATGGCTCTCAAATCAGTACAGTAGATGTATTTTTGGATATCACATGCCTCTTAACTTAATAACACCTTAGGTGTGGGTAATTTCCAATAGCCTTTCCCAAAAGTGAAGAAATGTCGAAACGTCTGCATCACACCATCAATCATATGACCATTATATTAGTTGGTAAGGGGGGCGGGGGTGGTGGTGGAATGGTTTAGCCAATTTTAAATGTAATTTAGAACCTGTTGCCTGGAAGGAATTAACTCAAGTTTATTGTTCAAACTCTCACAGCAGTTAATTATCACATTCCTGGGCTGTGAAACTCTCCCCAACAGAGCGAACAAAAAGCTATTTATATTTTAAGTTTAAACTATAGTTAACTGTTTCCATGAGAAAATCTTACTGTCTTTCACAGCTATGCATCCACTTTTATAATTGGCAATTGCCAAAAAATACTTGACTATAGCTACATTATCTTCAGGTGAAATACAACTGTGGCACACCTGTGGTATAAAATCATTCTGATATATTAAGTTTATTTTCTCCATTATGCTTTTTACTTTTGTTTCTCACCATACTGTTTTTTAACCAATTTTTTGGTCATCCTCCTACTATCTCAGTTTTTTGCTCACCATCCATTTTTACTTAGCTACATGTCTGGGAAGCACCTTGGGGCAATTTTCTACATTAGAGACATAGGGCAGAATTTTGCCCTTGGCGTGCGGGATCGGCAGGAGAAGTCAGGAAGCTGACCGCTGCCCACAATTGGCACCGCACCGCAATTTCACACTGGCAGGCCAATTAAGGCCCACCCAGTGTGGAACGTGAGCAGCAGTGCTCAGAGCTACCTGTGCAGGGGAAGGAGCAGGGTGAGCGTTTCATAATCTGTGCCTCAGGGAGATGAAACGCTGTTTAAAAAAAAATAAAGAAAATAAAAATGTCATAAAACATGTCTCCTCACATGGCTCTGTCACATGAGCAGGGACATGTTTTTAATTTAAGTGTAATATTTTTATTGAGTTTTTATTTATTTTAGGAAACCTCATTCTGCCCATGGATGAGGTTGCCTAAAAAGTGCAGGGGCCGCTTGGCCTTTTTGCCTGCCCACCAACCGTTAGGTCAGACGGGCAGTGTAAATTTGAATTTAATTACCTTTTTTGGGCTTAGTAGGCCTTTTAATTGTTGGCAGGTGCGCACCGGTGTCGGCAGAACTCCGAATGAAACATCATGAGACTGCGCAATGTCGTCGGGACACTCGCCAGACATCATCTCACATCATTTTACGCTCAGCCAAGTTGGGAGCGCGTCCACCTGCTGAGCTTAATTGTTTGCCCATAATAAACTGCAAATTGCCATTGTTGCTATAATGATGGTACTGAGCACTCCTAGGGCAGGGTTATTTCAACTAAATACAGAGTGAAAGAACTTACTAGTTGATCTCAACATTGTTTTTAAATCCGAGCTCAGAACTGAAACCACTGCCGTGCCAACATTACTCTTCCATTTTCCATGCCAACCACATCTTGTGGCTTTGAGTGAGATTACAAATTTACCACCCATGTTGAATTTATGAATTGTTTTTACACTGTGGTATTGCGCCCATTAGGAACCAAGTTAAGGTTGTCTTGAAACTTTTCACAGGGGATCCTGAAAGGTAACAGAAAAGAGACATGCATTCCAACTGCCTGATCAGATTTGCAGTAAAGGTATTTTAAAATGTATCACTGTGTTTCCTCACATACTTTAAAAATTATTTTCATTCTCGCCACATGCTACTTCCCCAGCTGATGAAAGAGGTGCAAGAGTGCCCCAAGTTAGTACAGAAGGTACTCAACATTAACACTGAAAGGCTCACCCTCCAGTTTTCTCTCACTCCTAATGAAGGGGTGTCTGGCATTATTTATGCATTTACCCTGTGGTCCAGCCAAGATTCTGAAAACGACTTTTGGGGATTGTGGACATTGGTCCAGATCTTACACTCGGCATAGAAAACTTAGATGAATCAACACACTACACCACTTGGTGATTTAAGAATTTAATAGCCATATGCAGCAACATCTTTTGGATAGAGTAATGATTGTAAATTATACAGTTACAAGGGAATCTGAATGCCTTCTTACCTCTTCATCCTTGAACCAACAGAGACTCTCTGCAGTCAGTACAAACCAGTATTCCTTGGAGCCTCCTTTTATGATGCTAATGTTGCTGACGGTGAGCCAGCCTTTTCTTACCACCTACAGGAATAATGGATGGGAAAACAGACATAACACCTTGGTTAAAGCATATCTTCTACTTATTAGTCTACCTGAATAAGTGGTCACTATGCTGTCTCTATACTAGCAAATTAACACCCGTGCTTTATATTTTGTTTTTGCAGTGTTAGCACCACAGCATAATACTGTCTGTACTTCTGATTTTCGAACTGGGACAGGCAGTAAAACTCCCCTGAAAATAGTGGTTTCACTCCACAGGTGCTGCATAGTGAGTCCAATGCAATTGGAATTACGCCACAACTCTGCTGATTTTTATTTCACAATACACTGTGCTGCTGATGTGATTGTGGGCATGAGTGCTGATGTGACAACACAAAGTGTGTGCACTCCCAACACATACACAGAGCCCAAGATCACATTGCAATTGGAATTACGCCACAACTCTGCTGATTTTTATTTCACAATACACTGCGCTGCTGATGTGATTGTGGGCATGAGTGCTGATGTGACAACGCAAGGTGTGTGCACTCCCAACACATACACAGAGCCCAAGATCACATTGCAATTGGAATTACGCCACAACTCTGCTGATTTTTATTTCACAATACACTGTGCTGCTGATGTGATTGTGGGCATGAATGTTGATGTGACAACACAAGGTGTGTGCACTCCCAACACATACACAGAGCCCAAGATCACATTGTTCATGCAGAAGCATAATTATCATTATGACTTTGCACACTTTGTCTGAACTACAATGAAAATGACTTGAGAACCATAGAACACTACAGCACAGAAAACAGGCCATTCGGCCCTTCTAGTCTGTGCCGAAATATTATTCCACCATCCATCCAGAGTATAAACGCATTGTCTCAGTATACTGTAGTATTAATGTCAATGAGCAGCCAAAAGTCAACAAAATGAAAAATATAGGCTTAACAATTTTCTTGTGATTTCAGCAATATTTAGCACTTCTGTAGAATAAAGAGGCCACTTCATTTATCTTCCATAAAATTAAAATCAATTCCTTTGTTAGATTATGAATCTGCTTTTCTTCATTAAAAGCTGAAATAGAATAATTTTGTTTCTTAAACTGAGTTTTCTGAATGATTTAAATTCTTAGCTCTATCTGAAGTTTAAAAAAAAACCCATTGCCCGAAGTGTGCAGTATGTGTGTTCTTGACGCTTGGCAATGACACTGATGTTACAAAAATATAAACAGCAGACTACATCACCAAATTTGAGGCAGTAACTAAATCCCTAGTCATATTTTCTGTCTTCAGTGTAGGGTGGTAATAAAGTCATACCGGTCAGAACAAGTATAACAGAACAAGGAAGGAACAAGTTGATTCCGTAATCCTACACTCCCATCAAGTAGCCTTACTCGACAGAAGCACAGATTGGATAATCTGGGCTGTAATGCTGTAGCCCTATCACCTTTCTCCAGTTCCCTCCAAGCATGGCTTCTATACTGGGATCATGGAATCACTCTTAAAATGGCATTTCTGCTAACATCTTTAGAATGTCTTTGAAAACTGCCTGAACAAGAAAAAGGAATTGATGGATATTATATTTGACATTAGCTCCAATTTCAGTGGAATAGTCTTTCATATAGCTTTACTTACCCAAGTTCTAATTGTAATAGATATGGACCTGTTTTTAGCCTATTCTACACTGCATAAAAGCATGCTCTCAAACAATTTCCAATCTCACTAAAGAAGATGAAAACTAGTCCATCTGTGGACACAAAAAAATTAATTTTTGAATTTACTCCACCCACCACCCTACTATTTTCTAAATATGTAGGAGGAATGAAAAAATTATAAAGCAGAGTAGCCAAGAACCTATGTGGAATTATAGATTTAAGTATTTAATGAATTTCAAGTGCCTCAAATACCCAAAATAACCAGTTTTCCTGACTATTTGAGTGCCCTAAATTTGCAAGACTGGAAGTTCAATGTTTTGCAGAAAGAGAGGAAATGCCACTGTCTCCCCCATTCTCTTTCCCCTTTCAAAAATAAGGTTTCCATTTAAGTGAAAAATATCCTTTTTTGCTGATCTGCCTCTTTTCCCTAGTTTTCCACTAATGCAGACAGCAGCACTGGAGGCTGGTGAATAACCTGAACTAACCAAGAAAACCATAAGCCTGGCATTGGGCATATGTGGCACTGTCCTTCGAAAATGTTTGAGTCATTGAAATCTAACTTACAGTGGCATGTAAATATATCAACCAAGAACCACATTCTTTACAACACGCATTTAACTTCCGGAAAGCCTGCTGGAGAACGATGATACTACAGCCAATCTATACTCAGCCTTGTATTTATTTAGAGTGAAACATTACAAGCAAACAGCTTCGAACTTAACCAGCCCCCAATTTCCAGTAAATGTCTCTTCGTGTGTGCTCAATTGAAACCCCAGTTAATGGTCTCCACCTACATATAATAACTGTAGATGAAGTATTTACCCCTATGTTCATCAACAAAAACATCACAACAATGCAATAAGAATTCAGTTTCTGAAGCAAGCAATGTAGATCAGTAGCCTTTAATCCAGTTAAAAATGTATGAACTGACGTATTATTAGTCTAAAAAATTGAAATGCAACCACTGACACCAGAAAGAGGACACTTTCCAAGGAGGTTGTTTGGCTTTTGCCACCGGATCACATCCATTATCCTCTGATTGATATATGCTACAAACTGGCTTCTATGGAGGAGTACTGGACTTTTTATAAAGCTTTAGTTTAAAACAGACCATATAAAAATTAAATGCCTGAGAAACTTCTGGAATTAAGTACTTCCAATTCAAAAGTATTTATTTGTAGAGGCACTTTCCCCATCAAGAACAATAAAGCATAATCACATTCTCTCAGTTCCTTCGCCTCCGTCGCATCTGTTCTGATGATGCTACCTTCAAAAACCGTTCCTCTGACATGTCCTCCTTCTTCCTTAACCGAGGTTTTCCACCCACGGTCGTTGACAGGGCCCTCAACCGTGTCCGGCCCATCTCCCGCGCATCCGCCCTCACGCTTTCTCCTCCCTCCCAGAAACATCATAGGGTCCCCCTTGTCCTCACTTATCACCCCACAAGCCTCCGCATTCAAAGGATCATCCTCCGCCATTTCCGCCAACTCCAGCATGATGCCACTACCAAACACATCTTCCCTTCACCCCCACTGTCGGCATTCCGTAGGGATCGTTCCCTCCGGGACACCCTGGTCCACTCCTCCATCACCCCCTACTCCTCAACCCCCACCTATGGCACCACCTCATGCCCACGCAAAAGGTGTAACACCTGCCCCTTCACTTCCTCTCTCCTCACCATCCAAGGGCCCAAACACTCCTTTCAAGTGAAGCAACATTTCACTTGCATTTCCCCAACTTAGTCTGTCCACAAGAATGACCCAAACCTCCCTGTCGCTTGCCATTTCAACACTCCATCCTGCTCTCTTGCCCACATGTCTGTCCTTGGCTTGCTGCATTGTTCCAGTGAAGCCCAACGCAAACTGGAGGAACAACACCTCATTTTCCGACTAGGCACTTTACAGCCTTCCGGACTGAATATTGAATTCAACAACTTTAGGTCTTGACCTCCCTCCTCCATCCCCACCCCCTTTCTGTTTCTTCCCCCTTCCTTTTGTTTTTTCCAATAAATTATATAGATTTTTCTTTTCCCACCTATTTCCATTATTTTAAAATATTTTTAAATCTTTTATGCTCCCCCAACCCCCACTAGAGCTATACCTTGAGTGCCCTACCATCCATTCTTAATTAGCACATTCGTTTAGATAATATCACCAACTTCGACACCTATGTGTTCTTTTGTTCTGTTGTCTGTGACATCTTTTGATGATCTGATTCTATCACTGCTTGTTTGTCCCTACAAGCACACCCCCCTCCACTTCTCTCCCCCCACCCAACACCACCCTCCCCCCCCCCCCCCCCCCCCCCCACCTTAAACCAGCTTATATTTCACCCCTTCCTTGGATTCACCTAGTTCTGTCGAAGGGTCATGAGGACTCGAAACATCAACTCTTTTCTTCTCCGCCGATGCTGCCAGACCTGCTGAGTTTTCCCAGTTAATTCTGTTTTTGTTAAGCATAATCACTCATGGATTACATGCAAAAATGATTGTCAGGACCAGACTAACTTTCAACCTTGGAACTGATGGATGTCTAGGAGGCTGAAAAGGCAATATTGCTTCAACACATAGGCCCAGGTTTCCGCCACGAAGGAGAGCCTCTCAATGTAGCAAAACTCATGAAATTGTAAGTCCCGCCCTCGAACACGGCAATTCCCATTTTTGCATGGGGTGGGAGTGGGGATGGGGCACATTTCATGCATACGCATTTTATGGGGGCAGCCGGCCATTCAAATCATCAGCTGCCTCCACTCAAATGGGATTTTGGTAGGCCAGGCGTATGAAACTCGAAATGTGTAAATTAGACCTGGGAAGAGCAGGTCTAAATTTTGTTGCTTCATTTGGATAGCCAGGGTATCCCTCTGGTGAAGTAAGGTGCCCCTTTGGATCTGGGCCTGGATCTGGGCCCAGGACACCTTTGAGGGAGGTCAGGTACCCTTTGTTGCAGGTAAAGTGCCCTTTGGTGGAGGTCAGGTGCCCTTTGGTGGAGGTCAGGTGCCCTTTGGGGGAGATCAGGTGCCCTTTGGGGGAGGTAATGTACAATTTGGAATTGTTAAAATTAGGCATGAATGTATGTAAAAAGTGCATACACCCTTTAACTGTCAAGCTCATTGGAACTGTCAATAGACCTGTTAAAATCAACTGTTAAAAAGTGTCAAGAGGAACTATAAAAAGGACTGATCAAAAGTGTCAAGAGGACTTGCCATAGGGAGCTGTTAAACTGTCAGCATTTAAAAGTCCTGCCTTTTAAATGGCTGAACAAAAGATCTGGAATGTTTAAAAAAATCATTACTTGCTATTTCACACTGTTTGTTGACATAAATCTGAGGGCTTCCATTACTGGATTAGGCTTTCATTACTGGTTAACTGTTGCATGACTGCTTTCACAATCATCCATTATCACAGTAGGATGCCTGCCCTTTCACAGTTTGATTGACAGCTACAAGTTTTTGAAGACTTTTTGAACTGGGACTATGAATTCCAATGCTTGTTGTTACAAGGCATTGTGCACTTGAATGAAACACTTGTTATAAGGTTTTATGCAGCTAAAGGAATGTAAATGTCATGGGCTTTTACAAATGAGAATGTTTTTCAATATAATAAAGTCTGCAATAGACACAACTTTATTTTATAGAACTTTATTTTATCTCATCTCTGCGTGGGTCCTAAGATCCGCCTATGGTTGATACTGGGTGGCTTGATATTGTACATGTAAAGGAAAAGGGTGGTTGGCATAGGGGATATAAAGGGCCAAGGGGTAGGTGGAGGGGCATAGGTTGGCATGTAAGGTATGGGGGTACATGGGGGGGTGGGTGGAGGGGCATGGGTCGGCATGTTGAGGAATGGGGAGTGTGTTGGTGAGGGCTGGAGGGATGTTTCATGTTTTATTCTTTATTTTAAAGTTTGGACACAGTGCCAGGTCCCCAAGGCATACCTTCCGCCCAGCCTGCCTCTACAACCAGCAAACTCTTCAGCTATTCTGGGGTTGTCCGCCCTGACTTCTAATCCAATCCACACCCAACCCCCAGGACCAAAGGTTCAGCCTCTAGCCACTTGTAAAAGTCATGTTCACAGAGCAGGGAATTCTCCCAACTCTGTGCACCCAACTTGCGGACAAAAATCTGGGCCATAACTAATCACATTAGGATTAGCACCCAGATGAAGACTCTGCACCCCCTGTCTTACAGGTGTCGATTGAGGCCTGAACCTCCAGTGTGCTAGCAGAATATGCTTTGTAAATCATTCATGATTTTAAATGAAAGAAAAGCTTACAACACTGTGGCCTGAGTTCATATGAAGGCAGAGAGACTCTCCATCGCAACGGAAATGGCTCGAGGCCTGAATCCGGAAGTCCCGCACCCAAACACCACACCTACCATTTTCATGGGATGGGGATATGGGGCAGGTACTAGTGTGCACATCTGTGATTTACACAGGCAGCTATACATGTTAAAGTGCAGCTGGCTCAGGAGGATCTGATTTTCACTGGTGGCATGTCCAAAATATGATTTGTGCACTTTAGGCCTGGCAAGAGAGGGTCTAAAGCTGCTGGAGTCCTTTAGAGGTATGGGATTGTAAAAATTAGACATGAATGTGTGTAAAAAGTGCTTAAACTCACTGAAATTGTCATGCTCATTGGAACTGTCAAGTGGTTGGAACTGTCAAAAGGAGTTAGCAAGCTGTCAAGGTATTTAAAATTCCTGCCCTTTGAAGATTTGAAAAAAACTATCTGCAGTATTTTAAAAACACAGTGCTTGTTATTTTACTCTGTCTGTTGATAGGGGTAGAGGATATAAGTTAATATGGAGGTTATGAGGGGCCATGGGGCTAGGTGTGGGGGCATGAAATGGCATGCATTGGCCTGGATAGGGCATAGAGAGTGTGTATGGGAGAAGAGGGGGTGTGAGGGTGAGAGCTGGAGAGCTCTTGTATTTATTTAAACTTTAACACAGCGCCTGTGGACAGACGCAGCCCTTCCGCCCAGCCTTCTTCCACATGTGGCAGCCTCCGATCTCTTTTGGGGAATACCAGAATTCTCACTTTCTCTCATCCCCACTGACCTTCCAGGGCATTTTCTCCTGGATCAGATTTGCAGAGCCGGGATTGTCCCAACTCTGCAGGAGTGAAAATTCAGGCCTACACGTCTGGATATGATGACGTGGCTAACTGATGCTGCTCAAAAATAGCAGATTATTTCCAGAATAGTGATTATAATTGTTACTAACAGATCTTCCTGAATATAAACTGCCTTTTGTGCCTCGCACTGAATAAAGTTTTATCAAAGCCCAAGAATTCTGGTGACTAGGGAAGTGAAATAATTTTCTATTCAAAACTTTAATCATGATTTAATTTTTGTTTCTTTACGTTCGATGACTTTTGAATTTCAAGAAAACATATTCGTCTGAGTTTCCACCAAAATCTACTTGACTTACTTACTTAAAACCTACTGTGAATTTTCTGATGTCTCACAAACTCTACACTTGCCATGTTTTAGAATTTCTGGTGAATGGTGCCTGGGGATATAAATTCTGCGTAGAACCTCTGTTCAGTAGCATTATGAGTGGGGAGAAGTGAGCTATGGGCAGGGCATTTTGTTCACATTTTGCTGGACAAGAATTGAGTGGGGGCAGGGGATGGAGAAGAATTTCCTCTGCTCTAGATGATCACATAAGTTTATTACCCAGTACAATACAGAACTACAAAGAAGAGTAATGGAATTTAATGAAATAAAACCAATATAATAAAAGCTATGAACAAAAGCATGCTTTTCTCTCTGCTCATAAATAATAGCTTTGTGTAACAGAATCTTTCTAACTGCTTTTTATGATAGAGAATTTGAGTTCCCCAAAGGCTTCCTGGATATGGGCACCACCTGTTGTATACTGAGCCATACAAATTATTAAGTTCCATCTGAATTCTGATCTGAGTTAACTTCTCACCTCAGGCTAAAAGTCGTAATGTCAGCTTCAACAAACCTCAGCTAACTAAGGAAAAAGTGTTTTGATTCTTACCCAGTGACCCTGCTGGAAAATGCATGTGGAGTACACGCGAGCACATGGTCAGATTCAGCTACGGTAAGTTCCATGGTAAAATAGCTTGCCAACATTCATTATCCAGCTTCATGAAGAATAGCCTCAGGCAATGTACTGGAACCAATGTCCAGCCAGAGTCAGCTCCTCGAGGAGGCAGAAAATTGGAAGAATTATTTATAAATATCAATGTGTTGGTGCGAAAAGAAGCAATAAATTAATAATTTTATGCCTTAGTGGCATACTTTGGTATGCTGTGCACTATTCTATAGAAAGCTTCAACATTGGCTACTCTATAATTCCAAACAGCGCATTCTTTCTATAAGGTATGCGGTTGTGAGCAGCAAAGGGTTGTAAGTTAGCTTGCATCACTCTTGTACACATCTTATCAGTCATCTGGATGCAGGTCAACTGACAACCTGCTCTGTCAGAGAGTGGTGACTGGGGAAGAGAGGCAATTGCAAGTAATTTCACTGAAGTTTTACCAAAAGGCGAAACAAAATCTATGAAGGAAAGTTTGACATTTATAAATCAACGATTAGGAACATAGGAACAGGAGTAGGCCATTCAGCCCTTTGCGCCATTCAATGAGATCATGGCCAATGTGTGGCCTAACTCCACATTCCCATCTTTGTCCCATATCCCTTAACACCTTTGGTTAACAAAAATCTATTAGTCTGAGCAGGTGAGCAGAGAACATCCACTGGAAGTACGCAGAATGGACCAATCATGATGTTAATCAGAAAGCAATGCAATGCCATCTTGTTGCTCAGTGCATCATTTAGTTCCCTTCCTTAACCTCTGCTGCTGAATACGCTTTCAGCAGCAGGAAGGTCCCACACCAGTGCTACTTAAAAAGATATCATCAACTACTTACTGGTTAGTGTTGCTATGATTCTACAAGTTTTTGTGTTTTCTATAGTTTCAAGTTGCAAGAGTCATCAGCATGTGGTATGATAGGTGCTGAAGGGCATTTTGCGGAGTTCAAGATTTTGCATAAACCACACATGGGTAGGTATTCCCTTGGAATAAAGCATTACTTGCATAATAAAGAGAGGCCACACAGAGCAGGATAAGCTGCTTGAAGAGTGAGGAGGAGCAGGAAGGTGTTCAGCGTACTCAGCAGAAAGCCTTATCCACCCAGTGTGCTCAGGAAGTAATTCTCCTGCTTGAACCTTGGTGAAGAAAATGTGTGACTTGTCTGTGCTTCATTGAAATCTGCCACCTGCTCCAGCCCCAGGTGTAACTTCAGAGTAGGGTGAGGACAGCATTGCCAGTGGCTCTGAAGGTGACCAAGGTGATGAACTTTTATGCATGTAGATACTTTAGGTCTGGAGCTGAGGTCTGGAGCTTTAGGTCTGTTCAATGCTGAGTAAGAGAGGTCACTGACACTCTCTATTCATTGAGAGCTATATTTCATTCTCTTTGCCAGAGAAAAGCAGATAGAGTGAGCACACGGCTTTGCTAAGATTGCAAGTTTCTCCATGGTGCAGGGTGCCATTGACTGCATGTACATCAATTTGCGGGCACCACATGTTAACTCTACCTAAAACCTGAACTAAAAGAGATTCTACGTTCTCAACACGCAGCTGCATTGTGACCATAGATAGCGAAGATGCAGAACAATGCCCAGAAATCTGTCATGATGCCTTACTCTGCAAGTTTGCTATGCTTACTGAATTTGAGCACCACAGCAAACCAAAGGGTTGTTACTGGGCAGAAAGAGTTATCTCCTGACAACATGGCTGATGTCTTTGTTGTGAAATCCATGCACACACGCTCAGCATGCAAACATACAATGAAAGCCATGCAGCCACATGAAATGTGATAGAGCAGGCCACTGGTATACCAAAACAACTCTTCAGCTGCCTGGACCATTCCAGAGGAGGCCTGCAGTACTCGACAGAGTGGATATTGTGGTGCTCTGCTCCATGCTGCATAGTCTTGCAATCATGAAGGGAGAAGCCATGCCGCCAGCTGTACAGCAAGCACTCATGAGAAGGAGGAGCAGGAGCAGCAGGAAGCAGAAAAGGACAAGGAAGAACAGGCAACCGATGCAGCCACTTTCTGCCAAAGCTGTCCATGAAATATTCATCAGAGCATGATACCAGTAACCACAACCCATACAACAACAGTCTGTCCCTCTGTCACTGGCCATCATAGTGTCTACTTAGCCACAATGCAAAAATGAAAGCCACCACAAAATAAACATTCTAAACCTAATATAAAAATAAAATCATTCTATCTTCTATAAAAAAAAGTCAACCAACCATTTTTGTGCATTCACTTAGTGCCTGCCTTCTATAGGTTTTGCCTGTCCTAGTGCACCTAAGCAGTGCTACCCCAGTGACTGCAGCATGGCTGGTGGAAGGCTCCTGACTTTCAATGAAGGAAGCTGCAAGTGGTATTGAGGAATGACCAAGAGCAGCTCTGGGTCTAGAAAGCATGACTGGCATGGGTGGCAAGTCTGGGATGGTTGGATGAAAGGCAACATCAAAGGGTACTAGCAGCATGACAGAGGTGAGAGGAAGAATGCTGTCTTCTTAAAAGCAGAGAGCAGATTCGTGCTCCACAGCATCATAGAATCATAGGATGGTTACGACACAGACGGAGGCCTTTTGGCCCATCGTGTCTGTGCTAGCCTTTTGGAGCAATTCACCTAGTTCCACTCCCCTGCATTTTTCATGTGGCCCAGCAAATTTTTCCCTTTCAGATAATGATCCAATCCTCTTTTGAAAGCCTCAACTGACCCTGCTTCCATCTAACTCTCAGGCAGTACATTCCAGATTCTAACCACTCGCTGCATAAAGAAGCTTTTCCTCATGTCACTACTGCTTCTTTTGTCAATTATCTTAAATCTGTGCCTGCTGGTTCTCAATCCTTCTGTCAATGGGAACAGTTTCTCCCTATCTACTCTGTTCAGACATCTCATGTTTTTGAATACATATATCAAGTCTCCTCTCAACCTTCTCTTCTCCAAGCAGAACAATTCCAATCTCTCCAATCTTTCCATGTAACTGAAGTGCCTCATGCCTGAAACTCTTCACATTAATCTTTTCTGCACCCTCTCTAATGCCTTCACATTCTTCTTAAAGTGTGGTGCCCAGAACTGGATGCAGTACTCCAGTTGAGGCCAAAACGGTGTTTATGCAAGTTTAACAAAACTTCCTTGCTTTTGTACTCTATGCCCGTATTGATAAAACCCAGGATATTACCCATTCTCACAACCTGTCCTGCCACCTTCAATGATTTATGCAGATGTACACGCAGGTCCCTTTGCTCTAAAATTGTACCCTTTACTTTATATTGTCTCTCTGCGTGCTTCCAACTAAAATGAAACACTTCACTGCAATAAATTTTATCTGCCACTTGTCCGCCCAATCACCAGCTTCTTTATGTCCTTTTGAGGTTCTACACTATCCTCCTCATGGTTCACAATACTTCCAAGTTTTGTACCATCCTCAAACTTTGAAAGTGTGCCCTGTACACCAAAGTCTAGATAATCATTATGCATCAGGAACAGCAGGGGTCCTAACACCGATTCCTGAGGAATTCAACTATAAACCATCCTCCAGTCCAAAAAACAACCATTCACCATTACTCCTTGTTTCCTGTCACTCAGCCAATTTCTATCCATGTTGCTACTGTCCCTTTTATTCAATGAGATCTAACTTTGCTCACAAGTCTGTTGTGCAGTACTTTATCACGTTTTTTGGAAGTCCATGTACACCACTTCAACAGCATTACCCTCATCACCCCTCTCTGTTACCTCATAAAAAACTCCAGCAAGTTAAACATGGCTTGTCCTTAACAAATCAATGCTGAATTTCCTTACTTAACCCGCATTTGCCCAAGTGACTATTAATTTTGTCCCCTGTGGCAGAGCCTCAGCAATCCTAATATCTACTTACTTGGGGGTTGGAGAGGCAGCGGACCTGCAAGGAATCAACCCAGAGCGGGAGAATATAAATCAGGACGAAAGCTGGAGGCCTACACCACTTACCCAGGAGTCGGAGAGGTGGCAGGACCCGTCAGCTGCTCGGAACCAGCCCGTGCTGACTTCGAAAGGAGAATGAGAAAAGAAAAATAGCAACGTCACAGGAAAACCGTAAATTCATTGGTTGGTTAGAAATTGCTGTTAGGGACTGTCTTTAAATTGCTGTAAATTAGAAAAGTGCATTTTTTTTTAAAAAGTAGCTATTCTTAGATTTTAGTGAGAAGCAAAGTAAGGGAAAGTCAGGGCCAGAACAGTAAAGAAATATAAATAAACCAAAGTAAAGTGAAGTTAAGAAATGGCAGGGCAGTTCGGTCGAGTGGAATGTGTGTCCTGTAATATGTTGGAAGTCATGGTCGCTACCGGTGTTCTAGAGGACCACATATGCATGAAGTGCTGCCAACTGCAGAAACTTGAGCTCCGAGCTTCAGAGCTCAAGCGGCGGCTGGAGTCACTGTGGCACATCCGCAAGGCTGAGAGCTACATGGATAACACGTTTGGAGAGGCGGTCACATTGCAACATAGGAGCCTGGAGGCAGAAAGGGAAGGGGTGACTGCCAGGCAGTACAAGAGAACTAGTCAGGTAGTGCAGGAGTCCCCTGGAGACCCGCTCACAATTCGGTTTTTCATTTTTGAAGCTGGTGAGGGCTGGTTCCTCAGAGAAGTGCAGTCAGAGCCAAGTTTATAGCACCACGAGTGGCTCGGCTGTACAGGAGTGGGGGAAGAAGAAAGGAAGAGCAATAGTGATAGGGGATTCATTAGTTAGGGGAACAGGCAGGTGTTTCTGCAGCCGTAGATGTGACTCTAGGATGGTATGTTGCCTCCCTGGTGCTGGGGTCAAGGGTGTCACCTGCTGCAGGACATTCTTCTGGTGGAGGATGATCAACCACATTGGTAACACTGACTTAGGTAGGTAGGGGGGGTGTAGTCCTTTGATCAGAATTTATGGAGCTAGGTCGAAATTTAGTAAGATGGATCTCAAATGTAGTAACCTTCAGGTTACTCCCAATGCCACGTGCAAGTGAGTACAGAAATAGGAGGACAAGGCAGATGAATGCATGGCTGGAAACGTGGTGCAGGAAGGAGGGCTTCAGATTACTAGGACCGGCTCTGGGGTAGATGGCACCTGTATAAGCCAGACGGGTTGCACCTGAACAGAGCCAGAACTGAGTTCCTTGCGGGGCGTTTTGTTAGTGTTCTTGTAGGGCTTTAAACCAATTCGACATCGGTGTGGGAACCAAGAGAGAATATTAGAGAGGAATACTAAGGTGCACAAAATACTGGGAGAGACAGATAGCACTAGAATAGAGAATAGAAAGTTAATAGGAGGAGTCGGAGTAAGTGAAAAAGTCATGAAGTCTAAATCAGGGTTACTGTGCATGTGTGTGAATGCACAGGGCATAGTAAATAAGATTGGGGAGTTACAAACGCAGATTGCCATGTAGAATTATGATGTTGTGGCGATAATAGAGACCTGGCTCAAGGAAGGGCAGGACTGGGTGTTAGGGATGAGGGATGAGGAAACTGTCATCTTCTATTGGTTCAGTTCCGCCTCTGGCCATGGCCTCAGCAATGAATGTCCCAAGAATGGTGAGCATCATTTCCTCCATAGGGTTAGAGCATTCTAGGTGTGCCTGTTTCCCCACCCCCTCCCCCACTCAGGTAGCTCCTGCTGTCTCCAGTTGTGCATCACCTTGTCATGCAAGAGGGAGACAACTGTGTGGCACAATCTGTTTGGTTGTCATCGTTGAATGGTGGTGGTGTGTGCAAGTTGTGAGATGTGGGTATGAAGCTTGTGACAATGCTAGGTGTGTAAGGGTGGGGTGACATTTATAAATGTTAGTTATGAGTCCTGATTGATAGATTGTTGCTAGGTGAGTCATGGTGTTTGGTGATTTGAGCAATATCAGCCATTAGTGGTGAAGCTGGCAGGTTATGTCTTTTGAAGATGTGTTCACTGGCCTTGGCCATTCGTGTGAAGTCATTGAACTTTTTATGTCACTGCAGGTCCTCAGGGTTTGACTACTGGCATTGACCTCCATGGCTATCTGCTTCTAATTCATTTTGAGCATGTTATGAGATCCTTCCAGTCCTCTGCAAAAATAGGACACATCTCCTTCTTGCTATCTTTTTTGCCAAGGCTTACAGTGCAGTGTCCAAAAACCTTGGAGACCAATCTCTCCAAAACTGTGCTAATCTTCACTGTCTACCAGCTCAGAATCACATCCAAGATGTCTGTCAGCAATAACTCCGGCCACAAACCACTCTTTTTAAGAGGTACAGAATAGCTTTAACTGAATGTTAGAAAGTTACAATATTCAGGCCCCTGCTGATGCAGCAGCCAATGGACAGCACATTTAGCAATGGCTGCACACATCAATCATTCAAATAGGCAAGCAGCATGAAGTTAGCGCAGATTAATCAAGCATTGCAACCTCCACTCCCGTGTTCACAGCCATCCAATTTAACCCACATACAGGATGGTATTTAATGGAGGCGACAAGGGTCTTGCCCACTGGCTGGACAGCCAACAAAAACCCTGTGTAGCCTCTTTTCAGGGAGGCGCGCTGAATTAAGCACCAATTAGGCATGTAACTGGACAGCAGCAGGCCGTCCCCAGGATCAAGGATTCCGGGGGCAGAAATCCCACCCGTCAAGAGCTGCTGGCCAGGTATGTGATGGTGGGAGGGGTGTCGTGATGTGGGAGTCACAGGAAGGAAGGGGAAGGAGCTCAGCAGCAATGCAGTGAGAGGCTGTCAGCAGACTCCCCTTCCTGATGCCGGGTCCCTTGAACAGGATCTGCCTTTGAACAAGGGACCACTCCATACGAGCCCCCAAGCAACCCAGACAGGGTTGGATTTTCAGACTCCTGCATCAGAGTATTAATTGCCCACATAAGGGCCTCAATTGGTGGCAGGGCAGAAAGGACGTCCATGGGCCTTCCCACCAAGGACTTAACCTGGGCAGTGGCAAGAAGGAGGCAGGCTCCCCAGCAGCCAGCCCCTACCTGGTTAAATGCCCCCGCCATTGTACTTGCCACTTGAGAGGGCATTAACTCCTGCCCACAGTCTCCACAGCCTTATTACCTCTTGTATATCTGCTTATCATTGAAGTAATTTCATCCTTAATTGCTAAGACTACTTCTGCCTTGTGCAAGTTTCCTTATCCTTCCTATAGATCAGATAACCTGCTATCTTTAGTTCCCGATCCTGACTGTTTTGCAGTCATGTCTTAGTGATGGTTACCACGTTGAACTCTCTAAGTTGAATTTGTGCAATTCCTTCAATTTGTTCCTTATGCTCCATGAGTTTCTATAAAAAACACTTATTTGGACCTCATACCCTTGTCCTTCTGGTCTAATGTTTTTCTCAGGCATTTTTACGTCTTTCAGTTTTTTGTTTACCTATGATGCTTAAAGCATGACCTCTGACTATTACTCTACACTCTGCTCTTTTGTTTATTTTACATTTATTATTTACACTTCCTTTCCCTCCTGAGCTCTCCTTGCCCTTCAGTTTGCTAGTTTAAAGTGCTTATGACCTCTCTATTTACTCTTTTCGCTAAGATCCTGGTCCCAGTCCAGTTCAGGTGCAGCCTGCCTCATTGGCACAGCTCCTTCCTGTCCCAGTACAGGCGCTACTGTTCCATGAAATGGACGCCTCCTTTAGCAACATGTTCATGTCCCTAATCTGTTTATCTCTACTCCAATTTGCATGTGACTCAGGTTTATTATCCAGAGACCTTTACTTTTAAATTTAGCTGCTGGGTGTCTTAAACAGGACTTCTTGCTTTTTCTTTCCTAAAAGTTGTTGATCCCAGCTTGGATCACAGCGACAAACTTCATCCCCTCCCTCTTTAATATCTTTTCAAGCTGATTGGAGATTTCCCTCACTCTGGCACCAAGTTGGCAACATGCCACGTGGGACTTTCGATCCTGCTCCCCTACAAATACAATATGCTCCTTTCCTCCTCCCTTTGGACACCCTACTGAAATATAAAGTTCCAGGCAGCTGTGATAATTTTGAATATTAGCTTTCATGGATCAATATTAAATAGATACTGCATTGTAAGGTATAAACCAGTACAAATTAGTATTTTAACAGTACTTTCTGTACCAATGGGCTGGATTTTACAGCTGCAAATTGGGCAGGCCATCACCACATGCTTATCTAAAGTATGGTATCTTAACAGGTGTTGAAATCAGAAGCCTGCTCGCTGTTTTGAGAAATTCAATTAACAAGCTATTGAGCTTGTTAAAAAGCCAATCGACTGCAATTTTTTGTTGATCATTCCATTTTTCGCTAGTTACATGTGAAAAATGAGGGGAGTGAGTTACACCAGGTACGAAGAGACGTCACAAGGCCTGCATAGGGACCACGGCTGCATGTAGCAGCAGAGTCTGCTGATGAAGGTGGCAGAATTTGGCTTTATTTGTTCTGTTTTTATAAGATGACATAACAATTAAGGAGAGGGTGAGAGGGAAGGGGGCCTTTAAATCGGTGGACATAACCAACTTCCAGTTCATGGCCTAACTCCCCCTCTCCCGCCAGGCATCCCGCCTTAGACACTCAACTGGGCATGGAATCCCCCTTCACACACTAATTGGCCATTTTCCCCGCCTGCCAGCTGCCTTGGCTGGCCAATGCTTGACTCGACATGCTAAAGCGCAGGAGTGGAAGCGAGCGGACAGTGCACTTCTCTTACCCCGCTAGAAACCAGAAAATCAGCCCAACATAACTGTGCAAAATGAAGTAAGCATTACTGCAGAGGTCACAGCTACTAATGGCTCTTTTCTGCTGCATCTCTAATGTGCTAATGGGACTGAGTCTACTGCTGGCCACACTGCAACTGACCTCTTCTGCAGTGTACAAAGCAGAAAAATACAGCAACAGACTACAATTTCGCCACCTTTCCTGTTTCGGCTCGCAGAGACCGGGGTCTGGATCTTTCAGCTCAGCGTGCAGGCAGGTGCATGAGCGTGAAACGGCACGCAATGATGTCGGACAAACACAATAGTTCAATCGGCGGGCACATACAGGAGTTGGCAGCACATCCGTCAACAAATAAGGGGGCTGTTAAATAAATTAATCAAATAGACTTCTTCCCTGCCTGTCCAAACTTACAGCTGGCGGGCGGGCGAATAGGCTAAGCGACCTTTGGATTTTTTGAGGAAACCTCATCCACGGGCTGGATGAGGTTTCCAATGTTAATGTAAGATAAATTAAAAGTTTTTAGAGCTCATTTTCAACGTGTCCCTGCTCGGGGAGACGCCATTTTCCTTTTCTTTTAAAACTTTACTCAACATGCGATAAAATTTTCAGCTCCCTGATGCAGTTCTGAGCTGTGAGCGCAACCACGTGCGTGTGCTGGCTTCTGCGCTCACCCTCCTCCCCTACCCACCACCACCCCCCCCCCCCCCCAACCCAACCAGCACTGAGCGTTTCAGCATGCAATTCATGCTGGCCAGCCATTAATTGGCTAGCCAGCATGAAATCACTGTCAAGGCCCAATCGCAGGGGGCAGACTGTTGCGCAGCCGCTCCCAGGCCCCACCGCCACGCTCACCCGATGAGGGGAAAATCCTTTCCCAGGACACAATTCCCTCTCAAACTAGCAGCATCTTATTACTGCAGAAGTAACGCCAACACAAAAATTCAAAGTTTCTTCCCTACCCCAGAAAAACAAGTTACAGTGAAAGAACGATAAACAAATGTAGCTAATGAAGGAAAATAATAAAATGTTGAGAAAATTGGAAAAGTAATAAAACAGTGAGACGTTCATACAGCTTTAAAGTATTACTTAATATGTGATTAAAAATTATGGTGCGGATGTGTGCAGAATCGACTTTCACATCAATTGAAGGATAAGCATTGATACTCTTGTAAACACAAACACAAGCTTTACTAAAATACACAGCAGCCACAACAGGCACAATAACTTGTTGACCAAATGAATGTGAAACATCCACTTCTATTACATTTAGACAACTGTTTGACAACCTGAAGACTATTGCATTAATTGTAAAAACACAAAGCATAAGGAGGTATTAGTGGAGCACACTGACAATACATAGGAACTATCTGTAGTTAGAAAATAATTTGGCTCAGATTTTCAGGTGTTAAAGATGATGAAATTGTCACTGTTCATGTCATTACTATTATGAAACTGACAGTCACTTCTGGAATCCACAGATGTGCAGTTGCAAATCCAGAAGTTTATGTAAGTGATTCTTCCCCATAGGGTGTGCTGTTGAAGTCCCCACAGACTACAATCAAGTAGAAATCACCGAATTGATAAAAGCTTACTCTTTTACATTATTAATCTTGCAGAAAAAAAAACCCTGAAAATATTACAATTCACTGAATGCTGGACTTTTGATGCCATACTATAATTACTGCTGAACAGGCTCACTGACCCTGAAAATCTAATAATACATTTAGTAAAATGTCAAATTTCTCCATTCTGATTAAAAAAAAAATCACTTCTTAAAAATATTTTTCTTTAAATGTTTGTTTATGATATTTCTGCTCCTACCTTATGTATGCCCCAATCACTTATTCTGCTCTTCATAAACTTTTAATTAAAAGTGAAAAGTTCAGTGCATTTTACTCCCTGGTTTGCTGTTCATGAAAATACTTCAACGGGATTGGTTGCTTACCCTGCTTGATGACATCAATATTGCTGGACAGCCGGAGACCCCTTGACTCGGTAGCAGACTCAAACTGACATCACAAAAAGGGAAACCCATGCCACAGAGATTGTTAAGTCTTTGTGGCATCTTTCTTTGAGGTCAGCGGCAAGCGCTATCACCTCGCAGCTGACCGCAAAATCCAAGCCATTACAAATAGGATTTTGTAGTCTGATTTTTAATATGAGATTAGTCAAGTACAAAATCAACAGATCTACAAATCCATATTTTAATCCACAACGATACACTAATATAACATATTCACATTCAGATTTATTTAGCATGCTTAAAACAAAATGTTGCGCTCTTTTTAATTTATACTTTAGAGAAGCTATTGGAATCATCTATTATCTAAATTTGAAAATTCTAAATAATATGATATCTGCCTCATGATTTAATTTAACTAAGCTCAGTTTTTGTCTCTAGCATCAAAGTTATTTGATAAGGCCACAGAATAAATGCTCTGCAACCTAAATTTTCACAAATACCTCATATTAAAATCACAAAGCTAATATGCTTGAAATCACAAAACACAATTGTATTTACAAAAAAACTTTAGATACACTTTTCAGCATATACTATATACATATGGGTACCAAAAATACTAAGGATCCTATTACAACATAAAACACTTGTGCTTGAAACGCTTAACACAAGTCAGATATTCCATTGGAGTTGTGAGACAAAACAGACTAGAAGACTAAATATTTCAAGTCTCGTTAAAAAAAAGTCTGTGATCACCAATTAAAGTGACAGATCAAATCAGAACAGACCTAAAGTGCAGCAAGGTGCTCTCTAATTTCTAAAAGGCTGAAATTGTTAGTAGCCTAATATTAACATATTAACATATATCTCACCAAACATGCACAAAATTAGAGGAGCAAGTTTCATTATCCATGTCTCACCAATTCTGCTCAGTAAGCAGTTTTTAAAATTTAAAATGGCCAATTCAAAGCAAGGAAACAATCAATAGACTGTCCAGGCATAAAATTATGACATGAAAGCCAGGCAGAATTAGGCAAAATATTAAACACAATTAGATGGTAACGTAAAGGTCAAAGATATAAATATGAAGTGAGAATTAGCACAAATGATCGATAGACCATTCATATTGCATAGCAACAAAGCTACTGTTATAGATTCAAAGTTTGTATATATCCACATATTTACAAAAGTTAAAGTAAGCTTGAAAACCCCATGAGAAAGATCTGGATAATGAAATTGTCAATTTGTAATGTGATATTTTAAACATGGAGACTAGAATCCATGTACTGTTTTACATCTTTGCATTGGCATATCTATTTCAGCTCAACAACATACTAGTTCATACATGTGCATCAACGTTGTTAGTAAGTCTAAGCAATAAATGGGTAAAATATATTCTTTCTTCTGTGCATTAAAGGTGAAAAATATGTAAATATCCAAAAAGGTTAATAACAAACTGAAGATTAATGTGTTATTTGGTTATAGGCAAGCTGACATAAAAGTTACAATCCTCAGTAGTAAACCAATAGTGCATCTTACAAAATCTTAGCCCGTACAATTTGCCTCAAGAGTGGAAGATGAGCGTCCTGAAACAGCAAAAACAAAAAGAATGCAACAAAGAAATACATTGGTAAAAATTTGGGATTTAAGATTCATATTTTGAAACATTAAGTTGAAAAAGTCTCTAAGTGCCTGTTGCACAGTTTCACAATAATAGGTTGCCATATACCAATACCAAACTATAGCAATTCCCTGAAAATTTAACTCTCTTTAAAAAAATAGTGAAACAGATTTTGGGGTTTCCAAACCACATTAAATTACTAAATTTTACTCTGTAAAAGGTTTTATAATTAATTCTAATCAAATCCATTGCAACAGACACAAGCAAAAATGAGACAGTCCACAAAGTAGAGGCAACCACTTGACATTATATCAAAACTTCAGTGAAACAGACACCCTGCCCTCACCTAGAAGGCCTTCTCTTCAGCATTTTATAAAGGTATGCACATGTCTGAACTAGTAAACTACACTACATGAAGGCACACATTGATTACTCACCAATAATTCTTCTTCCAAGCATTAACAAAAAAAAATTGTAAATGAAGTGCAATTAGTTGTGATGGAGGATCATCAGAAGGGAAAAAAGCAACAAAGGAAAAGTAAAAATGAAGTCAATGTGGCGTAGATGGTGGCAGTGATTAAAACAGAAAAAAAGGCTATGCAATGTTTCTCCCAAAGCCAATCAGGCTGCACTCAAAAGGTGAATTTCAAAAACAATTCTTCAACAAAATCCAAAAATGTACTACAGTAAATATTCATTGTAATGTTAGAAAAAAAAGCTTGTATCTGCAGAAACTATTGTAAAGAATGTAAATTAAATTAAAATCACAGAAGCGTGATGCAAACATCTATTTGGACCTTCACGCAAATTTCCAAGTAAAGAAACTCATACCTGATTCCCAACAGTGTGCTTCTTGCAAAGCTGACTTGTCCTTTGTTGGGCACTACAGAAAAATAAATATAAGAAGTTCCACAGGATGAATATCTAGCAAGATATCTAAATCCTTTAGATACCCATGGAAAAGAAGCATCAACTAGTTCATGATTTTGTTTCTGTATTGCTGAAAAAGACATGCTATCAAAGCTTTTTGCCTTGCACTCATCAGGATAGAGTTGCAAGAATACCAAATCCCAAAGGTAGCAACAATTTATTTTGCACTAGAAGAGGGTGCCAATTGGTGCTTTGACCAATCAGGGTCAACATGCCTGGTTTGAGTTTAAACAAAGCTTGGCAATTAACTGTTCCCTGGTGCATTCTCCACAGCAACACCTCTACCAATCAGAGTCCACTTGACAACCAAACAGCATCAAATTCTTTGAAAAAGATCTTCCTGCTATCCATCCTCAGCTTTCCTTTCATTGCTTTAACCATACAGTAAGCCCTCATTTAAAGTTGTGGTTGTGTTCCCAAAAAATAGCAACTTTAAGTGAAACGATTTTAAGTGAATCACGGATTCCTTTAGGAATCAATGTTAAAGCTGGAGTTAGATTCCTTTGGGCATTTCTCACCCAGAAAAAGCAATGTACAATTTGAAATACTGTACCATACGTGTGCAGCTCTGGGCATTCCTAGCTGGGGTGACTTGCAAAATTAAATAAACCACTGAATATAACAGAAATACTATATAAATTCAAATTAGATAACACTAAATCACCCAAAGAAGCCTTGAGTAGCACAGCTTCTCACCCACAGACTCCTGAAACTCAGTTCAACTTTTTGCCTGATTTCTTTTCCCACTGTGTGTGTGTGTGTCTCCCTCTCTCTCTCCTTCCCACTCGGTCTCACACCCATTCCCCACCCCACTTATCTTCATCCCCACCTCAGCCCAGGGCAGTGACTCAACAACTCGAGATAGTGGCCAACTCTGAGTTTGAGGCTGCATCTGGGCCCAGAGCCTGGACCTCTTCCTTACATTCTGTAGGGGGCCTAGCCCCTGTTCCTGGCTGTGAATTGTGCTGGGGTGGGGTTGGAGCAGATGGGGCCATCTGGCAGGGGTTGAACCAGGGAGTCTGTGGATTGAGCCAGGGGCCCCCTCTCCCACGCCCTCTACTCCCCGAACCACATCTTCCGGTTTTTCACACTTCACCACCCAACCAGCAGTTAACAGCTTGCCCTCCTGAGCCGCCATTGCATCGCTCCGAGCGGTGGTGACTGTCCAGCCCGATCCTCTGGATAAGGCTCCCTGCCCTGTGCTCCAGTTCCTGGATCTAGGGCCTCGCTCTCTCCCTGCAGCCTCAACCTCTGGTGACACAGCAGGGAGATAGCATCAAAACATGGCAGTGACGGGCCCAGAGTGCAGCGTGGGGGTGTGTGGTCAGAGTGCAGGCAATGTAGAAAAGAAAATGGCGACATAAATCAGAAAACAGGACCAAAAGAATATACAACCTTAAAATGAAACAACGTTAAGCGGGGCAACTTAACGCGAGGACTTACTGTATCCTCTATTTTAGTATTCTGGCACACCATGAAGTACTGATCTAGATTAACTTCCTCTGTACAATTTAGTACCTTGAATATTTCAATAAGATCTCCTCTCTGTTGTCTCCTTTCAAGGGTAAAGAACCCAAAGGTCCTCTATTTAACTCAACCTCGTGGCTCACATCTGCATCACTTTTCTAGCTTAACTGTTTCTCATAACTAGATACTCAAGGGGCAAAACAACATGGAAAATTGAGCAGTGTGTAAAGTGTTTTGTACATTCAACTTTTCAAAAAAATTATATGGATGGTGTATTGGTGTAGGTTAACTGGTTGCATCACAATATAAGGATTTGTGTAACATTACAAACTAACTGTAAATGTTCCATGGTTTTTGATTAATACATGAATTTTAAGAGTATGGGCAGGATTTTCCCCTCATTACACCAAGTGCAGCAGCGGGTGTTTTACCCACTGGCTACAATGGTGGGTTTTCGCACCATATCATTCACTTCCCGCCTCATTAATCATGCATGCATGAGAAACACGCCGGATCATGGGAGGGCAGCATCTGATTTGCCCGCCCCGCCATGAGCTCACTGCTTCCTCACTCCAGGCGCCATATTCAAACAGTGCCCATGTACGGCTTTTTCAATGGTTGTTGCCCAAGACAGCCACAGATGAGAGTGATGGCCCCAAAAGGGAAAAAGGCGGCAGCCTCCAAGTTCAGTGATGCCTCACTGGAATGCTTGCCGAACGCTATGGAGGCTCAAAATTATGTCCTCTATCCCCGCGAATGCTGGAGGAGGTTCACAAACCCCACCACTCCGGTTTGGGAGGCAGTGACAGCGGTGGTCAGTGCCAATGCATCACACAGGGGGGTCAGTCATCAAGTGCCGAAAGAGGATGAATGATCTCATCCCTTCCACCAGAGGAAGTCAGCCATCTCATCACTCTCAACTCACGCACTCATAAGCCTATCACACATTCACAGGGATATCACATACTGCCAGCTTAAAGGACATCACCACTCACTCTCACACAGACCTTCACATCTCCATCTGGGATCATCTCCTCTGGAGCTTGTGTCCTTATCCCGTCCATGGCTCCACTCACCACCCACACATGCCAGGCATCCTTATCAACTGCAGGTCTAACAGCATCTGTGGAGAGAAAGACAGAGTTAACGATTCGAGTCTGTATGACTCTTCATCAGAGAGTGATACGGTTTCGAAATGTTAACTCTGTCTTTCTCCCCACAGATGCTGTCAGACCTGCTGAGTTTTTCCAGCAATTTTTGTTTTTGTTTCAGATTTCCAGCATCCGCAGCATTTTGCTTTTATCCTTATCATCTGTCCTGGCATCCTGTTCACACTCTCCATCTGTCTTTACGCAGGACAAGCTTGCACACAATCGCAGGGAGAGGTCCCAGACCGGGGTTGGAAAGCAAGGGCCAGGACAGCAAAGTCCTCACTGATTTTGAGAACAGAGCAGGAGAGGACTTGGACTGTGCCTGTGGCGACAATGAGGTGGGCAGCAAACACCCACATAAGGATCCTGAATCAGTTCACCCCTCAAACAACCAAGCTGTGAGTGCATTGTCCTGTTTACGGCTGCTTGCCATACACTGTTATCTATACTAGCTTTCATAGGCACCTCTGTGAAGCGCCCGAGACCCTCAGCCAGCCAGGCCCTTAGCTCGAGCCCTGACGACACCTCAGATGAGGAACCTGAGGACAGCACCATTGAAGATCCGTCACAGCGCTCACCCACACTCTCCAGCAGGGCAGACACACACCATGTGGGACCTAGTTCTAGAGCAGCCTTGGCGTCACAATTTGGTGAGCACAGCGCATAATCTGGTTTACAGCAGGGAGAGGCAGGGATATCTGAGGTCGCCGGCACTCAAAGGACTGCTGGAGGCTAGGATTCTGCTGAGTCTGAGTCAGATGATGAGCTTCTGGACTCGGCCTTGAATCAGTTGGTGGAGGGACAGCAACAATCATGGGAACATCAGGAAGGGATGTCAGCTGCATTCCTCAGATTGCAACAGATGATGGAGGAGTCCATCCGCATTCAGTGTCAGGTGACAGCACTGGCACGCCAATGCACCGAGGTGAACACTGATAGGATGGTGGTTGCCATGGAGACCTTAGTGCAGGACATGCACTGCTACAAAAGCAGTACTCCATCGCTGTAGCCATTGGTGACATCCAGAGGGGAGAAATCACTCAGGCTGCCTCTTCTCCTCAAAGTGTTAGCCATAGGGAGAAGAACCAACAGCTGGAAACCCTGGGTCATCCATCCATGTGATTCCGGGACTGTCTGGCCGATCTCAATCCCTCTTTCTTATGGCACTATCACCTGCAGCTCCACAGGCCGAAGAGGGTGCAGCTGCCCCACAGCAGGACTCTCAAAGCAGGCCGGGGCCCTCCAGGTCTCAGCCCTCCAGAGGACACCCACCAAAGTCATCACGGACAACAGGGTGTAGCAGTCAGCAGGCTGTCTCCACTTCCGTTGTGGGTGTCAGGGAAACACCCAGACATAGCAGTAGGGTTAGGAAGATCAGAAAATTTAGGAGCACAATGGTGGCATGGGTGTTCACAATGTATATTTAATGTTCACAAATGTAAATAGAATTGTACCCATTTCACATCTCCTCTTGTGTATGCCTCCTTTTTATGATGAGCTGTATTGTTATCAATCAGGTGTGATACCATGGTCCCTCCCCCCAGCTTATCGCAGATGTCGCTATCCATGGCGTATGCTTCCATATCACCACAGTGTCTGCCCCTCTCTCAGATCATACTTGACATCAGTGATGCCTCGATCTTAATGCTAAGTGTGATTCTGGAAGGAACCTTGTTTACATTCTTTGCAGGGTCATGTCATGTTTATTCTTGGCTGTGTAAGATTGAGGCAGAGGTGTTCTCCTATCTCGTTTGCATTCTTGAAAGGTGAAGGTGTAGTGTACAAGGAGAGAGGATAAGGAGAGAGGAATGCTGACAGCATGATATACCACCAAACACATCTTCCCTTCACCCCGCACCCCCCGTCGGCATTCTGTGGGGACCATTCCCTCCGGGAACACCTTCAGTCTGTCCACAAGCATGACCCAGACCTTCCTGTCGCTTTCCATTTCAACACCCCATCCTGCATTCATGCTCACATATCCGTTCTTGGCCTGCTGCAATGTTCCAGTGAAGCCTAACACAAATTGGAGGAACAGCACCTCATCTTCCGATTAGGCACTTTACAGCCTTCCAGACTTAACATTAAGTTCAACAACTTCAGACCATAAACTCTTTCCTCCATCTTCACCCTCTTTTTATTCCCTTTTTTCAATATTTATCTCATTTTTAAAATTTTAATTTTCTAATTCTTATTTTTTATCCACTTATTTTTATTTATTTTCATTCTTATGCGTTGTTTTATCCCCATCTATTATCCTATTTTCAATCTTTGTTCCCACCACTGTCCCCTCCCCCCAGAAGGGCTATCTGTCCCTTGTTCATGTTGTTCTTTCCAGAGTGCTTACTCTTGTCCTGCTATTATCACATTCTGCTTTCTGACCTTAATGCCACCATCGGCACCTCCTTTAACCAGTACCATTATCATTAACACCCCTTTGTCCTTTTGTCCATGACATCTCTGGCAATCTATCCTTTGCCTTCATCTATCATTGGCCCTCTGTCCAGCTTCACCTTCCCCACACCCCTTAAACAGTATAAATTTCATCACATTTTACTTCTCTTTAACTCTGAAGAAGTCATATGGACTCAAAACATTAACTTTTTTTCTCTCCGCAGATGCTGTTAGACCTGCTGAGTTTTTCCAGCATTTTCTGTTTTTGTTCCATCATCACATCCCTGCTTTTGTATTTTAGACCTCATCCAATAAAGGAAAGAGTTCCATATGTTTTCTTTACCACCCTACCCACCTGTCTTGCCACCTTCAGAGACCTGTTGACATGAACACCAAGGTCCCCCGCAGGTCTTGTGGCGCGATGGTAGCGTCCCAGTCTCTGGGCCAAAAGCTCCAGGTTCAAGTCCCACTTCAGGACCTGATGGCCATGGAAGGTGTGTTCATAATGTGCCAAACAGGTTAATTATCAGCCTGTAAATCCTGATGGCAGGTTGTTAGGAGCAAGAACGTTTCTTGGTCAGTCATACTTGTCAAGAAGATATAATAATTCTCATAATGCTATTGGAATTTATTGGCTAAAAGGTTGGTGTGGGAGAAATGGGTTCTGATTCATGGGGCACTGGCAACTGTACTGGGGAAGGAGAGAGCTGTTCTGTTGGGTTGGGCTTCATTTGAACCATGCCGGCACCAGTGTCCTGACGAATCATATAACTAGGATTGTAGATAGGACTTTAAACTAATTAGTGGGGCGGCTGGTGGGGGGAGGGCTCAATTGAAGAAAAGCTTAAAAAATCAAAAAGAAACAAGACGTGCAGAGGTGCAAGGTAGTGAAGAGGTGACCGATAATCAATGTGTGACAGGAAGGAGCAGAAAATATAAGCAGAAGAATACAGCAGAAATTAGAGCCAGAATGAGTAATAATGGTAAAAAGTCTTTGTCTGAATGCACACAGCATTTGTAACAAGATAGATGAGTTGAAGGCACAAATAGAAATAAATGAATATGACTTGATAGTAAATAGAGAGAGGTGGTTGCAGGGTGACCAAGGCTGGGAACTCAATATTCAAGGGTATTCGACATTCCGGAAAAATAGGCAAAAAGGAAAAGGAGGTGGGGTAGCTTTGTTAATAAAGGAAGGTATCAGTGCAGTGGTGAGTAGTGATATAGGTGCAACAGATCATGATGTGGAATCAGTTTGGGTGGAAATAAGGGTGTAAAGGGAAGAAGTCACAGGTGGGAGTTGTCTATAGGCCCCTGAAAAGTTGCCTCGCCTTAGGACAAAGCATAAATTGGGAAATAATGGAGACGAGTAAGCAGGGTGTTACAATTGTCATGGGTAATTTTAATCTGCATATTGACTGGACAAATCAGACTGGCAGGGGTAACATGAAAGACGAGTTTGTTGAGTACATCAGGGATTGGTTCTTAGAAACTACCCGGGAACAGGCAGTTTTAGATCTAATAATGTGTAATGAGGTAGAATTCGTAAGAGATATCGTAGTTAAGGATTCTCTAGGGGGTAGCGATCACAACATGGTAGAATTTCAAATTCAGTTTGAGGGACTCAAACCAGTGTCCTCAACTTAAATAAGGGTAATTACAGAGGCATGAAGAAAGAGCTGTCTAAAGTGGGCTGGGGAAATAGATTAAGGGGAAGGTCAGTGGACGAGCAGTGGCAGACGTTCAAGCAAATATTTCATAACGCTCAGCAAAAATTTATCCCAGTCAAAAAGAAGGACTCAATGAGAAGGATGAACCACCCGTGGTTATCAAAGGTGGTCAAGGAGAGTATCCAATCAAAAACTAAGGTATACAAAGTAGTGAAAACTAGTGGTAGGCCAGAGGATTAGGAATTTTTTAGGAACCAACAGCATATGGCTAAAAAGCTAATAAAGAGGGAGAAAACTGATTATGAAAGTAAATTGGCAAGAAATATAAAAACAAACAGCAAGAGCTTCTACGGGTATATAAGAAGAATGGCTAAAGTGAGTGCGGGACCCTTGGAGGATGCGACTAGAGAACAGGGAAATGGTGGGTAATTTAAACCAATATTTTGCATTGGTCTTCATGGTGGAGGACACTAATAACATCCCAAAGATATCAGATAAGCAAGGAACTAATGGGAGGAAAGATCTTGTAACAGTCTGTATCACGAGGGACAAAGTATCTGACAAACTAATGGGACTAAAGTTAGACAAGTTGCCAGGGCCTGATGGTCTGCATCCAAGGGTTTTAAAGGAAGTGGCTGAGAGATAGTGGAGACATTGGTCAAAATATTCCAGAACTCACTGGATTCCACGAGGGTCCCAGCGGATTGGAAAACCGCTAATGTGACATACCTGTTCAAGAAGGGAGGGAGACAAAAAGGAAACTATAGGCCAGTCAGCCTAACATCTGTCATTGGGAAAATGTTAGAATCCATTATTAAGGAAGAAATAGCAGGACACTTAGAAAAGCTTAATGCAATCAAACAGAGTCAACATGGTTTTGTGAAAGGGAAATCATGTTTGACAAATTTGCTAGAGTTCTTTGAGGATATAACAAACAGAGTTGATACAGGGTAGATGTAGTGCATTTGGATTTCCAAAAGGCATTTGATATTATGCCACGTAAAGGGTTATTGCACAAGATAGAAGCCCACGGTATTGGGGATAATGTATTAGCATGGATTGAGGATTGGTTAACACACAGAAGACAGAGAGTCGGGATTAATGGATCTTATTCAGGTTGGAAAAACGTAACTAGTGGAGTGCCACAAGGATCAGTCCTCAGGCCTCAGTTATTTACTATCTATATTAATGACTTGGAGGAGTGAGCAAAGTGCAATGTATCCAAATTTGCTGACGATACAAAAATAGGTGGGAGGGCATGTTGTGATGAGGACATAAGGAATCTGCAAGGGGGTATAGATTGGTTGAGTGAGTGGGCAAAAAGTTGACAGTTTAATGTAGGAAAGTGTGAGGTCATGCACTTTGATAGGAAGGGTCAAAAGGCAGACTATTATTTAAATAGAGTGGGATTCCAAAAAAGTACAGCACAGAGGGATCTGGGTGTTCTTGTGCATGAAACACAAAAAGTTAGCATGCAGGTGCAGCAAGTAATTAAGAAGGCAAATGGAATTTTGGCCTGTGTTGCCAGGGTGTTGGTGAGGCCACACCTGGAGTACTGTGTACAGTTTTGATCCCCATATTTAACAAAGGATATACTGGAGGCATTGGAGGCAGTTCAAAAGAGATTCACTGGGCTGATTCCTGGGATGAAGGGGTTGACTTATCAAGAACGGCTAAACAGGTTAAGCCTTTATTCATTAGAGTTTAGAAGAATAAGGAGTGATCTTATTGAAACGTACAAGGTTCTGAGGGGGCTTGACAGGGCAGATATTGAGAAGATGTTTCTACCAGTGGGGGAACCTCAAACTAGGGCACATAGTTAGAGAATAAGGGGACACTCATTTAAAACTGAGATGCAAAGGGATTTCTTCTATCAGAGGGTAGTGAATGTCTGGAATTCTCTACCCCAGAGAGTTGGGGAGGCTAGATTACTGAAAGTATTTAAAGAATAGGTAGATAGATAAGTATTGGGGAGTTGAAGGGTTTGATGAGCTGGCACGAAAGACGAGTTGAGGCCTGGGTCAGGTCAGCCATGATCTTATTGAATGGTGGGGCAGGTTTGAGGGGCCGAGTAGCCTACTCCTTCTCCTATTTCTTATGTTGCTGTGTTCCTCTACCCTTCCCAATATCCTCCCACTTACTGTGTATTCCCTAGCTTTGTTAGCCCTGCTCAAATGCATTACCTCACCCTTCACTGATTGAATTCCATCTGCCACTTTTCTGCCCACTCAAGCAAACCATTGATATCATCCTGGAAACAACAGCTATCCTTTTCAGTATCAACTACACAACCAATTTTTGTGTCATCTGAAAATTTCCCAATCATGCCACCCACATTTAAGTCCAAAGCATTAATATATACAACAAACAGCACGGACCCAACACTGAGCCCTGTGGAATGCCAATGGAATGTGTTTTCCATCGCAAAAAACATCCATCAACCATTACCCTTTGTTTCCTGTTGCTGAACCAATTCTGAATCCAACTTGCCGTATTCCCCTGTATCCCAGAGGCTTTGATGTTTCTGACCAGTTTGCCATGTGGGACCTTGTTAAATGCCTAACTAAAATTGATCTAGAAATCATCCACTGCACTACCCTCTTCAATCCTCCTTGTTACTTCCTCAAGAAATTTGATTAAATTAGTAAGATATGACCTTCCCCTAACAAACCCATGCTGACTATCCCTGATTAATTTGTTCCTTTCCAAGTGACAGTTTTACCATATCTCTCAGAATTGATTCTAATAATTTGCCCAACACAGAAGTCAGATTGACCAGCCAATAATTATTTGGTCTATCCCTCGCACCCTTTTTAAATAATGATACATTATTATTATTACCTCACCTGTATCTATTGAGGATTGGAAAATGATTCTCAGAGCATCCACTATTTCCACCCTGGCTCCTTTAACAGCCTGATATACAATCCATCCAGACCTGGTGACTTATCCACCTTCAAGGATATCAGTCCCTCCAGCACATCCTCTCTCACTGTGCTTATTGTATCTAATATTTCACATACCTCTTTAACTAGAATATCTGCTTCATCCCTCTCGTTAGTGGAGACAGAGACAAAGTACTCATTGAGAACCCTGCCCACATCTTCAGCATCAGAGCACAAGTTACCATATCCATCTCTGATCAGCCCTACCCTTTCCTTAGTTGTTCTCTTGTTCTTAATGTACTGCTAAAACAACTTTGGGTTTTCTTTGATTTTACCTGCCAATATTTTTTCATATCCTCTCTTTGCTTTCCTAATTACCTTTTTTACTTCATCCCTGTACTTTCTATAGTTCTCTAGGCTTTCTGCAGTATTAAGTTTTTGTGACTGTCATAGCTTTCTTTCTCTGCCTTATTTTATCTTGTATACTTCTAGATAACCAATGGGCTCTAGGTTTGGCAGTACCGCCCTTTTTCTTTGTGGGGACATGTATACACTGTGCCTGTAGAAGCTCACTTTTGAATGGTTTCCACTGGTCTGTCACTGATTTCCCTTCAAGTAGTTGTAACCAATCCACTTTCGCCAGATCATCTCTCAGCTTCTCTTGAGGGGCTTTGTCAGATTGAAGGCACATAGCTTCAAGCCTACTGAGGATAATGGAACAGCTCCTGGCTTTAGAGGCTGCCGTTGTGACTGGGATGCTGGAGAGATACTTGAAGAGGCAGAACTTTCTGACATCTGATGCCAGGACTTGCTCCACCAGTTCGTACCTCATCTCAACAAGAACACATGCTCCCGAGGCTTCATCATCTTTCAAAGGATCAGGACAATGTGAGCCTGATGTGTAACTATTCACTCTCATATTAAAGCGCATGGTTGAAATGAGAGGAATATCAACATTGGTGTTCATGTTGGCCCATGATGGAGGGCACTTGTCTCAGAGAGTACTCACTACAACCCGCCACCCTCGTGGAATCTGTGGCTATAAGAGCTTTAAGCGCACGCATGCCTTATCTGGCCCGTGCTATGGCCTCTTCCCCTGAAACCTCGGCTTTTTCGAACTTAACACCCTCATCCCCTTCGATGTCACCCTCACCCCTTTTGATGGCCTCCTCATCAGAGGAGATGTGCAGCTCTTCCATGTCGACAGCTGACAAGTCCTCCCCCCTTTGCAGTGCCAGGTTGTACAGCGCGCAGCAAGCCACGAACATCCATGAGACCCTCTGGGGTCTGTACTGGAGTGCTCCGCCTGATCTGTCCAGACATTGAAATTGCATCTATGAGGTGCCTATGGTGCGCTCCAGCAATGTTCAGGTAGTAGCATGAGCTTCGTTATACCTTCTCTCTGCAGGGTTCTATGGCCGCCGCACGTGCGACATAAGCCATGTCCTTTACAGGTACTCTTTCTCACTGAGGAGCCAGCCCTGGATCCTTTGTGGTCCCTCGAAGATGTCCATGATCTGTGATCTACTCAAGATGTATGAGTCGTAGATGCTTCCTGGGTACCTGGTGCAAATCTGCATGATAAGTTTCTTATGATCGCAGATCAGCTGTACATTGAGCGAGTGGTAGCCTTTCCTGTTTGTGTATTGCAATGCCTGTTGCCAGGGAGCTTTTATAGCCACAAGTGCCATCAATGACACCCTGCACCTATGAGATCTGGAAATCACTGAAAAGACCGCTGCTCTGGCGTCTTGGTTTGCTTGATTTCTGTCGAAGTTGATGTAATCGTGGACCTTGGCAAAAAGGGCATCTATGATCTCATGTTTGCATTTTTGCGTGGGCGCTTGAGAGATCCTGCAGATATTCTCAGTGGAGCCCTGGAAGGAGCCAGTGACGTAGAAGTTAAGAGCGATGGTGACTTTCAGAGCCCTCCCAGTCCCAATGGTGCCAACTCCTGGAGAATGTGGCAAACGTGAGGCACCAGATCCCTGGACATGCGTAAGCATCAGCTCTTTCATCTGCTGTACGCCCTTGGTCTTGCGAGGCGCCTACGCATGAAGTTTTTGAGAGCCTCATCCTCTGTGTCCAGAGGAGGCCCTGCTGCCTTTTGGTCTTGAGGGTTTTGCTCCTCCCATTGGCGAGCCAGGCGCCTCCATCACAATATTCTTCTTTTCTCCTGCCTGTATGTGATTATGCAGCAGCAATAAATCCAGGCTCCATCTTACTGATGGTCTCCTCTCTGCAGCATCAATGAGAAACAGACATGAGTCACCATCAGCCTCCAAAGGTCCTACTTCTGTAAATGATTCATCAGTGAATGTGGGTTCAAGGGCTTTGTCCCAGCAACTATTTGCCTTTGAAATCCTGGCCAGTGCAGGGTGCATTTCAAAGTGCTCCTTCCACTCCCACACCCCTTCCCCCTTTACCTGACCGGCTTCTATGAGATTGCTTTGGCCAGGCACTTGGATGTGTTGCTTTACGCCCAGGCACTGGGATCCTCATTCACTACACCCCAATACTATACTCTTTGGAATAAACATGAGGGAGTATGTTTGGTAACGACATGAAATTATTTGAGGCGGGGCCTGAGGCTTCCTTTCTGTGAATCTGCCAACGCCACGATTCTAACACGCATCTGAAGCTTGTCCAGTCACCCAATTTCTTTGGAGTTCATTATCGCTCTGGAGATTTTCCATGCTGCGAGCAAGGGGTTAATACAAGGAGATTTGAGCCACCATTCTGGATTAGTCTCACATGAATGCGGACCATAGTTTCACTTTCTTGATTCCTTGCATTGTCACTGAAAGGCTCCTAACATGTCTCAACTGTTTTCATTTGGGAATGAACAGTTCAGTTGGGTGCCCCTTTAATCATGCACCTGCCCTCCAATCCACCCGCAGAGCTCTCACCAGCAGAGTTTCTCCTCAATTTAATTTTGTAGTGTGACATCGCTGCAGGTTGGAAGATGATGGTGCTGAGCTCTCACTGCTAGACCATATTGGATCCTCCCTATGTGAGTGTGGAAACCCCTCCCATTGTCCCAGAGGAGCTTAATGTTCAGGTTTTCCTCCCTCCAAGATGTCTCAATCCTCCCCCTGTATTCTTTCATCCCATCATGATTGTGGTGGATGTCTGTTTGTTAGCCCCTGAACATTTTGAGGTGAATGTGACTATGCCTCACGTAGACCTCACCCCTCCCTACCTTGAGGCCACTTACACAGTTAAACATATACCGCCCCCCACGCCCCGCTGCCTCCCAAGCACCTTTGGACACCCAAGCAATACCTTCTCACCATCTGTAGCTGCAGGTGCCTCCCCTGACTGAGTGTGCCATCTGCGGCCCAGTAGGATGCCAGAAATCCCACCGACCGAGGTGCATGCTGTTACAACAATGCACAACATGCTGGACATGGCTAAGACTGAACAGACATGCCCTCCCCCTCCCTGGACTGGGACAAGTATAGTCTTTGCAAGCTCAACAATGTAAACTGAGGTGCTTCTTCACTCAGCACTCCTTCTATTCTGGCCCCAGTTGGCTTATGTCATCCTGTATCATACTCTTTCCCTGTCCTGGCACTGAGGACACTAACTCCCTGCAACCACCACCTCCACCCCAGTCATGTGTCTAAGGGCAGATTGGAGAGCAACCTTTGCCATTCTTACCCTACAATGGAGCCCTTTCCCTTCCCATGCATCAGGCCAGTTTCCCTCCTTTCCCAGTGGAGACCTTGCCCTGCAGCCCCTTCCCATGCCTCAGGCCAGTTTCCCTCCTTCCCCAGAGGAGGCCTTGCCCTGCAGCCCCTTCCCATGCCTCAGGCCTGTTTCCCCCAGTGGAGCCCTAACCCTGAAGTCCATTAACAATCATCCCCATCTTACCACTGGTCTGGGAAGTAGAGACTTGCCTGTGACAAGCCCCTGAAAGCAATTTGATGCTGCCTGCGAAGCCTGGCGCTGATTATCACGAGCGCTGCATGATGCAAGGTAGGCGAATGAACTGCGAAGTCACAAGTGAACTGCAGGTCATCAGGTGAATGTCACTTATATACCGTTGTAAAATACGTTGTTCTAACTGCATGCCAACATGCCCTGACAATACAGCCTGGGGAGATAATTCTGGTGAGGAGTCCTTACAATGCAATGCAAACATATTGAAATGGCCTTCCCATTGTGCCGCAGCAGGAAATGCGGCCTGCCATTGAAGGCTGCAGTGCACAATTGCGAACTGATGCTGTAAAACCGATTTTTGGCCTACTCGCGATATTTTCCGCTTCTGTCTGCCATGACACCTGGCGTGAACGAGAGCAGAAAATCCCGGCCTATGTTACATCTCCTACTGATGTTTACATGGTGTGAGCATGCAACGTCTGATTGAGACATGAGATTGAGATCTCATATTTTTACTTAATTTGCAAATTAATAATCAGCATTAAAAGACTTTAACGAGATACCTACTTTGCAAAACCGATGAAGTCTTCATGGTTGGTGTTGATATAAGACAACTGGATATCAATCAGTAACAACACCTAAAAAAGAGGACAAACATTTGGAAGCTGTAACTTTGAATGATACATTCTACCTCAGTTCTCTAGCTAACTAAATAGGTGAACAGCGAAAACTCTGCCTAAGGTTCTGCCAGGTATGTTTCACCTTTCTGGTGGGAATCAAAGCTAAATTAAATATCAGTGTTATGGTTTCAATTTGATCTATTTTGAGACACCCAACTATAGAGGAAACTAGTAAGAAGGTTGGAAATCATAGTTATTGCTGGGACATGATAATGTGACATAAATATTTTACTGACACTCCCTAAATATAGAAATCTAGAAATGTAGGAAGATTTACAGAATTAAAGGAAGCCATTTGGCATGTTCTGGCTGTGCCAGCTGAGAAAGAGCTATGCTTTCTAATCCCACCCTCTAGCTCTTGGTCCACAGCCCTGTAGATTATGGCATCTCAAACATACATCCAAATGTTCTTTAAACGTGATGAGGATTCATGCCTTTCTCTTTTCAGTCAGTGAGTTCCAGAACCCTACCACCCTCCAGGTGAAAGAATTATTCCTCAACCCCTACCAATCCTTCTACCAATTAGTTTAAATGTACATCCCCTGGTTAATGACCTCTCTGCCAGCAGAAATAGGTCCTTGCTATACACTCTAACTCGGCCCCTCATAATTTTATATACCTCAATTAAATCTTTCCCAAGCCTCCTCTGTTCCAAAGAAAACAATCCTAGCCTATCAAATCTTTCCTCACAGCTAAAGTTCTTCATTCTTGGCAATATCCTCTGTACCACATCCTGTAATGTGGTGACCAGAATTGCACAGTACTCAAGCTGTAGACTAACTAGTATTTTATACAATTCCAGCATAACTTCTCTGCTATTATGCCCCATCCCACAGCCACCAAAGGCAAGTATTCCATATGCCTTCTTAGACATCTTATCTACCTGTACTGCTATAGACAAGGATCTGTAGACATGCACTCCAAGGTCCCTCTGTTCCACTAAATTTCTCAGAATCCGATCAATTATCGTGTATCCCTTGGCTAGTATCTCTTCCCACTTCTCCTGATTGAATTCCATTTGCCATTTTTCTACCCAACAACCCATCCATTGATGTCTCCCTGCACTCTACAGCTTTTGTCCTCACCATCAACCACAAGGCCAATTTTCATATCATCTGCACAGTTCTTAATCATGTCCCCTGCATGTAAATCTAAATGATCAATATACACCACAAACAGCTAGGGACCCAGTACTGAGCCCTGCATAGCAACATAAGAAATAGAAGCTGCAGGAAGCCATTCAACCCCTCCAGCCTGCCACACCATTCAACAATATCATGACTGATCTGACCATGGCCTTAACTCCAATTTTCTGCCTGTCCCAAAGCCCTAGACTCCCTTATATTTCAAAAAATCTGTCTAAAACAGCCTCCACTGCTCTTTGGGGTACAGAATTCCAATGATTAACAGCCCTTTGAGAGAAGAAATTCCTCCTTAGCTGCATTTTAAATGGGAAATCCCTTATTCTGAGACTTTGCCCCCTAATTCTAGATTCCCTCATGAGGGGAAACTTTCCTCAGAATCTTATCTGTTTCTATAACATCACCTCATTCTTCCAAAATCCAAAGGGCATAGACCCAATCTTTCCTCATAAGATAACCCTTTGATCTCAAGAATCAACCTAGTGAACCTTCTCTGAACTGCTTTCAATGCTAGTATATCCCTTCTTAAGTACGGAGATCAAAACTATCTGTAGTGTAGCTGTGGTCTCACTGATGCCTCATACAATTGTAGCAAGACTTCCCTACTTTTACACTCTGTCCCCCTTGCAATAAAGGCCAACATTCCATTTTCATTCCTAATTGCTTGATGTACCTGTGCAATAACTTTTTATGCTTCATCTAAACGGACACCCAGATCCCTCTGCACTGCAGTATTCTGTAGTCTCTCTTCTTTTAAATATGTTTCTGTTTCTCTATTCTTTCTACCAAAACAGACAACCTCATATTTTCCCACATTGTGCCAAATATCCATCCACCCACTTGCATAATCTAACTATATCCTTTACAGAGTCTTGATGTCCTCCTCACCATTTACTTTCCTATTTATTGTTGTGTCGTCAGCTAAGTATACTCGGTCCCTTCATCCAAGTCGTTAATATAGATTGTATATAGCTGAGACTCCAGTACTGATCTCTATGGCACCTCACTAGTTACAGCTTGCCAATTTAAAATTGCTCCATTTATCCCGACTCTTTGTTTCCTGTTAGTTAGCCAATCCTCTATCCATACTAATATATTACTTCAAAAATAACACTACTGGCTCTTATCTTGTGCAGTAACCTTTTATGTGGAACATTATTGAATGTCTTTTGGAAATCAAATACTACATCTACTGATTCCCCTTCATCCACACTCCATGTTACATCCTCAAAGAACTCTAATAAATTTGTGAAAAATGATTTCCCCTTCATAAAACCATGTTGATTCTGCTTGATTGTATTATGATTTTCTAAATATCTCACCACTAATTTCTTAATAATGGATCGAGCATTTTTCCAATGACAGATGTTAGGTGAACTGGCCTTTGTTTCTTGGGTTCTGTCTCCCTCCTTTATTGAATTGTGGTGTTACATTTTCAGTTTTCCAATCTGCTGGGACCTTCCTGCAATCTAGTGAATTTTGGAAAATCGCAACCAATACATCAACTGCAGTCACTTACTTGAGGACCTAAGATGCAGCCAATCAGGTCCAGTGGTCCTTTAATCCCATTAATTTTCTTAGTATTTTCTCTATAGCAATAGTGATTGTTTGAAGTTTCTCCCTTCCTTTTACCCCTTAATTTTCTACTATTCTTGGGATGCTTTTTGTTTCTCTACTGTGAAGACGGATACAAAATACTTGTTCCAGTCTCTGCCATTTCCTTGCTTCCCATTATCAATTCCCTAATCTCAACCTCTAAGGGACCAATGTCTAGGCTAGCTATTCTCTTCATTTTCATAAACTTGTAGAAGCTCTTACTGTGTTTTTTTATATTCTTTGCTAAGTTATTCTCATATTTTAATTTCTCCGTTATTATTTCTAGCCATCCTTTGCTAGTTCTTAATTTTCTGTCTACTGCTAACCTTTGCTACATTGTACACCTTTTCTTCCGCCTTGATATAATAATTTAACTTCCTTAGTTAGCTATGGATGGCACATCCTTCTTGAAGCATCTTTTTTCTCAATGAAATATATCTTTGTTAGGAGTTATAAAATATATCCATAAATGTCTGCCACTGCTTAGCCACCATTTTACTTTTTAAGTTACTTGCCCAGTCTACTTTAGCTAATTTTCTTCATAGCTTCACAGTTGATGTTATTTAAGTTTAAGAGACTAGTTTTAGACCCACATTTCTCACCCTCAAAATGAATGTGAAATTCTATTATTTTATGATCACTCTTGCACAGATGGTCTTTTATTATGAGATCGTTAATTAACCTTTTCTCATTAGCCATTATCAAGTCTAAAAATGCCTGCTCCCTGCTTGCTTCCAGAACATATAGTTCTAAGATACTGCCTCAAGGCTACCTTAAACAATTTGATTTGTCCAATCTATACAAAGATCTAAATTGCCCATGATTATTGCAGTAATTTCTTATAAGCCCCATTATTTCTTGATTTCTACTCTGTCCTATAATGTAGCTACTATTAGGGCATCTATAAACAACTCCCAACTGTTTAACTTGCTATTTCTTATCTTCACCCAAACTGATTCTATATCTTGAGCTTCTGAGCCGAGGTCATTTCTCATTACTGTACTGACCTCATTGTTTATTAACAGAGCTACACCATCTCCTTTTTCTTTCTTCCTATCCTTCCTATGTGTCAAATACTCTTGAAAATTCAGTTCCCAGCCTTGGTCACTTTGCAACCACGTATCCATAATCATATTATGCCCATCTATTTCTACTTCCACAGGAAACAGCATTCCAGCCACAAAAACACCCATTGAACATTACTGCCTGTTACTGATTCAATTTTGGATCCAACTTGTCACATTCCCTTGGATCCCACGAGTTTTTAATTTTCTGACCAGTCTACCCTAGATGGGTTTGAGATTGAAAAGGAGGTGGTACTAGTTTGGCCTCAGCTGGAGTTCTGGGCGCCACACTTTAGGAAGGATTTGAAGGCATTAGAGAAGGTGCAGAAGAGGTTCACGAGTATGATTCCAGTGATGACAAACTTCAGTTATGAAGATAGATTGGAGAAATTAGGACTGCTTTCCTTAGAGAAGGCTGAGAGGAGATTTGATAGAGGTATTCAAAATCATGAGGGATCTAGACAGAGTAGATAGGGAGAAGCTGTTTCTACTCGTGAAAGGATTGAGAATGAGGGGCACAGATTCAAAGTAATTAGCAAAAGAAGCAAAAGTGATATGAGGAGAAACTTTTTTACAGAGTTGTAAAGGTTTGGAATGCTCTGCCTGAGAGTGTGGTGGAGGCAGGTTCAATTAAAGCATTCAAAAGCGATTAGACTGTTATCTGAAAAGGAAGAATGTGCAGGGTTACGGGGAGAAGGCAGGGGAGTGGTACTAGGTGAATTGCTCATTCAGGGAGCTGGTGCAGGCATGATGGGCCAAGTGACTTCCTTCTGCGCTGTAGCAATTCTGTGATCCAGTGATGTCAGACGTTGCCAAAATCCATGTTAGACTACATCGAATGCACTGCCACCAATGACCCTACTTGTTACTGCCTCAAAATTTCAGTCAAGTTAGTCAGACAAGGTCTTCCCTCAAATAATCCACACTAACTATCCTTGATTAATCTGTGCCTTTCTAAATGACAATTTATACTGTCTCTCAAAATTTTTTCCTGTAATTTGCCCATCACCAATGCTAGACTGACTGGCCTGTAATTACTTGGACTATCCCCTCCTTTTTTGAACAACAATATTTTGTAAAAATAAGCAATGATATTTGTTAACCTGGTTCTTTGTTTTTTCCTCTCTTTCTCGTATGTAGCTGGAAACAATCCTCTCCGTCTCTTCTCGCAGTTTTGGGTACCTACCCAGCTGTAAAGAACAGCAAAGCTTTCTTTTATTTAAATTCCCAAAGCGAATGTTTACCCATCTGTTGGTATCAGCCATCTTAAGGGTTTAACAGTAGGTTCATAGTCCTCATTGATTCCATGGTTGTTCATGTAATTCCACACAGAAAGCCAATTATTCACAGCAGGAAAGTTAAACGTGATTACATCCTGATGTGTGAGCTATGTTGTTATTACTAAGAGAAAGCATACCATAACATGCTTAATAAAGGAATCTTGCTCACAAACTCATTTTCAAAAAAGTTTACTTTGTAAAAAAATATTGTCTACACATGGAAATGATTCAGTTGTCAGTTAAGAACTAATGAGGCTTCAGCTGACAAAATCTTTCTTCAAACTTTCAAAGTGAAAAATTTCATATTAAATTTGACTTTCTATTTTCACGCACAATATGGAAACAAAATTTTCTCTTTAAATACTGCTGGTACCAAATGTTACCAGAAGTTTATGGTGATCATTATACCATACGTCAAACATTCTGTTAACTTTATTTGATTAGGTCTTACGATGTTAACCTAAGCAACAAATGTTGTCACAATTATTAAAGGCAGTGAAATCTTCGAAGACGAGATTATTCGGAGGATACCATGAGCTGACATTTAAAATAAAAGAAATATGCACAAAATTTTAAGTAGGGCTTATCGTATGCTGACAATTCAATTACTAAATGTTTACTTGCACTTGTCCTGGTATGACACCTTCTTGTGGCTGATGCTTATTAGACAACTGATGGTAGGAATTATAATAAATAATTTCTGTATGTGCCATAAATATATTTGAGTAAGAAAATAATAGCTATTCTCTAAATGGGGGGAAGTGGTGGCATAGTGGTAATGTCACTGGATTAATAATCCAGAGGTCCAGGTTAGCATTCTAGGGGCAAGGGTTCAAATCCCACCATGAAATTTAAATTCAATTAATAAAATCTGTAATTAAAAGCTAGTCTCAGTTATAGTGACCATGAAACCATTGCTGATTGGCATAAAAATCTACCTGATCTAGGGAAGGAAGTCTGTCTTCCTAGCAGGTCTGGCCTAGATAATCCACAGCAATGTGGTTGACTCTTTACTGCCCTCAGAAATGGCCTAGTAAGTAACTCAGTTGTATCAAACCACTACAAAGTTGAAAAGGAATGAAATTGGATGGATTGCCAAGCATCAACCTAGTCACCAGAAATGATAATGTCAACCCCAGCCCTGTCGACCTGGCAAAGTCCTCCTTAATAACATGTGGGAGCTTGTGCTAAAATTGGGAGAACTGTCTAGTCAAGCAACAGCCGGATACAGTCAGACTGACTGAATCATGCCTTACAGACAATGTCCCAGACACCAACATCACCATCCCTGGGTACGTCCTGTCCCACCGGCTAGAAAGTCCCACCAGAGGTCGCAGAACAGCGATATACATTTTGAAGGGGGTTGCCCTGGGAGTCCTCATCACTGATTTTGGACCTCATGAAGTCTCATGGCATCAGGCCAAACATAGGCAAGGAAACCTCCTTCTGATTAACACCCCCTGCACCCACTCAGCTGATGAATCAGTGCTCCTCCATGTTGAACATCAAGTGGAGGAAGCATGGAGGTTGGCAAGCGCACAGAATGTACTCTGGATGTGTGACATCAATGTCCATCACCAAGAGGGGCTCAGTAGTACCACTACTGACCGAATTGGCCGAGTACCAAAGGACATAGCTGCTGGGCTGGGTCTGCAGCAGGTGGTGAGGGAACCAACAAGAGGGAAAAAGTCTACTTGACCTTGTCCTCACCAATCTACCAGTCGCAGATGCATCTGTCCATGATAGCATTGGTAAGAGTGATCACCACACAGTCCTTGTGAGGCAAAGTCCTGCCTTCACATTAAGGATACCCTCCATCGTATTGTCTAGCACTACCACTGTGCTAAATGGGATAGATTTCAAAGAGATATAGCAACTCAAAACTGGGCACCCATGAAGTGTTGAGGGCCATCAGCAGTCTCGGAATTGTATACAACCACAATCGGTAACCTCATTGCCTAGCATATCCCCCATTCAACCATTACCGCCTCCCCCATTCAACCATTACCGCCAAGCCAGGGGAGCAACCCTGGTTTACTGAAGAGTGCAGGAGGGCATGCCAGGAGCAGCCTCAGGCGTACCTAAAAATTAGGTGTCAACCTGGTGAAACTACAACACAGGACTACTTACATGCCAAACAGCGGAAGCAGCATGTGATAGACAGAGCTAAGTGATCCCACAACCAAGGGTTCAGGTCTAAGCTCTGCAGTCTTGCCACATCCAGTCCTGAATGGTATTGGACACTTAAACAACTCACTGAAGGAGGAGGCTACACAAATATCCCATCCTCAATGATGAGGGAGCCCAGCACATCAATACAAAAGGCTGAAGCAATTGCAGCCACCTTCAGCCAGAAGGGCCAGGTGGATGGTCCATCTCGGTCCCCAGCATAACACATATGCCAGTCTTCAGCTAATTCGATTCACGCCACATGATATCAAGAACCGGCTGAAAGCACGGGGTAATGCAAAAGCTATGTGCCCTGACAATAGTACTGAAGACTTGTGCTCCAGAACTTGCTGCATCCCTAGTCAAGCTGTTCCAGTACAGCTACAACACTAGCATCTACCTGGCAATGTGCAATTTGTCCAGGTATGTTCTGTACACAAAAATCAGCACAATTCCAACCTGGCCAACTACTGCCCCATCAGACTATTCTCAATCAGCAGCAAAGTGATGGAAGGTGTTGTCGACAGTGCAATCAAGCAGCACTTACTCAGCAATGACCTGCTCACTGACGCTCAGTTTGGGTATCGTCAGGGCCACTCATCTCCTGACCTCATTACAGCCTTGATCCAAAAAGAGGCAAAAGAATTGAACTCAAGAGGTGAGGTGAGAGTGACTGCCCTTGACATCAAGGAAGCATTTGACCGAATGTGGCATCAAGTAGCCCTAGCAAAACGGAAGTCAATGGGAATCGTGGGAAAACAATCCACTGGTTGGAGTCAAACCTAGCACAAAGGAAGAAGGTTGTGACTGTTGGAGGTCAATCATCTCAATCCCAGAACATCGTTGCAGAAGTTCCTCAGGGTAGTGTCCTAGGCCCAACCATCTTCAGCTGCTTCATCAATGGCATTTCCTCCATCATGAGGTCATAAGTGGGTGGCCAGAATTTTACGTGAACAAAACAGGCACGCGTCCGACCTGAACTCATGTGAAATTGCGTGAGAAGATGTCAGGCAAGCGTCCCGACATCATGCGCACGCAATGATGTTAAGGTTGGCAGGCATGCATGGGAGTTGGAAACATGCCCACAAACACTTAAAGGGCCAATTAAGGCCATTAATTTACCAACTGAAAGGAATTTTACATTGTCCATGCGATTTTGCGGTTGTTGCACAGGCAACATGAATAGGTGGCCAACACATTTTCCTCGAGTTCTCATCCAGGGGCGGGATAAAAGGCCCCTTGAGCAAAAGCTGTGTCTCTTCAGGTTAGAGTTTTTTGCTGTGAAATTTATGCGACTTGAGAGGTTTCTCAAGCCTACAGTCATCGTGAAGCCCCTGGCTAATCTCCTCCATCTGGTAATGGATAAATGTCATCACCCATCTGAAGAAAATGCCAGTAATAAGCTTGATGCAACCGTGGACAGCTGATTCCGACACACCACACAGATACCCCACTGATTCTGGAAGTTGAGGACCACTGTGACCTTCAGAGCCAATGGCATATGGTGGCCACCCACGTAGCTGGAGGTGATCTCCAGCCCAATTATCTGGCATATGGTGGTGACAGTGTCCCTAGAGAGGCAGAGCCTCCTTCGGCACTGGACCTCGGATATGTTGAGGTAATTGGAGCGCTGCCTATACACCCTGGCTGTAGGGTAGTGGCATCTTCTGCCTTGCATTCACTGCTGGCCCTGAACCCCTGCATCTCTGCCTCTCTTCCCACAGGTCGCTCCCTGGGGTGCTGCCTGCGGTCACCTGGCCTCCTTTCCCTCCTCGCCCTCCCTCCTCAAAGGAGGTCCCAGCAGCTGAGTATACAATTCCCATGATCAGAAATGCACAAGGAACTGTCTCATGCACTTAAGGGTGCACTCTGCTGAAATCTTCAAACAAAGATGGCAAAAGTATTCCAAAAGAAAGCTAGCCACGGATGGAATTCAAAGAGTGCCATCAACTGCACTCACGTGGCCATCAAAGCGCCTGTAGATGAGCTGGGAGCCTTCTTGAACCATAAGGGGTCCCACTCAATGAACATTCAGATTGTCTGAGACCACAAGTCACAAATCTTGCAAGTCTGTGCCCGTTACCCTGGCAGCTCACATGGTGCTTACATCTTGTGACATTCACAGATGCCAAGGCTGTTCATGGCTCCAGTTTGTTCAGATGGCTGGCTCCTGGGTGACAAAGGCTATCCCTTGAAAAGGTGGCTCATGAGCCCACTCCAGCACCCAAGAACAGATGTGACGGAGAGATACAATCAGAGTCACGCATCCAAAAGGGTGGTGATAGAAAGGACCATTGGGCTGCTGGAGATGAGGTTCTGCTGCCTGGACCGATCAAGGGGAGCAATGAAGAATCCTCCAGAGTGCGTCGCACTTATAGTCGTTGCCTGCTGAGCTCTGCTCAATCTGGTTCTGGCAAGGGGGGGCCCACTGAAGGCTGAGGATCGCGAGGCAGCTCCAGATGCTGCGATGAATCTACTGATGGGTCTGATGAGGAGCCCAGGGAGACACGGGGTGAAGATGTGGAGGCAGACATCAGGAGCCTTCAGACATCAGGGAGCCTTGATAACGCACACCTTCAGCTAGGCTGGCATGCCATCGATTCCAGCTCATGTCAAAGGTCTCCGTACAAGACATCTGTGATGTGCAAACCCAAGACCCCAAATTCCAACCGCAGCCTATGCAATAAAGTCCAAAGCCCCTGCCGTCCCCTGCACCTTTCATAGCCATCATGCATACTCAGGCCATTACAACAAAATCAATCTTTGTATAATATTCAAAGAAATAAGCATAACATTTTCTGCTGTTAATGATCACACCATCAAGAGAGTTTTGAAATATGAATAATGTCACCCACAAGAAGCCCCCTTTGTGCTCAAGGTGCCTTAAACTTAGGTTTGCGGGTGCTGCATCTTGCTGACTCTGCTGTCGTGTTGGCCCTGATGACCTTGGCGGTTGTCCGAACAGGCCAGCAGAAACTGAGGGGGCTCCACCTTAGAGGGCGCATCCAGCACTATGGCTGGTAATTCCTCAGTCGTCGTGGCCTCATCAGATACGACAGTCACTGGCTGAGCGGTGGAGAAGTGCTGCCCTCCTCCAGAGTGCCCTGAGAGAAGCCCTCAGAGACGACAAGCAGCTTGTCCGCCAGCATGAGATTTATTTGAACCTCCCTGCTCACCACTGATGGATGGGCACCTAGCAGCGGAGACTAAGTGCCTCATCCATCTCTCACACTGGCAGTGACCTGCTGAGGTCGCTGCTAGTGTGTGGGCTTGCAGGTCCAAGCTAAACCCCAGAAACCCCTGATTCTGTTCCTGGAGCTGCTTCTCCATGACAGTCGTCACTCTCTCAATGGAGGAGGCTGTGCACTCGGTGCTCAGGGTCAACGCAGTGCTCACACTCTGCATGGACTCCTCCATGACAGACACCATGTCATGCAGACCCTCAGGGGTCCCCACCAGAACTCACCGCACATCCCAGCATGTTCCTAGTCTCCAGCAGTCCTCTAACCCGGAGCACTCTCTGCCTCCGCCAGCTCCTCATGCTAGTGTGCCATGCCCTCCCCACTGTGCACTGCCACTGGAGCTGACGAACTTAAGCTCACTGATGTGCTAGTCTCTGCGCTGGTGCCTGGTTCAGAGAGAGTGTGCGACGCGGGTGCAGGTGTGAGTGTGTCCTCCTCTGGGGTTAAAGGGGGATCCTCGGGGTCCCGGAACCCCTTGCGGATGAAGCATCTGTGGGCGGAAAAGAACATGTCAGTACATTCAATCATCACATAGTCGATGTGCATGCTAGGCGGGCTGATGAGGCAATGGAGAACTGCAGCATGATGCTATCTTGATTGGAGGATCAATGGGCACTCGTGCCTTGACATCTCCATTTCAGCTGAGAAGACTTTTTGATTTGTGATTTTTGCGCTCCCCGCTACTCTTGCATCTGTGCACTGCATTCTTACCTTCCTCAGAGAATCCTGCCTCACCACATCTGGTGGAACGAGCTCCGCAGTGGCATTCTAGCTCTAGGGTGTCCACCTCGTAGCAGCTGAGTACCAGGAGATTGGGCTCCCCACCACACATTCTTCAGCATACGCTGCATTAGGGCTTCTCTTCTCCTGAACGGGAAGAACAGATTTCAATATTACTGCTCCCTCTCCCTGCAGCACCATTGCAGGCTGGACCGCACCCACACCCTGAGATACAGGTTGCAGGGTGTGGCAGAGAGGCACACCTCAACCTTCAATGCACTCAGGCCAAGCAGTCAGACCTCCCAGGCTTGGCTGGCACAGACTTCAGTGAAATTTGGCACACACATTCTTACGCCTCTGAGGGTGATGAGGGGTGCCAACCCAAATACACATCTCCACGCATTTCCATGCTATCTCTGTACTTACCCTTGCCAATGCAGAAGATTGTTGAACCTGTTGCGGTACTGTATCTACATTCACTGCACCACGTGTTGCACCCTGATCTGGGTGGCCACCTCTGCCCATGCCTTCTTTGTGACATGCAGTGGCTTCCTCTGCCCATCCTTGGGCCTGGCACTGATCTCCTTTATGATGATGCCCAGGCACTCATCTATGAAATTGGGAGGGGGGCGGGGGGAAGAGTGCCTTCTGTACACACCAGGTGCTGTGGTCCTAACAGGTGCAGATATTTCTTTGGTCCTGTGAAGAATGCTCCCACACAGCCTTCCCACAACCCCTGCCAGCCTTCAGGGTGCTGCTCACAGAGTTTTCAAAGACCCCACTGGATCTGGCGCCCGACTCGCTCCCACCCCGCCTGCTTCTTCTGGCCTACCTAAGGACGCATTGCACACTGGGTGGGTCTTAATTAGCCAGCCAGCATGAAATCGCGTGGACAATGCAATCTCGCCCAGAAGTGGATTCTACATCCACTCCCCAGCCCACCAACTTCACACCCCTGACAAAAGCAGAATTGAGGCCGATATGTTCACAGATGATTACACAATGTTCAGCACCATTCGCTGATACTGAAGCAGTCCATGTGCATATGCTCCAAGACCTGGACAATATTCAGGCTTGGGAATAAGTGGCAAGTAATATTTGCACCACAGAAGTTCCAGGCAATGACCATCTTCAACAAGAGAGAATCTAACCATCATCCCATGACAGTCAATGGCATTACCATTGCTGAATCCCCCACTATCAACATCCTGGGGGTTACCCTTGACCTGAAACTGAACTGGATCAGCCATATAAATACTGTGGCTACAAGAGCCAGTCAGAGGCTGGGAAGTCTGTAGCAAGTGACTCACTTCCTGACTCCTCAAAGTCTGTTCACATTTACAAGGCACAAGTCTGGGTGAGTGCAGCTTCAACAATACTCAAGAAGCTTGACACCATCCAGGACAAAGCAGCCTGTTTGGTTAGCACCCTATCCACCACCTTAAACATTCACTCCCTTTACCACACGCATATAGTGGCAGCAATGTGTACCATTCACAAGATGTAATGCAGTAACTCACAAGGCTCCTTCGACAGCACCTTCCAAACCCACAACCTCTACCACCTAGAGGGGCAAGGGCAGCAGGTGTATGGGAACACCACCATCTGCAAATTCCCCTCCAGGCCACACACCATCCTGACTTGGAACTATATCGCCATTCCTTCACTGTTGCTGGGTCAAAATCTTGTCACTTCCTTCCTAACAACACTGTGAATGTTCCTACAACACATGGATTGCAGAAGTTCAAGAAGGCAGCTCAACACCACCTTCTCATGGGCAATAAGGGATGGGAAATAAATGCTGGCCTAACTAGCAATGTCCACATCCTGTGAAGGAATAGATAAAAATGTGTAATTATACTCTACAATGTATGCGAAAAGTAATCTCTGCAAACAAGAAAACCAGAGGGATGATGCCTGATTTGAGACTCTTGGGCCGCAACTGAGACATTCTTCCTATAAAACCATATCTCCAAGTCAACCATTTTCATTGTGGATGGTTGATCAGTGATGAAACAATATCTTTGTGATGTCAGTGTAGCATTAAGAAGGGTGCGTTGCATGAACTCAACCTATTCTGGATGCCACTGCTAATCAGCCAATTTTAAATGTCATTAAGTGAAGGATCTACAGGGAATAACATCGTAGGGGTGCGCTAGTTAGGCAGAACAGGTCTCAAAAGCATTGAGGTTCCTGTTCCTCACTTGAGAAATATATCTAGAATGGTAGAAAAGTTTTGAGTGCATAACATATCCACAAAAAAAAACCTGCCCCTGTAGTTGCCAAGTGACCACCACATTTTGCAACAACATGTTTTACTAGCCTCCATTCATATCATCACCATTATTGAAATTGAACTTTGTCTTCCTCCCAAAATGTCTGCATGTTTTGCCTTTCTGGCTGAGCAGCACTCAAAGGAAAAATGTTCAATTTTAGTATGTTTAAGTCTTGAACTGAAGTGAACTGTACTAGATACTCAAGCGAAAAGTCTGCTGCGTTAAGGCTATCATTATGTTGTTAAATACAGTTAGAACCAAAATAACAGAAGAAAACCATGGTGGCAACCATGAAGCTTAAAGTCAATGGCATGTTATTACAAATATTGTTGGAAGAGTGATGCATCTGGGATTCATATTATTCAAGAGGTTATTTGTCCCATAAAGCCCTGCTGCTTATACCACAAGTCCAAATACAATTTTTCCAAATTATTCAAAAGTTTCCCTAACAGATGAAATATTGGGGTTTTTGAGGTTACTAACAAGCAGCGTCGAAAGTACTAGAGTTTATTTGATAATATGTAATGACAGAATGCATTGTATGACATCTGATTACATGTATATCAGATAATGATCTAAACCTGTATCTGGTCCTTGAGTGAGGTTGCAAACAGTCATTTAATTTCAATTCCACACCCTGCTTAACCTCATTCCCCGATCCCAACAGCTCTATCTACCAATTACTTTGATTTCATGCTACAAAGAATAACAAATGAGCATACTGCGGGGGAGGAGGGGGGGGGGCTTCTTTGCCAACTTTGCCCCATCTCTCCTGAAGGCACTTGTTACTTGTTTGGGTTCAATTCCACGAGAATGCACTGCCTGCGGGTTGGGTGATCATCCTTCTTTGAAACTGGGGTTTTTTTGCCCGCTGCTTCAGGTAACAACAATAGCTCTCTCGGGCTTCACTCATGTTATTATGTCATCATAAACCTCAAATATCTTACCACCTTGCACATCTGTCAAGTATGTTATACAGTATTTTGAAATGGAACTTGTATCATTCCTCACATGGTCCAATAGTATTTGCCAGCATTGAGTGTGGAATGAGAATATGTTAGTCTAAATGGTAATAGACTTTCAAATATTATGTAACAGCTTCCATTTACTAGTCTGGCTAAGCGCCGTCAATCAAAATTTAGCTGACTGATCAGTATTTCATGAAATGGATAGTGGAAAATTCTATAGTGAGGATAAATGATTCACCAATTCCCACTGGCCAGTACATATCCTTTTTAGCCTGTTCTGATGTAAAAGTTACCAAACACTGCAAACTCTTGCTTCCATTCATTTCAATCCTGTAAGCGTAAAGCCACTCCTCTGAACTCCATGTGAAGTAAAACGAGAGTAAACGAAGACATTGAAATGATGCAGGAGCTGTTTGCAAAGTCTCTTAAACGTCCACAAAACTTGGATTTTTTTCCCCACTTGAGCTTCTAGTTGCTGTGGATTTGCCAGAGTCCAGAATTGTGAAAATGATACTGGTTATGATGGTTACATTGAGGGCACACAGTGCGAACTCCATGCAAAAAGGGTGCCCAGCTCAATTTTTTTTGAGTCTGTTACAGACGGGGGGGTGGGATCCATTCAAACAACATTCCTTTCCTCTCACCACTGGTCTGTAAACGGAAAGGTGTTCTGGATTGTTTCTTTTCTCATAAGCAGTGGGGTATTTCCTAGCCCCTCGGTTCTTGTGTGATCCAATTCCTAATGATAACCGCACAGCAAACTCGAGGTAGAATGAACTCAAAAGGTTAGTTTATTGCACACATTCAAAATGTGAGAAGGAGGGTTCACATCTTTACCGCCACACTCAGACAGTAAAGAGAGAGATAGAGAAAAGAAGGTTTTACAGGAGAGAGACCACAGAGGAAATAAATTTTGGTTCATGTGAGTTCGAGAGTCCAGAATCAAAGTCCTATGAGATATTCCTTCAAGGAGGTTGGTAGGCTAAAAACTGATGTAGTAAAATTTACTTTTCCAGTGGTGTTGACTTCACAAGATGAGATAGGCATGCAGAGAGAATCAGTCTTATAAGCATTTTCACATAACTTCCAGCAGAAGCTGTGTAGACGGGGCCAGGTGTTTAACTTTGGCAGAGTTCTTTTCTGTGTGGCTACTCCTCAGATGTTAAAGAGCAGATTGAACTATTCAGCTCAGCAAGGCAATATTACTTGTTCCACAAGCCAGAAGCCTAGGTCACATGACTCCCACCTCTGTACCAGATCTTTATCAAAGGATGTGTATCCAGCATCTGGAATTTGGCTGAGTCTCAAAGACTGCTAAATGTTCAAGTCATTATGATTTGAAAGGAATGTTTGAGGGGCCTTTTGTCTTAGCAGACCCTCTGTCTTCTGATGGCAAGCCTGGGTTATCAAATGCAACTGGTCTTTGTAAAGCTCTCTTTGAAGCTGGGCTGTGCAGTCCCCAGTCCACAGAGATAATGAGGAATGAGTTTTCCCAAAACTGTAAAGTGGCTTCTTTTGTTCTGAGGTCACAGAAAAACAGCTTCAGCCAGTTAAAGGCTCAAGTTCAGCCAAGGTCCAGTTTTAAAATTTAGAAATAGCAATGAATGTGTGTATGTATTTTATAAAAAATTACAGTGTGAGATTGTAGTCTATCACAAGTCCATGTCTGGATCAAGACTGTGATGAGTTCTGGAGACAAGTGGTTCTAATGGTACCTGAACTGAGTATATGTGAGCAGGTAACTGGTTAATGAATTGCTGTTTCATGGTGCTATTAATTATGTGTCATTAGTTTTATCCATGATAGGGAGGCCAATAAAGTGGCAATTAGCTGGTTTGGATTTATCCTGCAGTTTGTGGATAGGGCATACCTGCACTATAGGAGTTTGGCTGGGATAACAGTTAACTTTGGTAAATAAGTCTTCAGCACTACAGCCAGGGTCCACAGCCTTTGCAGCGTTGAGTGCACTCAGCCGCTATCTACTGTCACATTGTGTGAGCTGAACTGGTTGGGCTTTGGAATCAATGATGATGGGGGTCTTGGGAGGAGGTGTAGTAGTATTGTTCTTTTGGCTGAAGATGCTTCCAAAACTTCAACCTTGACATTTCCACTAGTGCTGAGCTCCATCATAGTTAAGGATGAGAATATTTATAGAGCCTCCTCCATCTGTTATTTGTCTGGTTGCCCACCATATTTCTTGACTGGGTGTCACAGGCTACAGAGCTTTGTTCTAATCATAGCTCCGGAATTCCCCCTTAAATGTCTCCAACTACTTCTCTTTCTTTAAGACTCTCTTTAAAACTTATCTCTTTTGTCCAAGCTTTTAGTTGCCCTTCCTCAGCTCCTTTTTTGGCTCAACTGCCCATTTTGACTGATAACACTTCTGTGAAGAGTTTGGGCCATTTTTATATGTTAAAGATGATGTACAAGTTGTTGTGACTCATTTCTATTTTTTATACAAATGCTTTGCATAACGTACTGTGCAGGAGCCCAACACATGCATGGTAGATGGCCAACAATAAGTTTGCGTCTCTTATCCTTGTTCATCACATAAACTCAACTATTTTTCTTTTATTCACAACGTATAATTATTTTAATCACATTTTAAATGTGTAATGCTCCCTAATATGGAAGAGAATGGGTCTTTCCTTGCTGTTGAATGGTCATTGTGATTTAAACCTATGAAAACTGATTTATCTTGATATAGAAATATGTTACAAATTTCTCAGAAAACCCTCAGGACTTCTGTAAAAAATATAGTTAAAAGATAATGTTTCCTTAGATGGCATATTAAATTTTTACCTGCACGTATATAAAGGAACATATAAAAAATGACAAAAACATAACCAGATGTGCCCAAATGGCTTGCTCCTGCTCCTAATTCGTATGTTCATGTTAGATTTTTGATTGACAAGGGAGTCAAATGGTATAGGGGTTAGACAGGAAGGTAGGGTTGAGGCCACAATCATATCAGCCATGATCTTATTATCAAATGGTGCAGCAGGTTTGAGGGGCCGAATGGCCTACTCCTGCTCCTAATTCATGTGTTCCTTTGTACAAACGGTAGTTCAGATGACAATGCAAGATGCCAAGGCAAACCTTGTACAGTTTTTCAAAACTGTCTGAAACTAAAGGTGTGTTTCTACTTGGACCACAAGTTATGGATTACTTCATAGAATATTAGGAGAAGCAATATAGCCTGAGAAAAGGCAGTAAAGGAATTCAGAGACAAGCTCCCTGGCAGCAGATATAACTCCCATACGAAGGCTGGGATTTTCTGATTCCGGCCATCACAGGACTGGAAATTCCCGCCTGAAGTCAATGGACCTTTGGCTGGTCCATCAAATTTTCCACCCCACCTGACAACTCCTGCCACAGGGGGGACCGGAAAATCCCAGCCTATGTTACTGCACGTGAGGATGTTTATTTTATCGATTGTTACAATACTTGTTCTATCATTGTATTGTTAACAAACTTGTACAAAATGAAAGTTCCGAATTTTTTTCTTACCTTATAACTACACTGTCTAACTGTATGTATTAATTCTTGGATAACCAAATCCACACACTTCAGGCAAGGTTCCTTGAGTTTCACAATTTGTTTCTTCACAATAGTTTCAAAGGCCATGTCAGGGGTAAACAAGCCTGGTCTGTAGGCATGAAAGACAAGGAGCAATATCAATCTTGAAATAGATGGCACTGAGAAAGACATTGCACTTGCAGCACTTACTAAAATTGTCACATCTTCCAAAGAAATCCTTGAAATTATTTTTGCATCCAGAGTATAATTTTTACATCACTCAGAAAAGGTAGAATAGCTGCAACAGAGAGAAAGTTGAACCCTGAAACAGGTAACTCAACCTAAATAAGGACAGGCTTAAACAAAAAAATTACAAATATCAAGTACATATTATATCATAGAAATCTTAATATTCTTTAGTGTATTTGTTATGATCTTGAAGGAGTCCAGTAACTTTAAAAAGAAATTCAAACTCCCAGTTATTAAGTGAAAGAATTACATTTCCCATTTTGAACAAAACCTTTTACTGTACAAGAATGAAACAAAGCAAGTGCTACCAACTTAACACCATATTTTCTTTTATTTGTTCATGGGATGTGAGCATCACTGGCTGGGCCAGTATTTATTGCCCATCCCTAACTACCCTTGTTCAGACAGTAGAGTGTCTGGAGTCACATGTAGGCCAGACCGGGTAAGGACAGCAGATTTCCTTCCCTGAAGGGCATTAATGAACCAGATGGGTTTTTACAATAATTGGCAATGGTTTTGTGGTCATCATCAGACTTTTAACTCCAGATTTTTATTGGATTCAAATTTCACCATCTGCTATGTGGGATTCGAACCTGGGTCCCCAAAGCATTTCCTGGGTCTCTGGAGTACTAGTCCAGTGACAATACCACTGAGCCACTGCCTCCCCTGTAAACATTTGTAAACATTTATTCTTTAAGCCTGAAAATCTCAACAGGGCACTCCCCATTCTACTTTTAGTTCATCTAAGAGTATCCTTTACTTTACAGGAGCTTAAGTGTTCCTTCACTTCTCCTGGGGCCAAAACAAAGTGTGCCACAGATCCCAGGAATACACTTTGATTCTCCTTAGTAATCTCACTATTCTCCGAGGTATAAGATTTCTTGGGACTCTTCCAGCAGCATCCGGGTTGACGACCCTCCAACTCTCCTTGAGCACCTCACTATTGTGGACATCCCAGCTCAAGCAAGGGCATCACTGCTTTCTTGCTCAATGACCAGAAAAACTCAGAATATACTCTTGATCTCTGATAGCCTCTTGGTACTGGTTTACAGCTTCTGGCACATTCTCTCTTTGCTTCTCAAAGCTGTTCCTAGGCTCCAGCTCCCTGTTTCTGTGAGAAATCGCAGATAAAACCCACAAAGAAGAAAAAAAACCTCCCTCTAATCTGTCCCCACACCATCCTGGCACACCTGGAATATCCCAGATAGAGGTCTAAAGTAAGTAACTTTATCTTGAGTATTGCTGAAAAAGAGCTTTTCGTCTTGCACTCATCAGAACACTTTCCCCAATATAAGGGGAAAATAACAATTTATACTGTTAGTCGTTTGTTAGTACAGAACTGCCTGCAAAGAACAGGGCCCTGTGCATTAATATATGTAGCTTCCAAAACACGTAAATGTGCCACACTGACAATGTTAAATGGGTTATCGGCATAATTTTTAGCACACTGAGGATTATTTAGCAAATGTTGACCAATTGTAGAATCACATCTAATATTGGACACTGTGTTTTGAGTTTTGCAAGCACCAGTTTTTGCAAGCTGGTTAGGTATGGTCTGTACCTTGCCCGTTGCGAACAGCGGAAAGGACATGCTGACAGAAATGTGCACACATTGCGCCTGTTTCAACTAAACAAAATATGTGATAGTCATTCACTGGTTCATTTCTCAGGGCAATGCCTTGACCAATCAAAGTCAAGCTGCCTGGTTAAAAATTTCAAACGATGCTTGACATTAACTGATGCATTAACTGGTGCGTTTTGCAAGCACAGGCTGGTTGGGACATGCTGTTTGATACAATCCACCAGTCTTTGGGATGTATAGCCTATATACCTAGCATCACACTGGCACTGAAATTTATACACCACACTACTCATTTGTGTGATAGGCAGAACACTACTCATTTGTGTGGCTTGACGGCAGTATCCTGTTAGTGGCGAATACCACTTGTGTTGCTACTGCATTGTAGCAGCAAGAAACAGCTAGCTTCACCTGTTGCAAACTTTTGAGATACCTTGCCCTTCCAGGGTAATCTGAGGTAGACTGGGTACTTTTCAGGGCCAAAAGTGACAGCCTTAGGCCTGTTCATGTGTTTGTATGATATACAGCATGAAATGATCCGATCAGGGAGCCATTATCCCATAGGATGCCTTTGATGCACCCTATTTCAGCATCTAGCTTGCATGGCAAGCAAATGGCTCGGGCCCTATTTACAATATTGCTGATAAGGCCAATCTTATAGTGTGTGGAGCTTTAAGAATCCCCAAATGTACATTGACCAGTGGAGGTAGGCTTGCAGTAGACTGTGGTAGAGAACCCCCCGACAGATTTCTCAAGGAAGGGGAGTTCATTTGACTGCTCCATTTCAAAGGTGAATTTGAGCACCTTTGAACCTTTTAGAGCACGTAAGGAAATTATTACATGCAGTTGCATACTTAAATAGAGCAAACATAGATAGCATCCACATATCAGAAATACGTCAGTCACCATCACTGCTGCATTTTCCATGGCAACACCTCTACCAATTGGCAACCAATCAGCACTCTCTTCTCATACAGTATAAATTGTTGTTTTCCCCTTATATTGGTTTTCTTGCAAAGTACCCTGATGAGTGCAAGGCAAAAAGCTTCAACATGTCTCTTTTTTCAGCAATGCTAAAGTTCTGTACTACCAAACGACTAACTTTATCTTCAAAACATCCTTCTGGGAGCCACATGAATAATTTATATCTCTAATGAAGACAACTGTAGACATCTCGTCTCCACCAAGAAACTAAGAAAGGGGCCACCCATTGCTTACTATTTTCACACTTCCAACTCTGACTTTATTAAATAAATGCAAACCACCCTTTGCATTGCAATCACTGAGCTGTTCACCAGCTTCTCATCAGGGGTTTTCATATATCTTACATATAAAATTTCAATCACCAAATTAAAAGTTATAGTCCTAAAACATATGAATAATGAAATTAGACATTTTTTCAACACATTTATGTCCTTAGCAAACATCTTGTGAACACTTTACTGAACTGTTTTTTGATGTAATGAGATAGGTAAATAATTACCTGTGCATTTAAAATATTTGAAGAAAATTGGAGGCTGATTACTGTTAACACTGAATCTGTATATATTAGTTTATATAACTTTTCAATAATGACAGTGAAGCAACACTTTCCTAATTACATAATCTAACCTGCCAAAAATTAATTCAAATATGAACGTGATACCTAATAAATCAGGAAATGGTATTTTTTCTATTCCATAGTTACAAAATTAAAATGATACATTGCAATAAATTCCGTCTACCTACAAAAGAAGTCTGTGTAGCAAGTTTATAAGTAAAAACCATAAAATGTAAATAAACTCAGCAAACAAGTCTTCAGGTAAATTCTTATTACTAATGGAGCTGCATCAATCAATCAGTTGTAATGTGTCTTGTTTTTCAAATGATGTCATCCATCACATAGGGCAAGGACAGCAAATCAAAAGGGGTAATCACAAGAAACATTTCTCTGAGACATTTCTTGTTAAACAAACTGCTTTGGCCATAAAAATCAAGGTAGCAGTGAACATACCAGCACAGGAATAATTTAATTTTTAATAGCTATTTTCCCATGTTGGATACTTCATGACAGTTGGTTTGGGATACCTGACAGTTTCAATCATGCACTCAAAGGAACTATGTATGACATTTTTTTAATAACAGATTTCCATTATAGAAAGATTACTGGTCCAGCTAGGTTCTGTATTGTGAAATTATATTCTAATATTAAATTAGATGTCTTAATCCCGGAATCCAACCCCGGAAGAAATTACAAAAACTGAAAGATTGCAAGTAATTCAGAAAGTTAGAATTACCCTTTATCATGTCAAACTTGTGCCACATAAATATGTTGTGTTTAATTGGCTAACAAAATGCAATACAGGTAAGTCTGGGGTGGTGAATTTTGGTACAAAAAATAAAGAGGCCATAGGTGGAAGGGATAGTGCACACTCTCCGGGTGCCCTTTTAATAGGGGCTCGGACCTTCTATCCCATGAGGTAACAGCGGGGACAGCAACTTCCAGCCCGCCCCAGCCACGAGATTTACCGTGTTCTACATGGATGCATGCGTAATGAGTTGAACAGCACCAGATTGTGCATGGTCAGCTGCCCCATCCTTCAGCAGAAATCACTCTGACTTTCCATCGTCGCCACTGAACTTAGGCTTCAGAATGAAAGATTCTGCCTCTGGTGTGGGCCAAACTGGGCACTATGTTAGGTAGGTCATCATTGCAAGGACTGAGACTGCGTGCCGGAAATATGCAGAGTAGGCAGACCATGGCATCAGTCAGCATGTCAAGTTCAGCAGCAAGAAGGACTGCCCCTGGTGCTGTTTAAAGGGATCATCAACAATTTTCAGGTTAATTGCTAATTGATTTCTGCTGCCTGTTGCTGAGTTAGAAATTTGGAAGTTTGTACTGCTACCTAAATAGCCAAGTGGTTATGGTACTGGGTTTGTAACCCCAAGATCGAAGAGTTCAAATCTCACAATGGCAAACTATGAAACAATGGGTGCTGGGCTCTGTGGTGCAACGGATAGCGTGTTGGACTTCTAATTGCCCTTGTATAAAGAAATTCAAAGGTTGTGGGTTCGAATCCCACCAGAGTCGATTTAGTGGTAGTGTGGCCGAGCAGTCTAAGTCGCTGGATTAAGGCTCCAGTCTCGACAGAGGCGTGGGTTCGAATCCCACCACTGCCAAGCGTTCAGGTGGTCTATGTTCTGGGGTCTGCAACAGCCCCATTCAAAAACCAACAGATACCAGCGGAGTGTGCGGTGTTTGAGCTTGGCCTAAATAGCCAAGTGGTTATGGTACTGGGCTTGTAACCCCAAGATCAAGAGTTCAAATCTCACAATGGCAAACTATGAAACAATGTAACTTCATCTGAAACAGATGGAAACAGGTTTACTCAAAAGAGTATCAAGAGTTCAAATCTCACAATGGCAAACTATGAAACAATGTAACTTCATCTGAATAGGAATAGATGGAAATGTGTTTGTACTCGAAAGAGTTACTTAAAGTAGGTACAGTCTACCCTGAGTGGTGTGGCATAAGATGAAGGCCTTGGTTCTCACTTGAAGGGTTCTACTCAAACCACTTGCTCCCAGTCATGGGTGTTGTAGTTTCTAATGCCCATGGCCTGCAAGGTGCTCACTGAAAACTGCCATGTCAAAGCAGAACAAGAATGTCATTGCCAGTGGCTGTAAAGTGGGTGTGGTCATGAAAGCCTTCACATCAAGCTTCTTATAGGTTAGAGCAGGAGCATCTCCAACACCTTGCAGTTTACCTTCCACCCGGGAGTGGCCACAAAACAGTCCGCCGCCCGTAATCGGGCCCTGACTGTGATTTCGTGCTAGCGAGCCAATTAAGGCCCACCCAGCGTGAAACACGGTTCTGCACTGGCTAGGAAGGGCCTAGTGGGGCAGGGGCCTATTGGCCACAGGGTCCAATGGCGACCCAGCAGCCAGTTTAAAAGCAGCCCAGACAGCCCCTGGACGGCTGCCACAGAAGGACATCTCCTGTACTTTTGCAATAGAGTCAAGGGCGGCTGGCCACAGCAGACGGGAGCGCAGGTCAGGCGGGCACTCAGCCACCCACTTTTCTGATGAGTGCATCACAGTCCTCCTGCAGGAGGTGGCTGCCAGGAGGGTCACTCTTGTCCCCAGCGATGGGAGGAGGCGGCCACGGCACCTCACAAGAGGGCATGGGAGGAGGTGGCAGCAATGGTGAGCAGCCATGATGTGGTGTGGCGCACCTGGGTCCAGTGCCAGCAGCTCCTCAATGGCCTGTTGTGCTCAGGAAGGGTGAGTACCATGTTGGCATGGGTCAGTGTGCAGAAGTGTTAAGGTGTGGCCGTCCCACTGTGGACCTCAGGAGTGCTAGAATCTGAGTGCCAACTGTCAATGATGCCGGAACTGGCCAAAGGGGTGAGCTCCAGGCCCACAACTTGGATGTGCCCTGCCAGGTGCTCCTCGGCTGGGGTTGGCCAGAGTGCAATGACGCTGCAGGTACAGAGTGGACTAATCGAAGTTCCTCTGTTGTTTCAGGAGAAGACGGCCAACAACAATATTGAAGGGCAAACCCCCTAATCCTTTCCAGGTACGAGCAAGATGCCCCGGAGCTCGAGAGCTGACACATGTCCCGTGCAACCGAGTGTGGAGAGGCGGGGGTGCCAGACAAAGTTAAGAGTGCAGTGCACAGAGGTGAGACTTTTGGTTTGTGCAACCATTCTAGTGTAGTCTCTTCATTGATCTGGGCCTCAAACCTGGAGTCCCCATTCATCATTGAGAGGTGAGGACACCATGATGCAAATCTCCATGGTCTCACCAGGGTGCCTAGCATGCACAGTGGCAGTGTGGTGACTTTAACTAATGATATGTCTTTGTTCTTCCTTTTAGGTTTGCCAGTTGGCGTGCACTCTGCGGACCCAGAAGGGCCACCCCTGACACCGGTGGACCACTGAGCTTCTGTTGCACCTGCATCACACCTACTCTCTAGAGATGGCACCAGTGCAAATACTAGCACCTCAGTGGGCATTACATCGGCAGCTAGTATCTCAGTGTACATTGAACGTCAAGGCCAACAAGACAGCACAGTCAGCAGGCTGTCTCCAATGCCGGTACCAGCACTTGCAAACGTAAGTTAAAGGCACCATGAGCACAAGACGGACAGATCACGGGTGATTTTATGTTCATTTATGTTTACTTTATGTATACTGGTCCGGGGTTGTGGACAAGAAACGTTTATGTAAATATTATTGAACTGTCAGAATGAGATAAATTTTGTTTTTGTCATCATGGCCTGAGTATGCTTCACCTTTTTATTTCATTGGTGTGGGGAATGCCAGTATGTAATGCTGGACATAGGTGGTTCTGAACTTTATTGCACAGGCATTGCGTGTTCTTTGTGTTCAAATGAAAGCGTCCTTTCAGACATCTGGATGGAGGCAGCAGCCCTGGCATGCTGATGAAGCTGATTTTTTATTAGCCTAGCTGAAGAAGCATTGGATCAAGGCGTCCTTGGTGTCCCTGACTCCCTGGCTCAATGCCCTCAGCGTTCTCCTCGCCGTTGTCAGGAAGATGCAATAATGTTATTGGAATTTATTGTAAAATAGTGGTATCTGTGTCCATATGTAAGACTTAGTTGGATTAAAGGCAGCTGGTCTGAAGGCTTTGATGTATTAGAAGATGAGTTAGGTTTGAAATGTTAAGTAGGTAAACATGGGATAAGTTTAGAATGTAAGGTGTAAAAAGACATTTGCATTTTTAAATAAACTAGACAAGCTTGAATTCAAAAGCAGGAGAGAAGGCTGTGTATAATGGCAGGCATTTTTAAGATCTAACAAGTGTGAAAAGCCTTTAGCATCTACGCCTCAAACTGCTGTCTACAAGAAACTGAAGTTAAGGAAACTCACTTTCAATTAGATGGTTCAGGGTATCACGTTTCTTTGCCTGGGTCTTTTAAAATCTGTGTGTCTTACTGTTGCCTTAACAAAAGTGTAACTGGGAGTTAGGTTAATTAGGGGATTTAGAAGTTATTAAAGCAGTAATTCGCCGACATATGTATGTGCTTAAAATCATTTCTCTTATTAATAAATGCTTAATCTAGTTTTGTAAAAACCTATAAGGCTCGGTGGTCCTACTACTACTGAATTCAAAGCCCGCATCTTGAAAAATACAAATTGCAAAAATAGTGGTGGCAGTTGTCTCAAGTTTCCCTCTGAAATTTGAACAACTTGGCGCTTAACGTCGGCTGTGCCATAACAATCATACTCATCTTCGGACTCACTACTGGACTCAGCATCTCTGGCCTGTGTAGCTGTGTCAAGATCCTCTTCCTCCAGTAGGTCCCCCCTTGCGAGTGCCAGATTGTGGAAAGTGCAGCATGCAACCACTATCAGTGACACCCGCTCTGGGGAGTATTGTAGTGCTCCCCCTGAACGGTCCAGGCATCGGAAGTGCATCTTGAGAATACCTATGGTCCTCTCTACCACCGCCCTTGTGGAGGCATGACTCATATTGCAACACTTCTCTGGCTCTGCTCTTGGGTGGCAGAGAGGCATTCTGAGCAACCTCTTGAATGAATAGCCCTTGTCATCCAGCAGCCCTCCATCCAAATGGGCTGGAGCACTGAGGAGCCTTGGGACCTGGTAGTGTCTCGGGATGTAAGCATCATGAGAGCTGCCAGGGTACCTTGCATAGACTTCCAGAATCTGCATCTTATGATCACACACTATCTGAACGTTCATGGAGAGGAATCCCTTCCTGTTGACAAAGGCGCCCGGCTGACCAGCTAGTGCCTTGATGGTCACATGTGTGCATCAATGACACCCTGGACGCAGGGGAACCGCTGCAAAGCCTTTGGCTCACTCAGCCTGGCTGGCCTCGTCCGTATGGTAAAGAATGAAGGTCAGGACCCACCTGAACAGAGCTTCTGTCGCCAGTTTGACACAACTGTGGACAGCTGATTGGGAGACTCCACACAGATCACCCACTAATCCCTGGAAAGAGTCGGAGGCATAGAAGTACAGGGCCACTATGACCTTCAGAGCCACTGGCATGGGGTGTTCACCTACAGTCGGAGCTGATCTTAGGCCCAAACATCTGGCAAATGGAGGTCACTGTCACCCTTGAGAGCCAGAGCCTCATTCAGCATTGCACCTCGGACATATTGAGGTAGCTGCATTGTTACCTGTAAACCCTGGCAGCAGATTTAAGGGAGTCTTCTCCAGCCCCTTCTACCATGGACTTCCTACTGGCCCTGCGCCTCTTGTGCCTGCGCCTTTCCTCCCAAAGGTCCCTGCCTCGGACAATGCATTGGGGCATCTGGCCTCCTGCCCCTCTCTTCCTTATCAGAGGAGGTGCCCCCAGCGGAGACTACAATCCCCATTTCCAGGGTAAGGAAAGGCTGTCTGATAACTAGAAGGGTCCACGTGGTCTGAATCCTCCAGGGGCCTGGCAGACAGCAATCAGTCCTGAAATGAGGCCTGGAAATGCTAAGAACAAAGCCACGAACAGAGATGAAGCTGCCAAATACCAATAAGCAACCAGCAGCAAACTATCTCTAAAACTCTTCACTACTCACACTGGCAATGCTGCTGACCCTTTTTATCTCGCCCGTGGATGAGGTGTTTGAAAATATCGGCTGGTTGCCTGCCCGTTTTGCCCATGCGATTTTGCGTTTGTTGCATGGGCAAGGAAAAATCACTGTCAATTGGACTGTTAAGGACATTAAATGGCCCCTAAATTAATGGAGGGCTCTGGCACTCACGTGCACCCGCCAACCAACATATCGCACACAATTTAATGCCCGATCGGATCAGACATGCACCTGTCCGTGGGATTTAAAATTCTGCCGATTATATTCTTCCTTTTCAGAGAGAAACAGGCAGAGTAAGCATATGGCTTTGTCAGGCCAGCAGGCTTCTCCATGGTGCATTGGCTAACTACATGTAGCTATGCAGGCACTGTATGTAACTTCAGAGAATTTTTTATTCATTCACAGGATGTGCAATTTGCTGGGTGGGTTAAGTACACCCACAGTGCTGTTAGGAAAGGAGTTCCAGGATTTTGACCCAGCAACGCTGAAGGAACAGCGATACATTTCCAAGTCAGGATGGTGAGTGACTTGAAGGGGAACTTCCAGGTGGTGGTGTTCCCATCTATCTGCTGCTCTTGTCCTTCTAGATGGCAATGGTTTGGAAGGTGCTGTCTAAGCAGCCATGGTGAATTCCTGCAGTTCATCTTGTAGATAGTATACACTGCTGCTACTGTGCTTCGGTGGTGGAAGGAGTGAATGTTTGTGGATATGGTGCCAATCAAGAGGGTTGCTTTGTCCTAGACGGTGTCAAGCTTCTTGAGTGTTGTGGGAGCTGCGCTCATCCAGGCAAGTGGGGAGTATTCCATCACACTCCTGACTTGTGCCTTGTAGATGGTGGACAGGCTTTGAGGCATTAGGAGGTGAGTCACTCGTTGCAGGATTCCTAGCTCTGACCTGCTCTTGTAGCCACAGTATTTATATGGCTAGTCCAGTTCAGTTTCTGGTCAATGGTGACTCCCATGATGTTGATTGTGGGGGATTCAGTGAGGTAATGCCATTGAATATGAAGAGGCGATGGTTAGATTCTCTCTTGTTGGAGATGGTCATAGCCTGGCACTTGTGTGGCACGAATGTTACTTGCCACTTGTCAGCCCAAGTCTGGACATTGTCCAGGTCTTGCTGCATTTGGACATGGACTGCTTCAGTATCTGAGGAGTTGCAAATGGTGCTGAACATTGTGCAATCATCAGCGAACATCCCCAGGCCGAGGACACTACACTGAGGAACTCCTGCAGTGGTGTCCTGGACTTGAGATGACTGATCTCCAACAACCACAACCATCTTCCTTTGTGCTAGGTGCGACTCCAACTAGTGGAGAATTTTCCCCTTGATTCCCATTGCCTCCAGTTTTGTTAGGGGTCCTTGTTGCCACACTCAGTCAAATGCAGCCTTGAAGTCAAGAGCAGTCACTCTCACCTCACCTTGGGGGTTCAGCTTTTTGGTCTATGTTTGAACCAAGGTTATAATGTCAGCAGCTGAGTGGCCCTGGTGGAACTCAAACTGGGCGACAGTGAGCAGGTGAAGCACAACCTCGAAGGGTTCCATTCCCTCAATGTCCAGCTGGTGTGTGGCCATACTCAGCGCATCATGCAGGTTAATGCCCAGTATCCACAAGAACTAGGAGCTGGAGTAGGCCATTCAGCCGCTTGAACCTGCTCCATCATCCGAAAAAAATCATGGCTGATGTGACTGTGGCCTCAAGTTAACTTTCCCATCTGCCCCTCATAATCTACTACTCCCTTATCGATCAAAAATCTATGTAGATCAGCCTTGAATATATTCAATGACCCAGCCTCCACCATTCCCTGGGGGAGAGAAATCCACAGACTGAGTCTTAGTCTCAAGTGGGAAACCCCTCATTTTTAAACTGTGTTCCCTAGTTCAAGACTCCCCCACAGTGGGGACATCCTTTCAGCATCCACCCGGTCATCCCCTCAGGATCTTATATGTTTCAATAAGGTCTTGGCTCATTCTTCTAAATTCCTAAATTGGTATAGGCCCAACTTTCTCAATCTTTCCTCATAAGATAACTCCTTCATCCCAAGAATCAGTCGAGTGAAACTTCTCTGAACTACTTCTAATACAATTATATCCTTTCTTAAGTAAGAAGACCAAAACTGTACACAGTCCTCCAGATGCAGTCTAACTCAGGACTAGTTAGCTGTAGCAACCCTTCCCTACTTTTATACTCAAATCCCCTTGCAATGAAGAACAACATTCCATTTGCTTTCCTAATCACTTGCTGTACCTGAATACCAACTTTTTGTGATTCATGTACCAGGACATCCAGATCCTTCTGTACTGTACAGTTCTGCAGTCTCTCTCCATTTAAATAATACACTGCTTTTCTATTCTTCCTTAAAGTGGACAAGTTCACATTTTCCCACTTTATACTCTATCTGCCAAATTTTTGCCCATTCACTTAACCTATCTAAATCCCTTTGCAGACTCCTTATGTCTTCTTTATAACTTACTTTCCTACCTATCTTTATGTCATCAACAAATTTAGTAATCATACATTTAATCCCTTCATCCAAGTCATTGATCCCCATGGCACTCCACTAGTAACAGTTTGTCAAACTGAATGTGACCCATCCTGGCAGCAGTCTTGGTGCCTTTATTCTGCATCAGTCTGCTGTACGATTGCATTTCAGCCACCAGGAGAAACAAGAGGGCACCTCCTGGGTAACAGGCGCAATCTGTTGACCACCTAGCTTATGGCTCCAGTGTGCAACCCAAGTACATGTGGGCAGCATGCAAATAATGGGAATCAGGCTAGCACGTGAAATGCCATTGGGCATACGAATGGGGTGTCCAAGCAACACATCCGCTGCCTGGACCACTCCTGAGGAGCCTTTTAACCCTCTCCAGAGCAAGTGCTATGATTCATCATGGCTGCTGCATGCTGTACAACCTCATCATCATGAGGGCACAGAGTTTTCCATCAGGTATTTGGCAAGCAGTTGAGGAGGAGAAGGAAGAATAGGAGGAAATATCACAACTCCTTTACAGCTGGGCTGTCCGTCATCAGTTCATTTGACTGTCATACCAGTGAACACAATCCCAATTCCCCATTCAACCATCTTACGCTTTTCCCTCCTCCTCAGTCATTGACCATCATGGAATCCTCTTGGCTACAACGCTGAAATAAAAGCCAACACGAAACAAACATTCCAACCACCTTTATCCTGAAAAGCCCTGAAAGCCCTTTGAAAATTGTTATCCACAGTCGTGCTGACTGCAAACTGCGTTTGCTTGATAACAAGCATAGTTTCATAACATTAGTCTGAGCTTCCACTGCATCACCCAAACATTGTCTGGCTTCTGCTTGTTCTGCAATAGAAGCTAAACCATCAGCCATCAAACTTTGCTTCCTTGTTAGGTCCGCAAGTGTTCTTAAGGAGTTGGCCGCCACTTTCACGTTGGAAAAGTTGGGATCCTAGCTCCACGGAAAGCCATGTGAAAACTTGGTGTCAGACTCCTTAATGCCCCTGGATGATGAACATAGGCTTTCTGGCAGGCTTGCCAATGCACCAAAAGTTCCTGTGTGCATACGCACTACCCTATCCCACTGCCCTGGCTGCAGGTCACTCATGCCCATGTCTCACCACGTGCAGATCCTGCCTCTGAGCTGCCCTGTAAAGTACACACAGTGTCAGTATCTGGACTGGTAAATGCAAGTGGGAGAGCAAATGATGCTGTTTCTTAATCATCAGTCCCTTCTTCCTCTTTCACTTCTTGATCCTGCAGAATTGTTTGGCCAGATATAGTTCCTGGATATAGTATCATAGAATGACACAGCACAGGAGAAAGGCACATGGGTAGGGTTGCAGTGAGGAGAGGTGTAGGGTTAAGCAAGAAGTACCTGTTTAGGCTATTTGCAGCTTGCACATCAGAGGAGATTGTGAGATGAGGGAAGTGGATGTGAGCTAGTTGGTTAGGTATGAGCATACCTTCGCCTTCGATCCTTTCAGCCCTGCCAAAGCTATGGCCTCAATCATGGCCACTATGGCCACTCCCAGTGAGGGTAAGCACCCTCTCCTCCAACAGGGTGAGGACATGCAGCCATGCCCGTCACCGCCGGTTAGTTCCTGCTGCCTCTATGTGCTGTAAGAGAGAGAGGGATATGTGTCAGTGAAGTCTTGCCTGTCATGGTTGAATAGCTGACAGCGTGTGCAAGCGATGAGATATTTTATGAGACTTACAGCAATGTGTGTGATGATGAGGTGAAGCTACGAATGTGAGGAATGAGTTGTATTGCTAGATTTTTTTGATAGCTGAGTGAAGGGGGTTTGTGAATTGAGCAGTGTGTGAACCAATGGTTCATTTATAAGGATATGGCATTTGAAGATGCTTTCACTGCTCTTGATCGCTCATGTGAGGTCACTGAATTTCCTGTGGCACTGCGCTGAGATCTTCAGGTTACGCTGCTGGTATTGATTGTGACGGTTATCTGCTCCCACTGCTTTTGCAGTGTCTGTCTTGAGGGCCCCCAGTTCCCTGTAAACAAAGCACCTCTCTGTTCCTGCCAATCTTCGGAATTAAAGTCTTCAGTGCTGCATGGGAGAACCTTGGAGCATGTTTTCTGCCCTGTTGCTGTGTAGACACTCTTCACCAGCCACTTCCAGCATCTGTTGCTCCCTTTTAAGAAGAGCAAGCTGCTTTAAGTAGACCAGACTAGATTTAAGTGATTCTTTCATAACTTTTCCAGCCCCTGTTCAGACATGCAGACAGTCAGCAGTGCAATTAATGTTGACGGCATGTCACAACCATGGCAATTTGTATAGGCAACGTGACTTTTAGGTGCTGTCTACATTAGAAGGAATGGGCACAGGTTAACAGTTCATCCCAATCCCCATGCTCATTTTCAGGCCTCACTGAATTTCTTGGCATAAATGTTCAGAGGTTGAGGTCTGGACTATAGATACACGAATCACTGCAAGTAGTGACACGGTTATTAAAGAATTAATTTCTAGAAGGATAGGAATCAAAAAGTCAAAAAGTAAACATGTACAGAACCTTAATTAGGTCACACATGGAATACTGTGAATAATTCTGATCTCCATTCAGAAAAAGGATATTGAGGTGCTAGAGAAGGTGCTAGAAAGATATACTGGGATGATACCAGAACTGAGAGGTCCATCTGGAAAGATTGAATGAGCTGGAACGAGAAGGCCATGATAGAGGTTTTAAAGGCCATGAAACAGTTTGACAAAGTAAGAGTAGAGTAAGCAGGGAAGACCTGAACTAGAGGCCATAAATGTAAGATAGCCACTTATAAAGCTAATGGAGAATTCAGCAGAAACCTCTTTACCCAGAGAGTGGTTAGAATATGGTACTCACTACCACAAGGAGTAGTTGAGGTAAATCACATAGATGCATTTAAGGGGAAGCTGGATAAGCATGAGGGAATAAAAGGATATGTTGATAGGGTTACGTGAAGAAGAAAAGGAGGCTCATGTGAAGCATAAACATCAGCAGAGACCAACTGGGATGAATGCCCTGTTTATGTCCTGTAAATACTATACAATACCATGTCATAACATACAATCTGAGAAGTTTCCAAAATAACGTTTCTCGTATAAGTATTTATCTAGCTCGTGTTCCACAACTTTTTTCTAAAAATTGTAAAGAAAACAAACCATGATAGCACTGATTTATTTTCTTTATCACATCCGATATTGCTAAAATGTTAATTTTGTAGGATATTATGTAAAATATTGGATTAAAAACAACAGGAAATGTACAAAGGGTATTATATCATTTTAATTTTCTTCTACATTACTGGTTAAAATGCATAACTTTTGTGGAACGTGGTCAGAGTTACCCTCTAAAAATAACTTGCCTGATACCATGGATGTTCTTAATAGCATAGCTAATTTCTCTCCGTAGTTCCTTTTCATCAAACTCCATCTACAAAATTTAAAAAATGTACTTTTTAGTCTTCACACTAGAAAGTGTGAAACTGATAGAGGGACATCTTATGGGCATGCAAAGGAAGTAAAGTTGCACACAAAAATTAATGCATTCCATTCATTTTGACGTTCCAAGCTTTGCTAACACATAACCAAACAAGATGGTTGCTAACTGTGTTCTTTAAAGCTATAATGAAAAATATTGAAGTGAAATTAAGCCTTAGAACACTGCTGCATTATTCATTAGGAATGTTACAGCCTAATATAACAAAAACAGCAAAAATAACCGCTGCTTTAAGAATTCTTTATATTGTGTTTTATTTTACATGTGCCATCTATTTTGTTTAATTTATTAGAATATTGCAACTATTTCTTAACTTCAGAATTAAATTGCTGGGGGAGGATGTCAATAAACTACCTAAAAACCTTTGAGTGGGAAATGACGAAAATGCTCTACGAACAGTCTTCTGTCTATAATTTTAAAATAAATATGTTAAAATTGTTAGAGACATGTAATACAACTCTATTCATTGTCATCCACCAGTGTTGCCATCTTCTATTTTTTAATTCATCTTGCTATCTTACTGATATGACTTTCAAATTAATATTTATACATAAAATTGTTGCTAGAAACATAAGGTTTGGTACTCAAATACATTTCTTATGATCATAATAGTTAATTTTCTTCTGTTCACAAGATTATTACAACTTATTTAATAAGCATCCTACAATGTCAAAAATGTTTCTTTACACAGTGGGATTTGTTGGGGCATAGAATGCTTGGCCAAAGACCATGGTTGAGGCAGAGACCATTGCTTCTCATAAAGGAAAAATAAACAAATACTGAAGAGTGAAAGGTGCAAGGCTATGAGAGAATTCAGGGCACTGGGATTAATTTTGTCTTGCTCTAACAAATAGCCAGCTCAGAAATGATGGACTGAATCATCTCTTTCCTTGCTGAAAACCTCTAGTTCTATGGAGCTTAGAATTTATTTTAATATATAATGGGACGAAAGGCTGAACAATCTTCTGATTACTTCCCTTATTTAACTTTTCAGTAGTTTCAATATAGCATAGATAAAATGCGATTGGCAACAGTAATACCTTAACTAAGTCAAAAGGAAATCGCTCATGGAAAACTTTGTTGATTCTTGCTCCACCTGATAATTCTAATGTATCCACGTGATCACCCGATCCTTCAATTCTTTCGTCAAAATCCACAGAAAACTGCTTTATCATCCTAATTGTAAGTAAGGGGAAAATCATCTTTAGTAATCATTTCTTTTAGGTGCACAATAATTAAGGATGAGCCAATGACTTGATTCCATTTTCCCCTTCAATTTTACCCCTCCTCAACACATGGGTGCCAATTTTCACTTGTGCATTAATGCATAAAAATGGGGTTGACAGCCATACAGCCCCATTATCCTCAATGATCAGTAAACTGAGCCCTATTTCTGGGCGCCTGCCTGAAACACCATGCAGATCAGCATCCTAATGATATAGTTAGCATTCTGATCACAATTCTAAGAGACACATGGACTGAGCTTGCAGTGCACACAATCCGTCCACATGCACTGGCATTCAAGTTAAGAAAGAATCAGGGAATATTGAGACTGCTGCTTCAGCATCGTGCTCCCCAAGTGGACCGCTGTCAGCATCCCAGCCAGACAACATTCCTGGACTGAAGAGCAGTGGGCTGCCTCTTGACATCTGTTAGAAGCCCTACAGCTTACATGGCAAATTCAACTGAGGCCAGGACCTAAATATCATAGCTACCTCTTCGCTACTGGATCAGGCAACCGGCCAGTGCACTGGGTTGGTGGGCCATCCAATATTGAACCCATTGACTCATACAGATATAACATTTTGTTCAGTGCCATGTATTGCTTAAACCGAATAATGTTTAGTTACACAATTTTTGAAATGTTAAATTTAAATTTCTTGTCTTAACAGTAAACCAGCCAACTTGAAACTGGGTTGATGCCATGATATTTTAAAGTTTCACTTAGTTAACATGGAGAGAGACATGCTATTTTTGAGACAGCTTATTAAGGCACATTTCCATAGTTTTGACACAATAAACAAAACTGTGAGGAGGGAGACAGTCATTGACAAATATCCTAGGTTATCAGCAAAAAACGATTTTCATTTAATCTTGATAGCTAGTTATTTTGGCTCATTGAACAATGACACATTGTTAGGAGGGTGGGTCTAATTATCCTTGGTAATTGACAGCTGGGAGGTTAGCCTTCCACAAATGGCATTTATCCAGCTGCCATGATAATGATCAGAATATCATGAACTGTGTTATTCCATTATAAAATCAAGCCAACCATACAAATTTCAGTAGTTCCTTCATTTTTCACAGGCAATAATATAAGAATAATTCAATGGTTTTTTTGGGTTCATTTTCTAAAGAAACTTCCCAGAAGGTAAAAACAGTTTGGACCAGTATTCTTATTTCCCAGTTTTTACTGTTTTTTCCTTCTGGGTTTGATTTGACTACTAAGTTTTAACAGTCTCATGTGTTACTTTTGCAAAATACCAAGTTTAAAGGTGAAATACAATACTCAAAAAACATGATTCCATTTCATTTCAAAGCTATGCCAAGGTACTAAAATTTCTCATTCTTCTGCAGCTGGATTCAATGCTTTCATAAAAACCTATTACACTACATGATTAAATGTTTAAGACAAACTGAAAAACATCAGTGAAAAGCAACAGAAGTTAATATTTGGTGCTTGCAATTCTAACCTAACATGCAGCTCACTAAAAACCCAACTACCAATTCTTCAGGAGGAATAACAACTCTGGATGCTGCCATTAACCACCGGAACTAGCAGAGTATGCCTCCCATCTAGAGGGAGAGCAACTTCCTGGTGTTAATGAGCGTACCTGATGAAAAGATAGGGAATGTAAATTCTACTCCATGGCTAGAGAGCAAAAGAGGCAATAAACTCCACAATTACAGCTGCTTGTCTATATACTACCATGATATATATGAATTACTATGATTTGCTGACTTTCCTACAAAATGTGTCATTATTTTGGGACTAATGGAATAAAAAGGAAATGGTTATGAAATTGGCTAAGAGAAAGAAAGCAGAGAGTACTATTGAATGGTTCTTTTTCAGACTGGACGTTATCCCTCAAGGGTCAGTATTTGAAGCACTGCTCTTTTTGATATATATTAGATTTGAAAGTGAAGTGGAATATTTATCTGAGTGCTGTACTTCAGAAATATGATTAGAGTTTGCAAGATCAAAATATGAGACTGTTAAAACTTAGTGATCAAGGCAAAGCTACTTAGCAAATGACCTGGACATCATTTTTAAGTATGGAGATGACAGGAAATTTGGAAAGGTGGTTAACAGTGAGGAGGTTAGTAATAGACTTTAGAAGGACATAGCATACAGGTGAAATGAGCAAACTCATGGCAGACGCAAGTTAACATACAAATGTGTGCAGTGATGCAGTTTGGTAGATGCAGTTTGGTAGGAAAAAGCACCCAAAGGCAGGAAGATAGAAAGCTGGAGACTATATACACATATCTTTGAAGGGGGAAGGTCTAGTTGAGAATGACTTACATTTATATAATGCTTTGATGTCGTAAAATGTCCCAAAATCCTTCACAGGAGCTATATCAGGCAAAATGTGACACCGAGCCACATTAGGAAATATCAAGCCAGGTGATCTAAACCTTGATCAAAGAGGCAAGTTTTAAGGAGTGTCTTGAATGAGGAGAAAGGGGAACAAGGCAGATAAGCTTTAGGGATGGCATTGCAAAGCATAGGGCCTCGGCAGCTCACATCTCCAGTGGTAAAGTGATTAAAACTGGGGATGTACAAGAGGCCAGAATTGGTAAAATATCACTTCAGCAGTAAAACACTCTATAAATTGAGTTTTCCATTATAAATGAGGGCAAAGGAATTTAGAGCAGAATTCATATAGATTTAAATGGGCAAAACTATGGTAGATGGAATTCCATGTGTGAAACTGAAATACAAAATTTAGGAAGTGATGCTTCAGTTGTAACAACCTTGTTCACACTCTGTCTGGACTATTGCATTAAGTTTTAGGCACTAAACCTCAGGAAAGATTCATTGGCTTTGGAGTGGGAATGGTGCAGATTCACAATAATATTAGGGCTTAAAGGGTTAACATATTAACATAACACTAACAGCTAGCATAAACTTGTTTTTTATTAACAAATTTAGAAGGTTCTGGAGTGCTCCAATCAAAGACTTTTATATGATAAAGACATTCAATATAGTAGAGATACAAACTATCAACATCCTGGGGTTACCATTGACCAGAAACTGAACTGGACTAGCGATATAAATACTATGGCTACAAGAACAGTCAGAGGCTAGGAATCCTGCGGCGAGTAACTCACCTCCTGACTCCCCAAAGCCTTTCCATCATTAAGAAGGCACAAGTCAGGAGTGTGATGGAATACTCTCCACTTGCCTGGATGACTGTAGCTCCAACAACACTCAAGAAGCTTGACACCATCCAAGACAAAGCACTCCATCAACAAACAATCACTCCCTCCACCACGAAGCACAGTGGCAGCAGTATGTGCCATCTACAAGATGCACTGCAAGAACTCACCAATGCTCCTTAGACGGCACCTTCCAAACCCACGACCTCTACCATCCAGAAGAAGGACAGCAGACACATGGGAGCCACCTGGAAGTTCCTCTCCAAGCCACTCACCATCCTGGCTTGGAAATATATTGCCGTTCCTTCATTGTTGCTGGGTCAAAATCCTGGAACTCTCTCCCTAACAGCACTGTGGGTGTACCTACATCACATTGACTGCAGCAGTTCGAGAAGGCAGCTCACCACCATCTTCCCAAAGGCAATTAGGGATGGGCAATGAATGCTGGCCCAGCCACATCCCATGAATGAATCCAGTATCCTAAAATTAGACCTAGGCTATTTAGGACTGAAAGCACAAACAACTGCCACACAGAGTTTCAGAATCCATTTCATACAAAGAAGTTTCATAATAAATCAAAAATACTTGACATACAGCAAGAGAGCTTTAGTTGTTATGGCAGGGTCATCAGGTCGGCAGTCCTTATATTCTTCTACTTCTTTTTCTAAAGATAACATCTGCCTCTGAAGCTTGTTGCGTAATGCTGGAAGTGTTTCCCGAATGTGGTTGGTTAGTTGCTGCAAAAAGATTACAACTAACATTGAACTGTACAAACAATCTATTTTCAGCAAAAAAGTGGATACGCCAACCCATTCAAAATAGACAATTTTAAATGAGTTGCCAAGTTTATAACAGATTCACAAAACATTTTTTATTTATCTTATATTTGATAAGTGACTGAAAGTGAAAGTGCAATTAATCTTCTTGTTTTTCAGTTGGAATTTAACAACAGCATTTTTGTAATGAAATTCAGGTTGAGCAATGTAAAGTGAGGATATAATTGACTTTTTATGGCTACAGTAGTAAATACTGGGAAACTGCATGATCCAGAGCTTTGCATTCTTTTCATCTCTCTCAACCAGGAATGAATTTGCCAAACTGCTGGGATGAAAGCCTGAAGCAGGTGTAAGAAACCGATATGAAAATGAAAAAAGCAAAACATTGCAAATGCTGGAAATCTGAGACAAAACCGGAATAAAAGCTGCAAGTGCATAACAGGTCAGACGACACCTGTGGAATGAACAGGCAACTGATATTTTGGATTAATGCCTTTCTACAGGGCTGAAAAATAAGATGACAAGCTTAACAACTGATACACAAAGGGGAGGAGCAGTGATTAAAATGAGTAAGTAACAGTGAAAATGATTGTTGGATGACATAATGTATCATCTCAGTAAAGTAACTGAAAGTGAAGCGTTAATAGAAATGAAGAGTGTGTGGATAACTATGGTGGTGTGAGCTCCAAAGAAGAGGCAACAGAATTGGGGAAAATGGAAAACCAAGAAAATATGAGGGATCAGGTTTGAGGTTAAAACATAACAGGTTAGAAAAATGGGAGCAACATCTCTGCAGAGAAAACAACATGCCAACCAGGAGGGCACAACCTCTCACCAGTGCTATGCCTGAAATGTCTCTTCCCCTGCTATCTTTAGATTAGCTATTGTTCTTGAAGCTTGCACAGAGCATTAAACACAGATTGGACACTAACAACAAGAATTCCATTTGGTGCAGGTCCACAGATCAAAACACAATTCAACTCAAATTGGCAATCCCGCTCATAACTGCCATGTGCCACCACCCTGCACAAAAGGAATTTCATCCCTTCTTTACCAGCAAATGAGCCAACCAAACCAGATCCAAGAATCTGTTCATGTTAAGTTCCTGGTAAAGTAAATACAATAAAGATGAACAAACTTCAGCACCCACCCTCACCCAGCTTCCTTGCCAACTTCGGACGCTGCCCAACAAGGTAGAGGCTCAAGAATTCCTCAACCTAGACAGTCAAACTTTTACGTTCTCTCTGGCTGGAAAATGATTACTAACACTATCAAACACATCAATTCCCACAAAAAGAGCAAATCTCTCAAACTTCAAACACCAATACTGAATAGCTCAACTCAAGTGACCACATTCTAGCCCTGGTACACCTGCTCCCCATTGAATGTAACCAACCGATGGCTAAGAATGAATACTGATTTCTCTCTTCCAGCTCCCCTACCATTCATACTCCTGCAGAAGAACCCAGCAGAGACAGAAGCACCCTATTACCATGACACTTCTCAGTAAGGAATCAGGTCTATACTTCCCTAAAAATCACAGGTTTATCAACTCATTCCTCAAAAATAGCAGAATGGGGAACATCCTGGAGGACTCACCTTAGCTGGATGGAGTCTGTTGTGAGAAAGCAGTTACCAGATGAGGCCAACTCTTTGATGAGTGTCAGACTTTGCCCATCTACTAGCTAGCTGACAAATTTCACCTCACCCAAGTTGACCAATAACACCATGTTAATGATGAAACACTACCTCCAGAGACAAATCCCCTTGGAAATTTTCCTCAATTCTCTTACAGCCTCTTGTACATGCAACACAGTAGTGAACAATTCTATTCTCAAGACCAAGAACGGAACAGAAAGTCTGAAGGAAATCTAAGAACATGACATAGGCCAACCATTAATCAAACATGAATGGTCCTAAACATCAGTACTTGCAACTCCTCAAATTGTATTGAATATTATGCATCCTGCACATGCTCCACAAATTCCACACAAAATGGCTGCTGGAGATGCTACCCAGAATTGTTGAATATGGGGCATGACCAAATTATCAGGCCAGAGCCCCTCCAAGGATTTCCTGAGCTTGGGGTTAGAACAGATTGTTGAAACAAGTTATGCTAAACACTCTATCAGGCCATATTCTCTTCAGTCTAGTTTCTGTGTGCCATTCCTCAGCATTGACATTATTCTTCAACTTGAAGAAAAAAGTAACTAACTATCTTACCATTATTCTCCTCGCAGCATCCTTTGCCCTCAGAATTCATTCTGTGCCTTTGATTTTGTCTGCAAATTTAGATGCCAATCCCTCTAACTCTACATCCAAATCACTAAATCCAAATCACATTGGCATACAATGAACAGAAGCAAAACTGTAACAGAACCCATTGGAGCAGCACTACCTACTTTCATCCACTCCAAGGAATTGTCGTTAACTCCTATTTTGCTTCCACTGCCCAAACCAGTTTTAATTTCAATGTGCTAACCTTCCCAAATTCCGTACCCCTTACCTTTCTATTATAGTCTCCTGTATGGTACTTTGTCAGAGGCTTTCTGAAAATCCATACATGCTACATCAAATGCATTTCACCATATCTATTGTCACCTCAAAGAACAGGTTTGTCAAGAATGATCTTCCTTTCGAATGTTATGTATGGTGAAGTTAATTGGTGACATGTATCTTGGAGTTGTCAATTTATAATGTACATTCTAAAGCGGTTGAAGCTTCTGAATGTATTGTGGTATTAGAGAGTCATCGAGTATTCCCTGATTCACATAATCTTCAAAATAAAAGAACCTGAACTCAAAAGTAGAAAAATATGGATAAGGTAAACCTGCAATAAAGATAGAAAATGCTGGAAATACTCAACAGGTCAGGCAGCATCAGTGAAGAGAGTAAAAGAGTTAAATGTTTCAGGTCTGTTACCTTTCTTCAGAACTGGGAAAAGTTAAAAGTGTGCACGGTAATAGGTTTTTAACTAGTGATTGGGAAAGGATGGGAAGAAGAATAAATGGAAATGTCTGTGGAAGGGGAGGCAGGAGAAATTAAATGACAAAAGGTTTCATGGCGCAAGGCCCAAAAGAGTGATAATGGGATGAGTAAAGAAACACAGAATGTGTTAGAAGAGGTGTGAATGGTAGTTTCCTGCATAGCTGCCACCTAAAAGCAAATAATGGAAATGAGAGAGAAACAAGAGAAAAAGAAACAAAAATAAGAAACAAAATGGGGCAAAGATTACAATCTAAAATTATTGAACTTAATGTTGGAGCCAGTCGAAAGATAATGACCTGTTCATCGAGCTTGTGGAGCACTGCAGGAGGCAGAGTGGGAGCAAGGTGGACAATTGAAATGACAGGCGACTCCATACTTGGGGTCACGCTTGCGGGCTGAATGGAGGTGTTCTGCAAAGCAGATAGCAACTCTGCGTAAGTTCATGTTTGGCAAATTTGTCTTCAGTATGAAAGTATTATGGCAGATATGCCAAGTAAATTGCATTTACAAATGTTACCTATGCGAGTGAAACAAAAGCATAATCAGACTAAAAACTATATTTTCCTCTCACCTCATTAAGCAGCTTTTGGAGGTGTGGTGTTCCCATACGTTCTGCCATATGTCTGTATGCTGGATGAGAAAGGAAAAATTTTCTTTCTGCTGCAAGTGCTGTTTTAATGTCCTTTTTCCCTTCAATATCCTTCTGGCTACGATTGACGATGCCAATGTATCCTAGCAGCCAAGAAAACAGAAATACAAGTTTCACATGAAGTAGAAACAGAAAATGCTGGAAAAATCAGGACGCCTGGCAGCATCTGTGGAAAGAGAAACAGAGTTAACATTTCGAGTCCAATATGACTTCTCATTTTGGACTTGAAATGTTAACTCTGTTTCTCTCTCTACAGATGCTGCCGGGCCTGCTGAGTTTTTCCAGCATTTTTTGTTTTTATTTTGGATCTCCAGCATCTGCAGTATTTTGCTTTTACTAATATAAATTCCATATTTTTAAAAGATTTGTTCCCGGGTTATGAGCATTGTTGGCAAGTCCTGCGTGTGTCCCTAGTTGCCCTTGAGAAGATGGTGGTGAACACAACTAAGTGGCTTTTTAGGACACTTCAGAGGGCAATTAAGAGTCAATCACATTGGTATGGCACTGCAGTCACATAGAGCAGACATCTAAGGACAGAAGGTTTCCTTTAGTGAACCAGTTGGGTTTTTCATGAGAATGGTGGTCACTTTTACAGTACAAGCTTTTTTTTTAATAAACTGAATTAAAATTCAGAAACTGCCATGGGGGGTTTTGAACTTGTGTCTCTGAATTATTAATTCAGTAATGTAATCACTTCACTGCCTTTACCTAGCAGAAAGCCAAATGTAATTCAGATGGGCAACTTACTAATATCAACATCCACATATTTGTAAGTATTAATTCCTAATAATGACTCTTCTAACTTTTATTTGGCACATCATTTATTATTCTCACCACATTCCACTCGACAAACTCTACAGATTCTGCATTATTTCGAAGTGGGTGATCTTTGCTATTGCTCTTCTGTTTCCAGTTATTAGGATGCATATAAGGACAGTCTGAAGAGAAACCACCTCATTTAAGGAGTTATAGAATCATAGATTATTGCCTCATGTTAATTTGTTGCTTCACATCTATTGGACAGCAAAGACTGCCAAGTCAATAACTGAGAGATAGAGGCATGAATCCATGCCACACTAATTCGTGGTGCAGTGCAAGTGACTGCAAGTATACAATGCACTACCATGTTAACGAAAAAGACATCTTTACTATATCCCAATCTGTTCTGGATTTAAATCTTCAAGTATTGGCAGAGACAGGCAAAGCATAATTCCTTTAATTAAACAATTTGATAAATCTTACTAATAATTTCTATCAAGAAAACTGAGCCAGAATTTTACATTCGGCGTATTGGGCATGTGCCTGACACACCTGAGCGTAATATGACGTGCGATGATGTCGTGTGTGCATCCTGACATCATCGTGCACTCGTGCAATGTTTCGTTCGGTGAGCACATGCAGGAGTCGGCTGCATGCCCAGTGGTAATTGAAAGGCCTATTAAGGCCATTAACAAGATAGTTAACTTAAAATTTATGTCCAACCTAATGGTTGGCGGGCAGGCGAAAAGGCCAAGCGGCCTTTACATTTTTTAGGAAACCTCATCCGCGAGCGGGATGAGGTTTCCTAAAGCTAATACACATTAAATAAAAACTTTATTTTGAAATTAAAAACATGTCCCCTCAAATGACACAGTCACATGAGGGAACATGTTTTATAAAAATTTTTATTGTGTTTATTAATTTTTTTAAAAAGCTCTTCAAAGGTAGGGAGGTCATGTTGGAGTTGTATAGAAACTTGGTGAGGCCACAGCTGGAACACAGTGTGCAGTTCTGGTCGCCACATTATAGGAAGGATGTGATTGCACTGGAGGGGGTGCAGAGGAGATTCACCAGGATGTTGCCTGGGATGAAACATTTAAGTTATGAAGAAATGTTGGATACTTGGGTTGTTTTCATTGGAGCAGAGAAGACTGAGGGGCGAGTTGATCGAGGTGTACAAGATTATGAGGGGCAATGACAGGGTGGATAGGGAGCAACTGTTCCCCTTAGTTGAAGGGTCAGTCACAAGGGGGCATAAGTTCAAGGTGAGGGGCAGGAGGTTTAGAGGGGATGTGAGGAAAAAATTTTTTACCCAGATGGTGGTGACGGTCTGGAATGCACTGCCTGGGAGGGTGGTGGAGGCGGGTTGCCTCACATCCTTTAAAAAGTACCTGGATGAGCACTTGGCACATCGTAACATTCAAGGCTATGGGCCAAGTGCTGGTAAATGGGATTAGGTAGGTAGGTCAGGTGTTTCCCACGTGTCGGCGTAGACTCGATGGGCCAAAGGGCCTCTTCTGCACTGAGATCCTGTGAATGTCCCTGAGGCAGCTCCGTGCCTCAGGGAGATTGAAGCGCTCTTTCACATGCATGGGCAAACTGCACGCCAGGCCCACGGTCCCTCCTCCCCCCCCCCCACACCGCCCACACAGGTAGTGCTGAGCTCTGCCGTTTGCGATCCACGCAGGGCAAGTCTTAATTGGCCCGCTTGCGTGAAATCGCAGAGTGGAGCCAATCGCAGTAGGTCAAGCCCGCCCGACAAGGGAAAAATTCTAGCCCTGCTTTTGAAAGCAAAACATTCAGTGCCAATTAATGAGCCTGCTGTTGTTTTAGCCTTCTAATGTTCTGAAAATTGATTTTCTAACAAGTGTTTTAAACACCAACTACAATGGCCCATTTATATGTGATACCTCTGCGAAGAGGCAGCAGCTTGTTCTCCAATACATTCCTAGCATCCGTACCATCATCCATTAGATCAAGCTTGGTTATCACACCGATTGTTCGCAAACCTAGTCAAATCAGAAGAAACTCAATTGTTAAATGGAAAATGAATTAAAGTATGTTTTTCAGCCAGTAGTTTATACTGTTTGTTTCATTTAAGCCAGTTGATGGTGTTATGTTAAATTAAGTAGTTACATTAAACAATTCCCGGAAAACAGCTATGACTCTTTCAGGGCTGCAAAGGGATTGGAGTTTTGAATGTTACAGCTCCAGATACAAAAATAAAAATAAGACTTTAAAACAGAATTCGATAATATTTAACAAACAATTACTTATGCTTATTAGACTTCTAAAAATACCTACTATGTATATTCTCATGCTTTTGGCACACAAGTTCCAGATCATCAGGGGGACATGGTGGGGGCACAACACATTGCCACACCAGCACATGGTACTACAGAGCAGTGGGCCACAGATTAATTTTTTTCCCCAAGATTTTGCTCTTCGCCATTTCCTCCAGTGCCAAGCAGAGCAGATTATCTTACCTCCCACAAAAGAGGGAAAGTTGGACCAAACGTTGCCTCAATGCTGTTCTTACATGCCTATTACTGCCTGCCTCAAGAGTCATTTGACAGATGCCAGGCAACAAGCTGACTGTATAAACTACATGGTCCCAATAATGGGAGCAAGAATAGCACTTGCAAATCACAGAATTTCCGCAAATATTGTTTTCCTTCCAATAGCATTGCATCTTCAAGAAGACCGCAAATAACTAGCTTAGTTTATACTGGGAGACATACAAAATCTTTTGTTTCAAGTTTGCACTCTGTCTGGGGGCGGAATCATCCCAGAACTGCACTAAGTGCGGTAGCGGGCACCCACCCGCCACAATGGGGGTTTTTGTACCGCATTGTCCACTTGACGCCTCATTAATTATGCAGCCACAGGAAACACACCATCACGCTGGCAGGCGGCCGCTGAATCACCCGCCACCCCATTACCTCACCATTTCCTCACTCCTGGTACCATATCTAAACTGTAGCCGCACACACAGTTCTCAATGCTTGCAGCCCAGGACTGCTCCAGTGAAGGCATGGTCCTGAAAGCCAAGAAGACTTCAGTGACCTGTCAGGCCTTTTGGAGGCCTGCCGTGATGTTCTCCACCCCCACTCCGACCTCAGGTGGTCCAGTAATCTCACTACTCTGGCTTGGGAGGCGGTGGCAGTGGTGGTCAGTCCAACACTGCACAGAAGAGACTGGCCAGTGCAGAAAGAAGATGAATGATCTCATTCGTGCCACCAGGGTAAGGTAACCATCTCATCACACTAAACTCACACATTCACAAGGCCATCACACATTCACTGGCATCTCACTCACTGCCAGCTCAAGGGACATCACCACTCACTATCTCATATGCACCCTCACATCTCCATCTGGCCTCATCTCCACTGGAGACTGCCTCCTCAGCCCTCACTATTTGAGGCCACTTGCATCAACATGTACCCCCACATACACCCTGGGATAAGACTCTTCCCCAGCACAGCCCTCGCCCTGCAGCCTTTTCCCTTGCCTGAGGCCACTTTTCCTCCTTCCCCAAGCAAGCCCTAGTCCTGCAGCCATTGAAAAGCCACCGCCACCTGTCTAATAGGTAGAGACCTGCCTGTGAGCCCCCCTAAGAGTTATGTGGTGCTGCATGAGAAGCCTGGTGCTGATGACCACAAGTGCTGCCTGAAGCAAGGTAGGCAAACAAACCTCGAGGTCCCAAGCGAAGTACAGCTTGCCAGGTACACATCGTTTATGTACAGTTGTGAAACAAGTCGGCATGATCCCAGATGATCCAGCATGGAGGGGGGGGGGGATGATTCTGGCAAGCAGAGCTTATAATGAGATGCTGAAGTATTGAAATTAGAGTCCTGATGTGCGGCAGCGGGAAACGCAGCCCAGCATTGACGGGTGGAGCGGATGATCGCAAACTGGTTTCAAGATGACGTAAAACCGATTTTTGGCCTTCTCGCCATATTGCCCACTCACACTGCCGACCATGCCTGCCGCCAAAATTCCGCCCTGAGTTCCTACATCAATCATCCAAACCAGGGATCAGCAACCTATGGCGCGTGTGCCAAAGTGGCATGTGAGGTGATTTTCAGCGGCATGGGAGATGATTGTCCAGTCTGAGCAGCCAGAGCCGCAGACCTGAAAGACCAGCTTAAAAAAAATCAAAACTGGAGAGTCAATTTCACTGAGTTGCTGCACTGCTGCTTCTGCCTTCGGACAGCAGCATGGCTCCAGTTTTTTTTTGAAAAGCCCACCAGAAAGCTGAAGCTGACCAAAGGTCAGCAGCAGCACAGCAACTGTCAGGAAAGAGCTCTCAGTTGAAAAATAGTAGGTGAAATCCCTGCAACGTTAGACCCAATTGGATGGTGTGTGTGTGTGTGTGTGTGTGTGTGTGTGTGTGTGTGGTGCGGAGGTTGGGGGGATGGAGTGGGGGTAGGGGGCATTGGGGGGTTGGTACTACAAGCATGCAAACCCTTAAATTAGAGTGAATAAATGAAACTCGGCATGCCACTTCTGAAAGATTGCTGACCCCTGATTGATGTGTTAACTTAGAAGCATGGGGATCCCAGAGCTTGGAGTTACTTTCAATGGCAGCCAAATCATTTGATGCTCATTTTAGTCGAAAGAGTTCTGTAAGCAAATACTTTTGGAAAACTGTGTTCCTCCCTCCCCAATTCCTTGAATCTACATTGCTGAACAAAATGCATAAGATGACCGATGACCTTCAGAAAATGTAAAGTATCTGTAGCTGAGACTGAGAAAAGATGTGCTGCCACTGGCATAGATAACAGGTCCTGCTGCAGTCCTCATGTTTTATGTTTACAAACACAAGTTCCCTTGGTCAGCACCACAATATGCACGTTATTTTTTTCTTTGGAAAAAAATCAAGTATCCTGCCCACAAAGCCAAAGATTCCCTGGAACTTCTGGCAGCCTGTAGAAAAAAATCTTACCTTGAGGATCAACATCTTTTGCCAATTTAAGTGCATCCGAATTAGCCAAGTCAGTATTAGCTGGGGTCACTGCCAAAATTAGGCAATTTTCTCTAATGATGAATTGCATTATTGTGTCCCTGATTTGGTATTCAATGTCTGCCGGTTGATCTCCTACGGGCACTTTAGTGATGCCAGGCAAGTCAATCAGAGTCAGGTTTAACACTGTAAAAGTAGAAGGAAAACAACAAGATAAATGACTATTATTGTTTTCACCTATGCAATGCAAGAACAAATATTCCTTATCTGCATTTCTATACAATCTTCGTGATTGAAGATATTAAAAACAGAAAAATTAAACAACGGACAACACTGAAGTTGAGGCAATGGGGTTGGTAGACTTAAGCCTATTTCACCCAGCAGGCCCCTTCAGTAAGCAAATCGGGTCCTATGACGCAGTTAGGACCATGCTTGCAATTTCAAGGGACAAATGGGTGGAACATATGCTGCACACAGTCCGTGCAAGGGTTCTGATGTTAAGTGGCTTAAGTAGTTGCTCAGCAACCCAAAAATGTCCCCAAAAGTATTTCAACATTATATTTGTTCCTATTTCCACAAAACTATCACAGGCTAAGTGACCAATCCAGTCTTCAGCCATTGTCCAGGTAAAGCACTTTCAGAAAGGTGCTGAAAGCTTAGCTTATTTTCTTTCCCCCTTTTAGGCCAGGGTTGTTAACAGTTCTAGCAACTCCCACTGCTACCTTGTAAGGTTAGCTCTCTCTGCACAATGATTTAAATTTGGAATGCCACATTATATAGTATATTCATCCGCCAAGGTTTTAGGAGAGCTATTAATATGCTTTAACTAACATTAATCACAGATTAAGTTAACAGCATATTCCATTATTGCTTTTATAATGTGGGGTCATCCACAGGACATTAAGGATCCTATACTTACGTTGATTAATGCAGTGAAATTATCACTATCCACCAGCTCAAGCTGACATGATATATGTTTAACAATGAACAAGATAGCATTTCTAACTATAGCATAATCTTTCATCTCTTGTAGTGGGCTTGAATTCAGCTCAGAATCAGGGAGCAAAATTTTCTCACTTCGGCTGGTTATAACTAAGGGAATTAGATGGTTCAGTGGCTTAGATGTTGGTCTTTTGCCTCTGGGGCATGGATTCAAATCCAGCTCAGATCTTAGGTTGGTTGATCCCATTTCACTAACGTAGCATCAATTGGCATTCTACCCCAGAAGATGGTCAGTGTGGTAAATGGAGAAGAATCATATTAGTGCAATAATGAAGGGGCAGTGGAAGGGGTTCTCAGCTGAGATTTAGGCACATCCATTAGGGCAGAGTAAAAATAACTCAATTTTGCATCTATCTGTGCTGTGCCTGACTCTGGGCACCTAAAAGAGATATGTTTTACAAGCAGCAGCATCCCCCACTTTGGTCAATACAAATTTTGCAAAACAGCTTAAAGTGAAAAAACTACAAGTGCAAGACTACCCAAATTTAGCAACCTTAGAGGATACCATACAAATGGTGAAAATACTATACTGTTACAGCTCAGGTTAGCTTTGTCATACTGGGTTTAAATCACTCATATGCATATAGGTGCTTGGGAATGCAAAGTTCACATCTCAACTAAACTCAAAATAGTAGGACAGCAGGGACACTTTATTTATATCCATGTTGAAACTGAAGCACTATAATAACCTGTAAAACAGGTACGTAACTAAAGTTTTTTTTCTCATTGGTTAATGGGATGCGGTATTGCTGGCCAGGCCAACATTTATTACCCATCCCTAGTTGCCCCCCTAGTTCAGAGGGTATTGCTATGGGTCTAGAGTCACATGTAGGCCAGATCAGGTAAGCAGATTTCCTCCCATAAGGGCATTAATGAACCGGATGGGTTTTTATAACAATGGCTTTGTGGTCATCATTAGACTTATAATTATATTTTTAATTGAATTTAAATTCCACCACCTGCTATGGTGGGATTTGAACCCAGGTCCCATAAAGCATTACCCTGGGTCTCTGGATTACTAGTCCAGTGATAATACTACTACACCATCACCTCAATCTAAAGTGAAGAAAAACACAAAAGCTTACGTTTCAAACCTAATTTAGGAAACTGTTGGTTGAAGTGCAATGATGAAGAAGCTGCAAGGTAACATAAACTTAAGGTATACCATTAATTTGATGTTTGAAAAATCCAAACGTTTTAGTTACATTTCTAAGACTTTCTATAATAGGCAGAGTCATTTTGAATTTTGATTCTAGATTATAGATCAAAAATCTAACTCAGCCTTGAATAAATTCAATGACCCAGCCTTCACTGTTTTCTGTGGACAAGAATTGACATACTAATGACCCTCTGAGAGAAAAAAAATCTCCCCATCTCTATCCCAAAAGGGAAACCTTTCATTTTAAACAGTGTACCCTAATTCTAGTCTCTGCCACAAGCGGAGATATCATCCCAATATCCACCCTATCAAGCCCCCTCAGGATCTTATGTGTTTCAATAAGATCACCTCTCATTCTTCTAAACTCCAACAGGTAAAGACCCAGTCTGATCAACCTATCGTCATAAAATAAGCCCTTCATCTCAGGAATGAGTCAACTCCTAAACATGTTTTACGTTTATTTTTTAAGATCAAACGAGACTCAAGAAGGATCGGAATTACATAGAATCAACAGCAGGTCATGATGCCCAACTGGTCTATGCCGGTGTACTTCACACAAGCCTGCTATTAATCTGATTACCTCTTCCTACCTAACCCATATAACTCTATTCCCTCTTCCTCACTTATTCATCAAGCCTTCCGTTAAAATGCGATCCATTTTACACATTTCTGTCTCTGCATTAGCTTCTTAGTTTGTTTTAGTATCTGCAGGTGCAATCCATGTGGACCTGAAATTTTGTCCTCCTTAAATTTGGCAAGCTTTTCCATATCGCCTTCCAGTCTATCTAACTATTGCATAATCACTCTTGACTTCTTCTGCAGTTGCCTTTTCCTCTTTTACTTTTCAGTGAAAACTGAGGCAATGGTCTGGATTTTCCACTTTGAGTTGGGAATCACAAGTCAGGCCATTTCCCAACGTTGTGTTCCCACCTCCTTTATAAGCCTGTACATCCATGTTATTTTAAGACCAGAGAGTCAGGGCTGTCTCCTCCCAAAGTAGGCCCAAGATGGGAATACAGGCACTGAGGGTAGACTGATTAGAAGGCCCATCTCTGTACACTGGGACATTGGTGCAGCTCTGAACATGAGTGTTAGGCATCCTCACCCCTCACTCAGCCATTGCCACGCCCCCTTATATCTGCCATGCCCCCTCCATGCCCCCATCCCTCCATGACTCCTCATATCTTGCATGCCCCTTCCATGCCTTCTCAATACCAACTCACCCAGTAGCCTTTATGGACACAACTCATGAGACCTATAATAACACTGGGACATCTGTGAAATCATCAAAATAAACAATTATCCATTCAAACTCCACTTGAAAAAAAACCCTTTTAAGTGCTCATAAATCTGTCAAAATGAACAAACAACCATTCATAAACCACTTCAAAGAAATACAATCCTATATTAAATGGTCATAAAACTCAATCAAACAAAGTTCATATTCCCCTTGACAGCTGTGCAAACAACCTCTGTTGAACTAAATCCATAGTCGGTTTGGAACTCAGTCAAGCATTCATAATGAAATTCCATTGCCCAGCTGTGTAAACAAAATCGCCAGAACTGAATACAATTGAGCCTTTGAAGTTGACTGAACAAATAGCTAGCCATCTGTTTAGTTTTTTTGAAAGGCTCGACAGATGACTGGATTCTAAATCAATGTAAAAATCAAAGCACAGAGTCCAGATGACATATTAATATCTGATTCTCAACACTGTTGAAGGCATAAACGTCTTTTATCCAATGGTCATTAACCTCTTAAGGATAGAGCCCTATGACCAATCACTGTATTGAAAACACACTTACCTTATCATATAGCATCTAGTTAGGACATTTGAAGTTGGCAACACCTTTTAAATTTACTTGTCAAAAGATTCCCAACCCCACGACAAGCTTTTCCCAAGGTCCATGAACTGACTGACCTGACATCTTTCAAACAGGATTCCTAACCTACCCACCTTGCTGAAGATCTCAAACTTAGGGAAATTCAAAATGAAGGCAGGCATTTAAAAGGCTGAGCTCAACATCATTTTGAGGGCCCGTGGGGTTGCAACCCACCACATTCCCATTCCAGTCAAAATGGCGGGCAGTGGGAATTAGCTGGAATGTTTAAATTTACCACCACACCTCCATTTTCAGTCCCAATGCAGGTTTTCCCAGTGTTGGATGGCAAATCTGGCCCGAAAGTATCCTGCCATTTCAGAATAGCTTCCTGTGAGTTAACTTCATTTGTTTCTTAGAAGTCCTATACCTATCTTAAATCTCCTTTTGTTACTTATGTGTCTATAAAATTTAAGCTGAAATAATTAGAGCAATGATGTAAATTGTGCATCAACAAAGAAAATGCTGGAAGCGCTCGGCATGTCTGGCACCATCTGTGAAGAAAAAAAACAGCTACCATTTCAAGTCGATGGTCTTTCATCAGAACAATAGAGAGGAGTGGAATTTGGAAGCAAAGTTGATGGAGTTTTCCATTCAGGTCAACAGCAGGAAACGGCACCGATACAGTCATGATTGTACCAGAAAAAGAGGTGAGGGAGGGCCCGAGTACGACAGGAACAAAAAATGTTCCACACAGTCCATAAAAAGGCAGGCATACCTTGGACCCATGTGGATTCCAATAGCAATGATTTATTTGTAAGAAGTGAATGGAGTTAAAAGAGATGCTACTCAATGTGAGTATAAATTCAGCTAGGCAGAGCAGGGTGGTACTGGGACTGACTAGGCTGCTGTTCAAGGAACAAGTGGAGAGCCCAAGACCACTCTGGTGGGGAATGGAGGTGTAGAGAGATTAGACATCCATGGTGAAAAGGAAACAGTTAGGGCCAGGGAACTGGAAACTGTTAAAGTGATGGAGGGCATCAGAATAGCCATGGATGTAGGCTGGTAAAGACTGGACAAGGGGATTACAAACAGATTTGAGATAGGAAGAAATCAGTTCATTGGAGCAAGAACAGGCTGAAACAATAGGTCTACTAGGACAATCCTGTAAATGGATCTTGGGAAGAAGGTAAAAGTGGATCATTCAGGGTCGGGGGACTGTAAGGTTGGAGGCCATGCAGGAAAAACCTCCAGAGGGAAGGAAGTCAATGACAGCCTGGGAAATGACAGCTTGATGTTTGTTGATGGGGTCATGGTCCAATGGGAGATAGGAGCAAGTGTCAGTGGGTTGGCGTTCAGCATCTGCTAGGTAGAGGTCAGTACACTAACAACAACATAAATCTTGTCAGCAGGTTTGAGTTCTGTTGGAACGTCATCAATCTGAACCGTTAACATTGTTCTCCCACTACAGATGCTGCCAGGCCTGCTGAGCATTTCCAGCATTTTCTGCTTTTATTTTCAGCATCTGCAGTATTTTGCTTTTGTTTTAATGTTAATTGTGCATGTTCTCACTGGAAAAGGGAAGGCTGAGGTGATATGATTGCTGGTCTTAGGACCCTAAATGGGCTAGGTAATGTAGGGTATGACAGGCTAATTCATCTTGCCTTAAATTGTAGAACCAAATGACATAGCCTGTACTTGAGCTGGGGATTTGGTGGGGGGGGGGGGGGGGGGGGGGGGGGCGCTTAGGGGGTGCATAATACAAAATAAATACAAAACAAATCTGTGGAAACGATGAGAAGAATTCTAACCTGCAACGGTTTAGGGGCAGCTACTGGTGCAGACAGTGCAGACAAGAGATTAAATCAGCAAAAACTGCTGGCATGTCAGGAGGTCAACATGATTCTGCTTACTTCCACCTTTAACCGGCCCACATTCGGAGGGAAATGGCGAGCTGCTATTTGAATATATTAAAAAGCAATTAAATTGAAATTTAACCCAGCTTTCTGCCTTTAACAAGGTTTCCTGTGCGGTGTGAAATTCGCCCTGGGTCAACACAGCAAGAACACAGCAATGTTTGATAGATCTGTGAAACTGACAGACTAGAAATTCTAATTCTTTAAGTACTGAAAGAGCACAGAAGCTTCCTTGCTTAGGTAAAAGGCTTTTGCTCTTAGGAATTCTTCTGAGAGTGTGTTTTCACTGCTTTAGAAGTGGTTTCCAACATTCTGGAGGGCATTTTGGTATCTTGGACTTTATTCACCTTGATATATGCAAGTCCTTGCTGTCAACTTTCATGACAGCATGACAGCAGCTCACATAATTCTACTCTGGACCTCTGGTGAGGGACTAGAACAATGCTTCCACACTATCTTTCGAACATAACCCCATTTTAATGCTTGAAAATTGGTGTGACCCCAGACGCCATAAAAACAAAACAGCAGCATAGTAACATTCAGTAATTAATTATAAAAGTTTGTACGTTAAAGATAAACAAACAATGCACAACTGCATAAGAAAATCTGTGTTTTTAAACTAATTTGTGAACTCACTGAACCTAAGAAGACACATGGGCTTGCATGTTGTGACCTAGGGCGTAATCTTCTGTGCCTGGTGGCAGCAGACATGTTTGGCGGTGAGAGTGGGCAATATGGCAAGAAGGCCAAAAATAGGTTTTATGATGTCGTGAGATCAGTTTGCAATTGTCCACTCTTCCTGTCAAAGGCGGACCGCGTTTCCCACCGTCGGACGTCAGGAACTTCACTGTAATACATCTGCATATCATTATAAGCCCAGCTCACCAGAATCATCCACCGTGTGTGTGTGAGTTTATAGTGATGAGAGGGTTGCTTTACCCTGGCAGCACGGATGAGATCATTCATCCTCTTTCTGCATTGGGTGGTGTTAGGTTCTACTGTTGGGTCGCTTTGCTTGCGAACGCAGTTGCATGCCTACCTAATGGCTGGTGAGTTGGCCACAATATACTGCAGACACAGAGACCAATATAAGATGGAGCACATGCTGTTTATTTACACAGATAACAGAGTACTAACATGATGTGTGCTTCTCCAACCAGACTCTACTCTAAACTGCTACTTAACAGTGTAGCCCGTGCTACACAGCAATTGGGTCAGTCATGTAGCCAATCTGCTCATATTCTCTTCAAGGTGTACTGCACCTCATTACCACATCTCTCCGCCTTTACTTGAAAGTACAATTTACAATATTTTAACTACTTACATAAATAAACTATTTACAAATTCAGTCTCTCTGGAGGCTTCTTCAAATATGTTGACCGTCGTAGTTCTATGACTTCAGATGATTTATCTGAGACCTCCCTCTCAGGAGTTATCTGTCCACTAGGCTCTCCAGTAGGAACCTGTAAGTTTGTCTCTTCGACTCTCTCAGGCTCAACCGATCCTACAGGTACTTCTAAAGCAAGGGAAGTTCTTTCTACCTGTGGTGTAGACTCCAACGGGAATGTTTGGCACATCTTTTCTTGTAGATCTGTTACCCTTTTCCTGTGGTGATCTATATGACTCCTAATTATCCAACATTTGATCAATATGTGGTAGCCCTGGGGCTCTGTCACTGCACGACTTCATCCATTTGGGCCCATCTCCAAAATTCTTTGCAAAAACTGCTTCTCCTACGGTGAAGTTTCTTTCATGACTGTGGTAATCGTGTCCATTTTTCTGGGCCTCCTGAATTTTCTCTACTCTCCCCCACTAAATTCGGCCTTATGAGACTCAAATGTGTCCCGAGATGTCTCTTCATTAATAATTCTGCAGGGGTAATGCTGGTGGTCATGTGTGGCCTAGTCCTATAGCTGAGCAGGAAACGTGATAACCTAGTAGCAATAGAGCTTCCATCCAGTTTTTTTATTCTGGATTTGAAGTTCTGGACTGCCCTCTCAGCCAACCCATTGGTGCAGGGTGGTATGGCAAGGTCTTAACTTGTGTAGTGCCACTGAGACTTGTAAATTTCTGGAATTCCCCGCTAGTGAATACCGTTCCATTATCAGGCACTATTATCTCTGGTAAACCGTGCATCGCAAAACTCTGACGCAATCTGACAATGTTGGTGGCAGATGTGGGTGATCTCACCTCATATACATCCATCCACTTGGAGTGAGCATCTATAAGCAAGAGTAACATTGTGCCCAAAAAAAGGCCCCAAATAGTCAACATGGAGGCGGACCCATGGCCTTCCCAGCCATTCCCAGAGATGCAGTGGAGCAGAAGACCGCAATTTCTGCACCTATTGGCAGCTATATGCAGCTCTTGACCATGTTTTTGATTTGTGTTCATCCCTGGCCACCAAAAATAGCTGCACACCAACATTTTCATTCGGGAAATGCCTGGGTGAGCATTATGTAATTCGGTTAATAATGGTTGTCTTCCTCTCGGAGGCACAATGACTCTCACTTCCCACAGCAAGACGCCATCCTGGCAGGAGCTTGTATCTCCTATTAAAATAGGGCTTCATTTTGTCTGACTTTGGCTCGTTAGACCATCCCTGCAAGGCTTGCTCCCTGATGTGAGACAAAACTGGATTGCGGTCTGTCCATTCTCTGATTTGTTTGACATTTACTGGTGACAAATCCAGAAATTTAATAACAAGACAAGCTCTTGAGGAATGGGGATGTTCACATTGCTGTCGTTTAAGAGGAAATTGGCTCAGTGCGATGACATTGGCAAGCTGGCTTCCCAGCCGGTAGATAAAAGTATATTCGTAAGCAGCTAGGAGCAGTGCCCACCTCTGAATGCGTGCCAGGGCAATTAAGGGTATTGCCTCGTCATCCCCAAACAAGCCTAGTAGTGGCTTGTGATTAGATATGATGGTGAAGTGGCGACCGTGGATGTATTGGTGGAACTTCTTGACACCAAATACAATGGATAAGCCTTCTTTCTCTATTTGTGAGTATCTTCGTCCTACCACACTGATTGTTCTTGAGATGCAACCAACAGGCCATTGGAGCCATCAGCCATCTGGTGGGAGAGTACTGCCCCTTCTCCGTAAGAGGATGCATCGCAGGTTAAAATTAATTCTTTGAGTCGAAATGTATCAACAGGGCCGATGAATGTAGCAACTGCTTTACTGTCGTAAAAGCCTGCTGTTGTGGATTTTGCCAAGTCCACCTGTGGTTTTTCTTGAGTAACCCATATAGTGGAGCCAGTACTGTTGACAAATTTGGGAGAAAACGACCAGAGTGGTTAACCATTCCCAAGAAGGACTTGAGTTCTGTGGCATTTTTCAGTGCTGATGCCTCATGAATGGCTCTCACCTTGTCTTCTACTAGGCAAAGGCTCTGCAAGTCAACCCTATGACCCAGGTAAATCATTTCTTTTGCTTGAAAGATACATTTTTTTCCTTTTCAAGTGTACTCCGACTTGTGAGAAACACTTCAATACCTCTTCCAAGTTAGCCAGGTGTTCTTCACCAGTTAGTCCTGTTAACCGGACATCAAGATAAACCATCACATGGAGCAGACCTTGAAGTAAATTTTCCATAGTCTGTTGGAAAATGGCACAAGCCAATGAGACTCCGAAGGGTAACCTGGGACACTGCTATAACCCCCGATGTGCGTTGATAGTCACAAAGTCCCGAGAGGCCTTTTCTAGCTTGACTTGCTGGTAGGCGGGACCCATGTAGAGTTTCGTATATGCGGTTCATCAATTCATCAATTTTTGATATAGGGTGCCTGTCAAATCTGGCCACTTTGTTAATGGTCAACTTGTAGTCCCTGCACATTTGCACACTCTGGTCAGATTTTAGTAGTGGAACTATGGGCGCTGCCCATTCAGAAAATTGTACAAGTTGTAAGACTCTCAACTTTTCCAGGTTGTCTAATTCAATATCCGCTTTTCTTTGTAATGCATAGGGGACTGGCCTCGCCTTCAAGTATCTGGGGGTTGCTCCAGGATCCACATGGATTTTAGCTCGCAGTCCCTGAATCTTCCTGAGCTCTTCCCTGAACACAGAGGCATATTTTTGTAATAATTCTTGCAGATCTTTCATTCTGAGTTGAAAAATCTCAGTCCACTCCAACTTTATTTCTTTAAGCCAGTTCCGACCAAGTAGAATTGGACCCTCCCCTGCTACCACTATCAGGGGTGGATTAGCAGCCCGGCTTCCATACTGTACTGGAACCTTGCATATACCTCTTACTTGCATGTCTTCGCCAGTGTATGTCATTAATTTAGCGTCTGAATTTTCCAGCTTTAGTGAGTGGCCTCCTCCATTCAGATATTTAAACATATGTTCCCCTATAGCTGTCGTGGATGCCCCTGTATCCACCTTCATTCGGATGGGTTTTCCATTGACTTCCACTGTCACGTAGATTGGCTCCGTTTGACCCATTTTTAAGTTGTGTAGCGAGTAAATATCTGACTCTGTTTGTTCTGGTTCCTCTATTATATGGATTTCATGATTTCTGCCTTTTTGTTTGAAATTTTGTCTCAATCTGTCTTTATAATATCGCATAATATGCCCATTACGATGGAAACATTCAGTTCATTTAAAGTGTCATTCGTTTGCAGGCTGTCTCATTCCAATTCTGCCATTATTAATGTGGGTTTTATCTGTTAAACCATTGCTTTTTGTTGGTCTGTTACAGTGGCTGTTTCCCACCTTTCCACAGAGCCCTGTGCTTCCGCGCAATTTCTAACTGGTGCCTCCCATTCAATGAGAAGGACGGCACCATTTTGTGCTCCCTTGGTTGCTTCTGAATCCCTGACTGCGCTTTCCATTGCGAGCTCCAACTCAGCGCCTTACTCAAGTCTAAATTCTTTTCTGACAACAACCTTTTTTGATCCCACATACTAATCGATCACTTAACATGTCATTAATCGATGTCCCGAACTCTCAGTGCTCTGTCGGTTGTTTTAAGGCTGTTACATAGTAAGCGACTATCTCTCCAGGGGTGTGACACCTCCAACTGAATTTAAAACGTGGTGTTGTTACTGGGGGTTTTGGATGAAAGTGGCTTTTCACAAGATTCACCGACTCTTCAAAGCTCTTGGAATCTGGGGCGTTGGGTGCCATTAGACTATGAATTAGGCCGTTTGTTTTACTGCCACATGTTGATAAGAGGATCACCTGCCTCTTCTCCACCCCTGATATGTCGTCGACCAAAAGAAAAACATGAGGCGTTCAGTATAATGTTACAGTCATCAGTGGTCTGATCAAACGGTTTGATGCGGCCAAATTGTGCATGCTGGAGGGAGATAACTTCAGCAACTATGGTGAGGGCTGTATTCACAATTGGCCTGCAAGACACGGCTGATTCACTTCAATTGAGCTTTTGCAGCTTTCCTTGGTGCCGTCGACTGGTCGTGTTTTGCCTCATCGCCAGTTGTTATGTTCTACTGTTGGGTTGCTTTGCTTGTGAACACGGTTGCATGCCTATCTTATGGCTGGTGAGTTGGCAACAATATACTGCAGACGCAGAGACCAATATTAGATGAAGCACATGCTGTTTATTTACACAACTAACAGAGCACTAACATGATGTGTGCTTCTCCAACTAGACCATCCTCTCGACTAACATTAGCGTGATAGCCCGCACTACACAGCAATTGGGTCATACAGTCACGTGGTCAATCTGCTCACATGCTCTTAAAGGTGTATTGCACCTCAGATTACCACAGATGGCCAACCTCTTTTGTGCAGCATTGGCACTGATCACCACTGCCATTGCCTGCCAAGCTGGAGTAGTGAGATTGCTGCCCCTCCTGTGGCCAGAGCGGGGGTTAAAGGACATCACGGCGTCCAAAAGGCATCGGGACATTTCACTGAATCAGACGCTGCAGTCTTCTTGCCTTTCGGGGCCATGTCTTCTGTGCAGCAGTGCTGGGCTAGAAGAACTGAGAGGTGTGCGCACGGCTGCACTTTAAATATGGCACTCGGCATGAGGATGGGGCGAGGTGACAGTGTGGCGGTGAAATGGGAGCCCATCCACCATTGAAATGGCATGTTTCCTGGGAATGCCTGATTAATGAAGTGGGATTGAAAAGCTGCTATTGTGGTCAGTGGGTAAAACGTTCTTTTTCCCGCCCGCTACTGCACTTAGTGCAAATCTGGGATGATTCTGCCCATAGTCTCTCAAAAGCTGGCAGTGTGGTTGACACTGCACATCTAATCTCTGATGTGACAACCAGGATTGACTGACATAGAGATTTGATGCAGAAAAGTGCGTTAAATCCAACTTCACACAAAAACGTGCTGGTAAAAGGAACCATCACTTTCAATTCATATAGTGCCATGTCAGGATAGTTAGCCTTCACACTAAACCAGAATTCTGTCTTTTGCAAAAATCAATCGCATGAAATTTCAAAAAGCTGCTCAATTTCAGCAGCAGGCAAATCCAAGTCTTCAGCTGACACTGAAAAGGGTTTTTGACCCAACTGAACTTTGTCAGGTTGTGCACCTCAAGGCAGCTGACATGGTCGGTCATCACGAATAGGGCACCTCTCCGCAGATGCCGTCTGCTGAGTTTTTCCAGGTATTTTTATTTTTGTTACGAATAGGGCACTGTGTGATTCCATTGTCAGTTAGAAACTTGGGGAAAGAGTCACAACTTAACTTCAGCACAATGCTCTTCCAAAATGCAATTTTCTTCCCCAAAGATTTGATCACCCAACTAAAGAATGTTTCTGTTTTTTCCTTGCATACTTGCATTCAATTCATTTAGTTCCCCAAGTATGTCTATGACATAAGCTGGGAGGCAAATCTAGTTTTGATAATAGAGAAAATCAATGAATTCTGTTTTTTTTGCAGTCCATTGCAAATGCAAGTATCTGATACCTCAGTTCAAAAAACCTTTGCTGTCCCCTTCTTCTCAACAGCCAATGGACCTCAGTGTGAAACAACACATTAGGCGGAATTTTCTGTGCCTGCTGGCATTGGGCGTGTTTGGTAGCGTGAGCGGACAATATAGCGAGTAGGTCAAAAGTTGGTTTCACAACGTCGTGACACCAGTTTGCAATCGTCCACTCTGCCCATCGATGGCGGGCTGCATTTCCCACCATCGGACATCGGGAATCTCAGTGTAATACATCTGTATATCATTATAAGCTCAGCCCGCCGGAATCATCTTCCCATGCTGGGTCTTTGGGCCATGTCAGTGAGAAAACGTATCAGTGCAGAACACGTCTTGGCTAGTGTGACGTACAGAGGTCGGTACTTACTGCCAGGGACTTGCTCACATCGCGGACATAGAAGAGAAGTTGCAGGAGCTCAACAGCAAGGAACCTAGATGAACGTACATAGCATGCTGGGTGGATTGTCATGGACATAGCTCCACCGTGAAGCAGCTCATGGAAGGTAGAAAGTCACCATTGAGGGTCTCCTCACAACTGATGATCGTCAAGGGGGTGGAAAGGAAAGTCCAGCTGTGTCTGGGAGAGGAAGATGCACTGGGAGGTGGGAGAGGAAGGTCCATGATCAACTGGGAGTGGAAGAGCTGTCAGGGGTGGGTAAGATATGGAGTGGAGGGAACAAAGGTGTCGGTGGGAGGGGCAGGTGAGGTTGGGAAGGGGAAAGGATTGAAGGTGTCGGCAGGATTGAGGTTGAGAGGGGGGAACAAAGGTGTTGTGGGGGGTGAGGTTTGCGGGGGGGAATGATGGTGTCAAAGGGTGAGGATGAGAGTGGGGGAACGAAGATGTCGGTGGGGGAGGTTGGAGTGGGGAGGGAGTAAGGGGGAAGGAGGAGTTAATGGGGGAGAAGATGGCAACTGGGGAAGTAGGGGTAAGGAGGGGTGGAAGGTGTAAGGGAAGGAGATCGGAGAGGGGGAAGGTGTCCAGAGAGGGGACGGAGTCCAGGGGTAGGAAGGAGTCCAGGGGAAGGAAGAAGTGAGGAGAGGGAAAGGAATCCAGGGGGAGAAAGGAGTCCGGGAGGAGGAAGAATTAAGGCAGGAGGAAGGAGTCTGGGAGGAGGAAGAGGTGCAGAGAGGTGAAGGAGTCTGAGGGGAGGACGGAGTAAAGGTGGAGGAAGGAGTAAGGATGGAGGAAGAAGTAAGGATGTCTGAAGTAATCAGGAAGGGGGAACGTGTAAGGGTGGAGGAAGATGTAAGAGTGTCTGAAGGAGTCTGGAGAGGGGAAGGAGTAAGGGCTGCAGGAGAAGTAAAGGTGTCTGAAGGAGTCAGGAAGGGGGAAGGGCTAAAGGGGTTGGGGAGTGGAGGCTGGTGGTGGGTGAGCTCAAGTGGTCAACTGAAAGTGAACCCCAGCAGGCAGCATTGAAAATGTGCAGGGCAATGAGATGAGTGCGATGCAGGAAGAATCCGCGTGTGTGGGTAAGAGCTTGCACGAGGCTCTGAAAGGCCCAGCCACACACACTTCTCCCTCTAGAATCACTTGTGGGCTGGCTACGTGCAGCTGAACTGCTAGTGAGAGGGGGTGATGCAGTGGGAGGACGAGTGAAGCCTGTCAATGAAACTGAAAGGCACTATTACACATTATTCAATGAAAGTCAATATATTTCCAGATTGCAAAATGTACTCACCCATGCAACCAACTGTAATCAGAATTTCTTAACTTTTGAACGCCTTAGACTTCTAGGTGCTGCCCTGACATCTGCAGCAAGGGTGGAGGAAACCTGTGCAATGGTTGACCCTGTTGCCTCTGATGACTTCGGTGTGTCTCCTCTGGAGAGCCGAGGCCTTGGGGGGGTGGGGGGGGGGGGGCAGCTTGCTTTGGCTGTGGTCCAGCTGTTCCCTCTGTGGTGAGAGAGGACAAGGTTGGGGGGGGTGGGGGGGTGGTCACAGGCAAAGGGGACTCAGAGGGAGCAGACATCCTCTGAGATTCCTGAGTGGATGACCCAGGGTGTCCAGCTGTCGCTCCTCCTCCCTTTGGGTGTTTGAAGGCCCTGACCTGATTCTTTGAGGACAAGGAGCACCTAGAAGAACGTCAAGGTGCACCATTTCTCTCTCGCATCATCACTGCAGGAACCCACCCATGGCAACCGCGATGGAGTGCAGGTCTGCACACATCTCCATATTCTGCTGGACTAGAGTCTCCATGATGTCTGCCATCCTCCCCATGGAGACCTCCATACACGCACATGTGGGCACCACTTCATCAGAGAGCGAGCGGACGCACTCTTACGACTCACATGCCACTCTGTTGAGGGTTTCCAATAGCTCTGCATGATGTTCCTCTGTCTTCTGCTGACTCTCCAGGATGAGTTGGAAGACCGAATCCAGAGGTTCATCATCTGACTCGGACCTCAACAGGTGTCTCTCCCCAGCAGTCCTCCGACTGCCAGGGAGCTCGGCTGAACCTGCCTCCTCCTGCTGTGGACATGTGTCCATATGGTGACTACCAGATTGTGAACCCAAGGCTGCTCTAGATCTAGGTCCCACTAAGGTGTATGTCTCTGTGCTGGTGGAGGGTGTGGTAAGCGCTGTGATGGGTTTTCCAGGCTGCTTATTTCCAACTCATCAATGGAGGTGTCCTCTTGGCTGGAGATGAGGACATGGATGGAGCTGAGGGATTGGCTGGCTGAGTCTGGCTGGCTGAGGGTGTCGGTCACTTGGCAGAGTTCCCTGTGAACCAAAGTAAAGATAATTAGTGCATTGCAGCACAGTCAAAAGCAGGATTGGGAGCACTCAGATTTGCGGTGAGAGAGGGGTGAAGTGGTGCCGAATCCTTACGAGAATGTTCACCACTGACCTCACCGTCGCTGCAGGCAGGGTCCACATCTTCACCAGTCAGTACGATGGCACACTCCTCAAAGTGAATGAAGGGCCTAATGTGAGCGATTCCACCCTCCAGGGACCTCTCCCTGCCAATTTGAGCATCCTGCATGAAAACAGATGGAGAGTGTGTGAGCAGGATACATGGCACTGCATGGAATGTTTGTGTGGTGAGTGGAGACATGGACGGGATGAGGACCCGAGCTTGAGAGGATATGAGGATATGATGGAGATGTGAGGGTGTTTGTAAGTTTGTGGTGTTGCTCCTTGAGGTGTGAGATCTCTGTGGATGCATGATGAGTTTGTGAGTGTGTGAGTTGAGAGTGATTAGAAGAGTGATTTACCCTGGCAGAATGGATGAGACCATTCATCCAGTTGCAGCATTGGGTGGCTGTCCTCTTTTGCAGGACATTGGCACTAACCACTGCTGTCACCACCTCCCGTGCTGCATTAGTGATGTTGCTGCCCCTCTTGCAGCCTGGGGTAAAGGGCATCATAGCGGGCCTCCACTGCATCCAAAAGGCACTCGAGGGCAGCGTCATTCAACTGGAGGCCTGCAGTCTTTTTGCCTTTTGGGGCCATGTGTTCTTTGCAGCACTTGGCTGCACTTTAAATAGGGTGCCTGGCATGAGGAAACAGCAAAGTGATGGCATGGCGGGTGAAACGGAGGCTGCCCACAATTGAAGCTGTGTTTCCTGGGAATGCATGATGAATGAGGTGGGTTGGGACGATACGGCGTGAAAAGCTGCCATTGCGGCCAGCGCATAAAATGTCCTTTTTCCTGCCCACTACCATATTTGGGGCAAACCTGGGACAATTCCACCCATCATGTTCAGACCACATGTCTTCACACAGGGATGGAAACAGGTGCGTACGACGTGGATGAGGCTTAATGCAGTTCACGATTGATGTGACCTTCTTGCAATACTTCACCTAATCTGTGCAGTTCTTTAGTTGCTAGTTGTTCCCTGTGAATCACACAGTGAGTCCAAATAGCAGAGTGTCTTCATCAAGGCACACCAACCTAACTTGTGGCATGCCATAAATGGAGCACCATCAGTACAAAATCCAAAGGAATCCCAGGGAATACTTTTGTCCTCCATGTACCCCTGTAAATATTCCCTATGCCCTCCTGTGGTCAGGAAGCTGCAAGCAGAACAGAATGTCTTTAAGAATACAATTCTCCCACACATGGTGCACAAGACCAATGTGTGTGCATCATGCCCCTCAGTGCTATCATCAATTTGAAGAGCAAAAGCAGGGGCGCATTTCAGGCATGGATTCACCAGCATGGATTCTTGAACAGCTGTAATTGACTCAATTCTTGCTTGACTTTGTGGTGTTGTTTAAGAGTTGCAAGTCTATTTGCCTCTGCCTCCCCAAATGTTATTTTAACTATAATGATTGGAGCCAGTAATAAAATCCAAGTTTCTGCAATCATGTAATGTTTCTTTGCTTATGCAATCTGATAGTTCACCTCAAAAGTTGCTGTTTGAGCTTGTTTGGAGATGGTTAAGGCCCTCTTAAACTATGAAAGGAGCTATGAAAGCTCCTCTTTTGGACATTGGAAAGTCGATTGTGGTTTCCTGACTTATTCCTTGTGAAAGGTCTCCAAGTGTTGCTTAAGCTTATTTAGCGTCATGCTTTCGCTTGACAGCACTCAGAGACAAATCAAGAATTTTAGCTTTCCTTTGGATTTGGCAAAAATGCTCATGAACCCATGTTCAAGGAAAACCTCATTGTATTCACATGTACATTTTTTACCTTTTTGTTTTTCATTTGCAATTGAGTCAGAATTCTCACTGCTGGACGTAGAAGTTCTGCATAAAAACTTGTTCACATGGCATTAAAAATCGGTTGCTGGTAAATATCAAAATGACTCCCAGTTAGGGCATTGAGCTGCAGATTGGAGAAGCACCAGTTGAATCAGGGGTTCTGGAACTTTCTGCACAAGGGCTCCTTCCTGGCCCCACCCCCTCACCCCACTCAACAGAACTGTGGGGTACTTACACCACATGGACTGCAACAGTTCAAGAAGGTTCTCAAGGACAATTAGGCAGGGCCAATAAACGCTGGCCATGCCAGCTCTCACAACCCATGAACAAATAAAAAAACAACACCAGCATCAGGATGAGGAGAAGCCAGATGTAACCAGGATGCCTCCAGTCATTCACAAGCTGCCAGAAATGCCCACGACAAGCACGGTTTAGGTAACTTGAGCGTTTGAAGCCTTATGACATAGCAATGCTAAACTCACTGACCCCCACTCCCCCCAAGGCTTTCCTCCATCCTATTTAAAGTGACAAACTAAGTGTGCAGGCCATTATTCATGGCAAGCATGTACTTGGGTGCCAGCCATGTCTGATGCTCCATGCTGGTGGCCACTCTTTCAAGGAGATGGACATCAGCACAAAGACTTGAGACATCATGGCAACCATGGTAGAGACAACCCTAAAATCTCTCTGCAAGGGTGCACAATATCTCTGGGAATTCTGGCAGAACCACACACATTTTATTTTGCTATTCCAAAATTGTTCTTTTTATGCTTAAGCCCAGAGGCTCACCATCTGCATCTGGTTGAGCAGAGCTTGGAGTGTCTTACACCTCTAATGGGGACCTTTTGCAGCTGTACCTGTCTCCAATACCTGCTCCTGCACACTTATGATGCGCACCTCACTGTGCAACAAACCACTGAGGAGTGTCTATCTGCACTGATGGAAGGTGTGCATGAGTCAAGTGACAGTGCTTCTTCAAGGAGAGAAACCTGCTCTGAGAACTCCATGGCCTTACTCTACACCATCTTCGGTGTCACGCTTGGACCTGTGGAACATGAAAGACGTGAATTAGAACTGACATGGGGAAAAGTTCAAAGTCAGCATTGTACAATTATTCATACTTCAGTTAGTGGTGACAGCAATTCAACATGAGTGAATGTTATGTGCCATGTGGCAGTGTGATATCCAATTCTGTCACCAGATATCTGGGAGACTCTGATCTTTCCATGCACTTCACCACCCTCCTAATCTACATGTTTTCCTCCTTCACAGTGATCAAGGCGATCATCACTAGAAGGCCACCCCAGTTCTCTGCCTCTCCCTGGAGTTCTGCACCCTTTCCTTCTGCAAGCACAGAAAGCAGAGAGTTCCAGTGTGAGAAATGGATTGTGTGGAGAGGTTGGAATGCCAACATTTGTGGAGGGTCACTGTGAGGGATGTGTATGAGATAGCAACAAGACAAGGATGCGTATCAGTGTTGACTGTTCAAAAGGGAATGAGAAGATGCTTTGAGAGGAAAGAGTGGGGCTACAAGGTCTGTTGGTCCAAGGAGTCTGTGAAGGAGAATACTGGAGATGTCGGAATGTGGAACTTGGCATTTCAATGAGGGATGCCACTCACTTTTCCTATCTTAATTAAGTAAATGAACCTTTTGCACCACTGAATCCAACTGCGAGGTACTATGCTCCTGCTGCTTACTTCCTCAGCTAATTCCATCCATGCCTGTTTGGTTGCAAGACTGCCCACTTCCTCCCATCCTGCAAGGAATACTGCTTTTCTTCAGACACTCACAGCCCACAGCATGATCTCCAGGGATGCATATAAGAACTGCCTTTCTACAATGCGCTGTCATTCTTCTGGTTGTTGCATTCTTCGTGAGAGACCTACAATGGAGTCATTCTGAGCCATGCTGAAATCCCTTTAGATAGAGATCATTCCATTGACAGGTGCAAGCTGTTATCACACCCCCACTCGTGATTGGTCAGGAAATCCGGAAGCCGATGTGAATGCCCTAGCTGAGTTAAACAGCCATGGAAAAACCTTCCCCACTAACAATCGGTTTCCCAACATGTTGACAGCCCCCAGACTGTGAATGGGTTGATTGCATTAAAATTCTGCCCAATACTTCAGCAAGCAATTGGTCAACATATGGAACAGGGTGCCTAGGAAGATGCAGGAAGCTATTAATATTGATTCATTCAAATGCAAGTTAGATCCATTTCTTTTGGACAAGAACATTTTGGGGAATAGCATATAAGCAGCTTGAAAAATGGCAAGTATAGCACTCTTGGAAGCAAAAGGTGACTTTGAGCCTTTGGTTCCAAAGTTTTCCACCACTAGGATTTTTCAATGTCATTTCTAGGTGTCTTGGAGATGAATTTGATCTAAACTGATTGCTATATTTCATTAGCAACATTATATCATAGTTGATGGCAAACTAAATGAGCCTTGTTCTTTTGTCATCAATTTCTTTTATATATTTGCTATTTTAATTTAAGATTTCCACTTTGTATTCCAAATTGTCTTTTTAATCTCATTCCTGAAATCATTATACAGTATTCCTCGCCATAATCCTCTCCCTTATTGTCCTTATCTCCTTTACTATTCATGTACTTTGTATTTGACTTTCTTTAGATTCAATTCTGTTCTCACCTTTTTATTTATCCATGGCATCAGTAGACTGGAACTGTTGCTTATCCAAAAGAGAATTGTTCTGTATTTAAACAGGAAATTGCCAGTAATACTGTTTGCCTAAAAGGGGGGTTCCTGGCAATTTTCTTTAGCAAGGATCACAGTTGAAGATTCTATACAGAATACTTCATTTGAAAATTTCAGATGATTCATCAGAAAAAGGCGGCATTTTCTCTGAGTAATGTTACCTTCTGTGCACATGCATTTCCTGAACAGATTAAAATAGCTATTTGACATCATAACTAACATGGATATTTAGTCCAACTCATAGCTAAGAGTGACTCATGTTGCACACTGATGTTGCCACTGCACAAACACTGGTATCTGGTGTCCCAGACTTTGAGTTAATGAAACAAGTTTTCCAATCCTTCTTCCAACATTTACTTAACCCGAATTTTAACTTTTTGTAAAAGTAAATATTCTATCTACTATGGCGAGATGTGCCAAGGATTGATTTTGATGTTTTTACTTATTTTTAAATTGCTTGAATTAAAATGGGAAACTGTCCTCCCTCACTACATTTCAAAATAGTGGGCCACAGATTGTCTATAGGAAAGTGGCAAATGCCTCTGATCATAAATGAGTTACAGTAAAGTTATTTTGATGAGTGGAAAGAAAGGCTTATTTCAAATATGGGCATATGAGAATTAAGGCAGTGACATACATGATTGTATACAAAACAAAAACAGAATTACCTGGAAAAACTCAGCTGGTCTGGCAACATCGGCGGAGAAGAAAAGACTTGACGTTTCGAGTCCTCTGTGGAAGGGTCATGAGGAATCGAAACGTCAACTCTTTTCTTCTCCACCGATGCTGCCAGACCTGCTGAGTTTTTCCAGGTAATTCTGTTTTTGCTTTGGATTTCCAGCATCCGCAGTTTTTTGTTTTTACATACATGATTGTATACTCTGATTACTTAGCCACTGTGAAAATCCATTTTTGTTCAGTAAGGTGTAATACCAATGCTGGGAAGAAACATATTGAAGCTGCTGCAAATTCAAGCAATAACACCTTACCCCCCAGTATAACACTTAGTATCTCAATTTGTCTAATCAGTCTTGCTTGCCAGAGAATGATGCTGAAAAGGGTATACAGTAAATCCTCATTTAAAGTTGTGTTTTCCCACTAAATTCAATGTAAAAGCTGTATGGTTCTGTAAGACATTCTTCATCAGAAAGAAAAACATTAAAACATTATACCCTATAAGTTGAAATACTTTACATTGTTAAATTTCTATTTTGATAATTTTTTTTAACTAAAATAAATTTGAATATGTAAAACAAACATGGTAACTTTCTACCTCCTGCTTGCTGCTGATCCTGCTTCCTGAACATTCTACACACCACACTTCCTGCTCTCTGGCCTTTCCTCCCGTCGACCCTCTGGTTTGGGGTCTCTCCTGCTGCCTCACCCACCCCCTTGCTGTCAACCTTCCGAATCAGGCCCACCCGCTCCAACTCACTCTCACACTGATCCTTCCTGTCACCAAACCTCCTACTCCCCGACTCTCCCGCTCACTGTTTCCTTCTCCTGAAGCTGCTCCTCCTGCCTCTCACATCTCATCACCAGAACCCCTCACTCACATCGAGGGTACAGGAGAGGGAAGTGGTGAGTGGGAACATTCAAAAAAGTGAGAGAGTGGGTCAGGGAGCGGCAGAGGCCTCGAGCCAGTGGGTCGGCAGTGAGAGGGTGGGTCAGGAAGCAGCAGAAGCCGTGAGCTGGAGGGTGGGCAGTGCCAGAGACCACAAGGTGGTGGATTGGCAGTGGAGGGTGGGTCAGGGAGCAGGGAGGCTACTCCAAAGTGGTACCAATCAGGTCACTTGGATCTACATCAGATTGGCAAGAAACGACTTTAAAACAAATCTCGCAATGCTAAACGAGGATACAGGCCCTGAAGTTTAGGCAAAACAATTTTAGATGAAACAACATTAAAAGGAGACTTACTATATTAACTCCTTGCATACAGATCCAGTCCTATTGATTTTAAGCATGTCGTTTTTAAACATTGTGCTATTTAGCATTTTCTTGTGTCATTTTTTCTTCCTTGTATTTGTTTCGACTGGTCCCCAAGTAAGTTTCCCCCAATTTGTTATGCTCCCTGGTGAGGAGGAATGAACTGGCTCCTCTTCTTTAGTCCTTTAGCTCTTTAATTTGTAACAGATCCCATTCCTTGTGCATACCTTTTCACAGTCCAAATATATTTATGTTTTAAAAGGAGCCAATTTAACCAGGCTTTCTTGAGTTAAAGGAAGAGTGAATTTATTAGTTACTAAAACGTAATTAAAAAATAATAAAAACGGAACACACATGCACAAAGATTAGAAATGAGAAATGAGTTCCGAAATACAAGTTAAAAAGATATGCCAATCAGTCTTTGGCTGGTCTATGAGGAGTAGATGATGAAATGTTGCGGCCATTAAGTTGTGTGATTCCAGTAGAGCTGACTTTAGGCAGTTGAGCAGTGGATTTGGAGATTCTTGATTCTGCGGGTTAGCTTTGCTTTGCGATTTACATCTCAGAATCAAAAAGAGAGGACTTTTTTACCTGCAAGTGCAGGGGTACCTGGGTGATGTTTTTCAGCTGTAACCTTCACAGCACCCAGTCACACACCAGGTCTGGAACACCAAAACCAGCACACAGAGACCAAGGTTGCAGTTGACTTTTAACCCCTTTCCATATGCATTCCTGGAAGGGAAAATCAAACATATCTTTCGTCCAGAACTGCTTTCTTTTCAACTCACATCATGTCCACAGTCTGGGATATAACTCCCGGGAGAAATTTCTGCTAAGATGGTAATCAGCCTTCCTTATCTCCACAAGCACAGAAGATAACAGTTCAGCTTTTGCATTGCATCTCTTCCTTGGAAGTGTCTCTGTCTGAAGTAAGCCTTGACACCTTTTTAGATGAGACATTCCGTTCTCTGGGCTAGTCGGTCAAGTGTAATCCACTTAGGAATTTTCCAGTAAGTGGTTACTTTACAGTCTCAGACAGCTTTTGCTTCTTGGCCTTCTTTTAAAAACAAAATTTTTACTTAAAAGTTTAATATGTTCGTAAATAACTCAGAGCTATGACCCACTGTCACTTCTCCCACACGACAAATAAAATGAGATTAAGTCTCATTTCATTACAAAAGGAGAGTGAAAAAAAATTAAATATAAAAGAATAAACACATACACATTCATTCTCCTAGCCTTGGTCAATATTATCTCTTTAGTTCTAACTAGGTCTCTAAGCTTTGGATATGGTGTCTGCAATCACATTTGATTTCCCAGCAATCTGGGTGATTTGTAGGTAATATGGTTGGAGAAACAAACTCCAACAAAATAACCAGGTATTCTGTGTCTTAAACTTTTCCACAAAGTTTAATGGGTTGTGGTCAGTATAGACTGTGGTCTCTCTGCATCCATTTCAAACATATACTGCAAAGCGTTTGAGAGCCGGTAATAAACCAAGGTTTTCCTTCTCTGCTGTGCAGTACCGTTTCTGATACTTGTTTAGTTTTTTGGACAAGTACACGATTGGTCTCTCTATTCCTGATTCATCTTCCTGGAGAAGGACAGTCCTTACCCCGATATCACTTACATTGATGGCTACTTTTCTAAACAGACACTTGGCTAAAGTTCGGAGCTACAAGCAGAGGCTCACCTATTAAAATAGCTTTCAGCCTTTCGAAAGCTGTCTGGCATTTCTCAGTCCATGCTACCTTTGCTTTTTTCTGCAGTAGGTCTGTCAGCGGGGTGGCTACTGTGCTGTAGTTTGTGACGAACTTGCGGTAGAACCCACACATACCCAAGAACCTTAATTTCCCATTTTGTTGAGGGAATGGAGAACTGTGCTGCTGCTTGTATATTTGCAGCCCTGGGCATTGCTTGTCCTTGATCCACTACGTGTCCTAGTTAGGGCATTTGAGCCTTGGCGAACTCGCTCTTTGCGAGATTGGCCACTAGGTCAGCAGACTGTATTTTCTGGAAGAGGGCTTCCAGTTGCTCTAAGTGACTTTCCCAGGTGTTGCTGTACCCTAGACGGTCACTACACAATTGGATAAGCCTGTCACTACCTGGTTCATCAACCTTTGACAGGTAGCTGGGGCATTTTGGAGTCCAAATGGCATGACTTGACACTGGCATAGCCCATCCGGAGTTACGCAGGCCGAGATTTCCTTCACATGGGCAGTCAAGGGAACCTGCCAGTGTCCCTTGAGTAAATCTATTTTTGTAATGTACACTGCTCTACCTACCCTATCTACCAGCCAGGATATCGGGTAGGAGTCAGCTGGGTCACTGCATTAACTTTTCGGTAGTCAATGCAGAACCTAGTGGAGCCATCCAGCTTGGGCACGCACACAACTGGGGAGCTCAAGCTACTGTTGCTAGGCTCTATTAGCCGGTGCTCCTGCATGTAATTAATCTCCTCCTGAACCTGGGCCAGCTTTGGGCCTTGACAATAGGGATGTTGTCTTATGGAGAGCCCTCTCCCACATCTACATCATGTAGTGTGGTACAGCCAGCCTTTAAGTGCAATGAGCAGCCTCTTCAAGTCTGCACTTAGGTGGGAGAATAAGGAATCTAAGTTCACTAATATCTCGGTGTTGGTTCGCTGGGTAGTAGGGGGTTCAATGTGGGCCTCACCCACATCTCCCTCCAATTCATCCCCACTGTTACCCTCATCCTCTAGGTCAGTGGAAATGGGACAGACTGTAACCTGCTGTAATATTGCTTTATCGTGTTGACATGACACAGCCTTTGCTTTTTCTCCTGATCTGGGGTCTCAATTAGACAGTTTACTTCCTCGAGTTTCTTTGCTACTCTGCAAGGGTCACTGAACTACTCTGTAAGGGTCACTGAACCAGGCTTTTAAGGGTTCACCCAGTATTAGTAGGAGCACTAACAGTCTCCTGGCTGAAAGGTTCGGGCCCTGGCACATTTGCCTGTTTTCTCATAGCTGTCTGAGAGATTTTTCAAGTGTTCTCAGGCCACATCACAGGCTCTCATGAGTTGCTCACAAAACACTGTTACATAGTCTAACATGGCGACTTCCTCCTTCTGTTCTAAAAACTCTCCTTGATTAGTTTCAGTGCCCTCACACTTGGTGCTGGTAAACAAAATCAAATGGCATTTCTCAGTCCATGCTACTCATTGAGCAAGTCCCTGGTTGCAAACAGAAGAAAACCTAGCCTTTTATGCCAGTCATGGGGGTACTTGTGGCAGTATGCCCTGATCATTGTTTTTGAGGCCTGGTGGTACCATTCTAGCAACCCCTACAACTGCAGGTGATACGCTGAAGACTTCAGCTAGGTCAAACCCAGGTTTCCCATGACTTCCTGGAATATTCTGAACATGAAATTTGAGCCCTGATCGGACTGGATCTCAGTAGGCAGACCATACCTGGTAAAGAATTGGGTCAATTCCCTCACCACTGTTTTGGCAGAGATAGTTCTCAGTGGAACAGCCTCTGGGAAATGGGAAGCCACGTCCATGATGGTAAGAATATACAGATAGCTCCCTTTTGTTTTGGGAAAGGGCCCCACACAATCCGCTAACACTTTGCTGAATGGTTCCCCAAAAGCCAGCATGGGAATCATAGGTACAGGTTTTATTGCAGACTGGGATTTTCCCACAACCTGGTAGGTTGTGCAAAACCTTACTACACCCCTGTGGAGGTGTGGCCAGTAAAAATGTTGGCTGATGCGGCTTGGGTTTTGCATATACCAACATGCCCAGCCATCGGAATTGTGTGAGCTAACCGCAATATTTCCCTGTGGTACCTCGAAGGCACCGCTACCTGGTGAATCACTATCCACTCCTCATTTGCAGGTCTGTGAGGGAGCCTCCATTTCCTCATCAGCACCTCATTTTTAATGTAGTAGCGTGCAGGGACTGCTTCTGCCTCAGCCTGTGTGCACAATCTGAGCTAATGTTTTTAATAGTGAGTCAGCTTGCTGGGCCGCTACCAAGGAGGATCCATTTATTGCCTCCTTAGGGTTTTCTAGACTCGCAAAAAAGGTTTCAGATAACCAGACCACAGGGTCTTCTGTCTGCAGTGCCACTTCAGCCTCCACTGACTGAGCTTGCCTGGCCAAAGACCACATTAACACACAGTCAGGGAAAATGCCAGGCATTTTCTTCTGCAGCTGTTCCGTCTCCCTGACCTCAGTGGGCTTCTCTGAGACCACTGGGGATACTACTCCTTTGATCCTGCCAGGTCATTGCCGAGGACCAGGTCAACCCCGTCCACAGGCAAACTGGGGACAACTCCCACTGTCATTTGTTCTGACACAAGGTTGCACTCCAAGGGCACCCAGTATAAGGGGATGGGCATGTACCCTCTTTCAATTCCCTTTTCCAACACATTGGCACTTACTGCCTTTTCCCAGCAGTAGAGTATGGCTGGCCCCTGTATCCCTCAGTATCACTACAGACTTACTTGCCTCACTCTTGGGAAATATGGCCACCCTCCATTCGAATACAAAATCCTTGTAACTCTCATGGATTTGTTTAACCTCATCTGCACTCTAAGCAGTGCTTCTACCAGGACTTGCAGCCGCAGTTAGAGTCATAGCCTGGTCTGCTATGTTCTCTGACTGACTCCCATTCTCTGCACAGGGAGTACGTGCCCTGATAAATCCCACTGGTTTTCCCCTAACCTCCAGCAGCTGGCCCGGACGTGCCATTCCTTTCGGCAGTTAAAACACATGGGCTTCTTGGCCTCACTTTTCATCTCAGCACCGCTCTTTCTGTGCTGGGGAGAGCCTCCAACATTTCCCTCTCTCCCATAGAGGCTCAGTTTCCCATCACTCTCTCCATCTCTATCTTTTCCAGTTGGTTGGGGGTAACTACGGGAGGGTGTCTTCTAGGACAAGGGTTTGTGGATTAGCTCATAATCATCAGCCAGTTGGCTGCCTGCCTGGCCCCTCTTACCCTCTGTTCCTCTAGGTGTGTTCTTATTGGGAAGGGTATGGCGTTTTTAAACTCAAGGAGATTTATTTCACAAAGGTTTTCGTAAGTGGCTTCTGTTTTAAGTGCCTGCACCCATTCATCAAAAGCAAGTTGCTTAAGCCTTTCTAATTCCAGGTATGTCTGGTCAGGCCATCTCGTAAGGGTACAGAATTTCTGACGGTACGCCTCCAGCACTAACTGGTACGCATTTAAAATAGCCTTTTTTGTCTCATAGTCAGTGGCACTTTCCTCAGGCAAGAGGAAGTAAACCTCATGAGCTTTCCCCGAAAGTTAACTTTGCAGTAACAAGGGCCAATGTTGGACTGGTCACTTTAACTGCTGTACTAACCGCTCAAAAGAGATAAAAAAGGCTTCCAGTTCTGCTTCATCAAACTTAGCTATTAAATGAGCAAACCGGATTGCCTCAGCCCTTAAGTCTGAGTTAGTAGTGTCTTCAAGGGACACAGTAGGGCTTCTGCCCCTCAGCTCGAGCTGTTTTCGCTTAAATTCCATTCACTTCTCTCTGTCCTGAAATGCTCTCTCTTTTCTCTGTGCCCTTTCCTCTTTATCTCTTTCCCGAAATTCTAACTTCCACTGCTTCAGTTTTGATCTCTCTACTACTACACTATATGTTTCAACATCCTCAATTTCCACCTGCAGACCGTAGACCACCTCTAAAAATTTTGGGTTTTCTGGTTTTTGGGTAAAATTTTAATCCTAAGTGCCTCATTAAATCTTTTAACTGTTCAAGGGACAGAACTTTTAAATTCATAAAGGTAACTTCCCCTAATTCTCCTAGAAAAGCATTGGGATCAAATGTGGGCAAGAGAGCCTTTTGCAATTTTTAAAATTGGTTTCAAAGGAACATTTACTTTACCTACTCCAATTCTTTTGTTTCATCTGGGGAAACAATTCCAGCACCAAGCCCCCAATTTGTTACGACCGGTCCCCGGGCGAGATTCCCCCAATTTGTTATGCTCCTGAGTGAGAAGGAATGGAAGGGCTCCCTTTCTTTATTCAACCCCTCAGTTGGTCACAACAAGGTTAATTTAAAAAGGATCCCTTCCGTCGTGGATACCTTTTCCCGATCCAAATGTATTTATGTTTTAAAAGGAACCAATTTAACCAGGCTTTCTTGAGTTAAAGAAAGTTTATTAGTTACTAAAACGCAAGAAAAAAAACACAACACACATACACACAGATTAAAAATGAGAAGTGAGTCCAGAAATAAAAGTTAAAAAGATATACGTATCAGTCTTTGGCTGGTCCATGAGGAGTAGATGATGAAATGTTGTGGCCGTTAAGTTGGGTGATTCCTATAGAGCTGACTTCGGGTGGTTCAGCAGTGAGTTTGGACATTCTTGGTTCTGCAGGTTAGCTGAAAGGAGTTGTCCTGCTTCCTTTTTGACTGTGGCTTTGCTGACGTGACTCACCTCTAGCAATCAAAGAGAGGGGACTTTTTTACCTGCAAGTGCAGGGATGCCTAGTTGATTTTCTTCAGTTGTGACTTTCACAGCACAGCATCATGCCCCAGGCCTGAACACCAAATCTAGCACATGGAGACCAGGGTTACAGTTGGCTTTTAGCCCCTTTTCTTGTGTATTCCTGGAAGGGAAAAACAAACATTTCTTTCGCCCAGAACGCCTCTTCCTTTTCAACTCACATCATGTCCACAGTCTGGGACATAACTCACAGGATATGGTTTCAGCTGAGTTGGTAATCAGCCTTCATTATCTCCACAACCACAAGAGATTACAGTTCAGCAACTGAAGTGACCTTGACACCTTTTTTGGTGCCGCATTCCATTCCCTGGACTAGTTGGTCTAGTATAATCCACATAGGAATTTTCCAGCAAGTGGTTACTTTACAGTCTCAACCAGCTTTTGCTTATACGTCCTTTTTAAAAAAAAATAAACGTCTTACGTAAAAGTTCAATATGCCCATAAGTAATTTGGATCTATGACCCGCTGTCAGGACATATTATTTCCCCAATAACTGTGATCCATTAATTTCAGAATTTGTACATTAGCATAGTGAGGTATTATTTTTCACCTTCAAAAAAGGGACAGGAAACCGTACTGGCATCCTACATATTTTCCACTAAATATTTCACTGGGTTTGGGAGTTAATTGTTATATCTAGGTACACTATCTCACACTTGGTTGCGAGTAAAGGTTCAGTTCATAAAACACCCTAGTCTATTTATGGAAATGGCTGTTTAACTGCAAACAACCTCTTAATTCTATATCCTTGCCCTCTCTAATCATCTTTAAATTTTGTTATTCTAAAATATTTATGTAATTCTCTTTATAAAGCTGTTTTGGATTCTGCTTCCATCAGTGTTTCAGATGGGATGTGGATTGTCCTAGCAACCCTTTGTATACAAGTGAGTGTCCTAACCTTTCTTGTTTTTTTTTTGATGCTTTTAAATTGATGTCTTGAACTGATGGCACACCAACCAGTAGAAACAGTTTGTCCCCTACTTACCTTATTAAAACCTTTCATAATTCTGAATACCTCTATTAGATCTCTTAAAATTTCCTTGCTCTGATGAAAAGTACTGTAGTTTAACTCATAACTAAAGTCTCTCATTCCTGGTATCATAATGAATGTCATCAGTGCCAAATCCATGGCCTTGACATATTTATTAAAGTAGGGTGAGAAAAGCTAGACAGACCGTTCTAACGGTAACTTAATCAATAATTAGTATTGGTTTCACATTATCTATGTGTTAGATTCAATTTGCTCTTTTACAACTTTAAAAGATTGGTGTAGCTGAGCCCCCAGTTGCTCTGCTCCTCCACTCCCTTTAAAGTTTTACCATTAAATGTACAGTTCCACTCAATACTTCCCAACATTTAACACTTTAAACTTTGCTGCATTTTATAATTGTCTGATATCTATGTATTCAAAGTCTGTGTCAGACATGATCCTTATTTTTGAGTTGACTGCAAATTTAAATATTCTACTACCCAGACCCAAACCTAAATTGTATTTTGAGAAGAACAAGTGTGGCAACACACCGTTATTTGCACCACTGCATTTCAAAAAACATTCAACATCCAATTATCGATGATAAACATTTTGCCTATGCAATTCCAAGACTGTGCTGTCAGACCTCCTTATAGGCACCATGGAGCCTATCACTTGTTTGGTTACAGCTCTGCAGCAGTGGCCTACATCCTTTACCTAAGGTACACATTTAACATGCACTTAGAAAGGTATTGCCAATGAACTGCATGTCTACTGAGTACTATTAGTTTCACTATGTTGAGCAATTTTGTCAAGGTTTGCCTACCCCAAATTTCCATTTCTTTCTGCAGTTCTTCAATACCCACCAACACTGTGGTTCTTTAAAGCTGAACAATTTTCATCAGTTAATAGTCCAGCAGCTTTTTAACCAACACTCCTTCAGGTGAGACAAGTAGCACTAACCCTCTTTGAAACATATATTGGACAATCTCAGGTACAGCATTTGTTTCCAGTTCTAAAACAACCTTTTTTTTAAAACTAGGACAAACTAATTACACCAGTTTAGCTACTTGCATGTACTGCTTCCCTTGCAAATGACAAGATCTCTTTCCTGACTGGCATTAAGTGTCATATGGATTCAGTATACATCCTTCAGACAATACATGGAAGCAAAGTCCTGTTTCATCTTGTTTTTACACACCATTTGGCGAATAAATTCTCAGGTTGATGGGTATTGATGAAATCCCTTTGTTTGTTCCCGTTACCCTGTCTGTTTCTACTTCAATCTCATGACGCATTTCTTCAAAATCAGTAAACTTCTTTCCTTTACAATGTAGGAATTCAGCATATTCTAGAACAAAGGAAAATAGGGTAACTAAACAAAATTAAGAATAATTTTGGGAGCACTTAAATTTTATATACTGTTTGAATTGCTTCTCAAGTAAATAAGAGAAGAATCCAAATATTTTAATTAGAAAAACATTTTTTGGCACAATGACCTGTTAGTGGCCATAGAATTGGACAACATACATGAAATTACCAAGTCTTAAGAGAGAGTTAAGATAATTTTTCCCTCTTTAACTCCAAGCAAAAGCAGTTAACGTTATGTCAATTAGCTTCTTCGAAAACAGAAAGACAATTTAGGAATGGCACTGTCAACTGTAAAGTCAAGTCTCAGGACATGGTCAACATTTCCAAGGAACATGATGGTTCCTTTGCTGCTGTAATCAAGGAATTACATCTGAGGAACACAGCCGGATAGGGTTGACAAATGAAGATTTGGAGATGGGCTGGATTGGATCAGACTTGACTGAGTTGAGTCGAATAGTTTGCTGCCATGTTTGGGGAGCACTGCTACTAGGGTGAGAAACCAGTCTTTGTGGCTGCAAAGAATTGCAAGAGAGAGAGTTGGGGTTGCTCACAACATACAGCAGTCATAAAATTGGAAGAAGTGAAAATCAGGTCACCAAAGGATATTCTTAATAATAGTTTAGGAAGAAGAAGTGGCATGATTCAATGCAAAATCTGTCAAAAGGATAGGCATTTGAAAGATTTAATTGTCTGTGTGGCTATTTTATACACGAAGAATAATCTATGCTTTGAAGACCTCCCTGCTCCTCTACAACTTGTGGTTCAAGACCTTTAACAATCACCAAAAGATCAAAAGGAGACTATGACAATAACAAAGCACATTTGTTTACTTTAGATTTCGAGCTGCTCCTTTAACTCAGTCGCAAGACATAAAACCATCCTTCAGTCAAAATTATATCCCCAGCCTTAATCAATACAAATTATCTGTTCCCAAATTTGGGCATTGAGGAACTTAGCCAGGTAATGTATAATTTGTTCAGCTATGTGTAGAGCTGTAGCTGGCAGTAATTCACAAGTAGGAAGCAATTGTGTCAGTGGTATTTGAGCAACTGAAGCATTCAAGCGAAATTGAGTTGAAACAAACGGGTTGCAATCTTCATTAGATATAGATACGGCCAGTTAGCTCCCACAGTTGGAAAGACAATAATAACTGAATACTACAAAGGTAAAAGTTAACTACAGGGTAATAGCTTAGTGATTATTGTTGGTTGGTTTAACATCTACTGTAAAATGTAATATATATCTGTTATATAGTCAAATGTTTATCATTTTTGAATTCACTTACTGAATTAAGTGGAAAACAAGGTCTAATGTTGTGATGCACTTCTGTTCTTTGAAAATGGAAGGAATTTCTAGTGGTGGTGCATAACAGTTGAAATAATTTATAGCAAGGTTTTCTATTTGCTCCCTGTGCTCATTTCCAGAAACATGTCTAGCTATCAGGGCCAGTAAAGATATTCCAGAACACAGCAAGCTAAGACTTACCCAAGAGAATAATTTAAAGACTCAAATCATCTGCACTTAAATTTTATATACTGTTTGAATTACTTCTCAAGTAAATAAGAGAATAATCCAAATATTTTAATTAGAAAAACATTTTTTGGCACAAAGACTCAAATCATCTGCAGCTAACATTTCTCACCTTGATGAATGTAATGAGTGTCAAAATCCTATTCTTAAATTCAAGTCACACACACCAGTATTTTTTTTTTGCAAATAATTAAGAACTCCACAACATATAAAAGAAATAATCAGTAGAATATAGTACCTGTGTTGGAATTAACCAGCTGCAAAACCAGAGGTCGCCTGGTAACAACGCCTGATCCTCGAGGAAGGAAATCTCTATTGTAGGAAGAGGAAAATAAAACCAAATTAAGGATGTGTTTTTATTAAAACATAGATATCTTGGCTCAAGTAAAGGTTTGCGACAACTTTAATGTCAACAATAAGGTTTGCTTTGCATTTGGGGCACAGTGACTTCATTTTTCAGAATTCAGAACTGCAAGGTTGAGAGGTACAGGTCAATGCCAACAATAGTCGCAGAAGTTGCAATACAAGATCTGGTAAAATAAAATTTCCATGCCACATTTAAAGTGCTCGTGCAATTTTTGTCAAATTAAAAGCAGGCAGCTTAAGATAAGGAAATATAATATTCTTTGAAATGTAATGTGAAACAATTAATCATCAGGAAAAACTCCAGTGTGGCAGAACATGAAGTGTTTCCAAAAAAAAAAACAACTATCAAAATAGCTGAGAAAATTAATCCATTAGCAATCCAATAAGTTTACATGACAGGACTGTTCAGATAAAGAGATGATAGTCTATTTCGCCTCTCTACAACCTCATTTTCATTTTCCTCGGAGACTGTTAGAAATGCCAATAATGACAGTCTGCACTTGGCAGCTAGGTTTTCTTCCTAGCTTCCTCAAGAGCCCAGATATTTATTTTCAAAAGTTTGTCTAAAATTTCTGAAACCTAATCTCTTAAATTTACAACAGGGGCAGCTATAGCTGTAGTATGCAAATTTTCTGATGCTATGTACATTGAATCATAATATTGGTACAAAACAGGAAGCTGTTCAGCCCATTGATCCTGTGCTAGCGATCTTCAAATTTAATTTAGTTAGGCACACTCCCCAGCACTTTCTCCTTTGCCGTGCAATTTTTTTCCCTTCAAGCGCCTATCCAACTACCTTTTGAGAACCACGATTGAATCTGCCTCTACCACGTCAGGCAGATCCTAACCACTCAATGGGTAAAGACACTTTTTCTTCATGTCGCCTTTGGTTCTTTTGCCAATCACTTTAAATCTGTGACTTCTGTGTTGTCCAATGTCAATTGATGACAAACTCTTAGAATCTGTAATTCGAACTGCAATGTTTGAACATTTACATGAATTTGCCAGAGTTAATTGAGATTTTGATTAAAACAGTTATAAGGTAAAGGAAATGCAATAGATGTAAAGGGATGGGAAAAGAGGAAGGGAAAGCAGGTCAGCAAGATGAAAGAAAATAGGGAACTCAGGACATTCAACTCTCCAGACAATGAATTACTTTTGAACTGTGCTGCTTTGTTTGCAAATGCAGCAGCCAATTTGTGCACAGCAGCAACTTATGAACAACAAATAAGATCAGCGCCTAGATAATCTATATTTTGGTGATACTGGCTGAGTGATAACGGTTAAGGAATGAATATTGGCAAAACAATGGGAGAATTCTCCTGCTTCTCTTTGAAGAATGTCTTGGGGTCTGTTGCATTTGTCTAAACAGGCAGATGGTTTAATACCTCATCTAAAAGATTTCAACAATGCGGTACCCCCACCTAACAAATCTTCTGATGCAGAGGTGAGAACGCCATCATGGCGTCATGGCTGACATTTTCAAAAGCCATTGGGGATGGTGTCTCACAAGAGGCCTGAAGGAAATATTCAAGCATATGGCACTAAAGGAAACAAATATTTAGGGTAAGTGTTGCTTGGTCTAGAAAAGGTATGGCAATGATGTACCCCAAATATCAGTGATGGGCCTATTTTTGTTCTCTGTATAGATATGTATAATACATAATATCTATGTAATATGAAAGAGAGAATTTTGTGCCAGAGTACAGGGAACACAATCTGAACCTTTGCTAACAATACAAGAGGTGCTGGTTTGGTAAACAGCAAAGCAAAATACTTCTAGAAGGCATAGATTCATAGACTGAGAAAACTCATGGCAGTTGCATTTAAAAGCAGGTAAGCTCAATAATAATAGCTGTAGATCACTAACCAATGAGTAGAGATGTGGGATTATTGGCAAAAGGACCAGAGTGACATGAGGAAAACTTTTTTTTTTTTTACACAACTACTACTTAGGATTTGGAATGCACTGCCAATAGGGTGGTGGAAAGAGATCCAAAAGTAGTTTTGAAAAGGGAATCTGGTAAATATTTGAAGGAGACTAAGTTACAGAGATACGGGAAAGGAGCAAGGGTGTGGGACAATGAATTGCTCTTTGAAAGAGCTGGCACAGAATTAATGGGCTGAATGCCCACATTCTGTGGTGTACTATTCTCTGATTCTAAAAGCATAAAAGTAATATTTTGGAAGAAAAAGCAAGGAATCAAACTGTACACTTAATGGAAAGACATTAAATGGTGTGGGCAAACAACACGACTTGGGGTTCAAATACATAATTCCCTGAAAGTGCAAATGCAAGTAAATAAAGTAATAAGAAAAGCCAATGTAATACTGTATTTTTATAAATAGGAACAGAGAGTAGACGAGGAAAGAAATAATAATGAAGTTATTCATCATTATGATGAAAACACCAAGTGACCCAGTTAAGAGTAGTGTGTGCAATTTTGAGCACATCATTACAGGAGGGACATTAAACCCATTGAGAAAATACAGTGCAGATACATCAGGATAACACCAGGGACTGAAAACCACAGTCATGTAGAAAGGCACAAGATAAGTGGATTATTTCTTCCAGAGCATAAAAAGCTAAAGCAGTCTTTGTCGAATTTTTATTAAATTTTAGGGAAGTACTAGGTAAAAGAGTTAAGTCTGTGGTGGGATGGTGGTGCGGGGGTGGGGGGAGGGTGGGGGGGAGGGGGGTGGGGGGTGTAGCAGAATGAAGTAACAAGAAAGAGAACTACTGTAACTAGGCTCCCCAGTCAACATTTCTATCAGTATTAGGATCATTCCCTTTTACATCAATGACTCGGATTCAGAAACTCAATGCAAATAGGCCTCATGCAGGCAAGCAAATAAATGAGAGTAGTTAATTCTGATGAGGCAGCTCAAAAAAACCACAAAACGAGTTGGGAAAAAAGTCAACTGGACAGCACAATGGCAGATGGAATTTAATGCAGGTCACTGAATATTATCAAAACTGCTAAGAAAGAAGAGACCTCAGAGTCTTAGTAAACTCAACATTTAACATATCCAATACTGCAGAGCAGCAATCAACAAAGTAAACAGAGTGCTGCCCTATGGCATATGCTCAAATTGTATGCCATCCTGGCCAGGCCTTACCACAAGCAATGTGTTTAGTTCAGGTCACTGGAACACTGTAGTGTGATGTGAGCAATTCAGAAACCGGCCCCAATGATAAGAACAATACAGCCAAGGTAATCCTAGAAAGTGACCTCAAACTAAATTTTGAGAATAGGTCAAAAAAAAGAGTTTAAATTAGTAAAAGTCAAATTTAGGACTAATACTAGTAAGTTCTTTCTCACAAAAAAGTGATCAACGAATGGGATAGACTTCTGAATAGAGAAGCTGAGGTGACACCCTGGAATTATTAAAGAAATAACTGGATATCTCATATGGAATGGGGGAGCTTGCAGGATCTGAATGGATCAAATTGCCTTCCTCATCTGTATTCATTTTGTGAGCATGTGTCTATGATCCAACTGCTGAAATGTAACATTGGGCATCTGGGTAATCTGGCAAGGAAACAGAACACCTGACACAAATGATCTTGTCCGACTCCCAGCACAGCTTTGAACATTACCAAAACAGCTGCTTTAAGGTTACATAACATTATCAAGTGTTTGATTACCACCACATTGCAAAACTGACTTTAAAAAGTTTGCAAGTAATTGACTTGATAACTTAAGTTGATAATTTAGAATACACCATAATCAGAACAAATCAGTGAATTTAATAGGTTCAACATATACAACGAAGAAAAAGAATAAAACAAATCACAATGCTGGAAACTCCTGCATCTAACATATAACTTGCAGCTTCTATAAACAAGAGACAGGATTCATAACAAGCTGGTCAAAGTAATGAGACACACTTCGTAAATAAAATATTGCAAATTCATGCTAGATTACAGTATGGTGCTTCTGTCTTTTGAATAAATATATTCCAGAAAAAGACTTTTCTTTAAATGGAGTCATTATCATTCTTCAAACAAGTTCATCCTCAATAAACAAACAGGTAAGTTCAGAAAAATAAATATTAGAAAGCATCAGTCAATCGAAGATATGTTTTGCTCACAACCATTTACCTTGCATGTATGCTGCCCTCATGTGGCAATCTTTATTTCTTTTAAAACAAAGAATGCTGGATGGCATAAATTAGCACGGAAAGCACAAAAAGGGGATTTAATGCGTTTTTTCTTATGAAAGCGGTTGAAGTATTAACTTTGAAACTACAATTAATAGCATACTGTACATTGTCTTTATTCACTTTTAATTTCAGCCTTCCACACATATTCAACGGTTACATTTCTATTACAACAACTTGCATTTATATAGCACCTTTGGCGTAGTAAAACTGACAAAGGTACTTCACAGGAGCGTTACCAAACAAAATAAGGGCAGATGACCAAATGTTTAGTTAAAAAGGTAAGTTTTTAGGGAATGTTGAAGGATAAAAGAGAGGTAGAGAGGTGGAGAGGTTTGGGGGGGGCGGATTCCGGAAAGTAGAGCTGAGGCAGCTGAAGGTATGACCGCCAATGGTGAAATGATTAAAATCTGGGATGCACAAAAGGTCCAAAAATGGAGGCGCACAGATATCTCAGACAGTTGTAGAGCTGGAAGAGGTTACAGCAATAGAGCGGTGAGACCATGAAGGTGGTTGTGAACACGAGTGAAAATTTTAAAGACATTGCTCAACCAGGAGCTAAAGTAGGTCAGCGAGCACAGCAGTGATGGATCAATGGAACTTTTTTTTTAATTCATTTAGGGGAGTTGCTGGCATTTATCATCCAGCCCTAATTGACCTTGGAAAGGTAGTGGTGAGCCCCCTTCTTAAACCATTGGATTTCTGAAGTCCATGTGATAAAGGAGCTCTCACAGTACTGTTCAGGTGGGAGTTCCAGATTTTATTAGCTTGTTATTTTCCTTCCCTACCTAGGCTAAGATCATACTTTGACTTGTAATAAACAAGCAGTTTGTTAAATTTACAAACTCTGCACTTTTGAGAAAAATATGCAATTGGAGAAGAAGGCATTGCATGGCTGCTCATCTTCAAGCCAAAGCTGCACTCAAGTTTTGAGATGCTCCAGTGTATGAGGTTAACCATTCTGTACAGAGCTTTAGTAGGTTTGTCCCTCTCTAATGCCCTGCCATTGGCCCAATCTGGCAGATATGTTCCTCAGGACTCCATTAGTAGTGGTGCTACTGAGCCACACTTGGTGATGGGCATTCAAGTTCTCCACCCAGAATACAATATGTACATAAATAAAAACCAAAATGGACAGAAATACTCAGCAACTGGCAGCATCTGCAGAGACAGAAACAATTAATGTTTCAGGTCTCTGCCAACTTTTATGATAGCTTCTCCTGAATACAGACAAATGTCATGCTCCTGTACTAGAAGAAAGCGTGGCTACCCGAAACAAACCTATGGTTAGAAACAACTGATGTGACTTTAGGCTTAGAGCATGTAAAGAACAATGGAGTCTAAGAACACCTCCAGTTACAAAATGACCTTAGTGAGCATTAACATCTAAATACACTGTTCTTATGAAATATATGTAAAATTGATATTTAGTCAGACACCACATCCTTTCCAGGGTCAGATTTTCTCCTGGCTCCCTTCCTCCTCTCCATCATATCATAATAGTGCAAAAGGAGCTGCTAATAAGATCAAAGTCATTTCTCTTCCACCCAGCAAGCTTACAGCCTGATGGCAATATCAAATAGCAATATTAAAATTAAGTCCCACTGAGACTGGTATTGTAACAGTCATAATGTTTTTATTGTTGTAGGAGGTAGCAGACTTACACGAGTTAAATAAATCCACTCTACTGAATTTAGATTTTCAGTCCAGTTGTAAGTATCTACTGCTGTTAAATTTACATCACAAAGTGTTATGTTTTAAAACCTCTAAAACAAACATTTCAAAAATTGGCATTTTCCGCAGTGACAATTTAACAATAAAGTTACGAGCATTCCAAAAATAAGTACCACAATCTCCCTTCCTTTAAGCCAAACAAACCTAATCATTCTATATAACTTTTTCCTCCAATTTTCAGTTCTCAGAAAATTAAAATTGTAATTTTCCAGTGTTTGCTTCCACCTATCCTTATTAACATATTCTATATAATCCAAAACCTTTCTAAACTTCTGCAAATTTATATTGTTCTTTTTGACTTTAGTTATAATTATATCAAAATAGCAGTTTAAGGACCACTAAAGCACTTCCAGTTCCTACCTCTCCCTGGACCATGACCCCACCACTGAACATCAAGCCATTGTTTCCAGGACTGTTGCTGACCTCATCTCCTCTGGAGGTCTTCCTTCCACAGCTTCCAACCTGATAGTCTCCCAACCTCAGACAGCCCACTTCTACCTCCTACCCAAAATCCACAAACAGGACTGTCCCGGCAGACCAATTGTGTCAGCTTGCTCCTGCCCCACGGAACTCATTTCTTGCTATCTTGACTCCATTCTCTCTCCCCTTGTCCAGTCCCTTCCCACCTACATCCGTGATTCCTCTGACACCCTACATCAGATCAACAATTTCCAGTTCCCTGGCCCCAACCGCCTCCTCTTCACCATGGACGTCCAATCCCTCGACACCGGGATGGTCTGATGGCTCTCCGCTTCTTCCTCGAACAGAGACCTGAACAATCCCCATCCACCACAATTCTCCTCCGTCTAGCTGAACTTGTTCTCACACTGAACAATTTCTCCTTCAATTCCTCTCACTTCCTCCAAATAAAAGGTGTGGCTATGGGTACCCACATGGGCCCCAGCTATGCCCGTCTCTTTATGGGGTATGTGGAACATTCCTTGTTCCAGTCCTACTCCAGCCCCCTCCCACAACTCTTTCTCCGGTATATCGATGATTACTTCGGTACTGCTTCATGCTCTCGTCTGGACCTGGAAAAATTTATTAATTTTGCTTCCAATTTCCACCCCTCCATCATTTTCACATAGTCCATCACTGACACTTCCCTTCCTTTCCTTGACCTCTCTGTCTCAATTTCTGGTGATAGACTGTCCATCAATATCCATTACAAGCCTACCGACTCCCACAGCTACCTCGACTACAGCTTCTCACACCCCGCTTCCTGTAAGGACTCCATCCCATTCTCTCAGTTCCTTCGCCTCCGTCGCATCTGTTCTGATGATGCCACTTTCAAAAACAGTTCCTCTGACATGTCTTCCTTCTTCCTTAACCGAGGTTTTCCACCCACGGTGGTTGACAGGGCCCTCAAACATGTCAGGCCCATCTCCCGCGAATCTGCCCTCATACTTTCCTCTTCCTCCCAGAAACACAATAGGGTCACCCTTGTCCTCACTTATCACCCCACCAGCCTCCGCATTCAAAGGATCATCCTCCGCCATTTCCGCCAACTCCAGCATGATGCCACCACCAAACACATCTTCCCTTCACCCCCCCGAATGGCATTCCACAGGGATCGTTCCCTCCGGGACACCCAGGTCCACTCGTCCATCACCCCCTACACCTCAACCCCCTCCCACAGCACCTTCCCATGCAACCGCAGAAGGTGCAACACCTGCATCTTTACTTCCCCCCTCCTCACCGTCCAAGGGCCCAAACACTCCTTTCAAGTGAAGCAGCATTTCACTTGCTCTTCCCTCAATTTAGTCTACTGCATTTGTTGCTCCCAATGCGGTTTCCTCTACTTTGGAGAGACCAAACAGAGACTGGGTGACCGATTTGCAGAACACCTTCGGTCTGTCCACAAGCATGACCCAGACCTCCCTGTCGCTTGCCATTTCAACTCTTCACCCTGCTCTCATGCCCACATGTCCATCCTTGGCCTGCTGCATTGTTCCAGTGAAGCTCAACACAAACTGGAGGAACAGCACCTCATCTTCCGACTAGGCACTTTACAGCCTTCTGGACTGAATATTGAGTTCAACAATTTTAGATCATGAACTCTCTCCTCCACCCCCAGCCCCTTTCCGATCTCCCCTTTTTTTTCCAATAATTTATATAGATTTTTCTTTTCCCACTTATTTCCATTATTTTTAAATGTATTTCCATCCATTGTTTTATCTCTACCTTTTAGCCTTTTTCGAACCCTTCCCTTCCCCCCACCCCACCCCCACTAGGGCTATCTGTACCTTGCTTGTCCTGCTTTTGACCCTTAATTAGCACATTCCTTTAGATAATATCACCACCTCCAACACCTCTTTGTCCTTTTGTCTGTGACATCTTTTGGTTATCTCCACCTATCACTGGCCCTCTATCTAGCTCTACTTGTCCCAACCCGCTTAAACCAGCTTATATTTCACCTCTCTTCTATTTTTACTTAGTTCTGTTGAAGGGTCATTCGGACGCGAAACGTTAACTGTGTTCCTCTCTGCAGATGCTGCCAGACCTGCTGAGGTTTTCCATGTATTTTTGTTTTTGTATTACTTGTGGCTGTCTGATATTTAGCCTGTCTTAAGAAGCAAATTAATCGCTTATTACAGTTACACTTCTTTCGCAGTTATCCCAGACCGACAAATTGAGCCTGTGCTATCCTGTTATGGTGCAACTTCTCCACCATCGCCACCATCCCTGCCCGCCACCTACTCACCAGCCACACAATTTCCTCATGGAAGCAAAAATTAGAGAAAGAAATCTTTAGCTTAATTTTAGGTCCAAACTCCAGAGGATGCCTCTCCGACTCTCAAAAGCAATCAAACAAGTTGCAGGAGACCAAGAGAGATATTCCTCAATACCGACTCACTATTGCATGCAGTTATGCTGGCTACTCAGGAACATGTCCAGCTCTCTTTTGGATGCTTAGTGAATCCATGCTTATGGCACGTGCCAACAAGTTATTCCAGATGTTATAACTCTGCACCAAATGCCACATTTAACCCAGCTCTCCTTAAATAACTTGTATTTAAGTCCCCTATTACTCCAACAATCATCTAGCTCAAACAGAATATCCATATGGACCAAGTCCAACCCTTCCATTACTTTAAAGGCTCAACTAAATCAACTCAAAGTCTATACATTTCCAGAGTCAAAAGTCCCAGCAGTCCAAGCCTAAATCTGTTACTTTATTTCTGGAGTTCAAGTCCTCCCAAGGACATTCCACTTTTTCAGGTACAGTTAATGTTTGTCTTTCAAGTGCCATTGTTGTATCCAATGCAGCCCTACAACAACCAATATAGTTTCATTGATATAGCGCCTTTATGCTTTAATCCATGAAGCTTCACAGAAGCAATTATTAAACAAGATCTGGCACCAAGCCACAGAGAGGTATTAGGGCAGGTAATCAAAAGCTTGGCCAAAGAGGGAAGTTTTAAAGAGCATCTTAAAGCAAAGCAAGAGGTTTAGGAAGGGATTCCAGAGCTTAGAGTTAAGGCAGTGAAAGCAGAGGCTGCCAAAGGTACAAAATAAATCGGGCATTCGCAAGAGTCCAGAACTGGAAGAGTGCAAAGGTCTTGGAGGGCTGTTGATGACAGAAAAATAGAGAAATAGGTGAGGCTATGGAGGGATTTGAAAACAAGGATCTGAAATTTAAAATAGAGGGACTGTATACAACGTACTTACACACAAACTCTGAATCAGGAAATGACTCATTATCTTAACAGAAACTATCCTGGCTAATGACGACTAAGTGGAAAACATTTGGATTATATTCTTCCTTTGGAGGCTCCCAGATTATCAATCATATTTCAAATCACACTTCACTGTGTTACTATGAAAAGTGTTTTTTTTTTTAATTAATTCTAGGGATGGGCAATAAATACGGGATTGGGCTTTGCTGGCTAGGCCAGCATTTATTGCCCATCCCTAGTTGCCCTTGAGAAGGTGGTGGTGAACTGCCTTCTTGAACTGCTGAGTCCATGTGGTGTAGGTATATCCGTATTGCTGTTAAGGAGGGAGTTCCAGGATTTTGCCCCAGTAACAGTGAAGGAATGGTGATATATTTCCAAGTCAGGACGGTGAGTCTTTTGCAGTGGCTTACAACAGTGTCCATATTTCTCTGCATTACCTGTTCCACCTTTAGATGGTGCTATGGTGGAGCATTTCAATGTAAAGCGCATAACATTTTGCACCATAAGATCTTAGATAAATTAATGTCCGTTGAGAAATGAAATTTTGACACTACAGGTAGCCATCATTCTGCTTGCTCTTTCAAAAAAAATGTGGGATCTCTTTAAACTTTAAAATTCAGAACCTCTGCACTGGTTGAAAAAAATACAACTAAGGCTAATAAAAAGTAATAAGATCTGTGTAGCTTCCAGAGTGTAAGAACCTCTGCATTGCTAAAAAAAAAAAATCAGGGCCTCCTCAGCTGCTGAAGTACTGTTTCAACCACCCCATCCTTTTTGAGGTAGTTTCTCCACATGGAGGTGCTTTACCTACCCTTTCACTCCCACTGAAGCATTTTTATTCCCCTCCTTCTTCCACCAGATATTTTATCCACATCCTCCAACCCCTCCTTCTCTCTCTTCCTCCACTTGCTCTGCTCTACTACACCTTTTCCCCTTCTTCATCTTCACCATTGTCTCTTCTCGCTACCAATTATTCCCCCATCGGTCATGATTACCCATATACACTACCACAACACCTACCTGCAAGCGAGATATGAAGATAGCGGACACTGACACTGACAACTGGGAGACAGTTGCTGACGGCCATGACTTCTGGAGGCTGACTGGAAGGGCATTGGAAGCGGCAAGTAAAAATGGTAAAGCTCAGCTGGCTGAGAAGAGGACCCAGAGAAAACAGAAGCCAGCAAACCCTGCACCTTCTCGGCTCACTGTCTCCCTCTGTGGAAAATGTGTCAGAAAACTGCCATGCTAGAGTGGGGTTCCTGAGCTACACCAGGCGATGCTTAACACAGAGTTGACCCCATGATGCAAACCATTATCTTATAAGACAGAAGTCCACCATCAAAACACCTCAAGAAACTGAATATTAAAACAAGAAAAAAAACATGATTTTACCTATCTGCTGACATTCTTTCCAGAGATTATTAAATTGGTTGGAAAACATTGTGGTATTTTCTTTATATATGGCGTGTACTCTTAGAAACAATGAAAATGGCTGCAACAGAGATTCAAGGAAAACTCCAAAGCTAAGTTCCATGAGAATCATTCACCTCCAAGTGTCATCACAGTGTTGATCCAGATACTGGACCTGAATGCCAGTGAAAAGGTGAAAGTAGCTGCCCTCAACATCAATGCCGCATTCAAACAAGAGCCTTAGCAAACTAAAGTCAACAGAGGTTTAAAAGAAAATGCTCCAAAGCCTGAAGTCATACCTGATGTAAAGCAAGATGAGCGAGGTTGTTGGAGGTCAGTCATCATAGCCCAGGACATCACAGCAGTAGTTCCTTGGTGTAACCATTTTCAGCTGCTTCATTAATGATATTTCCTACAGTGCAAGACTAGCAGTGATGCTGTTTCTTGACTAATCCATAGTGCCCAAATCCATTCACAACTCCTCTGATAGTGTTATAATCCACACTAGCCTACAACAGAACCTTATTATATCTAGGATTATCTCTAGGCTTAGGTTGCAAGGGGCAGGTAACAGTCATAGCTAATGACCATCTCAAACAAGAAAAAGCCCAGCTACCTCCTTTGACCTTGAATGGATTACCGCTGCTACGTTCTTACCATCAATAGTTTAAGGGGATCATCACTAAACAGAAACTGAACTGGATCAACCTGATCAACATAATGGCTGCAAAATTAGGAGCGAGACTTGGTATTCTGATCAGTAATTTACATCCTGACCCCTCAAAGCAGCTCTCCCAACGAAAGTCACTCAAGTAAGGGGGATGATGCAATATTCACATATGCCTAGACAGATTTATCCACAATCCTCAAACTATTCAACAATCTCAAAGCAGTTAGTTTGGCTGCCACTGAACTCCTAACACTGAGAGTGCACCTTGATTGCAGTTATAAATGATCTACAGAATATACAGCAATAGCTCACCAAATATCATTGGCACCTGTCTTTTCTACAACTTCTTCCACCAAGAGCAGCAATGTTGTGGGAGAACCATCACCTCCAACTTCCATTCCAGGTCATGCATCATACTGATTAGGGCACACGTCCCCACACCTTCATCATCACTCAATCAGAATCCTGGAATTTTCTAACCCAAAAAAGATTACAACAGTTCAAGGAAAAAGGTCCATCACCACTAGCTTCTGGATACAACTAGAGATGGACAATAACAGAAACATAGAAACTAGGAGCAGGAGTAGGCCATTCAGCCCTTCGAGCCTGCTCCACCATTCATTGTGATCATGGCTGATCATCCAACTCAATAGCCTGCTCCCGCTTTCTCCTCATGCCCTTTGATCCCTTTCACCCCAAGAGCTATATTTAACTCCTTCTTGAAAACATACAATGTTTTGGTCTCAACTACTTTCTGTGATAATGAATTCCACAGGCTCACCACTCTCTGGGTGAAGAAATTTCTCCTCATCTCTGACCTAAACGGTCTACCCCATATCCTCAGACTGTGACCCCTGGTTCTGGACTCCCCCACTATCGGGAACATCCTTCCTGCATCTATCCAGTCTAGTCCTGTTAGAATTTTATAGGTTTCTATGCGTATGTCCTATCCCACCAGCAGGACAGACCCACCAGAGGTGGCAGCACATTGTAAACAGTCAGGAGGCCGTAGCCCTGGGAGTCTACATGGACTCTCAACCCCGTGAAGTCCCATGGTATGAGATCCCCCGTCATTCTTCTGAACTCCAGCAAATATAATCCTAATCGACTCAATCTCTCCTCGTATGTCAGCCCCGCCATCCCAGGAATCAGTCGGGTAAACCTTCGCTGCACTTCCTCTATAGCAAGTACATCCTTCCTCAGATAAGGAGACAAAAACCGCACACAATATTCCAGGTGTGGTCTCACCAAGGCCCTGTACAATTGGAGCAAGACATCCCTGTTCCTGTACTTGAATCCTCTGGCTATGAAGGCCAACATACCATTTGCATTCTTAACCACCTGCTGCATCTGCATGCTTACCTTCAGCAACTGGTCTACAAGGTCTCGATGCACATTCCCCTCTCTCAATTTATAGCCATTCAGATAATAATCTGCCTTCCTGTTTTTGCTACCAAAATGGATAACCTCACATTTATCCACATTATACTGCATCTGCCATGTATTTGCCCACTCAGCTTGTCCAAATCACACTGAAGCATCTCTGCATCCTCCTCACAGCTCATCCTCCCACCCAGCTTTGTGTCATTTGCAAATTTGGAGATATTACATTTAATTCCCTCATCTAAATCATACATATATATTGTGAATAACTGGGGTCCCAGCACCGATCTCTGCGGTACCCCACCAGTCACTGCCTGCCATTCGGAAAAAGACCCATTTATTCCTACTCTTTGTTTCCTGTCTGCCAATCAGTTTTCTATCCATCTCAATACACTAGCCCCAATCCCATGCACTTTAATTTTACACGTCAATCTCTTATGTGGGACTTTGTTGAAAGCCTTCTGAAAGTCCAAATAAACCACATCCACTGGCTCCCTCTCATCAACTCTACTAGTTACATTCTCAAAAATTTCCAGTAGATTTGACAAGCGTGATTTCTCTTCCATGAATCCATGCTGACTCTGTCCGATTCTGCCACTGTTTTCCACGTGCTCAGCTATTAAATCTTTTATAATGGACTCTAGAATTTTCCCAATGTCAGGCTGACTAGTCTATTATTCCTTGTTTACTCTCTGCCTCCCTTTTTAAATAGTGGGATTACATTAGCTACCCTCCAATCTGTAGGAACTGTTCCAGAGTCTATAGAATCTCAGAAGATGACCACCAATGCATTCACTATTTCTAGGGCCACTTCCTTAAGTACTCTGGGTTATAGATTATCAGGCCCTGGGGATTTATCGGCCTTCAATCTCATCAATTTCCCCAACACCATTTCCCTACTAATACTGATTTCTTTCAGTTCCTCCCTCTCACTAAACCCTGTGTTCCTCAACATTTCTGGTAAGTTATTAGTGTCCTCCTTTGTGAAGACAGAACCAAAGTATGTATTTAGTTGGTCAGCCATTTCATACAACTATTCTCATTTCATCTCACAGAATCATACAGTACAGTCCATGTCCCAAACACCTTCATCTCCATCCCTGTGTATGTCCTATCCCACCAGCAGGACAGACCCACCAGAGGTGGCGACACATTGTAAACAATCAGGAGGCCATAGCCCTGGGACTCTACATGGACTCTCAACCCCATGAAGTCCCATGGTATCAGGTCAAGCATAGGCTAGGAAACCTCCTGCTGATTACCACTTACCACTCCACACCCCCACACCCCGCACCTGCCCAACCCTGCTGATGGATCAGAATTCTACCATGTTGGACAGTTGAACACCACTTGGAAGAAGTGTAGTAAGGATACAGAATGTACTCTGGGTTGGAAACTTCAATGTCCATCACCAATAGTGGCTTGGCAGCACCACTACTGACCAAGCTGGCCAAGTCATGAAGGATATATCTGCCAGACTGCACTGGCAATAGGTGGTGAGGAAACTAACAAGTGGGAAAATCTACTTGAGCTCACCAGTTACCGGTCACAGATGCATCCATCCATAACGGTATTGCTAAGAGTGACCACCACATAGTCCTTGTAAAGACGAAGTCTTGTTTTCACAATGAGGATACAATCCATCATGTTGTATGACACCAACACCATGCTAAAAGAGATGAATTCAGAACAGATCTATCAGCTTAGACAGAAGTGAATAACCTAACACAAAGAAAGATGGCTGTCGTTGTTGGCAACCAATCATCTCAGCCCAAGAACATCAGGGTGGTGTCCTGGACCAGCCATCTTCAGCTGCTTCATCAATGTCCTTCCCTCCATTATTCGGTCGGAAGTGGGGATGATCGCTGATGATTGCACAATATTCAGGACCAGGGTCACAACTCCTCGGATACTGAAGCAGTTCGTGCCCACATGCAGCAAGATCTGCGCAGCATTCAGGCTTGGGTTGATAAGTGGCAGATAATATTTGCACCACACAAGTGCCAGGTAATGCTCAACTCCAATAACAGAGAATCTATTCATCTGCCCTTGACAATCAATGGCTTTACCATCGCTGAAATCCCCACTCTTTCAAAATTTGAAAGAAAGAATAAGTGAAATAAACTTGAAGAAGGATGATGAATATAATAGAAAGTAAAGGGTGTGAGATTTTAGATTAGGGTTTTGTGTTTTGAGAAAGTTGAAAATTAGGAACGTATTCCCTAACAGGTATGGAACAGATTATAAATGCACTTGGTAGCATCTCTTTAAAAGTGTGCCATGAGGTTACTAAATCACAGCTCTGGGACTGAGAGGTAGAGAGAGGATAAAGATCAATGTACTCTCCACAAGGTGTGGTGAGCGCCTCTGAGATGCCTTTTGGTCTCTCTACATTTTCTTTCTCTTTACTGTTTTTCTCTTGGTGGTTCTTACAGCATTTATATTGGCAAGTGTTATGATCTTGGTAGAGACTAGTAACTTTAAAACACATTAAAATTCCTATTATCTGAAAAGACCATGCAACAAGATTTGACATTTTAAAAGGTAAGAATTTTTACTAACAGAAGTAAATGAACAAGCACTATTAACTTAGCACTAGATCTCGTAAGCGCTTATACTTTAAACCAAAATTCCAAACTGAACTCTTCCCATTCTGCTTCAAATTTCAACGGAGAACTCCTTTTTACATTAGTTTCTTGAGTGCCCATTCAAATCTCCTGGAATCAAACCGATGCGTACCTTAGCTCCCAAGGATTTACTGTTACAGGTACTTCTGAAGTGAGGAGCTTCTTGATGATTCTCCTACTAGCATCAAGCTAGGTGAATCCTCCAGCCCTACTTCAACACCTCACGAATTTGGTTTCCACCCAGCCTGAGCAAGTGCATAGCTTGCATCCTTGCATAGTGACTCAAAATCAGAAACACTCCTGGTTTCTGATAGCCCTCTGTTTCTTGTTCTGGCTGTTGGCAGATTCTCTCTCTGCCTTCTTCAAGCTGTTCTGGGCACAGACCAATATAGCCTGATAAACCAAAACAAGAAAAAAAACTTCTTAACCACTCCCCCCCCCCCCCCCCCCCCACTCCCCCACCCCCACACACCCCCCAATCTCCATGGCAATGCAACATGCATGGGCTGCTCTCAGATAGAAACACAAATTAATTATCTTTACCTCTAAGGCTGCCCTTTGATCTGAAAATTACATGCATACCTTTAAACCTTCCTTTGTTTACTAGGTGCCTTCAAAACCTTTCTTTGATCTAGGGAGATTACATTAATAATTTAAACTCCAAGGTTTACACCTTCTCCCAAGGTGCTTATCTACAGTCTGTCTGCTCAGGAGGTTTTAAATTTGACATGTTCAGATACAAGGAGCCAATTTTGGTCAGCAAGGATAGGGATGAAAGGTGAACTAGACTTTGTGTGGGACAAGATTCTGGCAACATTGTTTTGAATGAACTAGTTTATAAATGGTGAGTGTTAGGAGTCCAGTAGAGCATTAGAATAATGGAATCTAAAGGGAACAGAGGCATGGAGGAGGGTTAGAGCAACAGATCACAGAATCACAGTGCAGAAGAGTCCCTTCGGCCCATCGAGTGTGCACCGACGTGAGAAACACCTGACCTACTTACCTTATCCCATTTACCAACACTTGGCCCATAGCCTTGAATGTTATGATGTGCCAAGTGCTCATCCAGGTACTTTTTAAAGGATGTGAGGCAACCCGTCCATCACCCTCCCAGGCAGTGCATTCCAGTCCGTCACCACCCTCTGGGTAAAAACGTTTTTCCCCCCTAAACCTCCTGCCCCTCACCTTGAACTTGTGCCCCCTTCTGACTGATCCTTCAACTAAGGGGAACAGCTGCTCCCTATCCACCCTGTCCATGCCTCTTATCATCTTGTACAAATCAATCAGGTCGCTCGCCCCTCAGTCTTCTCTGCTCCAACGAAAACAACCCAAGTCTATCCAACCTCTCTTCATAACTTAAATGTTTCATCCCAGGCAACATCCTGGTGAATCTCCTCTGCAAGCCCTCCAGTGCAATCACATCCTTCCTATGTGGCGAACAGAACTGCACACAGTACTCCAGCTGTGGCCTCACTAAGGTTCTATACAACTCCAGATCGGCTGAGCCAGGGGAGAGGCTGGCAAAATGACAGCAGTAGAAGTTGGCAATCCTAGTGATGGATATGTAATAGGAATGAAAGTGGGGAACAGAGGTATGTTGCAAACTGAGACAATTTTTTGGGAGTGCGCTGGAATATGTGGCAAGTGTGCAGAGGTTCTTGGCTGCGCAAGATGATGACTTTGATCCTTTCATTGTTTAACAGAAACTGGCTCATCATGAGCATGGTTAATTATAAAAAGAACTAAGAGGAGCAGGAGTACAATGGCATGTTAACGAATTAAGCAGATTGAAATGACACGAAAGTTAACACAAAAATGTGAAGCAATACATTTTGAAAGTGTTATGATCCCAGCTGAGACTAACCCTGGACAAGTCTGATCCTAAGGTGCAATCCAGCTTGATATGGATCCTAACTTTGATTTGTTTGTTTAAATACGTGGAGAGTAGCCACTGATTAACTTTTAACAAAAGAATAAAACATTTATTCAACAAGAAAAGATGAATTTTATTACAATACTCCTTCACCCACAAATATACCTTTACAGATATATACAGATTTGTAAGGATAACACAAGTTACAAAAGCTATCTTATACTTTAATGTCCACAGTAAACACACAGTCCCTGTACCAACAGACACCCTGTGGTCAGACACACCACACTCTGAAACCAAGTGACAGATGCCACCCTCAACCAGATGCTATGGATTTCTCTTCAACTCCCCCCAGACGCTTGTCACACCGTGAGCCAACCAGTCTCACTGAACTCCGTCTTTCACTCGAGGGTTTCCAATCTCCGCTCTCCAAGAACTCACTTTGGAATCTTCTCCCAAACTGATGCTTTCTCCCAGACTCCTTCTGGAAAAGTTCACCTCCAGGGTTTCAAACTCTCCTTCCCATGTTCCTCTTCTCTGAGTCACTGAGTCAAGCTGTCTTCCACACACTCTCTCTCACCTACTCAGCCGTCAACAGTACATTACTGCTTCACAAGCCCATAGCAAAGGGTTACAGATCTTCAATTGTCTCTTTGGACCTTCTTGCCTCTTGCAAGCTGTTCTCACTTTAAATCTGCTTTTGCAATTTTAAACTGAAGCTTGGAGCCTTTCTCCCAGCCCCTCACTCTTAACTTCAGTGAACAGGACCTTTTCCAGGTTCCTGTCCTTTCTTTGACTAGAAGGTCTGCTTGGGGCTTTCTCTAGTTCCACTCCCCTGGATTTTTGAGTATTTTCCTTGGCTTTGTACTGGCTATCTGTCCCCTTTTAGGCTGCTCCTGCCTGGCAGCAATTTTCAAAACCAACTGAACGCCAACAGCTTCCAAAACAAACTACTGTTTTTAGCTTTTGTGTGTGTCTGTGGGATGGACCTGTTTCTCTGGGCCCCTGTTGCTAGGCAACAGTCCAATTCTTCTAACCTTGTTTGCTTAAGTCGTAAACTCTCATTAGAAGTGCAAGCACCTTTTTAAAGTGAAACTAAAACTCAATTTGACCTTTCTTAACACACAGATACAGAAATACAAATCAAACTTAAACTTAAAAGCTAAAACTTATTCCTAACACCTACAAATAGCAATATAACCTACTTAAACTGTCTCTATTTCATAACAAAAGAAAAAGTGATTTAAACTTGAAAATAACAACAATTTGCATTTATATAGCGTTTTTACAGCCTAATGAAAAATCCCAAGGAGCTTCACAGGGACAAATATGTGAGCCGCAGGGGTAGATATTAGGGTAGATGGCCAAAAGTTTGGACGAAGAGGTAGGCTTTAATGAGCATCTTAAGGGAGGAGAGAAGTTTAGGGAGGGAATTCTGAGTCTAAGGCCCAGTTAGCGGCTGGCTCAGCCGCCAATGGTGGAGTGATTAAAATTGGGGATGCACAAGAGGCCAGAATTGGAGCACAGAGACAGAGAGAAGTAAGGCCATGGAGGGATTGAAACAAGGATGGAGAACTTTAAAATTGAAGCTTTACTAGACTGGGAGCCAATGTAAGTTAGAGGGCATAGGAAGGATAGGCATGGATTTAGGAGACCACATGTTCAGAAACTGAGATGCGATGGTAGTGTGTAAGAATAGCAGGGGTCAAGGGTGGTTTTTTTGAGGAGGGGTGACAAAGGCATATTTGAAGAGGGTAAAGACAGTACCAAGGAAAGGGAATCATTAGCAATATCATCTAACTTGTGGGACAGGGAAGGAAGTTGGGTGGTCAGCAGTTTGGTAGGATTAGGGTCAAGGGAGCTGGAGGTAGGTCTAAAGGACAAGGCGGGCTCAGAGCAGGCACGAGGTGAGATGGGAGAGAAACTAGAGGAAGATGCAAGTTCAAAGCTGGACAGGGGAGCGGGTGTTAGGGACAGAGGCCAATGAACGGATGGTCTCAATCTTAATGACAAAGAGGTCCATGAGTGCCCCACACTTCTTTTTGTAGATGAGGATGGAGGAGGCAGGGGAAAGGAATTTAAGAAGATGGTAGAGAAGCTGACATTTATCTTTGTGTTCCAGAATGATTCTGGAATAGCAAGCAGTTTTTCGGCTTTGTGTGGTCCAGCCAGATTAGGTGATGAATAGCATAGGCATTCAAGTCTGCATCCCTTGAATTTGAGATAATGGAGATGGTGACCATACCAGGGGAAGTGACTATGGTATAAGAAAGTAGTGTTTTTAATGGGAACAAGGATACCAAAGGTGGAGTCAATGGTTTGACTGAACAGATTGGTAGCTGCAGAAATTTTGTGGTAAATGCAGGGTCAAAAGCTAGAGGTTTGGGAATTTGAACGTGCAGTTGTAAATGACTTGGAGTCATTTTTTTCCAGGGACAAAGACAAAATGAAGTAGGGTTGGGTGGAGAAAGGAAGATGTAGGAAAAAAGGGATATAAGAAATTGATCAGATATGGCCTTATCCATGATTGACACAATGAAAGTAGCAAGTCCACATGAGGTCGAGCGGACGACCATGAAATGTGTCTAAGGAGTTCATATGGAGGGGGTTAATTTAGGGAGCATAGGAGAGCAGTGAGTTCAGGAGAGAGAACGTGATAAGTTAAGATGGAGGTTGAATTCACCAAGGGTGAGAAGTTGCTCCTTGCAGTGGCTGAAGGAGGAAACCAGAGAAGATATCTTGATGTGAAACTTGGTTTGCTTCTTTGGTGGGCTGTGGAGAATGAGGATTTTAAGTGACAGGCAAGAAGGTTGGAACAAGGTGAGAAGCTCAAAGGAGGAGACTGTGCCAGGGAGTAGGGGAACTAAAAGTTATTATTTGGTGATAAGAACTACATGGCTATTGTGGCTGTTTGGGAGGGGCAAAAATGGTAAAAGGTATAGCCAAGTAGGGAAACTTCATTAAGGGGGAAGGTGTCTTCACCCTTCAGACATGTTTTTGTCATGGCGTTGATGCAATCAAACCAAATTAGGGCGCACATTTACATATCTTTAAACAGTGCAAGGATAAGTGATAACGATGTTTTAATAAAGCATATGGGGTCCTTGGTTTCATAAAGAGGGTATCAATACAAAAGTAAAGATATAACACTAAAACTATACAAACAATGGTTAGATCACTACTTTAGCAACAGTATTAAGGCTACGAAGAAATCTGCAAAGTTGACTCAAGGTAAGAGGATTTAGTTATGAGAAAATTAGTCTCTTTTCACGATGAACTGTGGTTAAAAAATGATCTGATATCATACAATGGTTACAGTACAGGAGGACACCCCCTCCTCTTGTCCTATAGCCTTGCAAATTTTTCCACTTAGGGTACTTATCCAAATCCCTTTTGAAAGCCTTAATTGCATCCTCCACCCCTACTCTTTCAGGCAGTGCATTCCACTTCATAACCATTCACTGCCTAGAACAGTTTTCCCTCAGGTCGCCTTTGGTTCTCTTGTCCATCACTTTAGATCTATGCCCTCTGGTTCTTGACCCTTCAACCAATGAGTACAGTTTCAATTTCACAGTAGACTCCTTGCTGTTCCAGTATGGTCATGCTGTAAATAATTTCATCGTCTTCTGTGGGTTCCCTCATGACTGAAGGGTCCGAAATGGGATTGGCATGGATGTCCACAAAAGTGGCAGTTCATGTTGTCATTGTTGGTGCTTGGGGGAACTTCTGCAGTTACACCACCTCTGGAGACATCAGAGGTTATAGGTTTGGCAACTTGCCCTAATGATTTGGTCCTCAAAACATACTATACAAAATTTCAGTGCTTCCCTCCACATGGGCTGGCTGGCTGCAGTGTTTTCCCAAGAGAGTTGGTCTGCAATACAGAAATTTCTGAGGCTCTTTTTTTACAGTGCCCTTATATCATTTTTACTGAGCACCTTGATGTCATTTGCTGTGAGACAGCTCCCCATTGAAGATCCATTGAGGATTCTGTAGCCATCCATGACAGAGAAATTGACCGCCCATCTCAGTTAAATTTTCCGGAGGGTGATCTCCATGCTATTATTCTCATACCTTGGTAGGATGCTTTCTAGGGATACCACTATTGATGAAAATAATACATATTATCATCCCAGGAACCATTTGCAAATCTTTTCTGGACCCTCTCCAAAGCCTCCACATCCTTCCTAAACTGGGGTGCTCAGGCTGGACAGAATACTCCAATTGAGGCTAAACCAGTGTTTTATCATGTTCATCGCTTTTGTATATTATGTCTCTATTTATCTAATAACAATCCAGAAAGCAAATTCTGCCTAATGCTGATTCCATGATTGTGTCTGGAAGCAGCATGCCATTAATCTGAAGACTAAAATCAAACTCTACCAGGCCATTGTCCTTACCAACCTGCTGTATGGCCCAGAGTCCTAGGTCTGCTTTAACTGCCATATCAAAGCTCTGGAACATTTCCACTAAAGACACCTGAGGTCCATCATGAGAATTTGACAGGTCAAAATCACAAACAACAAGGTGCTCCATAGTGCTAAGCTCACAGTTTCTGTCTATGTACTCTGTCTAGACACTTCATGATTATGAGCACCTCTTTCAAATCTCCTTTCATTGGAAAACAAATCCAGCTTCTCCAATCTATCCATTTCACTGAAGCTCCGCATCCCTGGAACCATTTGCAAATCTTTTCTGGACCCTCTCCAAAGCCTCCACATCCTTCCTAAATTGGGGTGCTCAGACTGGACAGAATACTCCAACTCAGGCTGAACCAGCGTTTTATCATAAGTTCATCATAGCTTCCTTGCTTCTGTACATTATGTCTCTATTTATTAAGTCCAGGATCCCATGTGCCTTTTTAACCACTTTCTCAACCTGTTCTACCACTTTTAATGATTGATGCCCTGGGATACACCACAGTATGCCTTCCTCCAGCCTGGAAAACAATCATCCACCATTACTCTGTTTCCTGTGACTTAGCCAATTTTGTATCTAGGCTACTCCTGATAGAGGTGATCAAAGTTGTGAAACGTCAGGTAAATGTTACAAACAACTTACTCTGGTCAGTGCATTGATAACTAGAAACATAAATTTAAGACTGTCACTCCAAAAGGAAGACGTGAGAGGTTAAAAGGATGTTTTTTTTTAATAAATGCAGTTTCATCAGGGCATGGCTCAGTTGGTAGCACTTGCTTCTGAGCCATAAGGTTGTGGGTTCAAGTCCCACTTCAGGATTTGAGCACAAAAACCCAGGCACTCCCGTGCAGTACTGAGAGCATGTTGCACTGTCAGAGGTGCCATCTTTCAGGTGAGACGGTATACCAAGGCTCCTTTTTGCCCTTTGAGTTGGATGTAATACAGCCCATGATATTATTTCAAAGAAGAGCAAGGGAGTTATCCCTGATGTCCTGGCCAATATTTATTCATTAATCAACCTCACAAAAACAGATCATCTGGTGATTATCACATTTCTGTTGGTGAGACCTTGCTGTCACGTTACCTAAATTACAACAATGACTAGACTGCAAAAATACCTTAATAGCTGTAAAGTGCTTTGGGATATCTGGTGATCATGAAAAGTGCTATATAAATACAAGTCTTTCTTTCTTTTAAGCTCTTTCCAGGAGCAGTGCCTTAAATTCTATGATTCTACAAATTTATTTTTTTGTCTAACTCTTTCATGTGCTACTGCATTAATTTAAAAATTGTCTATATTTTATTTCCAACAGAAGAACAAGTGCAGCAAACAGTTGAAAACAGTTCTTCTGTTCAAGGTATCGATTATTTAGAACTCAACCTCACTTGGGTGTTAAAGGCATCTAACATGTTGACATCAAAATGGAGCTGTGTGTTCCAGAGATCAATGCCTCGTTGTTTTCATATAGTAGTAAATTAAACTATAATATTTAAACTAAATTGAAGAGCAGGGCCTCAAGGGTTATAATCTCTGGATTATTATCCGAGCCACAAGTAAACTAGGGTAAACATAATGTGGAAATAAACACATTGTTGAAGGAGCAGTGTGGGAAAGAGGAGTTCCAGTGCTCCATTTCATGGGATACTAGTGCCAGAACTGGGACAGGAAGGAACTGTACTGTTGTCACGGGCTCCATCTGAATCAGGCTGGTAATGTGGGCCTAGTAGGCAGGATAAACAGAGCAGTCATCAGGATTTTAAACTTGAATATGGGGTTTTGGGGGGTGGGGGAAAAATGGAGATGGGTTCAGGTTAAAAAAAATTAATTATAAATAATAGTTTGAAAACAAGTGAAATGGAAGACAGTAGGGTAACCATCAGAAATTCTGCTTTATGCACTGCAGGTAAAAGGAAAACTAAAAACTGCAATTAAACCAGGAAAGAAACTTGTGAGTAAAGCATTAGGACAGAAGGACAGGATAGGGTACGCAGCCTAAATAAGTAAGATTTCTACAAATGCAGGGAGCATATGGAACAAACTGAATGAATTGCAGGTACAAATTCAATTTGGAGGGTATGATATGGTAGTCATTACTGAAACATGTGGCAGAATTGTCCGTGCCTGCTGACGTCGGGCATGTTTGGTGGCGTGAGCGGACAGTATGGCAAGTAGCCCAAAAGCCAGTTTCACAATGTCGTGAAATCAGTTTACGATTGTCTGCTCCATCCGCCAATGGTGGGCCACATTTCCCACCATCGGACAACAGCAACGTCATTGTAATACATCTGTATATCATTATAAGCCCAGCCCGCCGGAATTGTGTCCTCCCCACCCTCCTGCCCCAGCTGGATTGTCTGCCCAAATCAGCATACAATCATGCCGATGTGTTTCATAACTACATATAAAGGGGAGCATTTGGCAGGCTGCACTTTGAGGGGAACTCGGAGGTGAGTAGACAGTAACATGTGGAGTGCTCGCCCTGGTCGCCTGCTGGACTTCAAGGTTGAGGCGTGTTGTAGGGGGAGGCAAGGGCTGCCCTGCAGCTGAAGCAACGTGGGGGAGGAGGGAAGGGGGCAAGGGCTGCCCTGCGGTTGAAGGTAGTGCACAAGCACGTGCAGGGTTTGGGATGGGTTGGGGTGGGGGGGTGAGTTGGGCGAGGGAAGCGGCCACACATTAAGGAAACATTGGATAAAGTGACAATTCTTCTGCAGCTGAGACAGTTCAGGCGCAGCCACATTGATATGCTTGGAGTTGGGCCTCAAGCTTCTCTACCCACTCAAGCACCGCAGAGGCATCAAAGTACCACCAAGTGCTCCAGAGCTTTTCACCCTTCTGGCACAGACTGCAAAGTAACGAGTATTTTAGTGGACTGCAGAACAGTTGGACGACTGTGTATGTTGTACAATCTCCTTACTAAAGCTGGCCATGGAGCAGCCGCTGGTGGAGGCATTCACAGCCCTTTGCACTGTCGTCATCCTGGTTTGGACCAGTCTCCCCATGCTTCAAGCTAACAGTGCAGCCTTACAGCACAGGTTAGGAGAATGCCCGTGCCTGAGCTGAGAACACAGCATGCAGTCCAATAGGCAAAACTGCCGCCAATCGCTGGGGTGGAGAAGGACAGAGGTGGGTGGGGTTTTGGGCAGCCATGCAGCACACTAATCTCTGGCCATCCAAGTGGTGGCCGACACTCTCCGAGATGCATTAAGAGGCCTTCAGGTTTAACCAAATCAGGTTCTTAGTACACTCATGCTAACCCATGCGTCTCTCTTTTTCATCCTGCAGGAGCACGACATCAGGGTCATGGAGGCTGTGACCTAGCTGCATACCTCGGGCCATACAGAGAGCGCACACGACTAAGACAGCGACTGTGGCGCCTGGCTGCGCAGAGGGTGGAGCAGCACACTCTGGAAGAAGGTGCGGCTGGGGCTCCCGCACATGCCACTGAAAAGCCACAGTGAGCCGTCGCTGGTCGGCACCTAGCTAGGCCCAGGGTCTATAGACACCGCTTTTCATTCCTGCAAGGTGACCAAGAACCACTGTTGCCAAAGACTACGCATGTCTTGGAACTCATCAGTCACATCTGCCAGCTCCTGCAGGATTTGGGGACATGGACGGCATCCACTGCCAGTGGATGTAACTGTCACTTATGAAAATGACTGTGGTGCTCAATTTCTACGCCAGTGGCTCCTTTCAGGGCCCCACAAGGTGACCTATTTGGGATATCACAAGCCTCCACCCACAAATGCATGAATGAGGTTATGGATGCCATCTTTGTGAGGGCACACAACTTAGTGCATTTCACCTGGGACCAGGAGAGCCAGGTTGTAAGAGTGATTGGATCTGCCCAGATCTCGGGTTTCCCACAGGTGCAGGGTGCGATTGGCTGCAGTCACATGGTGCTCAGATCTCCGTCACAACCCACGGTCAACAATGTCAACTGCAAGGGCTTCCATTTGCTGAATGTGCAGCTGGTGTGCGACCACCACAAATGAATCCTACATTCTCAGTCGGTCACAGATTCCTGGAGTCTACTCAGGTCCACAGAGCTACAGGGTTGGCTCCTCTGGGACAAGGGCTACCCGCAGAGGACATGGCTGATGACACCCACGCGGCGGCCTAAGACTGCAGCAGAGCAAAAGCAATAATGAGGCTCATGTTGTAACGTGAGGTAAACCATTGGGATGCTGAAAATAAGGTTCCAGTGCCTGGACCGGTCTAGTGGAGCCCTGCAATATAGCCCACAGGGGGTGTCACACATCATCATTGTTTGCTGCAGGGAGAAAAGCTGGCTGAAGACAAGATGGAGGAGCCGGAGGTCTCCTCCAATAAGGACGATGCTGAGGGAATGAGGGTGAGGTGGTGCTCCAAGGCAGCGATGATGGGGATGAGACCCTTGACTTGGCCAGGTGAGGCAGGCATGCTCGGGAGGCCCTCACAGCTGCTAGATTTGTAGAGGATGATGATGGCATGCAGCGAGGAGACACCATAGATCCTCACATTGTGAACGTTTGACTCCAGTCTGGCTTATGGCCGCACAAATAGCCTCTGTGATAATGCTCCTGCCATGGATACACAGTGGAGACCCTAATAGTTGCAGGAGGATAATGACAACATGCAGTGATGACACTCCATAGATCTTCACATAGCCTCTGAGAACGTCTGACTCCTATCTGGCCGAGGGCAGCTCACTTGCACTCTGTGATCAGGGTCATATCATAGAGACGCAGCCATGAAACTTTAAAAGCATTTGATCCTTTGACTACCTTCAGCACTTGACCCCTTCAGGAGCATAGCGTCAGTGATCACAGATGCTGAAGAGATGGGGGTCAGCCCCACTTTAAAGATGCTGAGAGCACACAGAGAGAATGACGGTACTCTGTGACGCCTGCCCACAACATTCTGGCAGCAATGACAAGCACTGTTGAGGTGCAGGCATCAGTAATGTGTCCGCATCAGTAATGTGTCCAGGGAGTGTGAGGCCAGACCATCACTGTGTCTGAAGGAGGCTCTCAAAGCACAGGAAAGAGGCCCTGGGCTGAGACACCTGCTTTTACCTTGTGCATAGCTGAGTGACACAAACACTGTTCATCAGAACAAGGAGCCATAGGCAGGGAGACATTCTTGGGAGTTAATTGACAATAGTGAATAGTATGTACAAGTGATTAATACCCATGCCCAGGCTGTGCAACTACATCTTAACTTTCCTAACCCTGCCGTTATGTCTTGATGCTCCCCGGACATCCACAGCGGAGGTGGAGGCAGCCTGTTGGCTGCTACGCCCTGTTTTTGATGGCCTTGGCGGCGACTTCTGGAGGGCCAAGACCTAGAGGGCACCGGCCTGCTTTCACGGTCCTGCTGTGTGGCAGTGACACCCTCCTTGGCCTCTGGAGCTGCTGAGGTCACAGGAAAAGGGAATTTGGATGGGCAGGACACTCCTGGAGTCACCTGCTTGGATAGCCCCAGGGGGGTACACCTGCTAATCCTCCTCGCAATGGGTGGCCAAGGGCCTCTGGCTGACTCCTTGAGGAAAAGGGGTAGTTGCAGTGAGATCGAGCTGCCCCACATCCCTCTCACATACACTGTTGGAAGCCAAACATGGCGTCAGCAATAGAGTTGAGCCAACGCAGCAGTGCAGGAACGACATCCTGGACCAAGTTTCCATTGCAGCCACCATCCTACCAGTGTTGACCTCAATGGGTTGGCATGCCAGCACTATCACCTCAGCTCGAAGGCAGAGGGACTCCTCCGCAATCTGAGGGGTGCAGCGAACATCCCTTCTTGATGTACATGAGCTTGCCTTTGAAGCTCCAGCAACTGTGACATGACCAAATCCAGAGGCTCATCATCTGACTCGGACTCAAAATTTCTGGCCTCCAGCAGTCCTCCCAATGCCAGACGCTTGGGGAGTACCTGCCTGCTGTGGATAAGACAGTGCAACCTGCTCACCATATTGTGATCCCAAGGCTACTGTAAAGCTAGGTCCCAGCGAGGTGTGTGCCTCTGCACTGGTGGAGGGTGTGGGTGAGCAACGTGATGGGAATTCAAGGCTGCCTCCAGATTCCTCTTCAGAGGTTCCTTGAGGGCCTGATTGGAGGCCCTGGATCTTAGATTCCGTCAGCTGTTTCCTAGGTATGCCTGCAAAAGCAAAGGGAGATAATTAGTGCACGGCAGTGACCTGTGAAACAGGACACATCACTCACAGCATGGTTGCCTGATAGATGTTGCACTGCTGAGCTCTCACTTGATAGAGCACCGCTGACCTCACCATCAGCACAGGAATGGTCCAGATCCTCAACGGTCAGCTGGATGGCTCTGTTTTCAAACACTGTGAGGACCATGATTTCAGACATTCCTCCACCAGTCTGCGGCTTCTCCCTCTTGTGTGCTAGCTTGTCCTGCATGAACAGAGATGGAGAGGGTGTAAGCAGGATGTCTGCCAAGCCAGGTGATAAGTATGACTGACATGTGTGGGTGTTGAGTGGTCCCATGGACGGGATGAGGATAATGAAAGTGTGTGAGAGAAAGTGAATGGTTATGTTCCATTCCAGCAGTGAATGAGGGCCCTGTGGATGAGTGATGGGTTTGAGAGTGTGTGAATTGAGAGTGATGAGAAGAGTGACTTACCCTGGCAGAACAGAGGAGATCATTCATCTTCTTACAGCACTGGATGGCTGTTCTCTTTTGAAGGGCATTGACCACCACCGCCACTGCCTACCAAGCCAGATTAATGATGTTGCTGATCATCCTGCAGCCAGAGTGGGGGTAGAGGACATCATGGCTGACCTCCACTGTGTCTAAAAGGTGCTCGAGGAAGGCGTCATTGAACCTGGGGGCTGCAGTCTTTTTACCTTTCAGGGCCATATCTTCTTTGCAGTAGTCTTGGGCTGGAAGCAGTGAGATGTGCGCATGTGGCTGGACTTTAAATATGGCACACAATGTGAAGTGGCAAGGTGATGGCATGGTAGGCGAATGAGAGCCTGCCTGCCTTGGAAACGGTGTGTTTCTCGGGAATGCTTAATTAATGCGGCGGGTTTGGGGCGATATGTTGTGAAAAGCCACTACTGCGGCCGGCAGGTAAAACACCGTTTCACCCGCCCGCTTCTGCACTTAGTATAAATCTAGGATGATTCTGCCCATGGCTATAAGACAGTCAGTACTGGGAACTAAATATGCCAGGTTATAAGGTATTCAGGAAAGATAGGGAAAATGGTAGAGATGCAGGAGTAGCCTTTGTAATTAAGGATGAAATCACTATAATGATAACAAAAGATATAGCAAGAGATAAGCTGGCAATGGAGATTTTACAGGTAGAATTAAGAAAAAGAAAAGAATTTAAGACAGGGGTGAGAATTGTGCATAGGCCCCCCCCCTCCCAGTAGCAGCTGTGAAGTGTTAAAATATATAAATGTAGGGACAAAACAAGTTTGTAGCAAAAGGCAAAAAGGTTTTAATGGCCGTTTTAACCTTTCTTATCAATTAGGACTAGCAGGCTAGTACATATCAGAAAGGTGGTGAATAAGTGATGGTTTTCTACAATATGTCCTGGAACCAGCAAAGGGGCATGCCATAGCAGATTTTGTGATTTAGTAATGAGCCAGATTTAATTAACAGCCTAAAGGCATGAGAACATTTATCTCATAACAATCATATGATTCAATGCAGTGTTTGAAAGGGATAAATGCAAAACAGCTACTGGGATTCTAGATTCAGGTAAAGCTGACTTCAGTGCAATAAGACAGAGACTGACAACAGCAAGCTGGACAAATCAGTTATCAGGTAAAACGAAAAGATCAGTGGAAGGTGTTCAAGAAGAATTTCATGTGCTAGTTTATGCCACAAAGGAGCAGGAGCCTAGTTTGCAAAAAGAAGGCATTCATCGATAACTAAAGACTTAAGAGACAAAATGAACCTAAAAGAAAAAGCATTAAAAAATGCAAAAAATATTGCACAGATCCTGGCAACTGGGAGAGATATAAAGAATAGCAAAGGGTGACAGAACACATAGTAATAGCTACAAAAAAGAAGTGTGAGAGGAAATTGCAAGGGAGTTATGTTAGGAAAGAGGGAGGTCAGGAGCAATGTGGGCCTCTTGAAAGCTGCTAATAACAAAACTGATATTAACAATGAGAATAAGGAAATGGCAGACAGTTGGAAAACCCTTAACATAGAAACATAAAAAATAGGAGCAGGAGTAGGTCATTCAGCCCTTTGAGCCTGCTCTGCCATTCAATATGATCATGGCTGATCCTCTATCTCAACGTCGTACTCCCGCGCTCTCTCCATACCACTCGACGCCTTTAGGGTCCAGAAATCTATCTATTTCCTTCTTAAAGATATTGTGACTTGGTCTCCACAGCCTTCTGTTGTAGAGAATTCCATTGGTTCACCACCCTCTGAGTGAAGAGGTCTCTCCTCATTTCAGTCCTAAATGGTCTAACCCGTATCCTGTGACCCTCTGAGAATGTCTCCGCCTCTTCAACAGTGCCATGGTACTTACCTGGATAGTTACCCAGAAAATGTTAGACAGATTAAAATCTAGTCTAATATCTGGGTAAGTACACAACTTACTCGCCTCCCACCGACCCACCCATCATAACCCTGATCACCCAATGACCCCCCTGACCACGCAACTAACCCCCACCCCCTTACCTGAGCACAGCCCCAACCAGACCCAACCATCCAGCCCGACCTGACTATCCCCTAGAGTCAGCTACCAACTCAACCCAATTACCCAACTTACCCTCCTAATCACCTCATCAACCTACCCCCATCCACTTATACATCTCACCAACCTACTCACTACCCTCCTTACCCACTTACCCTCCTCACCCACTTCAACAACCTATCTCATCCACCTTACACTACACACAACCTACCCACCTCAACCCTTACCCATCTCACCCACCTCACCAACCAATCCACCTCACCCCTTACCTACTCACCCCCATATCCTCCTCACCCAATTGTCTAGCCCCTACCCACTTATCCACCTCACCCAATAACCCTTACCTACTTACCTCCTCACCCACTTACATCCCTTAACCACCTACCCATGTCACATACCTACCCTTTTACTCACTCATCCACTCTTGAACATTCAAACCATACCTTTAAACTTACCATACAGCAGCTAGTACTGTAAAAAGGGGGCACTGTCCTGTCTTCCATGACTCCACTTCAATGGAGTTTCGCGAGTGACGTTGCGTGTTTCTGGGAAACCTGGGCTCAGAAGGTCCTCAAAAGAAATGTGTAATAGCATTGAATCAGGGGACTTTTCGATCTCAACGAAAATTCAACAATCATTGCCGTTGCTCGGAAGATCCGGGGCAATAATGTAAGCAAAGTAACAGTAATGAAGAAAATATTGGTATGAAAGAGTGACAAGCTTCGTGGACCAGATGGTTTCCATCCTAAGTTTTAACGGAAGAAGGTGAGACATTGCCAACGTCCAAACCATAACCTTCCAACATTCTCTTGATTCGGGAACCATTCATTTAGGCTGGGAAACAATGCCTGTCACTCCATCATTTAAAAAGGCAAGAGGGGGATAAAGGAAGAATTTATTGACCAGTTGGCTTACCATCTATTGTCAGGAAATGTATAGAGTCTGTTGTTAAGAATAGGGTGAATGAATATCTTGAAAACTTTCAGCTGATCAGAGAGAGCATTGACTTGTAAAGGGTAGGTCATGCCTGTTGAACTTGATTGCATTTTTTGAATAAGTGACTGAGGTGATGGACAAGGGAATGAATACGGATGGTATTTACAGAACTCCAGAACACATTTGATAAAATCCCTCAAGATACTGCTCCCTAAAGTTGAAGCTAAAGGAAATGAAGGCAAATTATTGATCTGGTTAGGAAATTGGCTGAGCGGCAGGAGACAGGGAGTAGGGATAATGGACGGGTACTCTAACTGGCAGGGTGTGACTGGTACTATCCTGTGTGGATCTGTGTTGGGGCCTCAACTATTCACTATAATTAACAATTTAGATGAAGGGATAGAAAGCCAATATTCAAGGTTGCCAATGAGATAAAGTTAGGTGGTATTGTAAGCAGTGTAGATTTTTTTTATTCTTTCATGGGATGAGGGGTGCCTGGCAAGGCCAGGATTTGTTCCCCATCTCTAATTGCTCTTGAAGTGGGGGCATATTCTATTAATATCACTTTGTAATTTTAAGTGAAAGAGCAAAATTGCAGCAAACGGATTTCAAGGAGGCAATTATGACATTGTTCCACATTTTATTGCAATATTTAAACTAGATTGATTTTGACCTATGAAGTACAGAACAGCTAGAATGCTGAAATGTTGAAAAGCTAGAAAGAGTGGAGGTATGAAGAGACTTGGGTCTAGGTATATTCATTAAAATGTCATGAATAGGTACAGAAAATTATCAAAATGGCTAATGGAATGCAATAGAATACAAGAGGGGCACAAGTCATGCTTTAGCTAATCAAAGCCCTGGTCAGACTACGCCTGGAGTACCGAGAGCAGTCTGGTCACCACACAACAGGAAGCATATACTGGCCTTGGCAGCTGGATTCAAGGGTTAAATTACGAGACAAGATTACACAAACTGGGCTGTATTCCCTGGAATTTAGCAGATAATGGGTGATTTGATCAAAGTTTTCAAGATATTAGTGGGAGCAGAAAGATTACAGAAAGAGAAACTATATTTGATGGTTAGGGAGTCCATTAGAGCTGAACTTTTCAGGAGTGAAATTAACAAACACTTATACACACAAAGGATGGTAGAGGTTTGGAACTCTCTTCCACAAATGGCAAGTTATGATATATCAACTGTTAATTTTAAATCTGAGATTGATAGATTTTTGTTAACTAAAGGTACTAAGGGAGATGAGGAAAAGTTAGATCACAACCTCACTGAATGGCAGTACAGGCTTGAAGAACAATTACTCCTGTTCCATTTTCCTATGGTACTGAGCTCTGAGGGCAAAGACCAGAGGCCATGTACATGCTGCTGCTAACAAACAGTAGTAGCCAACACCTACCTGGGTCCAGATGTTACTATTCTATTGGGCTCGGGATAAAGGTTGTTGTTGATCAGTGGGATAATTGGTTTAATGGCAGCTGACAGATTCTGAAAGCCCCCAAGAGGCAGCAGCTTACTTCATGGCTGTTATGGTCAGGAAGCCAATATGCCAGCTATCATCTGTTCTCACTAATACCAGAGTCTATGCTTCCATACAAGTGAAGGCATCGACTGATCCTTAGCCACTTTTGAGGTGGGCATCTGTTGCAGTTTGCAACCAAGCTACTACACACTTCATTAATGTTTATAATTAAGAAAAAGCTTTCCAGTTGTTGCCACAAATGAGAGTTTCAAGAGTTACTCCTGTCAATTGCCACACATCCTTGGAGACTGACCTCAGGGCCATCATGTTCTTTTCAGACAAGCACCCATCCTTAGCTTGAGTTCTTGGTCCCACAACTATAAAGCCATAGACTGTCTTGCCCTCAGCATCTTCCAGGAAGGTGGAGCATCCTCACATACTGCACACTCCTCTGGTGCTCTTATGCTCACAGCATCACTAACACCATTTAAATCTACCAGGTGTCTGCCCCCTCTTGTATTCTATTTCTATTTAAATCTACCAGGTATAAAACACTGGTGAGGCCACAACTGGAGTACTGTGCGCAGTTCTGGTCATTACAGGGAGGACTTAATAGCTCTGGAGAGAGTGCAGAGGAGGTTTACAAGAATGTTGCGAGGGTTAGAAAAGAGTAGCTACAAAGAGAGAGTGGATAGGTTGGGGTTATTTTCCTTAGAGCAAAGAAGGCTGAGAGGTGACTTGATTGAGGTGTACAAAATTATGAGGGGAATAGATAGAGTGGACAGGATAAAATTGTTTCCCTTGAGAGAATTCTAGAACCAGGGGACATAGATTCAAGATAAGTGGCAGAAGGTGTAGGGGGGACATGAGGAAGACCTTTTTTATGCAGAGGGTAGTGGGTGTCTGGAATTCGCTGCCCAAGTTGGTGGTAGAGGCAAAAACTTTAAACTCTTTTAAAAAGTACCTGGATCTGCACCCAAAGTGCTCTAAGCTGCAGGGCTATGGACCGGGTGCAGGAAGGTGGGATTAGAAAGAGCACCTGGGTGTCCTCGGGCTGGCATGGACAAGATGGGCCAAATAGCCTCCTTCTGTGCTGTAACTTTTCTATGGTTCTGGTGTGTGGGAGTTAGAAAGTAGGGTATGCATCATGGGTTGGAACAGTGGGACATAGGGCAGGGTGCTACAGAGAGCTGGCTTGAACTCAAAGGGCTGAAAGGCCTCCTTTGGCACAATAATGACTCTGACTCTGAACTCCTGTGCTGACTAATCCTCATCATGATCATCATAGTCAACAAGGAACAAGGTTATGCCCTGCTGTTCCTCCTATGCATCGTCATGCACCTCCTTACACCTCACTTTGCTATGGTGGGCCTGCAGGCAAGAAAGGTACAAGCTAAGGATGCGTATGTCTTGCACCCTTGGCATTAAGGATCAGGGCGATGACTTGCTGATTTTTTTTAAACTTTTAATCATCTAGATTACTTGCACAGTTTAGTAATCCTCACTCAATTAAAAGCTCCTTTAAGAAATGGTAAATTTAACTTCTGTAGTGTGCTGCCTTTGAAGAAGTGCATTTCTTTATATTTTAGAGTCTTCCTAGGATAATTTGAATTACACCACAGCTGCATATTATAGTATGTATTCTACACACTGCTTCATAACTGCCGTTAGCTTTACAATACACTTCTTAATCTTTTCTATGCTCTGCTTATTTCTCCCATCTGTACAAGTATTACCTTAAACAGAATCAAAGCTTGTGCTAAACAAAGGTTTAACATGGCAAATGAACTCTGTCCATCTAAAAATAAGGGCACACATCAGTCTGGTCTTCCCCTTCTTCGTCCTCCCCTTATTCCGGTTCTTGCTGTTTGATAACTGTTGTCTGTGATGTGATATTTGACTCCAGGGTTTGTGCAATTCTACCTGAATGCACACCTGACAAGAGTCCTGGAAGAGAAGGAACTTCCACTGACTGAACGCTGACAAGGCCAAAATACTCTGTTCAAATCTCGCCAGAAAAAGCTCACTCTGATTCCATACTTCTACCCGACTATTCGCTCAACTTAAACCTGATCATGTTTTTGTCCTGCTCAACAATGAGCTGAGCTAAAACCCCACAACCAGTCACTCCAATTGCCTACATCCACCTTCACAACATTATTCACCTGTCTCTGCCTCCCCCTCATCACCTTAAGTGCCTCAAGACTTATTTCTCGAACTTGCTGCTCACCAGCTTCCTGAATTCCTCCTCCACTCTCAATATACATTATTACAATAATTTTCCCTCCATTTCCTTTTCTGTTTATCTTCTGCTGCTATTTCTGTCTATCCTTGGAAAACTTAATGACTAGCAAACTGTATGGTTCTACACATTTTGAATGCAGATGTTCTCTGCAATATTCTGCAACTATAATCAAATATCACATCACAGGCAACAGTTATCTAACAGAAATTACCACAAAAAGCATCCAAAGCAGAGTGAATGAAATTTGTTGAGATGAATGGTCTCAATTAATGCCAACAGTTACATCTTTGTCTTGTACTCTAACAACATATTGAGACTGCATTGTTAATGTAGACTTTGATTGCTGCACAACACTATTATTTATATTTTCTTTGATGTATTCCATTTAAAAATATATCCGTCTTTTGATCTAATATAAGAGAATTTCCATAGAATTGCTCTAGCTTAATTACACACTTAGGCTACAGTAAAAGTTACCATCACCACACTACACTCTTCTTTTTAAAAAAAAGCATTCACCATTTATTTAGGCCTAAATTTAATATTACTCTTGGTGAATATTTATTGTTCACTTGCAGTCTAGAAAGACACAGCATTGCTTCAATTAATTTAGGTATCAAATTTCAGATGCATCTATATTGGTCTGAATTCCAGAACATGATTATAAAGTCATTTTCCTTTTGGACTATACCCATAATTTTAAAACTGTTGACACTCCTAGATAATGGTGAGGAAACTTACATAAAGATTTATATTCCACTTCCCCCTTTTAACAAGGGATAACCCTTTAAATTTCTCCAACATTAAAGTGCTCTCAATTGAAACTAAATTATTATTCTGAACATTAGTTCCTTGAAACGTGGGTCATCTCATAACCATAATGTTAATTTCCACATATATTTCAACACACAACTTAACTCTCCAAGCACCGTCCTCGACTCCACGGTTTGTGTAATTCTACCTGACTGCACACCTGAGAGTCCAGGAGAAGGAACTTCCTCTGACTAAACATTGACAAGGCCAAAACATCCTGTTCAAATCTCCCCAGAAACTGCTCACTCTGATTCCATACTTCTGCCTGCCTATTCACTCAACCTAAACCTGACCATGTTTCTGTACTGCTCAACCCTGAGCTAAACTAAGCTAAAACCCCACAACCAGTCGATCCAACTGCCTACATCCACCTTCATAACATTGTTCACTTCTGTTGCTGACTCCCCCTCATCACCTTCACTGTCTCAAGACTTATTTCTCGAAATTGCTGCCCACCAACTTCCGAATTCCTTCTTGAATAAACAGCAACTCATCCAGAATTCTGACACTTGCATCCTGTCCCATATCACTTATTAGGCTTACCTATTACTGCTACCCTCCGTCCATTCCTCACGCTTGAATGCATCCATTTCAAAATCTTTGGCTTTGAACACCACAATATCTTCATTTCATCATACTTCTGCACTTCTTCCAGTCTTTTATTCCAGTATGCATTCTAGAATGAATTCATGTGCATCCCCGCTTTCAATGGGAGAACAGACTTCAGTCATCACACTCTGCACTTTGGAATTCTGTCTTAAAGGTTTCCCTCTTGCCCAATGATTTTCACCGTCAAATGCCTCCTGAAAACCTACCTTGCCTTCAATCATGTTAGGAAACTCCAGGTCATAATTCATGTGCTTTAGAGTATAACTTTTAGTTTTAGGAATTAAAGTGTTAAATGTAAGATAAATGGAAAACTAGCCTGTGTTCATTTTACAAGGTCACAGTTGGAAGCAAATGAACAGTTGGGTCAATGGATGACCCATTTCTAGACCTCTTAGTAAAGCCAGGATATCTATTGTTATCTCCATAAAAGATGCTAAAAGCTCGAAATTCTGGAAAAGAGGGTCAGAAGACTCCAATAGAGATAGACATTCTTCATATGGGTTGCTAGAATCAAATTTGTGTTGACAGTAAAATTAATTAGTTTGCATTTCTAATTGAATATTCCAAAGTATGCCATGTTGTCATCGAGGTAGGCTGTGGAGATTAGAAGGTTCCTTTGTTTAATTTATCTGGGCTTTTCTTACAGAAGGCAGTTGCAGATTTGGTCTTCTGTAGGCTGCATCTCACTGAGTTGGGAGAGCCAAAAGAAATAAATGTTAGTCCAGTCTGCATTTAAAGTAGAGGAAATAATAACTTTATCGTTCACCGTGCAGAATACAGGGATTCAAGCTGAGTTTGGATTTCGCAAGGGGAAAAGCAGGTGGAAGATTTGCTTAGCTTGCAATTGGGGGAAGAAATCTACAGTGATCCTCACAGAGCCTTGTGGCAGAAAGCAGTCAGCAGAATTAGTGTGGATGGCGGTGAGAGGCCGTTGTATATCTGCTCACAGCCAGGGCAAGGGGCTGAGGAGTCTACAGTCATGAGGTCTTTTGCAGGGTCGTTTAGCCAAAAGCTAATGGAAGGATCCCCATAAATCTTGTACCTTGGAGAAAGCTAGAATACTGAGAAGAATTAAAGTGAATTCCAGAGGGGTGTAGCACACCTTTGGGTTGGTCCCAAAAGAATTGAATGAACTTTCAAGATTCTTGTAATGTATAAGGGAGCTCTTGAGCAAGGGTTGGGGGTTGGGGGGTGGAGAGGAGTAAAAAGTAAAACTGAGTTCATAGGATAAGTAGTTATATAGTGTTAGCTTTGCTTAATTCTTTTTTTTGTACAATCCAGTTTTCTGTATAAAGAACATGAAATCTTGTGGCATAGTCCTGTCAGTTATTCACAGGATGTTTGAATTTCTCTTTAAACATTAATGGCTTCTAACAAGATTGTAACAGCCTCCTCTGAGGTTTCCAAAATTTCCAATGCTTCTGAATTCCTCCCCCCCCCCCCATTATAAAGTAACATGGGGCATTTTGCTATATTATACAGGTTATATAAATTAAAATTGCTGTCCACCTGATGAAAGTTGAAAATAAAGGACTTGTCTTTATATGGTGCTATCCCCAAAAGGTAAGCTATACACCTCATGTATGGAAAAGAAATAACTTTTTCTACTTATCCAATCTGCTCCATTACAACCCCTGAATCTCAAGGGAGGTAACCAAGCACACATAAACCTCTAAGATTAAAAAAAAATCTATCAAATTTCTCCAGGACTCTTAAAAGCAAGTGAAAAGTGCTTTAGAATATTCCAATCTTAGAAGCCACATTTTAAAACTTTGACCAGTTGCCCACCAGTTATGTAATTATATGTAATCGTCCATATCCATTACTTCAGAAAAAAATATTTCTTCTGAACTCTGGTCTCTTTTGAGGTTTGCTCTTGTACTCCCATATTTCAGATCTATGATTACAATACAAGTTTAAAAAGTTTGTTTATATTTACATTCTCATATTAAAAGCTTGTGATCTCAGCTTTGATATCAGGAGGTTCTCCTTAGTAAAGGCTACAATTCCTTCCACGGGGGAAAAGCTCAGCTCACGAGAGTTTCTCCAAGCCATTCCTGCATTGCCCAATTACATTTTCTGGAGTAATTTTGCAAACAATTACAAGCAGGTTACCTGCAGGTTCACAAACAATGTAACGTAAGAGTCAAGGAAATGAAAAAAAAAGGGTGCACAAGAAAAAGAAACTATTCCATAAGGGAGCAAGTCAGATCTGATTTTTTTTATTCTGTCATGACAAACTATTACAAGCCTCCTTTATTTTTGCCAATTAATGTTCTTTTAGTCAGAACAGCTCAACCTGATGTAGACTCTTTGAGTAACCGATTTTCAGTCCCCATAAATCCATGATTGTATAATTCCAAGTCTAACAAATTTTCACTGTTACATTGAACACTCATCCTCCATGAATGAAACAGTCACTTCAATGGTATTCACATAAAGCACAACAATATACAGCTTCAATAAAGCCTCAATCCAAAGTTATAAACACCTGCTGCCTCCCTCAGTCCCTCTATTGATTAAATGTTTACAAAGGCATTTATCACTTTTGGTCTTCCATCCTCAACCTTCCATAAATTCCAATGGCCTGAATCTTCTCGTCAGCGTGCAGAGGTGGGCCCTGCTCACCAACACGTTAAATTGGGTGTCCCATGTCACCACGCGTCATTCCGATCTTCAGTTTGGCCGGCACGCACCAGAGTCAGCTGTGTGCCCGCCGAACTGTCAAAGGCCTGTTAAGGCCATTTAAATACCACCTGAACTTTTTAACAGGGCTGCCCATCTAACCTTAAGGTTAGCGGGCAGGCGAAGAACCCAGGCAGCCTTCGCATCTTTCATGGAACCTCATACATGGACAGGGTGAGGTTTCATGAAGGTTTTATAACTTTAATAAAAATTTTTAATAAAATTCATAGACATGTCCCAGCTCATGTGACACTGTCACATGAGTGGACATGTCTGAATAATTTTTTAAAATATTTTCTTCAGTTTTTCCACAAAGAAATTAAACTCCCTGAGGCAGCTCCATGCCTCAGGGAGATTCCTGCACTCTTTCGTGCACATGCACATGCACATGAAAGAGCACAGGCCCCAATGCTCCCTCCTCCCTGCGCCCGCACAGGTAACTCTGAGTGCTTCCGGGAGCACGTCACGCTGGGCTGGCCTTAATTGGCCCACCCACTTAAAATGGCGGCGTGCAGCCAATCACAGGCGGCGATCGGCTGCGCACCCACCCACACCCGCTCCTGCCCAGCCCACACGATGGGGAAAAAATTCTCCCCAATGCGTCCAAACCTCTGCTGCATGTATCCTGTTCTGCAATGCACTCCTGTTTGTTCATCAGCTCTATCCTCACTAATCTACATAATACTGCAGTCACAATGTAATAAATTAAAAATCCTTGTCCTTATCTTATCTTTAAATCTTTCCTTGGACTTGCCTGACTTAATATCTGCATACATCCCAAACATTGCAAGTCTTTGATTCTGGCCTTCTAAATACTCCATCCTTCCTTCAACCAGCGACAAAATCTTTAGTAGCTTTATCCTGCTCTTTAAAACCCCCTCTCTAACCCTTTCTTCCGTCAGAATCCTTCACTTTGTCCAAGCTTTAGCTCATTGCTATTGTTCTTTCCTAACCTGGCAGTACTCATCTTCCTTAAACTTATTAGTGAAGCTTTCGGTCATTCATTACATTAAGGGAACAAGTGGTTCTTATTATAAAAACAAAAAAACTGCGGATGCTGGAAATCCAAAACAAAAACAGAATTACCTGGAAAAACTCAGCAGGTCTGGCAGCATCGGCGGAGAAGAAAAGAGTTTAGGTCGTGAGCTCCCTCCCCCATCCCCACCCCCTTTCTGTTTCCCCCTTCCTTTTTTTTCCAATAAATTATAAAGATTTTCCTTTTCCCACCTATTTCCATTATATTAAAAAAAACCCCACTAGAGCTATACCTTGAGTGCCCTACCATCCATTCTTAATTAGCACATTCGTTTAGATAATATCACCAACTTTAACTTTAACACCTATGTGTTCTATTGTACTATTGTCGTTGACATCTTTTGATGATCTGCTTCTATCACTGCTTGTTTGTCCCTACAACCACACCCCCACCTCTCTCTCTCTCTATCTCTCCGCCCCCCACACACACACCTTAAACCAGCTTACATTTCAACTCTTTCTTGGACTCAAACTCAAGTTCTGTCGAAGGGTCATGAGGACTCGAAACGTCAACTCTTTTCTTCTCCGCCGATGCTGCCAGACCTGCTGAGTTTTTCCAGGTAATTCTGTTTTTGAAGTGGTTCTTATTGTCAGCATCATTTGATTGGAAACTGATCCAAGAGCTGAAACAGAAACTACTGCTCCTGTATCTTACTGTTCAATATCTTGACTATACTGTTTGTTTCTGTAACTGATTCCTTCTACACCTGAATTTGTTTGATAGTTTAGCTTATGTACTGACCTGCATGAGTGATATTATCTATCTCCTGAAGTGATGTGGGACATGCTTACCATAGGAAGGACAAACTTGTCTTAGACGAGTGCAACAGATGTTCATTAGATTGATTCCTGTGATGAAAGGGGTATCTTACAAAGAGAGATTGAGTAGAATGGGCCTATATTCTATACAGATTAGAATAATGAGAGGTGATCGCATTGAAACGTATAAGGTTCTGAGAGGGTTTGACTGGGTAGGTGCTGAAATTTTGCTTCTCAAGGTTGGACAGTCTAGTACTGGGGCTCATTATCCTAAGCCAATGGGAGATGAGAAGTTTGTCCACTCAGGATAAGGAATCTTTGAAATTCTCTACTCCAGAGTGCTGTGGATTGATAAACTTATTCAAGGTGGAGATTGTTAGATTTTTTTGGGCACTAAGAAATTTGGGAATAGGGCAAAAAAGTAGAGTTGTAGCCATAATCTTATGGAAAGGCAGAGCAGACTCAATGTGCCATATGGCCTCCTCCTGCTCTGATTTATGTTCTTTCTAAAAGAGAAATGTTTGCTCTGCAGCATGTTATACATATGGTCAAGTTACAAATTGTAGGGAATGTGGGCTTATTGATAGAAAAGGCTTCTTTGGAGATAGGAGGAGTAAGCCCTTCAGCGCATCAAGCCTGCTAACCCATTCAATACAATCATGGCTGATCATCCACTTCAACGCCTTTTTCCCACTCTATCCCTATATCCCTTTATGTCATTGGTATTTAGAAATCTAAATCTAAATCTAAATCTAGACAATCTCTACGTTAAACTTACTCAATGACTGAGCTTCCACAGTCCTCTGGCATAGAGAATTCCAAAGATTCACAACCCTCTGAGTAAAAATATTTCTCCTCATCTCAGTTCTAAGTGGCTTCCCCTTATTTTGAAATAGTGTCCCCGGGCTCTAGACTCCGCAAACAGGGGGAAACATCTTACCTGCATCTACTGTCTATCCCTTTAAGCATTTTGTAGGTTTCAATGAGATCACCTCTCATTCTTCAAAACTCTAGAGAATATAGGCTCAGTTTCCCCAATTTCTCTTCATAGGATAGTCCCGCCATCCCAGGAACAAGTCTGGTGAACATCTGCTGCACTCCCTCTATGGCAATTATATCTTTCCTAAGGTAAGGAGACCATTACTCCAAGTGTGGTCTAACCAAGGTTCTACACAATTGAAGCAAGACTTTGCTACTCCTGTACTCAGATCCTCTTGCAAAAAAGGCTAACACACCATTAGCCCACCTAATTGCCTGCTGCACTCACATTTTAGCTTTCAGTGACTTATGGACGAGGACACCCAGGTCCCTTTGTACATCCAACTTTCTAATCTCTTACCATTTAAGAAATATCCTGCACAACTATTCCTCCTACCAAAGTGGATAACCTCACGTTTTTCCATGTTATATTCCATCTGCCATATTCTTGCCCACGTCACTAAGTCTGTCCAAGTCTCCTTTAGGCCACTTTGCATCTTCCTCACAATACACATTCCCACCTAGCTTTGTGTCATCCGTGAACTTGGAAACATTGGGCTGTAACTTCCAACTAGTGGAAGGAGTTAGAAGAAATAAATACCTGCTTACCTGGTCTTGAAAATGAATCAGTTCACCAGAGTTGCTTGTGCCAGCACCGAAAGACTCCTCACAGACCCCAGCAAAGTGTACCTCCAGCATACTCAAGGAGGCCACATTCCCATTTTTTACAGCACTTGCTGCTGTAAAGCAGATAAGTTTAAAGGGCGAGGGACATTGACAGGCCAATGAGAAGGTATGCGTCTAAGGTAAGTAGATAGGAGTTTTGGAGGGGGGTGGTATCTGGGGGCTGTCTAGGGAGTGGGCTGCAGGTTCGGTGTGGTGGGGGGGGTGGTTGGTCGGAGATTGGGTGGGGGGTTGGTGGGGGGGGGGGGGGGTACAAGGTCCAGGCAGCCGGAGAGGGACAGGGGCAGATGTCAGTGGAGGTCCAGGGGGCAAGAGGCGGAGGTTCGTCAGAGGGGTCGGGCAGTCGTGGGGTGGGGGGGGGTCCCAGGTGAGCAGGTGGGGGTTGTTGTCAGGGGTGGAGGTCAGCCGGAGGTCCAGGAGGGCTGTGGATGTGTCGGAGGTCAGAGGGATGGGGTGAGTCCTTTGGGTTCAGTCTGGGTCTTTACAATAGTTACCCAGGAGTTAGAAGAGGTTATAATTCTTCTAACTTTTTCCAGGTAACTACTGGTATAACCCTAGAGGAACTATCTTCATTTTCAGATGGTTCCCAACACAGCGCAATTGTCCAGAGGAAGTGTGCACTTACACACTTTGTAAACCCTTACCTGGGAACTTCTCAGAGGGATTTCCCCAGCGCATCTGCATCGGCTGCACACTGCCATTTTACATGGGCGGGCCAGTTAATGTCCGCCGAGCATGACGCACAGCCAGTGGTGCTCAGTGCTTCCTATGCGGGCGGGCGGGGGGGTGGGGGGTTAAGGAGGGAGAGTCGGGACTCGCACACGAAAAAGTGCAGCGATCTCCCTGAGGCAGCTCTGTTCCTCAGGGAGATTAAGTTGAAATTAAAATAATTAAATAAAGCATTTAAAAAGTTATCTAAACATGTCCCCTCATGCGCCCATGGATGATGTTTCCTGAAAAACACAATGCTTGGGCTCTTCACCTGCCACTAACCTTAAGGTTGGACGGGCAGCGTCACTAATGAGCTTGATTTCTTTTTTAATGGCCTTAATAGGCTGTTGACAGTTTGGCCAGCGTGTGCCCGCCGAATGAAAGATCTAAATGACGCGTGATGACGTCTGGACGCACGACATCATCTCAAATTATTTTGTGCGTCGGCGTGTCAGGCCCGCCCATGGCAAAATTCTGGGCCATATGTTTTAATTTTGCTAACCATCCTCCTGTATCTTTATCAGAAAGCCTTCTGAAAATCCAAGCACATTATGTCCACCTACCCCCCTTTATCAATTCTGTTAGTAACATCCTCAAAAATCTCCAACAGGTTCGTCAAACATGATTTCTCATTCATAAATCATTTTGACTATACCCAATCAAATCATTATTATCCAAATGTCCATTTATCAGATCCTTCACAATGGATTCTAGCATTTTCCCTGCTTGTGATGTATGATTAACAGGTCTGTAGTTCCCTTTCTCTCTCTCCCTCCATTCTTAAATAGTGGGGTGACATTTGCTACCTCCCAATCTGCAGGAACCGCTCCAGAATCTATGGACTTTTGGAAGATGTTCATCAATGCATCCACTATTTCCACCATCTCTTTCAACACTCTGGGATGTAGAATATCAGGACCCGGGAACTTCAGTCCCATTAATTTCTCTAATACAACCTTCTTACTAATTGCATTGAGAGCAACCACTGAGAGCAAGCCCAAATATTTTCTGCAGAGGTCAAAGGTTGCACAATAAAACATTGTGGCATGATATCAACTAAAGACATTATGTCCAAAATTAATCCAAACTAAGAGCGGTAAAAAAAAAGCTAGTGGCAATGATTGATACATTGGCAGAGTCTAGGACACACTCTGTTACCATGTCTCTCAAACTCACCAGTAGGTTTTATCATATGCTGCACTAAATCCTGAAGAGGGTTAATGACAGCAAACACAGTGCAACATCAAAACCCTGCAAATTCGAGGCCATCACAATTAAATAATTGAGCATAAGGGCAAAGATGATGATGTCTGGTCAAATGGATCTGTAACCGTGTAAGGGACAATATGATGCTGCACAGTACCATGTGCAAGATCATGTATAAATGTTCGACACTGCAAGATGTCTTTATAAAAAGCAAATCTTCCAGTGGATCAAGGCTCTATGGAGCTGTTTAAATAATTTCACATGGAATTCAGGGCGACCTATAATGTTTGAAAGACAGAGGACTCAAGACAACATTAAATTGGAGCTAGACCAATCAGGAGCAATATCAGGAAGCAGTTTTTGCCACACAAAAGGTAACAGAAATCTAGAATTCTCTCTGCCAAAAGGCTGTGGATGGTAAGACAATTGGAGCTTTCAAGACAGAGAAATATAGATTGTTAGGGATACGGAGCAACTGCAGAAATGTGGAATTGAGATGTAGACAAGGCATGATATAACTGAATGGTGGAACAGGTCTGAGGGGGTTGAATGGCCTATTATTGTTCCTAACCAACATAGCCTTGCATCTGTCTGGCCAATGATATTAATAAATGCACCAATAAGAAGTTTGTGCCTATCCATGGTACTAGCAAGCAAACATCAGACTGCATAAAGGAGCATATATCAAACTAGTGTTTCTTTTAATTGTCCTGGTAGGTTAAAAGAATTGCTCTAACTTTAAAGTGTATGGAATGGATTTCTATATGAAATGTGCCCATACAGATTTAACTTCCAATTATTTAAATATATTGCTCCTTCAATATCTGTTTTCAGATGGGGACTGTTTACCATAACAATAAACTGAACTGTACCCAACTTGCACTACTTCGCTCATTTTTGCCAAAGCCGAAATGAAAAACATATTCAGCTTCAGTCAACATCTTTGATTGTCTTCAGATCCACACATCTGAAAACTGCAGGCGTTCTTAACTTGGCTCTTCATTGTGCATAAATAACGGATGACTACTTTTAAAAAGTGCATTCTATCAGCATGCTATAGCCACAAGTATGGCATTACAGCTGTGGTTAGCAAATAAAATGTAAAGGTAAAATAGTTCCCAAGTAAATTTTGTTGGAATAGAAAACTGGCAGTGAAAAGCACTGAATTTTTGAAAACAATTATGCTGGTTCACAGCTTTGCTATAAGAAGGGTAGCATTTTAGGCACAATGTAAAAATCTAGTAACTGATCAAAATCAAAAATAGACAAGGCTTGAGCATATCGGAGTTCCAAAATACTTTAAAAGTCACAGGGCACTATTTTACAATTGCATGGAGGACAGTTCCCAATCTCTGTTACGATGGTGTGGGAAAGTGCTAAATGGAGCCCATAAACAAGACCACTATTAATTCATACTGTCTCAGCCATGGAATGCACATAAAAAGTAAAACACGTCATCCAAATTGTTTTTATTTATCTGCTTGCAACATAATTCATTTTGTGTGTGAAATGACATCAGCAAATCCTACGCAAGGTGGCAAAATTCACTGGCATTTTGCAGACATCATGAGCTCAGTTATTAAACTTTAACAATAATCCTCCGACAGCAGAAAGCTGGGCATTAAATATGCAAATAAGTATCAGGTATTTTATATGCTAATGTAGGCTAGAGAACTGTATTTCTGTTGCTAATTCCCTGCAAAACTAATGTGTTCCAAGCAAACTAATTACAAAATATAATGCTAACCTGTCAGTTTTGAGGTATCTTATGCACAATATCACTGAAATAATTCCAAACCTGTTTCACTTTGCACAACAATGGCATTCCACCAACTGCAACCAACACAATTAGAAATGCGGCTTCAGGAACAATAATTTCATACTCAACAATTTAATCCTCTCCCAACTAGCACTTTGATATCTCCCTGCTGCACCACCAGTTTCTGGAAAGGTCAGAGCACAGAATGGAACAGATCTACAGGATTTCCTTAAGCTTGGGCTTCACCTATGTTTTTATTCTTCTAATGAGAATTTGCAGTGCAAATAGCTACAAGGATGAGAATGAAAACTAAAAACATTTTTGCACCTTTTGACAGGAAGCACGCACGAGAAAGTCTAAAACAGTTAAATTTTGAATCATAACATTTGATGTAACGCTCATAAATCAAGTTCATTTGATCCATCCTGCTTTTATGCTGGCTCTACAAGAGCTAACCACGCAGTCCTCTTCCCTTTCCCTGAAACTTACCTTTTCTTCTCCAAATACTTTTCAATTTCCTTTTCAAAATGTATAGCAGATTTTGCTTCCACCACTCTTTCTGGTTAGGCATTCCATAACAACTCTCTGCATTAAAAAAGATCCTAACCTCCCCCTTCGTTTTTTTGATAATCTCATACCATCTCATTGCTACGTCACTGACTAGTGGAAGTAGTCTCTCTCTATTTACCTTAAGAAAACCCTATATGATTGTGAACTTAGCCAAGCCATAAGACGTAGGAGCAGAAGTAGGCCATTTGGACCATCAAGTCTGCTCCGCCATTCAATGAGATTATGGCTGATATTATAATCTTCAACTCCCCTTTCCTGCCTTTTCCCCATAACCCTTGATTCCCTTACTGGTTAAAAATCTGTCAATTTCAGTCTTGAATATACTTAAGGACTCAGCCTCTACAGCCCTTTGTGGTAAACAACTCCACAGATTGACTACCCTCTGAGAGAAGAAATTCCTCCTCATTTCTGTTTAAAATGGGCACCCCCTTTGAGGTTATGCCCTGTGGTCCTAGACTCTCCCACAAGGGGAAACAGCCTCTCAGTGTCTACCCTGTCAAGCCCCCTAAGAATCTTATGTTTCAATAAGGTCTCTTCTCATTCTTCTAAACTCCGATGAGTACAGGCCTAACCAACTCAACCTCTCCTCATAAAAAAAATCCCTCCATACTCAGGATCAATCTAGTGAACTTTCTCTGGACTGCCTCTAATGCCAGTATATCTTTCCTTGGATAAGAGGACCAAAATTGTGGTCTAATTTGTGCCTTGTATAGTTTTAGCAAGACTTCCCTATTTTTATACTCCATTCCCTTTGAAATAAAGGCCAAAATTCCATTTGCCTTCCCTATTACTTGTTGAACTTGTATGATAGCTTTTTCGGATTCATGCACAAGGACTTCCAAATGCCTCTGTGCTGTAGCCTTCTTCAGTCTTTCTCCATTTAAATAATACTCAGCTCCTCTATTCTTCCTGCCAAAATGCATAACCTCACGTTTTCCTACATTATATTCCATCCGCCAAGTTTTTGCCCACTCACTTAACCTGTCTATATCCCTCTGTAGACTCTTTGTGTCATCCTCACCACTTGCCTTCTCATCTATTTTTGTGTCACCTGCAAACTTGACGATAGTACATTCACTTCCCTCATCTAAGTCATTAAGATATATTGTAAATAATTGAGGCCCCAGCACTGATCCCTGTGGCACTCCACTAGTTACAGGTTGCCTTCCCAAAAATGCCCCCATTATCCCAACTCTCTGTCTCCTATTAGTTAGCCAATCCTCTATCCACACTAATATACTACTCCCAACACCATGGGCTCTTATCTTATTAAGTAGCCTTATGTGCGGTAACTTATTGAACGCCTTTTGGAAATCCAAATATATTATGTCTACTGGTTCCCCTTTGTCTATCCTGCTTGCTACCTCCTCAAAGGATTCTAATAAATTTGTTAGGCATGATTTCCCCTTCGTGAAGCCATGCTGACTTTGCTTGATTAGATTATATATTTCCAAATGCTCTGCTTTTATATCATTTATAATAGACTTTGACATTTTCCCAGGAGGTCTCAAACTTCTCTGCTCGAATGAAAAGAATCACTCTCCTCAGAACTAAAATCCCACTTGGCTGGTATTATCCTGGAGAATCTCTTTAGCACTCTCAGTAAAGCCCAAACTCCAGGGATAACAATCTTAGCAATATCATTTACTGTTCTTCCCTATAGCTCCATACGGTCAGCAGTTTATGCTGAAAGGTTAACATACACAATCTGCTTTACTAAGCTGGCTCATTATCAGGCCAATTTTGAGATCAGCACAACCAGCCAAATTGCAAGCTTTGATTTTTGAACAGTTACACACTGACCAAGAACAACAATTTACAAATTAAACATTCGAAATAGCACCACAGTCAACATGGATTATAGTTGGAATGAAAGAAATATCAACCTTAAATTAGAAAAGTTTCAACGGCAACAAGACATGTCTAGAGGGCTGGCAGCTGCTCACTACACAAATTGGAGGGTTAATACATCTCGAGAAAACATAAACATAGAGTCAATTTGAAGTCAGTTAAAGGTACTGGACAATCCATTTTTTTCCCCAAATGCACTTCTCTAGCATCTTTCAGGACGTCCCAAAGTGACATTCAGCCAAATAAGTGTTACTAAAAAGTGTAGTCAGGTGTGAAATTGAGGGCCAGACAAAATGCGCACAGCAAGATCCCAATGTCGGTGATGGATGCTCACCATCAGCCCCAGCCCTCTGACACTTTTACCTGCCCACGAAGTTCTCCAGGACAGAGCTCTTGCCGGCGCTCTGGCCGCCCACCACTGCGATCTGCGGCAGGTCCAGGTTGCAGCTCTGGCCGATGGCGGAGAAGGCGTCCTGAAGGCGGTTAACCAGCGGGATCAGATCCTCCATCCCGCGGTTACCCATGGCGACCGGGATCCGCTCAACCCGACACTTAGAGCCGGGAGCGAGAGAGCCGGCGGTGCCTGTCCACTCGGCCCGCCTCCTCCCACACTCTCTCTCTCCCTCCCACACTCTCTCTCTCCCTCCCACACTCTCCCTCCTCTTTCCCACACTCTCCCTCTCCCTCCCACACTCTCTCTCTCCCTCCCACACTCTCCCTCCTCTTTCACACACTCTCCCTCCTCCTCCTCCCACTCTCCCTCCTCCTCCTCCCACTCTCCCTCCTCCTCCTCCCACACTCTCCCTCCTCTTTCCCACACTCTCCCTCTCCCTCCCACACTCTCTCTCTCCCTCCCACACTCTCCCTCCTCTTTCCCACACTCTCCCTCTCCCTCCCACACTCTCTCTCTCCCTCCCACACTCTCCCTCCTCTTTCACACACTCTCCCTCCCACACTCTCCCTCCTCTTTCCCACACTCTCTCTCTCCCTCCTCTTTCCCACACTCTCTCTCTCCCTCCCACACTCTCCCTCCTCCTCCTCCCACTCTCCCTCCTCCTCCTCCCACACTCTCCCTCCTCCTCCTCCCACACTCTCCCTCCTCTTTCACACACTCTCCCTCTCCCTCCTCCCCCTCCCACACTCTCCCTCCTCCCCCTCCCACACTCTCCCTCCTCTTTCACACACTCTCCCTCTCCCTCCCACACTCTCTCTCTCCCTCCCACACTCTCCCTCCTCTTTCACACACTCTCCCTCCCACACTCTCCCTCCTCTTTCACACACTCTCTCTCTCCCTCCCACACTCTCCCTCCTCTTCCCACCTCTCTCTCCCTCCCACACTCTCCCTCCTCCTCCTCCCACTCTCCCTCCTCCTCCTCCCACACTCTCCCTCCTCCTCCTCCCACACTCTCCCTCCTCCTCCTCCCACACTCTCCCTCCTCCTCCTCCCACACTCTCCCTCTCCCTCCTCCCCCTCCCACACTCTCCCTCCTCCCCCTCCCACACTCTCCCTCCTCTTTCACACACTCTCCCTCTCCCTCCCACACTCTCCCTCCTCTTTCACACACTCTCCCTCTCCCTCCTCCCCCTCCCACACTCTCCCTCCTCTTTCACACACTCTCCCTCCCACACTCTCCCTCCTCTTTCACACACTCTCCCTCCTCCCCCTCCCACACTCTCCCTCCTCTTTCACACACTCTCCCTCTCCCTCCTCCCCCTCCCACACTCTCCCTCCTCTTTCACACACACTCCCTCTCCCTCCTCCCCCTCCCACACTCTCCCTCCTCTTTCACACACTCTCCCTCTCCCTCCCACACTCTCCCTCCTCCCCCCACACTCTCCCTCCTCCCCCACACTCTCCCTCCTCCCCCCACACTCTCCCTCTCCCTCCTCCCCCCACACTCTCCCTCCTCCCCCACACTCTCCCTCCTCCCCCCACACTCTCCCTCCTCCCCCCACACTCTCCCTCCTCCCCCACACTCTCCCTCCTCCCCCACACTCTCCCTCTCCCTCCTCCCCCCACTCTCCCTCCTCCTCCTCCCACTCTCCCTCCTCCTCCTCCTCCCACTCTCCCTCCTCCTCCCACTCTCCCTCCTCCTCCTCCCACACTCTCCCTCCTCTTTCACACACTCTCCCTCTCCCTCCTCCTCCCACACTCTCTCTCTCCCTCTTTCCTTTTTCTCCCACGCCGTCCCTCTCACACTCTCCCTCTCTCCCCTTCTCTTTCTCACACTTTCCTCTTTCCAGTTTGTTTTCTCTCCCTTCTTTGGGCAACCCCTAACGGTCCGACTCCGCGCAGCCGCAGTGCGCCCCCACTGCAGCCTCCCCTCTGCAGGCGGGAGCAATGGGAAGACGTGGGCAGCTATTTCACACACCAAAAATCACAACGGACGCTACTTTGTACACTAAGTGATTGTGCACATTGTGCAAAATAATTGTGCTTCACAGCGTGCAGGATAAGTTAGATTGTGCAAAAGGACTGTGCTTTACAATCTAATTTATTCTGCACACTGTAAGGCAAAGTTATTTTGTACAATCCAACTTATTCTACACACTGTAAAGCAGTTATTTTGCATAATGTAACCGCAATTACTTCGCACACTATAACCACAATGAGTATCTTATATGATTTTTAAACAAAATATTAAACAATTGACCAGTTCTTTAAAAAGTGTAGTAATTGCATTCCCATCTATCGTAGAAGTCAACAATTCTGTGGGTTATGAATATTTCATTTGCACAATGTGACAGTGACACGATTGATACAGATTTCAATATTCTGGGACTTACTCCTCGACAAAGTTCCAGTGTCTGATTGAAAGTGGTTCAACCCATCAGTGCAGCGATGATCAAGACTGGCGCATACCCATCTCCCAAAGTGCACAACATCATCCCATTCATTTCATGGTAAAGGTAAAGATTATTCTTACTTTTAAAAAATGCTTGCCTGAGATATCATTTCGTTTCCAGGGTCTTTCCAGGGCAGACTTTTCCTCCGTTATTTTAAAATGTCCCCTTGTTCCCCCCAAAAAGATCAGATGCTTTCTTCATGGCATATACAGTTAAAACGAAGTCGCCGGGTTAAGCGTAAACCGCATGCTTTGGGGTTTGCCTTTCATGTGGACTTGCCTCATCTGTAAGAAATGCCATCGTATCTGTTATCACAGGCCCAGGAGGATGGTGGTTTGGATCGTTTCAATTGTGCCACGTGTTAAAGTATTTGAGTGTTATGGTTATAGCAAATGCATTGGTCGCCATGAAATTAACTGCATACACTCGTTTTTGCTTTGAAACTGACGATGTGTTGCATTAATCTGAAATAACATCTATTCTGTATACAAAAAAATTTGCCAAAAAATGCGGAGACGATTATGAAATTGCAGCAGTTTACGACCGCCCCCCAACCCCAAAGCCCTTCAATGAACTTCTAATTACTCTAAAGTGTGCAGCACATTGTAAGCTTTCCATACTTTTCCATGGTACAGGAGAAACTATTTCGAAAGAATGGTGCAACATCGCAGTTTATCTTAAAGCGTAGTTATTACATGACAGCAAGGTGCTTCGAAGAATACGGCCAATCCTTTATGCTTACAACATAAATTCGTTTCTAAAAGCGGACTTTTAATCCAAAATCAATGTAGAGGGAGCACTTCGCTTCCAATGTTTTCTCTTAAGAAAGCACCAGGAGGTCTACCATATTGGTATTCCTGGCTGGAAGTGACATGCAATAGCCAGCTCTTATTTACTGGTAACATTCCTGGCCGCTAATTGTCTTGGCCAGAAATGCCCCTCATACAAGGCAAGTTTTACATTCCCCACTGGCCTGCATCTGGATCCCGAGTAGGAGGCTGACCCAGTCCCCTTAGGAACGAGGATACAATTTTTTTTTCATGATTCCATTATGACCCTGTATTGGAGATTCCATGAAGACTTTGGAGGACAAACAATTTTAAGATCAAAGATGAAGAGTTTTGAGGAGGATCATGTGAAACTAGTCATGAGAGATACTAATTTGATGATTAACATAGGGCACAGTATGACTTTGTATGTTCAAATCATTGAAAAGAAACTTTCAACCACCAATTTCAGAATATTAAATTTATATTCAGCTCTCTTGCTCACACGCAATGCTTGAATCTAGACAAAGAATTCCTATAAAGCATACATTTGTTTTCCTTCCAAGAAAAGGCACTTCAGTTGACTAATATTTCCCAGTTTGGTGTTTCAATTCATTTCAATAGCAGATCTTCAACAAGGTTAATGGGATTTTAGTACTCCAAAGTCCAAACCACAAACTAAGCATTCTATGCACGACAGTAGGCAACCCTGGTAGTCTATCATAACTGCCATCTGACAGTGTAAATAATTCCCCCTCCTCAGGTACTGTCCCCTCCACTTTCAAAACTACCCTCAAGCTCCTGTCGTTGCAAACAACTACATCTCCAGTATCCCAATAATCATCCCCATCATTTGAAAAGGGCCCATTTTTACACATCTAAACTAGCTAACAATTAATTCTGGTATGTTTATCCATAAGCCACAGCATACCTTTATATACACAATATCTGGAGAAGTAGGTCGTAACCAATTTAATTCGCAGCTCCATTGACCAACCCGGAGTCAAGGCTAACTTTCTAACAACCAAATTTGATTTTTTTTTATTATCAGGTAAGGGTATCGAGGGATATGGCAGATAAATGGAGTTGAGGCACAGATCAGCCAATGATTGAACAGGTTCAAAGAGCTGTATGGCCTACTCCTATTGCTGAGAAACAGGAACAAATAGATGAAATATATTCAGGGTCATCATCAACAAAGGCTGCCATCAAGGCAGGGCAAGTCAACCTAGTGTTACGACCGCTGTACATCAGATGGTGATGTTTTAAACTGTCCCCTTCAATAAGGTAAAATGGAGTTTGGAGAGGGTCAGTTCAAAACTTATTTAAAGTAAAGTGCAAGTTTTAACACATGAACACAAAAGGAGGAGGCAGCTGGTCTAGTTGCACACAGACTCTCAGATTCCCAGTCAGTCAGACAGAGAGATTTGGAAGAAGTTCAAAAACAGGTGTGGCTTTGCCAAGCAGAGGAAAAGGAGTGTTTTTGTGTTAATCACCATGGATTCCCTGTTTGAGGAGATGAGGCTTGTGCAAAATTAAAGATGAAGGAGTCGTCAGAGGATGCCTTGCTACTGGAAGTCTACTCGATTATGCTCAGAAGACTGAGTGATGGCACTTTTTAAAAAGGGGCACTGCAAGATTCATCCTGGTGGGTCAGGAAGAAGAGATCCTGTTGAAGCTGGGAGGAGTTTGGGATTTCAATGTTTCAATGCAGCGTTGAGTTTTTGGTTGAGTTAAGAAGTCAGCGAGGAGCACCTTCTCTGTAGTTTAGTGTATTGGTTGCCTACTAAGTAATGTTTATATGATATTGATTTTAGTTTGTTTATTACTGTAAAATTCTTAAAACATGAACTCTTGTGATTCTTTGCATCGGGACATTCACATCTCTTTTTAAAAGTCATTGGTCTCTACAGGGATTGTAACACTAGGCTTAAGTAATTGATTAGGTTTCGTGGAACAGGGCAATCCAAATAATTTTTCCTCCCTAATAAAAGGGTTAGTGTGACATAATTTTTTTGTTGTTTATGATTAGATGTGAATTGCTAAAATTGTTACTTGATTCATTAAGCTGCTTTATTTTACAATGAGTAATGATTTGTACCCAGCATTGTCCCATTAAACTGTTAATTAATCTGTCTTTCAAAAGACTGGTGAAGCCATACAAGGATTACAACCTCCACATAATTTAACAAAAAGGTTTAATCGTAATAACCTTCAAGTTAAGCTATCCAAATGTCAGGTAGTGAAAGTAAATGCAGTATCATGAGATACCAGTAAAACTGACCCAAGACAACATCTAAAAGCAGATCCAAAATTTATAACAGCCAGGATTAACCACTGGCCATGAAACGGTTACTGGAACAGTCTAATCTACAATTTATAGTAACAGTTCCACTTTGACCCAACAGATCAAGGTAAACCAGAAGACAATTTAGGATATTTTCACACAAATATCTTCAAGATATTTTCAACAAGACACATTGGCTTAGGCCTTCTGGTCCCATTCCACTGGTTTTCTAGCTAATCTAGGCCAGGCAGGCCAGGAATATGTGCAGGGCCATGCTTCGCTCTGTCCCTGCCTCTACCATGTCCCCAATCCTGGCATCATAAAATGTGGCAAATGGGTAAAAATCTCAAATACAGGCAGATTCAAGATCAGTGAGCTTGTCCACGAGCAGGGGAGAGACCTCATCCTGAGTGAGACACAGCCAGAGTGAGTGTGGGTATTGGCAATTTGATGCACAGTGGGAATTCAGTGCAGAAGGGAAGAGGTGCTCTTTGCATTTTTCTTTACTATCCAACTTCTTAAATCTTCAGAGAGTGGTCTTGCCCTGCTGCAGCAGTAGAGGCTACAAGAGAGAGAGATGACTGGTAAGTAGTGGGTAAGGTCGGCTAAGTATTTACTACTTTTATCACTTATAGTTTAAGGTCTTTTTTGTGGTTTATAGTTTGGATATTCTGTAGTAACTAGGATCAGGAAAGAAGGGCCCTAGAGTAATTGATCTAAAAGGTTTAATTTAAATGGATAAGTCATGGCAGGAAAGTTCAAAGCTGTGGTGTGCTCCTCGTGCTCCATGTGGGAAGCCAGGAACATTTCCAGTGCCCGGACCAGCATGTGTGCAGGAAGTGTGTCCAGCTGCAGCTCCTGGAAGCTTGGGTTTCAGAGCTGGAACAGCAGCTGGAGACACTGTGGAGCACCTGTGAGTCTGAGAGCATCGTAGCTAGCGTGTTTAGAGAGGTGGTCACACCGCAGCTGAAGGGATTCCAGAAAGGAAGGGAATGGGTGACCACCAGGCAGAGAAACAGGCAGGTAGTTCAGGAGTCCCCTGGGGTCTCCTTCGCAAATCTGTGTTCCATTTTGGAGGCTGATGAGGGCACTGGTTCCTCCAGGGAGTGCAGACAGAGCCAAGCTTCTGGCACCAAAAGCAGCCGGTCTGTACAGGAGGGGAGGAAGAGAGGAGGAGCAATATTAATAGAGGATTCTATAGTCAGGGGAACAGATAGGCACTACTGTGGCCGTCAGCATGACTCCAGGATGGTGTGTTGCCTCCCTGGTGTCAGGGTCCGGGATGTCACTGAACAACTGCAGGGCATCCTGAAGGGGAGGGTGATAAGGCAGAGGTCATGTTACATGCTGGTACTAATGACATAGGTAGAAAGAGGGATGAGGTCTTGCATCAAGAATTCAGGGAGTTAGGCAGTAGACTGAAAAGCAGGACCTCTCAGGTTGTAATATCTGGATTACTCCCAGTGCCATGTGCTACCGAGCACAGAAATAGGAGCATAGCGCAGATGAATACGTGGCTTAAGAGTTGGTGCAGGAGGGAGGGTTTTAGATTCCTGAATCACTGGGACCGTTTCTGGGGAAGGTGGGACCTGTACAACCGGGACGGTCTACATCTGAACCAGAGCAGGACTAACATCCTTGCGGGCAGGTTTGCTAGTGCTGTTGAGAGGAGTTTAAACTAATTCAGCAGGGGGAGGGGACACAGAATGTTAGCAGAATAGGGACACACCATAATACAGTAAAAAAATCAAGTCAGAGGGTGTACAGCTGCATTAAGTTTCAAGGGAGTAAGGGAAGACTGGATGGCCTCTATTTTAATGCCAGGAGTATTACAGGTAAAATGGATGAGTTAAGGGTGTGGATTGACATGTGGAATTGTGATATAGTAGCCATCACATAGACGTGGTTGAGGGAGGGGCAGGATTGGCAGCTCAACATTCCGGGATATAGAACCTTCAGGCGAGACAGGGGAGGGGGTAAAAGAGGAGGAGGCATTGCATTTTTAGTTAAGGAGTCAGTTACTGCAGTAAGGGGAGATATCTTGGAGGGGGCTTCAAATGAAGCTTTGTGGGTAGAGCTTAAGAATAAAAAAGGGGCAGCCACATTGTTAGGTGTTTATTATAGACCCCCAGATGGTCAATGGGAAATTGAGGAGCAAATATGTGCACAGTTCACTGAGATGTGTAAAAACAATAATAATAGGATAATTATATTAGGTGATTTCAACTTTTCCAACATTAATTGGGATAGACATAGAGTTAAGGGCTTGGGTGGAGTGGATTTCTTGAAATGTGTACAGGAGAGCTTTTTAGGTCAATATGTAGAGGGTCCAACAAGGGACGGCGCAGTGCTGGACCTAATTTTGGGGAATGAAGCCAGACAGATGGCTGAGGTGATGGTGGGGTAGCATTTTAGTGATACCACAACATGGTACAATTTAAGCTTGTATGAACAAAGAAATAAACAAGTTGCAAGAAAATGTTTTGGATTGGGGGAGAGCGGATTATAGGAAAATAAGGCAGGATCTGGCAAAGGTAGACTGGAAACAGCTACTTGTGGGGAAATCTGCAGAACAGCAGTGGGGGGGGGGGGTGTTCAAAAAGGAGATGGGGAGGGTACAGGGTCCCTATATTCCCTCTCGAGTGATAGGAAGGAGTATCATGCTCAGAGAACCATGGATGACCAGAGATATTCAGGATACGATGAGAAAGAAAAGAGAGGCTTTTAGCAGGTACAAGGGAAGCAAATCAGCGGAGGCATTAGTGGAGTACAGAAAGTGCAGGGCGAAGCTTAAGAAAGCAATTTGGAGAGCAAAGAGGGGATATGACAAAGCTCTGGCTGGTAAAAGTAGGGAAAATCCCAAGATATGCTATTTCAATGGGAAGAGGATAACCAGGGAAAGAGTAGAGCCCATGAGGGACCAAGGGGGCAATCTATGGGTGGAGCCAGAGGACATCGGTAGAGTGTTGAACAAATACTTCACATCCGTCTTCACCCAAGAGAATGAGGATGAATGTATGAAACTCAGGGAGAGAGACTGAGAGGTTCTTGAGCAAATTGATATAGGGAGTGACAAGGTATTGGAGGTGTTGGCAGGCTTAAAATTTGCTAAATCTCCAGTTCTGCATGATTTGTGTTCCAGAATGCTTAGGAAGGCAAGGGAAGAGATCGCAGGGGCTCTGACCCAAATTTTTAATTCCTCTCTGGCCACGAGGGAGGTGCCAGAGGACTGGAGAACAGCTAAGGTGGTTCCGTTATTTAAGAAGGGTTGTAGAGATAAGTGAGGGAACTATAGACTAGTGAGTCTCACGTCAGTGGTAGGGAAACTATTGGAGAAAATTCTGAAGGAGAGAATCTATCTCCACTTGGAGAGGCAAGGTTTGATCAGGGATAGTCAGCATGGCTTTGTCAGAGGGAAGTCATGCCTAACAAGTTTGGTTGAATATTTTGAGGAAGTGACCAGGTATGTAGATGAGGGTAGTGCAGTTGATGGAGTTTATATGGATTTCAGCAAAGCCTTTGACAAGATCCCACATGGGAGACTTATAAAGAAGGCAAATGCACATGGGATACAGGGTAATTTGACAAGGTGGATTCAAAATTGGCTTTGTTGTAAGAGACAGAGGGTGATGACAGAAGACTGCTTTAGTGATTGGAAGCTAGTGTCCAGTGGCGAAACACAGGGATCTGTGCTGGGTCCCCTACTATTCATCATTTATATAAACGACATAGATGACTACGTGGGGAGTAGGATTAGTAAGTTTGAGGATGACACAAAGATTGGTCGGGTGGTTAACAGTGATGTGGGTGCCTTGGGCTTCAGGAAGATGTAGACGGGATGGTCAAATGGGCAGATAAGTGGCAGATAGAATTTAACCCTGAAAAGTGTGAGGTGATACACTTTGGAAGGAGTAATTTGACAAGGAAGTATTCAATGAATGGCATGACACTTGGAAGTTCTGAGGAACAAAGGGACCTTGGCATGTGTGTCCATAGATCTCTGAAGGCAGAGGGGCATGTTAGTGGGGTGGTGAAAAAGGCATATGGGACACTTGCCTTTATCAATCAAGGCATAGATTACAAAAGTAGGGAGGTCATGTTGGAGTTGTATAGAACCTTGGTGAGGCCAGAGTTGGAGTACTGTGTGCAGTTCTGGTCGCCACATTATAGGAAGGATGTGATTGCACTGGAGAGGGTGTGGAGGAGATTCACCAGGATGTTGCCTGGGATGAAACATTTAAGTTATGAAGAGAGGTTGGATAGACTGGGGTTGTTTTCGTTGGAGCAGAGAAGACTGAGGGGCGACCTGATCAAGGTGTACAAGATTATGAGGGGCATGGACAGGGTGGATAGGAAGCAGCTGTTCCCCTTAGTTGAAAGGTCAGTCACGAGGGGACACAAATTCAAGGTGAGGGGCAGGAGGTTTAGGGGGGGATGTGAGGAAAAACTTTTTTACCCAAAGGGTGGTGACGGTCTGGAATGCACTGCCTGGGAGGGTGGTGGAGGCGGGTTGCCTCACATCCTTTAAAAAAGTACCTGGATGAGCACTTGGCACATCATAACATTCAAGGCTATGGGCCAAGTGCTGGTAAATGGGATTAGGTAGGTAGGTCAGGTGTTTATCATGTGTCAGTGCAGACTTGATGGGCTGAAGGGCCTCTTCTGCACTGAGATTCTGTGAAATGCCTCTAGGTTAAACAGTCATCACATTCCACCAGAGTCACCGCAAACAAAATTGTAAAGCCTGGGCCAGTGCTTCCTTGACAATTATTCCTACTTGTACGTAAACCTGACTTTAGTCTGAATATGCACCCTAATAAAGAGGCAGAACACAAAAAAAGTCAGACAAAACACTACCTTTTTCCCATTCAAGTATCATGAGTTTGCATTAACGATTGGTGTTCCTGCACCTTTTGCTGCGTTATCAACTGCTAAACATAGAATTTTATAGTCACTCATGAGTGGTGCAATCAGCCAATGGAGTGCACCAGTGAGATACATTACCTTGGAAATAAAATCTTCTACTGGTGTACCTTCTGTCACTCTCAGCCAACTCCTCATCTCCCTGCCCACCTTAAAGATGTGCATTTATTCAACACTTCATCACCTCCATCATCACAGGAAAATTACATTTTATTAACAAAAACTCACCACTTTAAACAATCTTGTCAGCATCAAAATGTTTACTTGCAAGACAATGTAAACCATACATGAGAGAGGAAAAAAAATGCTCAAATTACATATTTTCACAATATAATTTATTCAGAATAGAGCAAACAAAATAAACCCAAAATCAGTTCCTCCTGAAACAAAAGCTGCCACTTGTGATGCAATTGGAAAAACCTAAAGACATGTCTGTCCTATTAAGAAAGAAAAAACATTTAATTGAAATTTCCCTAAAGAAGACTGAAACTAACTTACAGGATTGACTTAAAGCAAAAGCAAATTTAAACATTGTAAATTCCACTGTGGAGCCTTAAAATGATCACCAAGTCCATCACCATTGTAATGGGGATATAATCATTAGAGACACATTGTTCTGTCATGTAAATCAACAATACCTTTAAATAAAAGCTTGTAAAACATTAGGAGCTACAGCACTAATTTCAGGTTTGTACTTTAAATATAAAAAATATTTACAGTACATAGGTCTTAAAATATGATTTTATCATAACCATTTGAGATCAGTTGTAATGCTGTAACCATCACTAAAGCAAAAATCAGCCAACTGGGCACTGATTTGGACTTAAAAACAAAAAACTGCGGATGCTGGAAATCCAAAACAAAAACAGAAACAGAAATACCTGGAAAAACTCAGCAGGTCTGGCAGCATCGGCAGAGAAGAGCACAGTTGACGTTTCGAGTCCTCATGACCCTTCAACAGAACTTCTGTTGAAGGGTCATGAGGACTCGAAATATTAACTGTGCTCTTCTCCGCCGATGCTGCCAGACCTGCTGAGTTTTTCCAGGTATTTCTGTTACTGATTTGGACTTTGTGGTCTGAGTGACTCAGTATGTATATAGCACCACTTGGAGCCAGTAAACCATCAAGAGTATATACCCTCACTGCCACCAGATTCCTGGTGATACTGGGAAATTGGAGTAATGTATTAAACACAAAGAACCAAAATGTACACCATTTCAAAATGAGTGTATAATTCTTTTTCCAACCAATCACTTAGGAATTTTGGAGTAAATGTTTTGTTCTTAAAGAAAACTGGAGACTTTCACAGCACTTCATAGATACCTGTAGCAATATATTAAGGCACACCCATTTAGTTTGGTTGAGAATATCATGATGAACATTTTAAGAAATAGGTCCACAGCTTCAGTGAATGGCATCAAAAGTCACCGCAAATAGTTAACAGAAATGGTACCCTACATACATCTAGTCTAAGAGTGTAGGAACCTTCACACAATTGTAACTGTCTTCAACATTTCTGCAAGTTTATAGGTTTGGTCCCAATGTTTGCCATGTTTCTTCAGAGTATTTTCCAGATTCTGACCTACTTCAAGAAGGTCTTTCGATCTAGCTTTAAGTTCCATGGTCAACTGGCAGTACAAAATTTCATTTACCTCACCCTCAATCTTCTGGAGATAAATAAGAGGGAATACCCCTTTGAGCGCTACCATTACCTTCTCTTTCAGTATACGGTCTCTGCAGACCAGATTCAGAATGAAGAGTCCTGAAACGTTGAAAATGAATGTACATTAAAATGCATACATGGATTCTCTCTTCCAGAGGTTTTATTTCACTTCTCAAATTCATCATGGTGACAAACTAGGTTCACATTGAGAGGAGGACACTATTCCAAGTCTGACACAGCACATAACTTCATACATAACTTCCCCGAAAGTAAGTATAGCATAAGCCAGATGCAGAATAAAATTCTCTTTGAGAATTCCTCAACCTGAGCCTTACAACACTTCCACCCCGCCACCACCCCTATCCACCCTTCCTCAAAATCAAATATAGTTCCTCTCTGTCATTCAAATTTCCATGTGGAAAGCATTCTCCCTCGGGCAAATAAATTAGTTTTGAGAAGGATCTTGAATGTGGAAAGGAGCATGAAGAGGCAGGGGGATTTAAGTATGGAATTCTAGAGTGCAAGATCCAGGTTTCTGAAGGTATTGCTGCCAATGGTGGCAATATACAAGGGGTCAGATAGCCAAAGCAACTAGGTGTGGGAGTGATAAGGTAGAGAGCTGGGGGTGATTGGGGATTGAGACGGAAGAGTCCATGAAGGGATTTAAAGATTAGAATGAGAATTTTAAATATGAACCTTTGGGTGACTGGGAGCTACTTCCAGGATGGAAAACAGAATTAGTGGCAAGATTTTGTGGCGGGGGCCAAAGACGACGGCTTCAGGTTGATCATTGTTTATTTGAAGGAAACTGCAGCTCATCCAGGACTAGGTACTGGGCAAGCACACTGACAATACAGAAGCTGTGCAGAGGTGGTGGGGAGGTAGAGCACAGAAGTATCAGCATACATGTGGAAGCTGATCCCATGTCTGCAGGTGATGTCATCAAGGGATACTATGTAGGTTAGAGAGTGGGTGGGGCAGGGAGGCAGGGAAAGTACTGAGGGAGCACTGCACTGACTGAGGTGCGGTCTTTCAGTTGAGACATTAAATATGGGTGGATAATGCTTCACTCATATTGTTTAATAGAGATGTTAGCCAGGACATCCTTGCTCTTCTCTGAATAGTGCCACCAGATCTTATACATCAATCTATATTTAATGTTTCAACTGAAAGATCGCATCTCAGTCACTGCAGCGCTCCCTTGGCACTCCTCTGAAATGTCAGTCAAGATTCAGTGAGCATATCCTGGTATGGGTTTGAACACAAGAAAATCTGGCTCAGAGACGAGCGTGCTCCCACTGAGGCAAAAGCTGGTTCAAGCAAGCACAACATTTTACCTCCAACCTGTAAAAACCTGATCTGCTGGGATGTTCATCCACATGAGCAAAACAATATAAACAGGGTCCAGGTTGTACTGCTCCTTTAAAGCCAAACAACAGAACCTCGCAATCATAAAAGGGGCTCACAAATAAAACTTCATCAACAAAGGTGCAGGCCGTGAGTTTTCATGTATACTACATGACCTGTTTTCTGGCAAAAAGGTACACAATGTGCCTGTCATACATAGGTATAGTTGGTCGCAACACAGATTTATTAAGTATTCGAAGGTATAGATCAATCACCTTGGGGTGCCAGAAGATTTCGTACTTTTAGTAGGAATACGTCATCTACAAAAGCTAGAGGAGGACAGCTCATTCCCAGGGTGGTGTCTTTGCTATCCACATCGAACATAATGACATCATAGGAGGCATTCCCTGCAGCAATGTAAGAAACACATTTTGATTTTAATTTTGATTTCAAATTCTGTCGAAGGGTCATGAGGACTCGAAACGTCAACTCTTTTCTTCTCCGCCGATGCTGCCAGACCTGCTGAGTTTTTACAGGTAATTCTGTTTTTGTTTTTGATTTTAATCAGCTTTTTTCTCTATGAACTCATTGACAGTGGCTACAGGATTTGGATTAATGGAAAATAGTAAGTACAGTCACCCATCAGAAAAATAAAAACTTTTGGCTTTATTGCTCAAAGTTCCAGATGTTTAAAATAGAACTTCCAGGTTTGAGGGCAGGGCAGTAACAATTAAACCAAAGAGATAAAGTGTTGCTGCAGATTATTTTGCATGTGAGTTTAGAAAGTGCACCAACAGGCAAAACTGCAGATGTTAAAATTTTAATGCACTTAGCAGTTTTATCCATTTGCAGTTTGGTTTTTTAAGTACGTATTTAGTACTGAACTTTGAAGTAGAGAAAAGGAAAACTACAATAGGCACACACGTTTTCTGCCAGTGAAAACATATGATAAAAACAAGCCCAGGAATGTCCTATTTATGTCCTAGATTTGCTGATGCAATAGACATGAGAAAGTTATGCTTGGCACAGCATGCCAGCTGGAGATCTGAATTAGAATACAAGGAGAAGGATGAGCTTTGCAGGACAGAAACGAGTAATGTTTTTCACTTAGGAAAATATGACATATAAAGGGATTAGTTTGAACAGAAGAACATTTAGTTAATCAGTAGATTTCGTTACTTTTAAATATGTCTTTGATTTGGATAAAAGTGGTCACAATCTGTGCATGTCTGAAAAGAAAGTCAGCAAAATGCAGGAGCATTCAGTGCACCATCTGCCCACCCTCCTCCATAAGGATCTTCAAACAAAGAAAAACATTACGGAATTTTAAAATACGCAAAATGGATCACACTGCGAGTAGAGCAACACTGAACGAAACAAAATGGAACCGAGCCGGTAGAAAAACAACTCTCCCATGCAAGTTTACAAGGATGACAGCAAATGCAGATGCTTTTGACAAGGAGTGTGCTGTTAATGAAAAATTTAAGCAGATGTCAAATGCTGATTCAAGACCAAGATTCTAAAACCCCCTGAGCTCTTCAGGCTATCACATAAAACAAAATAAGCAAGTATTCAGCCAGAAAAGTTGAAACAGGAATTAAGCAAAAGTTCAGTGAGTCTTTAATTCGGTGGGGGAGGAGTCAGGGAAAGAAAGCGAGCTAGAGGCAAATGATGAATGCTAAAGCAAATGTCCCCATGGACGAACAAATTAGGCATCATAGAAACCCTAGAAACCACTGAAGGAATTCAGCTGATCTCTCCAGCAACTGAGTCATCGATATAATCCCAAGAATAAAAAAATTCCTACAATAAAATAAACAAAACAACTCAATTTCATCATGTATGCTCTGCCCAAAGGCACATAGTAGTCTTTTCATATTTCTCTATCCTATGCCATTCTTTCCATTTGCCTATAACTGCCTTCAATTTTCAAGCCATCCAGCATTGATATTCTCTTCCTCTCCCTGTTCTTCCTTGAAATCTTCCATCCATAATGTCTCTAACAAGTTCATTTCCTCTTAAAATGTGCCCCACACAGTCTCTCCGCCTTTTCCCAATTGCGTTCAACAAATTTCTTTGTTCTTTTACTCTCCACATCACTTCATTTGTTATTTTTTCTTGTAATCCTTCTACTGTGCTTGTTACAAGTGTTTTGTCATCTGCAAATCTAACGGATGTTATAATTCGCCCCTCCTCCCAATCATAAGTTTCTGTGTCTTCAAATGCCTCTTTGATCATTACTTTTGCTTAGACATTGAAGAGGACTGGTGATAAGTAACACCCTTGTTGAACTCCTCTTCCAAGTACACATTGTTCCAACTCCCCGTTGGCTACTCTCACTGTTGCTGTTTGTCCCATGTACAGATTTCTTATGTGTCGTCTATCTCTCCAGTCTACTCCAATATCTTTCAGCATTGTCAAGAGTTTAATCTAGACAACCTGATCAAACAATTTTTCGAAATTTACAAAACAAACATATGGGCCAGGATTTTCCAGTCCTGCCCATGGCAGGAACAGGGTGGAAAATGTGGAGAGGCAGTCAAAAGTCTATTGACTTTTGGCAGGAATTTCCAGTCCAGCCTGAAAATCCCGGCCATAATTCCTGTCCAAACTCTAACCTGTGTTCACTCATTAATCTTATAATGCCAATTGCTTCTCTTGTCCCTCTTTCTCCCTGAAATCCAAACTGGTCATCTCCAATGTAGTTCCACATCTTCACACCCACTCTCTCTGTTATAATTCTCAACACAACTTTCAATATATGGGTAATCAGACTTATTGTATGTAAGTCAGAACGTGTCTTTGGCTTCTTCTTACAGTGATCATTATTGTCTGCAATGATGTCCTCTCACCATTCGCTCAATAAGTAAATATCTTTGCACAGCTTAGCAAACATTGATGTTAATTTTTTTCCAACGTTTTTAAGCAAATCGATAGGTATTTCGTCTAGTCCTACTGCTTTTCCAGTTTTTAATCTCATTTATTGCTGCCCTTAGCTCACTCTAGTACTTTTGGCTCAATGAAATGGATGTCAACATTACTGCCTTCTTCTAGCTCAATCATTTCGGATTTTTCATTTTTTGCATATTGTTCTTCAATATGATCCTTATTTCTTATTCATCAGTATTTGTTAATAAAACACTTTCCTTACTCTCTGTTACTGTTGTTTTCAGTTCTTTAAGTAACATGGACCTTCTTTGCTTTTGCATATAAGGCCTACCCTTCCTAGTCGATCCAATTCTTCGAATATATCACACTGCTCTTTTAACCATTGCTCTTGTGCCTTTTTTTATTTTTCTTCTTAACTCGTTATTCAAGTGTCTGTAAATCAGCCTTCTTCGGTATTGATATTCTTACATTTTCTCCTTTCTTCCATCCTTTACAACATTGCAGTCATAACCCATGTTTTCTTGATTTTTTTCTGCTCTTAAAAACCCTATGTTGTTTGCCCCTCCTTCCTTAACAGAGTCTCTTAATCTGTTTCCATTGCTGATTAGTGTTGGTGGTACCCTTATCTTTTCTACCAACACTTGGCCACATGATAAAGGATGCCACGCCATGCTAACTTGAGATGATCAGAGGGTGCTGAACTGTGTCAATTAATAAAATCCAAATTCTTTGCTAGTCAGAAGTGTGTGTGTGTGTGTGTGTGTGTATAAGTGTGTGCTTTTTTTTCTAAGAATGACTACTGGCCAAATCTGGTCATTAGCAAGGAACAGAGCAAGGAGCTTGAGGAAGGGAGTGCACAATGCTCTACAAGCATTGATCTCCTGGGTTTCTTACCACTGTCTGCGACTGTACAGATATAGTTCAATCCATCTGCCAGAATCACCTTCATTCGATCGTCTTGGGAAAACTCAAACCACGTGGTTGCCGCCTCCAACACCTCAGGGTCAATTTCAATTGCATCAACAGTCGATTGGGAGAAATAATCATGAATAAATGATGGAAGGCTGCCACCACCGAGGCCAACTACCAGCAGAGAAAAGGGAGTGTCTATGGGCAATACAAGAAAAGCAAAGCTTGGTCACCCCCATTCAGCTTTATGTGAGCAGCTAAAACATTTGGGTCAAGATCTGTAACATTTCACTCAAAATGGCAATTGCACTTTTGCATTTCACTCTTCAATAACCTGGGCACAACCAAAACAGCTTGCACTCAGATGACCTAAAAGGCACTTCACAGACATTACACAAGGAAAATAATGAGCCCAAGTTAGGATGGGAGGACAACCAAAATCTTAGAAAAGATATAAATTGATTTTTTTTTTGAAGGGGGAGAGAGAAATTGAGAGCTTACCAAGGAAATTCCAGGGCAGGGGTAGCTTTGCTGCCAAGTGATCAGACAAAATGCGCAAAAGGTCAGAGAAATGCAATTTTGCGGGAGGGTGATTTAGAACTGGATGAAGTTATCAAGTAAGAATGGGACAAGGCCATGGAGGGATTTGAAGCATTTTAGATTTTAAATCTCAGCAAGGTCAGGCATGATTGCCAAGCATAATTTATTGCAGTACAGGATGCATCCAGTATAGCCTTAGACAAGGTGGGGCATATGAAGAATTAAGGATAGAAGGTTAGCGGCAGTATGCACCCATAACAACTCTCAAGAAATTTAACATTGTCCAAGTCAGCAATTTGCTTGACTGGTGGCCCATGCCACTAAACTCAAAATCCATCTCCATTGCCACTGGGTGCACTGTAGCTGCACATCATATAACCTACAGAATATACTGCATAATATGACCATAATATGATAGAATTTTGCATTAAATTTGAATGCGATATTGTTCATTCTGATGTGGGCAGAATTTGAGAATTCCCTACCGAGCATCATTGCAGGCACCCCATCATCAAGACTGCAAAGGTTCAAGGTAACTTCACACCACTACCACCTTCTCAGGGTAACTAATTATAGCCTTAGCAACATCACCCACATTCTGGGAACATAGCTCTTCCCGTATTAATGTCACATTATCTCAACTCTCTATGCTATTAAGGCTTCCAGCCATTATTGGTTATTAATCCAGGCCTCTGGGCTACTAGTCCAGTCACATAATTACCATGCCACTGAACACGAGGGGGAAAAGGGAAGTTTCTTTCAGATAATGGTGAAAATGTTTCATCCTAGCTATAATCCACATCGCTGCAACAATTAAACAGTAAATGTTCAGCAATTCCACTCATGAGTTTTGCTTCCCTCCTTTAATATTAAAGCAAAATACTCATGCACTCTCTCTTTGCTTCTCTGCAAGTCAAAGCACAACCTAAATATAGATGTTTCTGAACATCACCTCTTCATGTGCATAAAAGATAATTCTCCAATAAAGAGGCCATCTTGTAAAACTAACAACTTATGCTTGTACTCAATACAATATTGAAATATTAAAGTAATACTCAGCACCCAGCCTCAACAAAATGAAAAACAAGCAAGTTCATTTCTTTGACTAATTTTTGTTTTCCCACCTACTTCCCTTGGTGAAACATGTCTTAAGTAAGCAGGTTTCAGATTTAAAATTTTAGCTGTAAATGGGCAAGATAAAATGTCAGCCTCGAATTCACTCACATGATGATACTGGCCTCTCAAACAAGCTCCTTCTTGCTCTTTGAGAAAACGGCGTCCAGGGGATTCTGCATTGTGGCATTCGTAGTCTAAAAGCAAACACTAAACACGTTTATCTAAAACCAGGAGTACAACTGCAAATCAGTAGGATTGCAGTTAGCCATCACTCCTGTGCTCACTGACCGACATTGGCTCCCAGTTGACCAACGCCTCAATTTTAAAATTCTCATTCTTGAGTTCAAAACTCTCCATGCCCTCATCCCTTCCTATCTCTAAACTCCTCCAACCCTACAACCATCTGAGAGCTTTGCACTCCTTGAACTCTGACCTCTTGCCTTGCCCTGCAGCCCAGTCATCAGCTTCACCACGCTCCCACTTCCTTCACCCCGTTATTAGCAGCCACTAGTTCAACCATGTAGGTCTTCCTCCTTTAAACTATCCTTATCATCTGTCTTAATGTTTCCTTCTTTGGTTCAATGTCAATTTCTGTCTGGTCATGAAGAACCTTAGGATGTGTTGCTACCTTAAAATGTAATTGATCAATGAAAGTTTTTGTACATTTTACTTTAACCTTGTTCTTTTTCTTTTGCTCCTTACCTGCAAATAAACCATCTTTTTTACTTAGGAGAGCCAAGCCAGCTATCATGGCTCGATGATGGTCGCAGCACAGGTAGCTTTTGTCGACAGCCTGACCAGTTTTGAGATTTGAAGTCCTCTCAGCTTCTGAGCACGGCCGCCCCCTCCTCTTGTCTTTCTTTTTCTTCCTTTGTGATGGAACTATTTTGGGGGAAGGAAAAAATAAAAAGGAAAAACATCTGTGCTCTGAAAATTAAACTGAACACAAGGTTCTGCTTGTAGGTTATTACTTACCATGAGACACCAATGCCGGGGCAACGTGTGGTGCTGGGCAGGGGGTGCGTTGGTACTTCAACCTGCTATGCTGCTGAGAAAAATGACGTAAGCCGGCATCAAAGAGTACCCACCTCCATCCCACTCACCTCCAACTCCAGCAGGGCAAGATTCCTCTTTTCAATCAGAGAAAAATTCTAGTATTCCCCCACAAACTGGGAGGAGAAAACAGAGTTCAAAATGAAGCAACTCCTGCAAAACCCGCTCCAACCCGATAACCACTTTAGGAATTTTAGGTATAATTTATAAAATTCTCGATCCATCTTTTGCATTACATGTTCAGAACAATCATGTGATTATCAGCAGCCAATTGCATTGCATTTCCACAGCAACATATAAATTAAAAATCCAGTAAAAAGAGGGAAGTGAATTAACTTCATATAGATACCATATATCTATAGTGCAATGCGGGTAACTTTTACCCAAAAAGCTCGAAAAGTGGTTTGGGGAATTGGGGTGCATATTACGCAAGTATTAACAGTTTCTCTTCTCGCTTTGCCCATGTTACCACAATGCTGGCTGATCACCTCCTGATCAAGCACCATTTTTGGATTCAGCAGGTGGTTTTACAGCCAGATACACCCCTCTGCCACTAACCCTCCCCACTTATCCAGGCTTGGGACCAGCACCAACACAAGTTCTGGAGTGGGACTTAAACCTGGGGCCTTCCGGCTCTGAGGCAGGAGAGCTGGCCACTAAGCCAGCCCAGCTTCCATTAAGCAGGTATCAATATTGATCTAAAAAATACTATTTGCTTCCTTCCTGCAAATCATGGCTTTAAGTGGGTTTGGGTGAAAATTTACCGTAAACTTAATGCCCTTTCCATTCACTACATCAGCACGCAGAAAGTACATGTAAACTTTAAGACAAGTTGAGATTACAGAGCACTGAACGTACAGCAGCATCACAAATGCAATATCCAACACGTGTTCAGTTTGCGGGCGTAGCATACCATATATGTGCAAGTACAATATAGGCAATTTTTTGTAACCCAAATAACTCCCAAGAATGGACTTAGGCTGTTGGCATACAGCTGGGCTTAGCAGACGCTCCAGAAATTGAAACACTAAACATAAGAATTCTTTCAGCGAGGGATTATCCAAAACAGATAGGTTACATCTCGTTGGTCACTATCTGCTCGCCGTGGTTTCGTTCTAGTACAAGTATCAGTTTTTCAATTGCTCAGAAGCACTGCACTAGTCTTTTCTCAAGCCACAGCTAAACTTTCAAATAATACCTGACTTTGAGAAGGTGTGCAATAGCTTAGCCTCCGACTGCACCACATTGACGTTGCTGAGGAATATGAGGTGCCGAAAATAGCTGCCATCTTCTCCCTTGACGTCTTCAATGACATATTCCCCACTCATATCACTCGTACCACGATACTGAACCGTGCGAACCCCTACGTCTCCTCCAACTGATAGAAATGGAACCTGCACAATAACAGAATCATTACCGTTTAAGAGAAACATTGACTGTGCGAGCTGCTCATTTCCAAAAGGAGGAATGAAAAAAAAAACAACCTCGCTATTATAAATCGGGGAAACAAATATAAAGGACAAAGCAAAAAAGACTGCGATCCATCAATTTGTTAAGTTGCACTCAGTAATCATTTCTAACATGTCAAAAGGGCAATTAAAGACAAAACATCTAGAAATCTTCCAAGCCTCCAAACAACAGTGCCATGTGAAAGGAAAGGCAGTTCCGAGGAGGAGGAACTTCAGTTACGTAGATAGATTGGAGAAGTTGGGACTGTTTTCCTTGGAGAAGAGAAGGCTGGGAGGAGATTCAGTCGAGGTCATCAAAACCATGAGTAATCTGGGCAGAGTAGATAAAGAAAAATCCTTCCCTTTGGTGGAAGGATCAAGGAAAAGGGGGCACAGATTTATGGTAATTGGCAAAAGAAGCAAAGGAGACTTTTTCACACAGCGAGTGGTTGGGATCTGGAATAGAAACTTACAAACGTAGAAAATAGGAGCAGGAGTGGGTCATTCGGCCCTTTGGGCCTGTTCTGTCATTCAAAATGCTCATGGCTGATCCTCTATCTCACATTCCCAGTCTCTCCCCATATCCCTTGATGCCTTTAGTGTCTAGAAAACCATCTATTTCCTTCTTACATATATTCAGTGACTTGGCCTCCACAGCCTTCTGTGGTAGAGAATTCCACAGGTTCATCACACTGAGTGAAGAAATTTCCCCTCATCTCAGTCCTAAATGGCCTGCCCCATATCCTGAGACTGTGACCCCTTGTTGTAGAGCCCTCAGCCAGAGGAAACATCATCCCTGCATCCAGTTTGTCCAGCCCTGTCAGAATTTTATACTCTCCTCATACAACAATCCTGCCATCCCAGGAATCAGTCTGGTGAACCTTCGCTGCACTCCCTCTATGTCAAGTATATCCTTTTTGAGGTAAGGAAACCAAAACTGCACACAATGCTCCAGGCATGGTCTCACCAAGGCCCTGTACAGCTGCAGTAAGACATCCTTGCTCACGTACTCAGGTCCTCTTGCAATAAAGGCTAACATACCATTTGCCTTCCTAACTGCTTGCTGCACCTGCATGCTTGCTTTCAGTGACTGGTGTGCAAGGACACCCAAGTCCCTTTGTACAAGTACAATTCCCAATATATCGCCATTTAAATAATACTCTGCCATTCTGTTTTTCCTACGAAAATGGATAAATTCACACTTATCCACATTATACTGCATCTGCCATGTATTTGCCCACTCACTCAAACAGTCTAAATCGTCTTGAAGTCTCATTACATCCTCCTCATCACTCACATTCCCACCTAGCTTTGTGTCATCAGCAAACTTGGAAATATTATATTTGGTTCCCTCATCTAAATCATTGATATATATTGTGAATAGCTAGGGCCCAAGAACTGATCCCTGTGGTACTGCACTAGTTACTGCCTGCCTCTCCAAAAAAGACCCATTTATTCCTATTCTGTTTCCTGTCTGCTAACCAATTCTCAATCCATGCCAATATATTACCCCCAACTCCATGTGCTTTAATTTTGCACACCAAGCTCTTATGTGGACTTTATCGAAAGCTTTTTGAAAATCCAAATACACCACATCCACTGGTTCTCCCTTATCTATTTTACAAGTTAAGTCCTCAAAAAATTCCAGCAGGTTTGTCAAACATGATCTCCCTTTCATAAATCCATACTGACTTTGTCTAATCCCACTGTAAATCCATACTGACTTTGTCTAATCCCACTGATATTTTCTAAGTGCCTTGTTATCACATCCCTTATAAAAGGCTCTAGCACTTTCCCTACTATTGCTCTAATGTGCTGCCTCAGAGTGTGGGGGAGAGAGGTTCAATCAAGGCATTCAAGAGGGAATTGGATTATGATCTGAAAAGGAAGAACATGCTGGGCCACAGGGAGAAGGCAGGGCAGTGGCACTAGGTAACTTTCTCCTTCAGCGATCCGGTGCATACACAACAGACCAAATGGCCTCCTTCTATGCTGTAACAATTCTGTAATTCTGATTTCACAACTTAGGGCTCCAGTGCTTTGAACAATAACAATTTATATTTATACAGTGCCTTTAATGTAATGAAATGTCCCAATGTAAAAGTTGACCCCAAGACTTTTGATCAAATAAAACAGAATTTTTCATATACCCTGCGTAAAATTCTATCCTAGTTTTTCAGGAATCAAACTCATTATTACCTACAGGTAATTACTGAGGTTCATTAATTCGAAGGTACACGCAGGAACCTTTAGATTTTCCTTCTGCCAATCCTAGTGGCAATTTCCCAGCCAATTGACAAGACTAATGTGTACCACGTGATTCATCACAATCTCTTCATGAAAGAATAACATGTAGGCAGATCAATTTAAAATGAAAGTTGTAGCACTCACCAAGAAGACTAATAATTGTGCAACAAGAAGAGAGTTTAATGTTTCTGAGAAAATAGTTAGAAACTGGAAGAGGATATCCAAAAAAACTAGATCAGATGCCAAAAAATAAATACATCGGCAGAGGAAAATGGAGCAAGTGCCCTCCCTTTGAGGGAAACAATAGTAGAATGAATTAACAAGCATCAGCAAAATGGTCATAATATCACCTGCAGAGCCTTCTGACTAAAGGCCGTCAGAGAAGCAACAAAAAAAGATGGTATTCCAGAATTCAAGGTCAGCGCCAGGTGGTACACAAGATTCACAAAAAGACGCAATTCAGCATTCCATCAGGAAACTGAAATTTCGCAGTGTCTGCCACCTAAACTTGACGATAAAATCATCAAATTCCGTCAATTTGTCATCCGACATCAAGAAAACAATGCGAATTGACTGGCTTGCAATGGAATTATGGATGAAACACCGTTGAAATTCGATATGCCAGCAAACAAAGCCATTGCCAAGATTGGTGCAAAACTCCTCCTTATAAGGATGACTGGCCACCAGAAAATCCAGCTCATAGTGGCTCCATCCCGTATGGTGAATTGCACACAATTAAAGCCAACAGCGATAATCAAGTGCAAACCACTTGCCAAAGAAAATTCTGAAAGGCTTTGCGATCCACATTCACGAGAAAGACTGGACGAAGGTGGTTGCAAGAAATGGGTAAAATAAGTGTGGAAATTGAGACCAGTAAGACTATGGAAAGAAAAAGGTTTGCTCATCTGGGATGGTGGAATATCCAATGCGCCGGGTGGTACCGAGTTCAATTACTTGTGGAATGATGACGCTAAAGTTACTGGTACTACCAATGATGATAATGATAATGACGAAGACAAGGAAGATCCTTATGATGATGTTGCACAACAGAGTCATTGGGACAAATTGTTTGGTGATTCTGACGGTGATCAGCGATTTCGAAGGATTTCGATGTGAAATATTCTAGTTAATTCGTTACGGTATATATTTATATTGAGTAAGATGAAATTTTGTAACATTACAAATTACATACAGAACTAAATGTTAGAAAATTAATATGAATTCTTTAGTGTTGTTGGTTTTTACTTTGTTCCATTGTGATAGTCATTTTGGGCCCAAATCAAGCAAATATGTCAATCCCTCAAAAAGATTATCTATGTAAAAGTCAACTCCCTGACATCTGGCCTAAAAAATTGGTCTCAAAAATTCGACTTTTACACAAGCACAGATGGCATCCCTCGATCAATATCACAAAAATACGTTGCTGTGTGTGGCAGTTTGCTGAGCACAGATTAACAACCACATTTCCTGCATTACAACAGTGACTACGCTTCAAAAAGTGCTTCAATAGCTGTAAAGTGCTTTGGGACATCTGGTGGTCATGAAAAGTGCTATATAAATACAAGTCTTTCTTTTCTTTGAGAGACACAGAGAGGTGTAAGATAGAATGATTAAAATTGTGGATGCACAAGAGACCAGAATTATAAGAGTGCAGATATCTGGGAGGGTTCTAGGCAGAAGGACATAACGGAGATAGGGAGGGGCGAGGCCACAGGGAGGTTAGAAAACAAGAATGAGAATTTTAAAATCAAGATGTTGCTTGCACAGGAGCCAATGTAAGTCAGCAAGTACACGAATGATAGTGGAATAGGACTTGCCATGTGTTAAGAAACAAGTGGAATTTTGGATGACTTAAACCTTATAGTGGGGTAGAATGTGGGATACTATCCAGGAGGGTATTAGGATACTCAAATCTAGAGGTAACAAAGACATGGTTGAGAGCTTCTGCAGCAGATGAGTTGACACAGGGGTGACATCAGGTGATGTTACAGAGGTGGAAATAGGTGGTCACAGTGATGGCAGGGATATGAGTTCGGGAGCTTGTCTTGGGATCAAATGTGGAATTGCAAACAGATGGAATTAATCAGAAAACAGTAGAAAATATAACACATTATTTCTACCTGTACTCAAGTGCATGAGCTTATTTATGTTGCATCAAAACGTTCTTCATGCAGAGACAGTAAAGGAGATATTTATGGCACAGTTATAAAGCAAACACTCAAGATACCACTCACGACCATGCTTAACTTAATATCCAGCCAAGGAAGCAGATAACATTCCACCTGGACATTATAAAGAAGAGTTACAAATGCCACAACACAATCCTTCTTTACCACATGCGATTCCAGTGAAGGATTTCCCTGGAGTAATAACTACATTTCGCTGACACTGCCCTACAAGGTTACTCAATTTTCAGATCCTTGCAGTTAAAGTGGGACAAAAGGATTAACACTCTATCCTGTGGCCGCATTCCTGGCAAAGGCAAGCAAACTAGTGCATGTGGTCAGAAAATTTCAGGCCATAGTCGTGGCCCCTAATTCCAACATTATGAAGCACTGTTTTTATCCTGCTGTGGTGAACTAACTCACAATCAGAAGGTTAAGTTTGTGTCCTAGTCCTCATTAACTACAAGCAACAAATTTAGTTTTCAGTTGGACAGAGAGCCATGTTAATGACATAAACCACAGCTTACGGGAACCAAAGAAGTCCCCAGCACAGACTGTCTCACCCTCATAACTGTAAACACGTCCACAAATGAGCATGATCCCCAAGAGGCAAAAGGAAAGCCGAAGAAAAGCTCGACTTAAATTTTCTATTCATTTATCACTTGCCTGGTGCATGAAGAAAATATTTTATAGTCATGTGCATTTTAACCCAAATAAAATTCCAAAGACTTGGCAAATACATACACCAAGTCACACAACATCCTGAAACATATATCACGGAGTCAAAATCTAGAACTCCCTACCTGACAGCACTGTGGAAGCCCCTTCACCAGATGGACTACAGTGATTCAGGAAGAAGGCCCACAACCATCTTGTCAATGCCAACTAAGGATGGGGCAACACATAATCGACATAGCCAGTGACACCCTCATCCTGAGTATTTTTGTCAGGGTGGAGGAGGCAGTCGGGGAGAAAACAATTCAAAGTGAAAAACTGTGGGGCATCGCAACTTCTCAAATCTTTGCTGTCCCCAAGCTGTACAAGGGGAACAAACTGGTGATGTTTGGGCTCCAAAGTCAGAAATTACATATACCACAATTAGTTTTTCATGACAGGATGAATGAAGCCAGCCCGCACTCAGGAAAACCAATAGAGTAAAGGTGAACATACAAATAGCTGACCACATTTGAAACAAAAAAGTTCAACCTGCTCCTTTCCCCCGATGCTAGAGACCAAAGACAGGTTTGGCAGTCAAGAGGACAAGAGAATCCTTTTTTGAAGAAGCAGAGATAGTTGGAGTATAATAGCACGCACACACACACAAACACGCATGCACACACACATAAAATATATCTTATATTTGTGTATTATATAATGTAAGCAAAAACTTACCTGTTGGTTTGGTGGAAGTCCAGGAGGAGCTAACTCCATCACCTTCCCCGACAGCTCTGACTGAATGGCTTCCATACTCTCGTAGAGCTGGTCTCGGTGTAACACCACCACCAGCAAGCGCTTGAATTCTGCACTTTTGCCAAGCTGCCTCCGGCCTTCATCAGTTCCAAACAGCCATTCCGTCTCCCTGCCCTGTGGAACTGCCATCAAACTGCATCAAATTACTGTAGAAGGTGCTCTGAGCTACTTTCCCTTGCTTGTGTTGATCTCTCGCCTTCCAGCACAAACCCTTCTCCAACCAAATGGGAAACACCCCTTAAGTGACTGACTTATCTACAAGATCCATCAGCGCCACCACTGAATTGCTGCCTGAAGATGATCTTTAAGTAGGCACAGTCAGTGTTTCATGAGGTGCCATGCCCCTTCTGACCATGTCACAGACTTAGTTGACCACTGCTGTCAGTGTTGAGGTTTGCAACCTCAGAATTCAAATTTGTGACCAATTTCCTAACTGCGTGATTGAGCTTCCAGTGTTTCTTGTGTTCTTAATTGTTCCCTTCCCGGGTTGAGAGATTGAGTGGCTTTGCAGGAACATAAGCCTTTTCATTAAAAGGGCTCTTAACCTGTGAAATGCCAGCCCTTACTTTCAATGCAAGTTTAATTCATATTTATGGTGTAAATCTAGCAATTTCTTGAGACTCAGAGGCCAAGGACAAGAGTCATTGAGCCATAGAGTTTTACAGCATGGAAAGAGGCCCTTCGGCCCATCATGTCCATGCTGGTCATCAAGCTCCTATCTACTCTAATCCCATTTTCCAACACTTGGTCCATAGCCTTGTATGTTATGGTGTTTCAAGTGTTCATCTGAGTACTTCTTAAATATTGTGAGGGTTCCTGCCTCTACCACCCTTTCAATCAGTGAGTTCCAGATACCACCCTTCCAAGCAGTGAGTTCCAGATACCACCCACCTTCTGGGTGAAAATAGTTTTCCTCAAATCCCCTCTAAACCTCCTGCCTCTTACCTTAACTCTATGCCCCCTGGTTACTGACCCCTCTACTAAGGGGAAAAGTTTCTTTTTATCTACCCTATCTATGCCCCTCAATTTTATACACCTCAATCAGGTTCCCCCTGATCCTTCTCTGCTCTAAGGAAAAGAACCCCAGCCTATCTAGTCTCTCTTCACAGCTGAAACGCTCAAGCCCAGGCAATATCCTGGTGAATCTCCTCTGCACCCTCTCTAGTGCAATCACATCCTTCCTAGTGTGTTGACCAGAACTGCACACAGTACTCCAGATATGGCCTAACTAATGTTTATACAGCCCCATCATAACCTTCCTGCTCTTGTATTCACTGCCTTGACTAATAAAGGCAAGTATCCCATATGCCTTCTTAACCACCTTATCCATCTGTCCTACAGCCTTCAAGAATCTATGGACATGCACACCAAAGTCCCTCTGATCCTCTGTACTTTCTAGGGTCCTACCATTCATCGTGTACCCCCTTGCCTTGTTAGTCCTCCCAAAATGCATCACCTCACACTTTTCAGGACTAAATTCCATTTGCCACTGTTCTGCCCATCTGATCAGCCCGTCTATATCATCCTGCAGTCTAAGGCTTTCCTCCTTGATATTTACTGTGCCACCAATTTTCGTGTCATCTGCGAATTTACTGATCATACCTCCTACGTTCATGCCTAGATCATTAAAGTACACTGCAAACAGCAGGGGACCCAGCACTGAGCCCTGCGATACACCACTGAACACAGGCTTCCAGACTACAAAAACAACCTTTGACCATCAATCTCTGCCTCCTGCCACTAAGCCAATTTTGGATCCAATTTGCCTAATTGCCCTGGATCCCATGGGCTCTTACCTTCTTGACCATTCTGCCATGCAAGACCTTGGCAAAAGCCTTACTGAAGTCCATGTAGACTACATCAACTACACTATCCTCATCTACAGGCCTAGTTACCTCCTTAAAAACTTAATCAAATTTGTTGGACATGATCTCCCCTTGACAAAGCCATGCTGACTCTCCTTGATTAATCCTTGCCTCTCCAAGTGAAAATTAATTCTGTCCCTCAGAACTTTTTCCAAACGCTTCCCTATCACTGAAGTTAGACTCATTGGCCTATAGCTTCCTGGTTTAACCCATCACCCTTCTTGAATAATGCTACCACATTAGCTGTCCTCCACTCCTCTGGCACCTCTCCTGTGGCCAGAGAAGATTTGAAAATTAATGTCAGGGCCCCCGCAATCTCCTCCCTTGCCTCCCACAACAGACTGGGATACATCTCATCTGGGCCTCTCTCTCAATGCTAATTTGTTCAAGTATATCACAGTCCACCTCCCTGATTTCTATACCTACATTGTCTTTCCCTATAATGAACACAGATGCAAAGTTCTCATTTAAAACCTCATCTACGTCTTCCGGCTCCCCTCACAGCTTGCCACTTTGGCCCCTACTCTTTCCCTGGTTATCCTCTTGCCCTTAACATACTTATAAAACACCTTTGGATTTTCCTTTATTTTACCAGCCAATCTTTTATCATGCTCCCTCTTCACTCTCTTAATTTCTTTTTTAAGTAATCCCCTGCATTTTCTATACTCCTCTAGAGCTTCCACTGTTTTGAGCCCTTGGTATCTATCATAAGCTTCCCTTTTTTTCCTTATCCAATCCTGTACATTCCTCGGCATCCAGGGTTCTCTGGACTTGTTGGTCCCACTCTTCACCTTTACAGGAACATGTTGGCCCCGCACTCTCAATATTTCCTTTTTGAATGACTCCCACTGCTCTGATGTAGATTTTCCTACAAGTAGCTGCTCCCAGTCCACTTTGGCCAAATCCTGTCTTATCATTCTAAAATCTGCCTTCCCTAATTCAGAACCTTTATTTCCAGTCCAACTTTGTCCTTTTCCATAACTGCCTTAAATCTTACTGAGTTATGGTCACTTTCACGGAAATGCTCCCCCACTGACACATCTACCACTTACCCGGCTTTGTTCCCTAAGATTAGATCCAGCACCTCTCTTGTAGGACTTTCTATGTGCTGGCTTAAAAAGCTCTCCTAGATATATTTTACGAATTCCGCTCCCTCTAAGCCTTTCACACTTTGTCTATTCCAGTTAATATTGGAAGTTGAAAACCCCTACTATTATTACCCTATTATTTTTATACTTCTCTGAGAATTGCCTACATATCTGTCTTTCTATCTCTCCCTGACTGTTTGGGGGTCTATAGGATACTCCCAGCAATGTGATTGCCCCCTTTTTGTTTTTAAATTCTACCCATATAACTTTCTAAGAGGTTCATTCCTCCTTATTGCAGTAATTGACTCCTTGATCAATATTGTGACCCTACCTTTTCTTTTACACCCCCCCACTCCCATCCAGGACTGCCATTCAGTCTTACCATGCTCCCTTGTGCCTTAACTTAACTATATATACTCTGCCTTCCAGACTGACTTGGTTTTGCTTCTATACTTGTCTGTGCATCACCCCCTACTATACCTTCACTCCATAACTCATCCCCTTGCCAAATTAGTTTAAGCCCCAGCAACAGCACTAGCAAACCCCTCCGCAAGGATGTTGACCCCATCCCGGTTCAGGTGCAACCTGTTGGACTTGTACAGGTTCCACCTTCCCCAGGAATGGAGTCAGTGATCCAGGAATCTAAAGCCCTCCCTCCTGCACCAACTCTTCAGCCACGCAATCATCTGCTCTATTCGTTTATTCCTATATTCACTAGCACATGGCACCGGGAGTAATCCAGAGATTACAACCTTTGAGCTCTTGCTTTTCGATCTACTACCTAGCTCCCTAAATTCTTGTTGCAGGACCTCATCCCGCTTTCTACCTAATTCGTTGGTACCAATGTGAACAACGATCTCGAACTGTTCACCCTCCCCCTTCAGAATGCCCTGCAGCTGTTTAGTGAAAGGCAACACACCATCCTGGAGTCACATCTGCGGCCACAGAAACGCCTGACTGTACCCCTCGCTATTGAGTCTCCTACCACTTATGCTCTTCCTCCCTTGTGCGGCTGGGCTCTGGCTGCACTCTGCAGAGGAATCATCACTCTCACAGTTTCCCAACACAGAAAACCTGTTCTTGAGTGACATGCGCTCTGGGGCTTTCCTGACAAGATTCCATTTTTGCCAGGTAGAACGGCACCAATCCTCCAGCAATTTGGTGTCTCTCTCCCTCGCCACAAATTGCAGCAATTTCTTTTTGAATATTCTAAAGCAGTGAAGGCCACGAACTTACTGTTACTTTCCCAGCAAATTCTGAGCGTAGATTTTATGGTCGGTAGCGAAGCTAACCTCAAAGAAAACTGTCCACAAGCATCTCTGCAGCCTGAATTTTCCCTTTCCTGGTGGCAGTTTACATCCAGCACCAAGTCAGGGTGATGTCCTGGTGTGCAACAGCAGTGATTTCAGCAAGCAGGTAAGCAGCCAATCATGTGGAAATCTTTTTGTCTTATACACAGCAAACCAGGAAGTTAAAAGTACTTAAAATCCTTCACTTTTAAAATTTCAGCTAGCGATATAAATAAATGTATTAGCCTCTATCTTAACACAGTCAAAGACAAACAGACTTTTAAGAAAATAAATAGCTTTTTTAAATATATGTGTATTGATTATCATGGTGGAGAAATGTGACATTCCAAAAATATAAAATTAGGACCAGTAAGGGTGTTTAGCAGTAATTATGAAGTTAGTATCCTGTGGAGGTCTTGTGGCGCATGGAGCAGTGTCCCTCCCTCTGGGCCAGAAGTTCAGAGTTCAAACCCGGGACTTGATGGCCATGGAAGGTGCCTTCATAGTGTGGCCAAACAGGCTGATTATCAGCCTGTAAATCCTTCCAGTGCGCTTGATGGCAGTAAGAGCGCAAGAGTTTCTTTGTTAGCTTAACTGCAGAAGGCAATGGCAAACCACTGCAGTACTTTGTCCAGCATAATCATGGACCAATCCAATAGAAGTCCATGGTGGCAGTGTGCTCTTAGGGCATGGTGCCTGGAGGGGTATACTGTAAAAAAAAAGTTATACCTCATTCAACAACCTGTAACTTTTTCAAGAGCTTTTAGAATGAGACCAATAGTGCAAGGGAGATTGTGGGAGTCTGTGGGAACTGCTGTAGCCGTCTTATGGAGAAGTGTAGGATCACTGCTTGCCATCTTATTCTGCGACTGTCTAAGCTCCCAAAGTTGTTGTCAGTTTCACTAGAACAATGCTTGTGAAAGCTGAGAGTTTTGCCATCTTTAACACCACAAAATCTACCCCAATATTTTCTCACCCTTCAACCTTTTTAAGCAAGACCATAGCGATTTAATACCAATACAAAATTAGAACAGATACCCATCACATGCCCCCTCCAGCTGCACATCAGGAGGACACTCACCTATGAAAATTGCGAAGTGGTTGGTGCGAGAAGCTTTCACAGAGAGCAGATCAACAATGTAAAAGGTGTAGCGAGATTTCCCAGATACGTTGTCACAAAGAGTGAGGGACACATTTTCTCCGCTGGTGGAGTTCTTGCTCAAGTGGTTTCGGAGTAGTGCATACTGCTGCCTTCCCTTCACCACCTCCAGCAGCTGTCCCACGCTGTCCAGCCGCAGGGGCTTGTCCTGCTCCTCTGAGCACATCTCCAGGATCTTGTGGCCAGCTCCAGGAATCTTCTTGAACTTGGTGAAGATGAAGATGAACACTGGCATCATGAACTGCCTGTTGGCCGTGCTCTGTTCCTCGACTGTGTGTATTCTTACTGGCCAGCCCTGCTGCGAGAAGTAGCTCACGGCTTTCTTTGCAATGTGGTCCTGAGCCAGCGAGATACATACAAAGCGCCCGCCAACCTGCAGGACCCGCCCGATCTCCGCAAACATCTTGTCAACGTTGAGTAGCGTCTCGTCACTCTCATCTGTCATTACGGCATCCAAGGTCCCCTTGTCCAGTACCACCTGAAATTGGGAGTCACCAAACTCCATCTGCACCATGTCCATTTTCATGAAGACCATTGTCGGTCGGCAAGTGGCGTTGCGTTCCTTCATCTGGTCTATCACCACTTCACTTATGTCAATGTTCGTGATCCCCTGGTAACCCACGTCATACATTTGCTCACTTAGTTCAGAGTTACCACAGCCAACAACGAGAACCTAAAGATCAAAGTTGGAAGGAGGGGGAACCTGAATTACTTTGTTGAAATTTCTTCAATCTATTTTATTATGTGTGTGATTATTTATTAAAAAGAAGAAAGAATGACAGGAGTGGGGAATGGAATGTAATATGATCACCACTAGCATCGAGCATGCCTCAGGCCCAAGCAAGACATGCTTAGGCTCCACCCAAAAACGTGCCCCTTATTATTTCAGCTAAACAACTTCTACAGCACAGGCACAAATTCTTCCAATCCCACCTAGCCACCCCCTTCTCTCTCTCCCCACCCCCCCGCCCCCCAAACTGTCCCTGTAGTCTAAGACCCCCAATCTTAACTGTGCAATTTTAAGCAGTTTTGTTCTGTGAGCCCAAACCCTACTGCAGCTGCGTAAAGATTTCTGACCTCCTTACGTAATCAACGTTTGGGTCACTGAATTATAAGATATATAAAAATAAAGCCACTCACTACATCTCCCATGCATTTCACCTTCAAATTCAAACGGCAGCTCCCTTCCCTGAAAGAGGTTAAAGAGCAAAAGAAATAGCTCGCAATTAATGAGCGCCTCTCATGACCCGATGATGTCCCAAAGTACCTTACAGGCAAGGAAGTACTCCTGAAATGTGATCACTGTTGTAATGCAAGAAATATGGCAGCCAATTTGCACACAGCAAGGTCTCTCAAACCGCAATGAGATAAATAATCAAATCGCCTATTTTACTGATGTCACTTTAAGGGATAAATATTGGCCAGGACATGCTTTGAAACAATGCCATGGGATCTACATGTCCATCCAAAGGGGCAGACCGGGTCTTCGTCTTATCCAAAAGATGGCACCAACTGGGTAGAACTCTAGGTCTTGTGTTCAAGTTTCTGGAGTGTGACTTGAACCCATGATCTTATTAAATCAGGTTAGTTAATCACAGCACTGTACTAACAGAAAACACCAAGAAAAATAACAACTTTTACAATGTCTGTAGCTCAAACAAACATGGCTGTTTTAATGGAGTAATTTAAACCAATATGGGACATATACACAAGCAAACAGTGCTACGTTATTGTACAAAGCGTCCACTTGGAAACTATAACCAGTTTATTCTTTAGAATCAAAAATCCGAGGTTCCTTACTTAGGAACTAAAGAAGTAATCAACTGCTTTATTCATAATAGGGCAAAGCTGTGGTGCAAAAGCTTTGCATCTCGTTCAACAATTAAGATTTTTTTTAAACATGCATATTGGTGGCCAAAACAAGGCTGAAAATGTAACTCAACATGCAGTTAATTTACTGCTAAAATACAACTAAAAAAGGACCAATTTTGCTTTAAGAAATGAGCTTTTACCAGGCACAATTAAAAAAAGATTATGACTGTACCTTATCTTTAAGTTTGATGTATTTGTGCAGCACGGCACAGTGATCCACATAGGACCCATACCACTCAAAGGCACTTGCACCTCGTTTTTTGAAGAATGTCTCCCAGTATTCAGCAGAACTGAACTCTTTTGAGCTCTTTGGCAGTAAATTCATTTTCAAACCTTGGTAAAGATTGAAAATGGCTTGTTAACATTTTATAGATTTTTATATTCAGAACTTTAAAAGGGTTCAGGCATTCACACTTCAGTAAAACAGTAGCACAAGGCAAAATAAATTAAATTTTCAAGGCTGCCAAAATCAATGTTATAAATAAGGGTGTGCTGATTTTTTGCAGTAAAATGCAGAGCTATTTAAAAATGTAGCGTAGAAATTTCAGATAAGCATAAGATTTATTTTTGGGGGTCTGGAGAAGTGAGATTTTGGATACCTTGAGTTAGTTTCACCAACCTAACTGCCACCCTGTGTGAACAACATCTAAAGCAACTAGAGTTCTGCTACTCGATTTACTTGATCTGCTTCCCAAAAAACATACCACTAAGACTTGCCAGCTCTAAATGACAAATTTAGCCCATCTCCACCTAAAAATTCACATGAAAGGGGTAATACCACATGAAACACTACAAATGAATTGTTTTAAGAGACATGAGAACAGGTAAATAGAAATAACTCGTAAATATAATAAACTGGAAAATTCCTCTACAACTTCCTTAGGTGATCAATATTAGTCCCAGATATAAAATGGTCCTGATTCACCTCAGTGAGATTAATAGGTGTTCTTTTGCCAGAGTGAGGCAAAGAATTGATTAGAACCTTATTTTTTCAAAAGCTTTGACTTTTGAAAGAGAAGCTAGCACATTTGGAACATAAAAAGGAGTATGATAGCTGTGCTGGTTGGTTGGTCATGGCATTTCTATCTTTTTAATCGCAACATCCCACTCTTTCACCATGTGGCTATTCCAGTGCATATACATCAGTAGCTCGAATTTCCCAAGGCTGCAATTCCACAAGCAATAGTCCTCCCACCATAACCACACCTATCAAGTCTCATTTATTTGGACTAACACTCACTCATTTGATCCAAAATGTGATTTCTGGGTAAATGTCTTTAAAAAAAATAAGCAACTCCCAAAACGCTTTAAATAAGTCCACGGTGAAAGATATACACAATTGAAATGTTATGAAGCGCATCTTATTCGTAGCGCCTCCCTTGGTATAAAGTGTACAACCACACTGCAGGTAGATTCTGTCCCACGATTAACCCCGGGTCTAGCAAACTGTGACAGTCATTTCATTCTAATGAAGAGCACAAACTGGATACGTTAACTTCTGATCTACAGATACTGACCAGCCTGCTGTGAATCTTTCAGCATTTCCCTGATTTTTCACGCGAAATGCTTTTCGATGTGAGGGTGCACAAATTGATTTTTTTTTTTTGGAGAAACAAGAAAAGCACCTCTATTGCGTTTTAAACTGCATTACCTGCTCCCGTCTCAGCTCACAACGTGTGTAATGACAATAACTCCCATCAGTTTCCGGGTGAAGGAGCTGATTGGACCGTCCTCTGCACCCCGTAATGCAACCATTGGCTGATTTCTTGTACAACCGTTCCATTGGAGTGACGTGTCCCGGAGTTGCAAGGTTTGGGCCAATCGCAGGCGCCTCCCGGATCCTTACCCGGAAGCTTTGGCTCTTTCTCTATTCCACGCTTTAGGGTATCTGCGATGGCGGTGAATCCGGCTCGTAATGTAGTCTTCGTTACCGGCAATGCGAGGAAACTAGAGGAGGTAGGTCAGGGTATATGGCGGTGATATTGTCACTGCTTCCTCCCACTCTCCTGTTACTGATGGGTTTCCAGCTGCACTATATTATCATCCTGGGCTGCCAACATGCAGGGGTATGGGGAAAAGGCAGGGCAATGGCACTAGGTCATGATGCTCATTTGGAGAGCCGGTGCAGTCGAATGTCCTCCTGTGCCGTTAAAATTCTGTAATTCAGGAAATGTTCGCTTTGAGGTTTTACGAGTTGCAATCTATTTAAGCGTTTAGTCTTCTCAGTGAACTGCCATTCATCTAAATAGGCTGTATCCTGAGCAGGATGGTACCATTACTTTCAGGTAACAACATATATCTGAGTAGCAGTAATTAAAGACTAATTTAACTTCAAATTGCTGTTGGTGCGTTATGTAACAGATTGTTACAGCGCGGGAGGCCATCCCCCCCATCGTCTCTGCACTGGATCTCCAAATGAGCAATTCACCTAGCGCCATTTTTCTGCCTTCTCCCTGTAATCCTGTACATTCTTCCTTTTCTGATAACAGTCTGATTCCTTTTTAAATGCCTTGATTGAGCCTGCTTCCACCACACTCAGGTAGTGGATTCCAAACCTTAACCACTGGCTGCATGAAAACGTTTTTCCTCATGTCACTTTTGCTTCTTTTGCCATCAAATTGACTGAATGACAGGAAACAAAGTATTGTTAATGGATGTTTTTCAGGTTGGAGGAAGATTAAATCAGTGCCCCCCTCATTCTTAATCCTTTCACAAGTAGGAATGATTTCTCCTCATCTACTCTGTCCACACCCCTCGTGATTTTGAATATTTCTATCAAAACTCCTCTCAACCTTCTGTTTGCCCAGGAAAACGGTATTAACTTCTCCAATCTGTCTTCATAACTGAAGTTCCTCATCCCTGGAACTATTATCGTGAATCTTCTGCTCCCTTTCCTAAAATACGGCACCCAGACTGGATGTAATACTCCAGCTGAGGCTGAACTATTGTCTTATATAAGTTCAATTTAACCTCCTTGTTCTTGTACTTTATGCCCTTATTAATAAAGCCTGTGATATTGTATACATTTCTAACTGCTCTATCAACCTACCACCTTCAATGACTTATGCACATATACAACCAGGCACCTCTGCTCCTGCGCCCCCTGTAGAGTTGGCCCTGTATTTTATATTGTCTCTCCATGTTCTTCATATTAAATTGAATCACTTCACATTTTTCACATTGACCTTGCCATTTGTCTGCCCGTTCCACCAACTTGTCTATATCCTTTTGAGGTTCTATGTTATCCTCATAGTTCACAATGTTCCCAAGTTTTGTATCATCCAAAAATGTTGAAATTGTGCCCTGTACACCATGGTTCAGATAATTAATATATATCGGGAAGAACAAGGGTCCCAAAACTCACCTCTAGGGAACTCCACTACAAATCTTCCTCCAACCCGAAAAACATCCATTAACAATACTTTGTTTCCTGTCATTCAGTCAATTTGATATCCATGTTGCTACTGTCCCTTTTATTCCATGAGCTATAACTTGCTCACAAGTCCGTTGTGCGGCACTGTGTCAAATGCCTTTTGGAAGACCACATACACCATATCAACAACATTGCCCTCGTCAACCCTCTCTATTACCTCTTCAAAAAACTCCAGCAAGTTAGGTAAGCCTGATTTTCTCTTAATAAATCCATGCTGGCTTTCTTTAATTAACCAGCATTTGTTCATGTGACAAATAATTTTGTCCCAAAATATTGTTTCTAGAAGTTTCCCCACTACCAAAGTTAAATTGATTGACTTATAGTTTACCCTTTTTGAACAGGGTGTACCATTTGCAATTCTCCACTCCTCTGTCAGCACCCCTGAGGCTAAGGAAGACTGAAAAATTATGGCTGGTGCCACCGCAATTTCCACTCTCACTTCCCTCAGTATTATTTGGATTCATCTCATCTGGCCCTGGGGGTGCTTTATTAACTTTAAGTATGGACAGCCTATCCAATACCATTCCTTTTCAATTTTAAACCCTTCAAGTGTATTAATTACCTCCTCTTTCATTCCTTTTAATTTTTTTCTCAATGTTTCTTTCCCACTTTCTCTCTTTCTGTATCTGACGTGATACAGCCACTTCTCCTTCACCTTCACTCTGAGTCCTTAAAATCCTATTGATTAAAGAGTTAGACTGAAAGTCCCAACATTCATCAAGTTCCCAAAGGCACTTTTTCTTTTACTGTGCTGCACTCTCAGCAGCTTTCTGGGGAATATGTTTTAAGCTGACGGATGCAGAAAAAAGTTTAATGAGCAGGACATGCTCCAGCAATTTCTGGGCCATTTATGCGATTCATGTTCATATTTTACTTTACCATGAATTGATGTATGGCTGTTTTGTCTGTCTTTGTCCCTTTTTCCTCACTAGCCTATGTCAGGGTTGGGGGAAGGGTGGAAGTGAAATACTGTTCGGATAATCTTGGTGAGTCGCTTTCAACAACATGTCCAGCCTCATAACCTCTACCAACATAATCGCCGAGAACAGTAATGTGGGTACACCATGAAACAGGAGGCTGCCATTACTGAGTTTGCGAAGGACCATTTGGTTTATTGGCATTTTTTATTTTTTAAAAGTTGTTCTTGACAAAATGGGCATTGTTAGGAACATTTGTTGTTCTTCCCTAGTTGTCCTTGAAAAGATGGTGCTAGGCTGCCTTAATAGAAACATAGAAACTAGGAGCAGGAGTAGGCCATTCGGCCCTTCGAGCCTGCTCCGCTATTCATTATGATCATGGCTAATCATTCAACTTAATAGCCTGCTCCCGCTTTTTCTCCATACCCTTTGATCTGTTTCGCCCCAAGAGCTATATCTAACTCCTTCTTGAAAACATACAATGTTTTGGTCTCAACTACTTTCTGTGGTAACAAATTCCACAGGCTCACCACTCTCTGGGTGAAGAAATTTCTCCTCATCTCAGTCCTAAATGGTCTACCCCATATCCTCAGACTGTGACCCCTGGTTCTGGACTCCCCCACCATTGGGAACATCCTTCCTGCATCTACCCTGTCTAGTCCTGTTAGAATTTCATTGGTTTCTATGAGATCCCCCGTCATTCTTCTGAACTCCAGTGAATATAATCCTAACCACCTCAATCTCTCCTCGTATGCCAGCCCCACCATCCCAGGAATCAGTCGGGTAAACCTTTGCTGCACTCCCTCTATAGCAAGTACATCCTTCCTCAGATAAGGAAACCAAAACTGCACTCTTGTGGTCTGTATCAGTACTCACACGGTGCTGTTTGGTTCAAAGTTTCAGAAATTTGACTCTGAAAGAAGGAACAGTTATCTATGTTCTAGCCAAGATTGGTGTATGACATGGAGGGGAACTTAAAACCTGCTGGTGTTCCCATGTGCTGTCCTTGACCTTCCAGGTGGTAGTTGGCATGGGTCTGAGAGGTGCTGTTGAAGACTTGGTGTGTCGCTGCAGGGCATTGTTTAATAGCTGATAGAACAAAATACCAATTGGGATGGCTAAATAAGGTGTTCTCCTTTAACCTTAATCAAGCAAATTAATTGAGAACCATAAAAAGCCTTTAGTTATCACTTGGAATAAATCTTGCTCTCTCTCTTTGCAAAACAGGTTGTTCAAATTCTGGGTGACGAGTTTCCTTTCACACTCATTTCCAAAAAGATTGACTGTAAGTACAATTGATTCTAATTTGTAATAATATTTACAAATTAGATGATGAAACTTTCTGTAAGTTGATTATTAATTCTTTTCTAGTACCAGAGTACCAGGGTGAGCCTGATGAAATCTCAATAAAGAAATGTCAGGAAGCAGCCATACAAGTAAGTGTCAGTTATCAGCACTCTTCTCATCTGGTCTTAATATGTTTGCTAGTGAATTTTCATGTAATTGTACAAAGAAACTGTACTACAGCCTTCAGTTCTATTTATCAGTTCATGTTCTTTGAATGATGCTTATCTAATGCTTTTAGATAAGAAAAGCTGCAATTATATTGCACCTTTCGCAACCTCAGGACATCCCAAAGTGTTTTACAGCCAATCAGTACTTTTCAATTGTAATCACTTATAATGTAGGCATATAAGTGGCAGCATGTGCAAATTTATTGTATCTAGTGCACACAATAAGAGGTTTCATGATCTGTGAGTCATGCTATCATTTAATTAGATACTGGATAGAGAAGGGGCCCTCTGAGATAAAAGGTCCACTTACGGAAGTGACTAATGACATTGCACCCAAGTGAACATTCACTGGTGACTCATAAATATGTAAGTCAAATGTGTATTCAGACAAAACCTACAGGATATTTGTATTTGAATCGAACATCTTTCCTTATATACCTTGCCAAACATGCTGTATATATTCTGGGAATTTGCATATCAAAACAAGCTGTAGGTGTTTTTCTGTGAGTGAGCCTAGTTTTTTTAAACCCCACATATACGTGATAGGAAGAAAGAAAGCAAAACCATGATAGGGACACAAAATGCTTCACTTTTGTCACAACCAAATCATGCCGGCCATCTCTGCCCCCTCACCCTGTCATGTTATTTCACCCATTGTAATTTCTAATGCAGCTTTGCAAATGATTAGTGATCTATTTATAGATAATTTGAGAATTCTTCTGAAATTGCATTTTCTTTAGATGCATTTAATTAACTAATAGTTTTGTGTGTGAAATGTTGTTTTTTGCCTTCCTTTTCAAAGTCGCTTAGTGTTTCTGAAATGCACTTTCCGGGGGCATGTGCAGCCCTCCAGCACCACTTCCTAAACAGTGAACATCAGTGGGCTATTCAACCACAGGCTGTATCGTAGCCAAACCCAATCTCGGCCGCACTGCAAATCCGTGCAATTATTTTCCAACAGGTATAGCCGTTAGCAGCAAGAACAGATTTTGTTCTCACTAGCAAGTTGATGGCTTGGCTGCCAATCACTTAACTAACTGGCTTTCTGATCAGTGTGGCTCAGCGCTACCCTGAGCATTGCCTTTGTTCACTAAGTCTTTGGGGACTGATCATGATACGTTATTTACTGGTATTTAGCATGTATGATGTGGGCCAAACTGCTGTTGGTCTCTAAACTGAACAGCCAACAACGAACATTCAGCTGTGGATTCTAAATTAAACTTAACTTGTGTTGGAGTGTAGTTTCTTCCTTGGGTATATTTAACAGATTCAACTTTATTTCTTTAGATTCAGGGTCCTGTTATAGTGGAAGACACGTGTTTATGTTTTAATGCCCTTGGCGGACTCCCTGGTCCATACATGTAAGTAGAATATTGCTGTATTTTCAGTCACTGCTCTTCCCTATTTACTTTTTGGAATAACATTTATTACTTTGCACTGAGCCATGCATATCACAGATTCCAGATTTAATGTCTAGTCTGTGCTAAGGCATTTGATCTCAACTGGTGTAGTGACAGGGCAGTTGTTACAGTTGGGTTTCAGTACCCCCTGGGCCGAATCACCCAATGTTCCAGCCCAATGTACAACGTCTATTCCTGGGAGGTGTGTTCATTTAAAAAAAAGTGGGTATTGGGTGAGGACAGGATTGAGCTCTACTGTGATGACCTCCATAGCTGATTAGCTTGTCAACAGTTGCATATGAAGGATGGACACTGGACAACTGGACCAATGCCCCAATATGAATCATGGAGAAAGGGCCCTTGTACTAAATTACCACATTTAACTTAAACCTGCTTAGCAAATTGATTACGAGGTGGGAGACAGAATAAGGTTTTACTCTTTAGCATCACTAACAAGGCCAGCATTTGTAGCCCATCCCTAATTGCCCTTCAAATGAATGGCTTGCTGGCCATTTCAAAGGGCATTTAAGAGTTAACCACATTGCTGTGGGTCTAGAGTCACATGTCGGCCAGACCAGGTAAGTACAGCAGATTTCCTTCCCTAAAAGGCATTAGTCAAACAATTGGGTTGTTCCTGACGATCAGTGATAGTTTCACGGTCACCATTACTGAGGCTGGTTTTATATCCCAAATTTATTAATTGAATTCAAATTCCACCTGCTGCCTTGGTGAGCTTTGAACCCATGTCCCCAGAGCATTAGCCTGGGTCTCTGGATTAGTAGTTACCACTAGGCCATCATCTCCCCTTGGGTAATGGATGTGTACTCTAATTGGCAGGATGAGACTAGTGGTGTCCCCCAGGGATCTTTTACTGGGGCCACAGCTTTTCACTATATATTTATAAATGACTCGATGGAGAATAGAGAGCTGTATATTCAGGTTTGCTGATGACACCACATTAGATGGTTCAGTAAATAGTGTAAATGATGATAGCTGAAAGTTGCAAGACGACATTGATGAATTAATTGAGTGAATAAAACTGTGGCAGATGGTGTTCAATATGGGGAAATGTGAGATCATCCACTTTTGGACTTAAAAATAGTTCAGTATATTTTCTAAAGTGTGAGAAGCTAGGAAGTCTAGAGGAACAGAGAGATTTGAGAATCCAGAACAACAACAACTTAAATGGCATCTTGAAGGTAATGACGTGTACCAAGGTGCTTCACAGGAGCACTTTGAAACAAAGTGTGACATTGAACCATATTAGAGATTGTAGGTCAAATGACCAAAAGTTTGGCCAAAGACGTATGTTTTAAGAAGCCTCTTAATGTAGGAAAGTGAGGTAGAGAGAGGTGTAGGGAGGGAATTCCAAAGTTTGGGGCCTAGGTAACTGAAGGTAGGGCCACTATTGGTGGAGCAGTTATGATTGGGAATGTACCGGAGGACAGAATTAGAGGGGTGCAGATACCTCAGAGGACTGTGACGTTGGCTGATTTTATAGCGATAAGGAGGGGCTGTGACATTGGCTGATTTTGTAGCGATAGGGAGGGGCTGTGACATTGGCTGATTTTGTAGCGATAGGGAGGGGCTGTGACATTGGCTGATTTTGTAGCGATAGGGAGGGGCTGTGACATTGGCTGATTTTATAGCGATAGGGAGGGGCTGTGACATTGGCTGATTTTACAGCGATATGGAGGGGCTGTGACATTGGCTGATTTTGTAGTGATAGGGAGGGGCAAGGCCATGGGGGGATTTGAAAACAAGGGTGAGTTTTTTTTAAATCAAGCCCTTGCTTGACTGGGAGCAAGTGTAGGTCAGTGAGCACACAGGTCATAGGGGAAATGAGACTTGCTGTGAGTATGGAAATCACTGAAAGCTAGTGGTCAGGTACAAAAATTAGTTAAAGGCTAATGGAATGTTGGCCTTTATCTCATGGGATGAAATACAAAGTATTGCAAGTTACATTACAGCTCTGGTTAAACCCCAACAGGAGTACCACATTCAGTTCTGGCACCAGACCTCAGGAAGGATATATTGGCCCTGGTGGGAGTGCAGCACAGGTTAATTAGAATGATACTGAGGCAAAAAAGGGTTTAAATTATGAGAACAGGCTGTTGAGTCTAGACTTATATGCCCCTATCAATAGAAGGTTAGGGGGTGCATAATTAAAATGTTTGTTTAAGATGATTTTAAAAATTTGACAGGAAAGATAGAATGAGAAGCTACTTCCTCTGGTGGAGGAGTCCAGAATATGGGGGCATAGACCTTACAATTAAAACTAGGCCTTTCAAGGATGATGTCAGGAAGTACTTCATCACACAGAGGGAGGTGGAAATCTGGTCATCCCTACCCTAAAAAGTTTTTGATTCTAGGCCAATTGAAAATTTCCAAACTTCGATGAATGGATTTTGATGGGCAAAGATATTAGGGAGTATGGGACCAAGGTGGATAGATGGAATTAAGGTACAAATCTGGCATGATCTAATTGAATGATTTAAAGGGCTGAAAGGCCCACACCGTTCCTCTGTGGAAGCCTGATGAGATGATGCTGGATTCTTTGTACTGGTGTTTTCATGTAGTAGTGAAGCTCCTGTGAGATTGCTGAGGTGAATTGGAGGATATGCTGATTTAAAAAAATGATGGATGATGAAAGGCAAACTCTCTGCGACAACCATCTCTTGAGTAAAGCTTCTGACGGAAAACAGTTGATCTCCCCACTCTCCCACCCAAACAGTACTCACTGTTTCTGCAAGTTCTGCAAACTTAATTGATCAAACGGACAATGTATTGCCACATAAACATGTACAGCAACGACTGACAGAGAGCGATCCATAGCCTATCCCACGCAACTCCCCATCCTACCTGGAAGCCATGGAATCTCCTGGGAGAGGTGAAGAGCTAGATTTAAAAACCAAGGCCAAATGGTGGAGGGTGGGTGGGGAAACTTTCCTCTCCGACCCCATTTAGGTGATCAAATCTAGTCCATGAGACCACTGTGGCCTTGGCTAATGTGATGCATCATTTTTAAGAGTTTGACTGCTGACTCATGTGAAAAATTAAGCTGCTGGAGTTTGAAGGCACATAGTATTACTTGTCATTTTTGTTGTTTATTGACCAGTTCAGCTTGCATAAACAGAATTGCAGATCATATAAAGAACATAAAAAATAAGAGCAGGAATAGACCATATGGCACCTTGTGACTTCTGCAACTCAATGCAATCATGGCTGATCTTCTGTCTCAACTCCATGTTCCCAACCACTCCCTTTGATTCCCTCAGAGAGAAAAAAAAATTGCCTTTCCCAGCCCTAAGTAGACTCAACAATGGAGCATCCATAACCCTCTGGGGCAGAGAGTTCCAAAGACTCTGAACCTTCTGAAGGAATTTCTCTTCATCTCTGTCCTAAATGATGGATCCCCTTACCCTGAAACTGTGCAGCCATGTTTTAGATTTCCCCAACCAGGGGAAACAACCTCTCAATGTTTACCCTGTCAACCCCCTTCAGAATCTTGTCTGTTTCATTGAGATTACCTCTTATTCTTCATAGGTTGTATTGTGTGTTATAATTTGAGCTTTGCACCAGTGCATTTACTGATGTGCAGCTCAAATTAGCCGCCATAAGTAAGCCCAAGCTTCCTATGAACCAGGACTTTCCCAACAAACACAACATCTGGAATGGCATTGCCTCAAGAGTGAAGCCTTTTACTGTTGAGATGTACACCAGAAATACTACCCATCCTGCGGATCTGTCCAAGATGGTGATAAAGCACCACTTTTGACAATCCATACAACTCAGGCTAAAATCTATCAAATCATCGGTTGAAAGGTATACAGAAGTGAGAATAACTCGGCAGATTAAAAAAAGCAACAACTTAAAGCACTCGAAGAAAGAGAGAGACTGGTTTTTACATAGTACCTTTCATGACCTTCAGGCACCCCAAAGTGCTATACAGCCAATGAAGTACTTTTGAAGTGTAGCCACTGTTGTATTGTCAACAAACACAGCAATGTGATTATGACCAGGCACTTTCAGTGAGTTTGGTTGAATGTTAAATATTGGGCAGGATACGCAAAGAACTCCTTTGCTCTTACAATACTGCTATGGGACCTATAAAGCCCACCTGAGATAACAGCCTCAATTTGATATCTTGTTTGAAAGACAGCACCGCCCACAGAGCAGCACTCCCTCAGTGTCAACCTAGATTTAGTGCTCAAGTCTCTGGAGTGGGACTTGAAACCACAAACCTCTGACTTGGGGGAGATGAGCCACTGCAGACACCTTTAAGCACATATTATTATGCTGAACGTTTCACACCTCAGGTATAACCTGTATCTGTGGTGGAGCCGTGTGAACTGAGTTGGAAGACCAGGGAAATCTTGTGCGGCAGGAAAATAGATAGGGAATCACGCCGGCAAATACTGAAATTAACACCCAGAATTGGGGGTGGAGGGGGGAATCACATCCCTGTTCACTTGGTGGTAGCAGGCTGGAGACTTGCCAGAAATGTGAATTATAAGCTATTATTTTTTTTTTCTGGGGCTTTCTGTGAGGATATTTGTACAACCAGGAATATCAAGTTATTTTTGAGAGAAGTATGAAAAAATAAGTTACACTCTTTACCCCACCCTCTCCGCTTTATTAATCAATCAATTGACTTCTGCTTTAACCATCAGTATAGGTACGATCCAGTACCGTATGCATTTTGCACTCAGTAAAATAAGAACTGCACTGCATCTAGCTGACATGCAGACACATTTGGAGTCACTGGAAACTAGCACCTAAATAAGATTTAAGTGCAGTATATGTGAGTGTAGCTTGTTAACATTCATAACCCTTGAGTTGTGCTGGGCAAGGTCGAATCTGAACAGGGCATCGGATGCTTGCTATTGGTGGAGATCCTCACTAAATGTGCACAGTACTGCACATCACCACCGGGTGGCAGAAAACTCATGCCATACCACATATCCCTGCTGCAACCTCATTTGACAGGAACATAGTAATGCACACATAAGGAATGCCTTGTAGGTTGTAGATGAGTTTTGAGTGAAATAAATTATTTTATCTGTCCTGAGCTGCATATTCTGCTAATACCAGGTTGGGGAGAGGAGAAACAGAGCTCTCTTTATATTTTATACACATGTAAAAATGTGACTTTCAATCATAAGGACGCTAAAAATAGTTAAATTCTGTTGGCAAAGTCCGGAAGACACTGTTGCATCATAAATGGCAATAAAGAACAGAATTGTGTACCATGCTGGAGTGCCTTCAGTAACAAGGATGAGTTGACTTAAGAGGGTTAAAATAACAATGTTAGGTAAGGATTTGTCTCTGTTGTGTTTAAATATAGCTTAGAGAAAGTATCTCAAAAACTCAGTCAGTAAAGTGCACGCTTGTCAAGGAACTGGCTCGTGTAGATGAAGAGGCTCTGGGCTGGATTTATAGTTATGCTGAGTTTACTGGTCTCCAACGTAGCCTTACTATCCCTGAACTTTGGAAGAGGAGTATGCTCCTGGGATCATAATCCAGGGGTGCCAGCCAGAATTTGCGTGCACCCCTAGCCAGCATAAGATCAGGCTTACCCCTGGTGAGTAACAGATTGAGAGGTGATCTGACAGAGATATTTAAGATATTAAAAGGGTTGGATAGGTTTGTTGCAAAGTATTTCCTCTGGTGAGAGAATGAGGGAACACAATCTTAAAATTAGTGTTGGGCCATTCAAGGGAGAGAAATCAGGAAACACTCATACAGGATAGAAGGAATATGGAACTCTCTCCTCCAAAAGGGTGCAGATGCTGGGTCAGCTGGAGCTTCAGGACTGGAGGTTGCTAGATAAGGGTATTGAGGAATATGGTGCTAAGGTGGATAAATAGAATTAAGATACAGACCAATCATAATGTAATTGAATGGGGTAGCAGGCTTGAGGGGCTGAATAACCAACTCATCTTCCTATTCTTCTCCTGGGGTTTAACAGCTTATTGGAACATTTTTACCAGAAGCACATAAAGAATGTCTCCTTGGCAAGGCACTGAAGAGGGACTAGTATTTTTAGAAACTCAGTATGAAGCAGTGCCACAGACAGAGTCGGTTGAGCAAAATTGAGGTGGAAAAATTCTGAAGAGCGTCTTGGTGTAATCACTGCTGTAAAACACAAACAAGTCTCTGGGATGTCTAGCATGGGACTCTGCCCCAAGCCATCCTGCTATGCAATTGTCCGGTTATCCATGGTTGAACGTCTCCGGATTCCAATCTGACTTCTGAGACAAGATTCTGGGAACTTGCCTTGGCGTCGAGTCACTTTGGAAGATTTTGAAAAGCATCCTGAAAGCTGTGCTGGTCATGGCTGCTAACATCCTAGTCTTCCAAGTCAAGCGTACTTCCTTGGCTGCTTTTATGGCCAACATGTGTCCTTTTGGTATGGAAATGATTCAGACAGTCCAGTCCAAGTATTGTAAGAGGCCAGAGCTAGGAAGAATACTGCTGTGTGTGCTCGCTTCAACACTCAGCAGTAACTCTAGAACCTTTTTTATTGTTTCAAAATTCGCTTAGGGAATTGATTTGAAAATATCCAAGTCATTGAGGGTATCGTTTCATGGCACATAGTTAAGAGAATCTTTTTGGGGAAAACTGACCCCTCCAAAATTCAGTGGTTTTCTGGCGATAATATGTACAACCCACAAGCTGGTGGCCACTGAACTGTAGAGGGCACTGGTGAACAGTATAGATCGAGTGTCATTAGACCTGATAAACTCAATTTTAGTCTCCCTGTCCAGAGAAGTTCCACCAATTTCCTTCCAATAATTTCAGCAATTCTCAGACAGCAGTGTCTGATGGATTTATTTACATCCAGAGAGGGACAGACACATTATAGTCACCCACAGAGCTTTCAATAGGGTGCATGAATCTCAATGTTTAAAACAATGAGAGGACCTCTACCGCAAAAACTTTCAACACCAAATGGAAGCGGTTTCCTAACCCGGTGTAACTGCATCGTGCCTTTGTCCATCAGCAATGAGACTGCACCAGGCATTCTGTGGTTAAATCCATCCTTAAGCAGTGAATTGGACAGCGGAGCACATCTCCCATGTGTTCTTGAACAGAGTAGCAGACTGAGCAGAAAAGGTCACAATCTATTCAGCTCATCTCTTGTAAGCCAATGCAGATCATTCCTGTGGCAGCTACTTTTAAGAATTCCTCTTGGAACAGTTTCTGTGCTTGCTTTTGTTTCCGAAATTGTTTTTAAAGTAGTTTACTTCTGATGTGCGTGCACCTGATGGGGGTCTTAGTGGAGTTGACACTGGAGCCTTCAATGAGGAGGGTCACCTGACTAATATGGCAAAACACAGAGTATGCCCTTTAATTAATCATACTTCCTCTCCAAACTTATATATCATCAATTCTAATTGTATGTGAGAGTTAAACTTTCACGGAATAAGGAAAGCCGTAAGAATGCTTTGTTATCTTGTATCACATCTATTTCCATCAAGTGTCTGCTATATCTACCTCCCAATCAAATATAATGTAGGGTGCATCTGCATTCTCTTTCCACTTTCAAAAGGGTATCCCCTATCCCACTGTATTGGTGTTGCCCATCCGTTTGCAACATCTGAATTTCCCAAATTAATGTTGAGTTGTTGACCATTTTATAATGTAGATCAGTGCCCAATAGGAACTTTAGATTCTGAGCGAGGAAACCTCCATCCTTTGAAACTGCTGTGGATTCACATGTACATCCCAGAAGTAAAATAAATGATACCCAGGCTGTTTAAAATGAATGATCTTCACATTTTCTGTGCTGGAGCCTTGAATTTCCTGCTCTTGCAGCCACTTGGAACCTCCTGTGGCGTTGGAAGTGTTAAGGCTGATTTCATTCAAAGACCATTTTCCATAGTTCAAATTTACGGCTAGCAACAGTGAACCATTCCAAACATTCTATAAAGTATCTGGATCACTGTACAGGCTGAGCACCTGGGGAGTACTACTTGGGTTTATACTTTTGTTTGTGCTTGTGTTTAAAAAAAAAGTCTATAAAGTGGCATCTGTCGTTCGCATTTTTAAAATCAGGATTTTAGTTGTATTGCTGCTCTGACTTGCAGCTGTGCAAGGATGGAAATATGTTCATCCATCCCGGAATTATCTTACCATGTTTCCAAAATAAATAGGGCGTTCACACACACACAATGTGGGTCAGAGACTTGTAGTTTATGATGATCAGGAAACCACCACCAATCTATCAGGTGGCACTGACCGAGACTGTGATCTACTGTTAGGCTAGATGGGCAGCTGTCTGGGCTGACCAAATCACCAAGATCACAGTTTCCGTGAACTATCCCATGTTTATTGTATAGGAACTGAGGAATTTTAAAAAAAAATTAATGGAAATTCTTAAATGTTTTAAATTTACTTCAGTTTGACAGCAATTTCTAAGCTAACTTTCACATACACATCGTGTAGTTTGAAGGCTGAGGTGTGTCAGCCATGGTCCATTGGTAGCACACTCACCTCTGAGTTAGAAGGTTGTGGGTTCAAGTCCCACCTCAGACATTTCAGCACACAATCCAGGCTGACTGTAGGGGTGTTGCACTGTCAGAGGTGCCATCTTTCACATCAGGAGTTAAACCAAGGCCTCGTTTCCCCTCACTGACATAAACTATCCCATAATGCTATCTGAACAAGAGGATTCTCCTCTGAGTCCTGGCCAGTATCTGTCCCCTAATCAGCATCATGGAAAAGCAGATTATCTGGGCATTGACACATTGCTGTTTGTGGGAGCTTGCTGTGTGCAAATGGGCTGCTGCATTTGCCACATTACAACAGTTTGCGACGTACTGAGATTATGAAAGGTGCTATACAAATGTAGGTTCTCTAAGTTTTTTTCATTCTGGTATGATTGGGATTTCCTTGAACTCCCTACCAGGCAGCACCATGCAACACGGACTGCAATGATTCAAGGAGGTGACTCACCAACATCTTAAAGGGCACTTGGTGGGGAGACAGTAACACAGTGATAATGTCACTGGACGAGTGGGCCCAGGTTAATAAACTGGGATGTGGGTTCAAATCCCACCATGGCAACTGGTGTATTTTAAATTCAATTAAGTAATAAAAAACTGGAATTGAAGGCTAGCCTCAAAAATGGTGCTGCGAAATTACCATCGATTGTTGTAAAAACCTATCTTGTACACCAATGTCATTTAGGGAAGGAAACTGCCCCTTACCCGCTCTGGCCTACATGTTACTCCAGACCCACAGCAATGTGGTCGACTCTTAACTGCCCTCCGAACTAGCCCAGCAAGCCATTCAGTGGTACCAAACTGCTACAGAAAAGTCGAAAGGAGTAAAACGGGACTGACCACCTGGCACCGTCCTGGGCACCAGAAATGATAACCGTACTCCTCCAAGTTGAAAACCACTTGGAAGAAGCACTGAGGGTGGAAAGGAAACTCTGAATGTACTCTGGTGGAGGACTTCAATGTCCATCACCAAGAGTGCCCCAGTAGCACCATTGCTGACCGAGCTGGGTGAACTCTGAAGAACATATCTGCCAGATTGGACTTGCACCTGGCAGTGACAGAACCAACAAGAGGAAAAAACCTACTTGATTTTGGCCTCACCAATCTACCTGTTACAGATACACCTGTCTGTGACATAATTGGTAGGCGGAACCACTGCACAAGTCCTTGTGAAGATGAATCCCCATCTCAATGGGGATATCATCCATCACATTGCGTGGCACCACCACCATGCTAAATGGAATAGATTCAGAATAGATCTAGCAACTGTCACAGACAGAGTTTGTTTTATTGTTGCCCGTGATCATAGTGTAATAACGTGTGAGGTTAGTGTGTTCCCTTTGTCTCAGTTTAAATGATTCCAGCAGCTGTGAATTTAAAAATGAAAATTATTTATTCACACACATTTGCCCCAGAGGTTTAAATGCAAGGTCTTAAACACCATCACATGCACACAGGAAGTAGATACAGATGAAGAAAAGAAACAATATGATTACAATCTGGAATCATTTCAGTCTCTTCCATAGCAGGCCTGTAGTTTCTTGGATGAATTGATGCTTTAGCTGGAGTGGATTTTCAGTAAGCTGTGAGGGTTGTTGCAGTTGAATTGCCAGGAGGTCTTGTTGTCGGGTGAGCCTGAAGGTGGAACAGGTTGGAGAGAGTCCATCTCCCAAATTTGAGGTAATGCTGTTTATCATCCTGGCTCCTCAGTTGACTGCAGCTGGTTTGTTGTCTTAGATGGTGTTCTGATGGTATATGTCATTACTCTGACTGAACAGCTTCTGCTGTTATTTTTAAAAGCAGGTAACAAACATGGCTTTCTTATCCATGTGACCTGGTACGAGTCCAAAGTGCTTTCCCAAATAAGTTGGGGTGTTAGGCCACTAAACATCCTGTGTTGTGGTTTTTCATAACCTGAGAGTTTCAGACAGCCAAGATCTTTGGGTTTGGGATGAGGAGCCACTACAATACAATGAAATGTCAATGAGATCCGTTTTATATTGGCTAACACCCACTGAGTTTCAACGTCGCTATTGTCCTTGGTGAAGCCAAAAGACAAATCGGCTGATGTATCACAGTCCTGTTTGTAGACGGTTTATTCTTAACAATGGGATGTGTGAAGTTCACAAGTAGCTGTGATTTCCATATGTAATTAGATATTTGCCCAAGTTAATACTGCCAAAGTCACATGATATGTTTAAAAAGCTTTTGGTGTCTGTTTTTAAAACAAGATACCGCTTTAGAATTTGTAATTTCTTCATACCTGTACAGGTCATGACACAAATCAAAACTGAGTTTCCATGAGGCCATCAGCAGCAGCAGAATTTTATTTATTACGATCTGTAACCTCATGGTCCAGCTTATCCCCCACTCTACCATTACCATCAAGCCAAGGGATTTTTAAAATTTCATTTTAATTCGTTTTTTAATTTAATTTCAATTTCATTTGTGGGATGTGGGCATTGCTGGCTAGGCCAGCATTTATTGCTCATCCCTAATTGCCTTTGAGAAGGTGGTGGTGGTGGTGGTGGTGAGCTGCCTTTTTGAACGTTGCAGTCCATGTGGTGTAGGTACACCCACAGTGCTGTTGGGGGGTAGTGGGGGGAGTCCAGGGTTTTGACCTAGGAACAACGATATATTTCCAAGACAGGATGGTGAGTGGCTTGGAGGGGAATTTCCAGGTGGTGGTGTTCCCAACTATCTACTGCCCTAGGTGGTAGTGGAAGGTGCTGTCTGAGGAGTCTTGCTGCGTTCCTGCAGTGCTCTTGTAGATGGTACACAATGCTGTGCATCGGTGGTGGAGGGTGTGAATGTTTGTGGATGGGGTGCCAACCAAGCGGGCTGCTTTGAACGGTGTCGAACTTCTTGAGTGTTGTGGGAGCTGCACTCATCCAGGCAAGTGGAGAGTACTCCATCACGCTCCTGACTTGTGCCCTGTACAGATTTTGGGGAGTCAGGAAGTGAGTTATTCAGGATTCCTAGCCTCTGACCTGCTCATGTAGCCACAGTATTTATATGGCTAGTCCAGTTCAGGTTCTAGCAATAGTAACCCCCAGGATGTTGGTAGTGGGGAATTCAGTGATGATAATGCCGTTGAATGTCAAGGGGTGATCAACCCTAGTTCAATGAAGAGTGCAGGAGGACATGTCAGGAGCAGCACAAGGCAAACCTAAAAATGGGTTATCAATCTGGTGAAGCGAGAACACAGGACTACTTGCATGCCAAACAGCAGAAGTGGACAAATCCAATCTGGCCAATTAGTGCTCAGTCAATTCTTGATCACCAGCAAAGTATCATCAACACTTACACAGAAATATCACTAATGCTCAGCTTTTATTCTGCCAGGGTCACTCTGCTCCTGACCTCATTCAGCCTTGGTCCAAACATGGGCCGAAGAGCTAAACTCAAGGGAAGATGAGATTGACTGCCATTGACAACAATGCAGTATTTGACCGAGTGTGGCATCAAGGGGTCCCAGCAAAATATAAGTCAGAGAGAATTGTTAGGGGAGAAACCCTCCACTGGTTGGAGTCATACCTAGCTCAAAGTAAGATGATTGTGATTGTTGGAAGTCAATCATCTCAGTCCTAGGATGTCGCTGCAGGAGTTCCTCAGGGTAGTATCTGGACCTGACCATCTTCAGCTGCTTCATAATGGCCTTCTCGCCAACACATGTTCAGAAGTGGAGATGTTCGCTGATGATTGCTCAATGTTCAGTACCTTTCGAGACTCCTTAGATACTGAAGAGTCCATGTCCATATTTAGCAAGACCTAGACAACATTCAGGCTTGGGCTGATGAATGGCAAATTACATTACTGGTACTTGTGTGACATCAGTGACCACCTCCAACAAGAGTGAATCTAACTATTCCTCTTTGCATTCATTTGCATTACTATCGCTGAATCCCCACTATCAACATCCTGGAGTTACCATTGACCAGAAACTGAACTGGAGTAGCAATATAAAGTACTGTTGCTATTAGAGCGTGTCAGAGGCCAAGAATTTTGTGGCAAATAACTCACCTGCTGTCTCCCCAAGCCTGTCCACCATCTGCAAAGCACAAGACAGAAGTGTGATGGAATACTGTCCACTTGCCTGGTTTAGTACAGTGCGAACAACACTTGAGAAGCTCAACATCATCCCAGACAAAGAAGCCTGCTTGATCGGTGCCCTATCCACTACCTTAAACATTCACTTCCTCCACCACCACTGCACAGTGATAGCAGTGTGAACCATGTACAAGATGCACTGCAGTAACTCGCCAAGCCTCCTGCAAGTTCCCCTCCAAGCCACTCACCATCCTGACTTGGAACGATATTGCAGTTCTTTCACTGTCACTGGATCAAAATCTTGGAACTCCCTAACAGCACTTGGGTGTATCTATCCCAGAAGAACTGCAGCATATCAAGAAGACGTCTCACCACCACTACCACCTCAAGTGCAGTTGGGGATGTGCAACAAATGCTGGGCTGGCAAAAACATGAAAGAATATAAACTCCAATTTGAACTGACAGGAAATGCTCTTCTGGCTATAGATGTAGCAAAATAGGCTCAAAAGTGGCGTAGCAATTTAATGCAGAAAACTGAAAGGTAATATAATTTGGTAGGGAAAAAAACAAGGACTAGAAGTATACAGTCATTTGAAAATTTTGAGACTGGATAAATATAAGAAAACCCTTGAAAGTAATGTGTGCAGGTGGATAAAGCCATAAAACAAAGCAATAGCAGTTTTATAATTAGTGATGAGCGAGCTGTAGCCCACATCCCACAAATGAATATTTTAAGAGTTTGTTCTTTTCTTTTCAATAAAACCTTTCGGTGTATTTTATATGCTTGAGAGCCAGTTATTGATTGTAACACTCTTTCATTTCTTGCATTCAGCGTCATTGAGTCAGGTATTAATTACTGAGTAAAGCACCTTCTGCTCTACCTCACTTAACAATCACCACCAATGTGACTTTTCCATTATCCTCATCACCTGAGGTTGGTTTTTGTTTTAAAGTGGAAGTGATCATTTAGCACAATTTGTTTTGAGCTAAAAGAAAGGGATAATCCAAGGCTAGCAAAAGAAAATCATGAGGAATGTACTGAGTAGTGAAAGAGGAGATTAGGTAAACTAAGAGGGAATATGGAAAAAGGCTAGCACATAATAGAGAAGAAAATGGTCATAAGAACAAAAGAGAGAGGAGCAGGAACTCATTCAGACTGTCGATCCTGATCTGTCATCAATGCAATTGTGACTGATCTTCAGGATTCAATGTCACTTTCCTCCCACTTCCCATATCCCTTGATTCCCTAAGAGACCAAAATCTGTCTAACTCAGCCTTAAATATATACAGCGACCCTCTTGGTTAGAGACTTCCAAAAACTCTCAACCCTTTAAGGAAATTTCTCCTCATCTCAATTCCCATATCCTAAGACTGTATCCCCATGTTCCAGATTCCCCAACCAGGGGAAACAATCTCTGTATCTACCCTAACAAGCCCCTTCAGAATCTTGTATGTTTCGATGAGATCACCTAAACTCCAAGGAATATGGACCCAATCTACTCAGCCTCTCACCATAGGACAACTCTTCTGTCCCAGGTCCGATCTCTAATGAATCTTCGGTGTACTGCCTTCAATGCAAGTATATAAAAAGGAGACCAAAACGGCACAGTGTATTCCTGGTGTGGTTTCATCAAAGCCCTGTACAATTGTAAAACAATCTTTTATTCTTGTACTCCAATCCCCTTGCAGAAAAGGCCAAGATGCCATTTCCTTCCTAATTGCGTGTTATACCTGCAACAGAACATTGTGTTCCTTGTATGAGCACTCCCAAGCACGTCTGAACATAACATTTGCAAGTTTCATACCTTTTGAAAAATATTATGCTTTTCTATTCTTTTGACCAAAGTGAATAACCTCACAATTCTCCACATTATCCTCCATCTGCCACCTTGTTGCCCACTCACTTAACCTGTCTATATTCCTTTGCAGCCTCTTTGTGTCCTCCTCACAGCTTCCACTCCCAGCTGGCTTTGTATTGTCAGCAAACTTAGATATTTTACTCTCTATCTCTTTGCTTAAGTCACTAATATAGGTCAGTTTTTATCAAAACAATTGGAGAGGGTGGGACTACCTTGAGGACGTGGGGGGGGGGGGGAAATGTAGTTATAGAGGATGAAGTTACAACGGAGCTATTAAATATTTGCATCAGTTTTAAAAATGGTTGAATTGACACTAAGCGTACTACCGGACAATGTGGTGCTAAGGTTGGAGGTGACTATAGACAAGGAAGTGTCTCTGCAGCAGGGCTGAATTCAAAGTAAGTAATCACTCAGTCGTGATAGTACCCAACCGAGCTGAGAAAAGCAGTCACTAGGGGCATAGCAGAGGCTTTGGCTGAAATTTTTTAACCCTCTATGAACAGGCAAATTATGTTGTGAAGTGGGAGAGCAGCCAATGCTCTGTTCAAGAAGGATAATTGTGCAACTCCAGACCAATTAGTCTAATATCAGTTATGGGCAAACTCTTGGAATCCATAATTCAAAATTAAGCATGAAGAGATGCCAGGGCTCATCAAGGACAGCCGATAGGAATGTTAAGTTAAAGTCACATTTGAGAGAATTTTTGAATTTTTTTTGAGGTGATTGGCTAGATGGTCAATGCAATGGACGTGTATATGGATTTTCAAAGGTTTTTCAATGAATTTTTATGAAATTTGTTACAAAACCTCATGTATAATGAGATGTGGTTGTGTATAGAAAGTTGAATAGTGGGCAGAGTTCTGACTGATGGATATTACTCTGATTCGGTTGGGAGTGGTGCATCCAGAGCACGCTGCTGGGGGCACATTTACTGACAGCACAAAAGTAGTGGGTTTAAATCTAATCTGAGCTGAGCAGGAAATGCTGCCCTGGCTTTGAGTTAGTAGAATAGACTCAAAAGTGCCAGTGGAAATTTAATACAAGGTGTGTGAGGTAATGTAATTTGATAGGAAAAAATGGAATGGAAGTATGCAAATTAAATTTTGACGGTTGCATATGAATATAAAGAACCCCTGACGGTAACCACTGTAGGGCATAAAGCCATAAAAGGAGCCACAGAGTTTAGGTTATATAATTGAGGATAATGGTAAACTCGTGCAGGACAATGGTTCAGTTACAGCTGGTGTACAGAATGCAGTTTCAGTTGCCCTATTGTACAAAGGACATTGAAATCACAGTCAGCATACAAATTCACCAGGATAAGATCACAGATGGAAAATTGAGTGTTGTGACTTACGAGCAGAAACATGAAATACAGGGACTATTCAGCCTGAGCATTGAAGATTAAAGAGATTTAAAATCATGAAGGGTTTGGAAAATGGTCAAACGACAAGGACAATATCCTGTGTTTTGGAGGGTCAGTGATGAGGGAGGTCACCAAATTAAAATGATTCTCAATGAGGAGAGAAACTGAGATTCCATTTTTTGTCCAGATTGTGGAGCATGGAATGCTTTGTCACAAAATAGTTGAGGGCTGAGATTGTTATATCTTTTGAGGGAAAAAATGGATAAAAATTGGAAGCGGATACAAAGCCACAAGGAGAGAGCAGGGCAGTAGGGCCAGCTTTCGATTGCTGTCTGGAAAACACCCAGTGGGCCAAATGGCTTCCTTCTGCACTCTAAATTTCTTTGGTTCAACCTTTGGACAAGAATTTAAGATCATCAAACACATGTCACTTGGAACTGTTGCTGAGAGACTAAAAGCAAGAGCATTTCCTGCTGTCTGGTTGGTAGAATTTAAACCCAGTTGAAAGGATTGTGTTCTTCCTAGAGGATAAACTGAAATCAAACCAGCCTGTCAAGTAACATGTGTGGACTTCAGCTCAGAGCTGTAGTAAGCATCCACAATATCAGAACTTGTCTTCTGTCTTCACACACTGACATACCTACTGTGCATTTTCTATATTTTCTGATTTTATTTTGAGAGCTGCTGGTTTCCCTATTAAGTCAATTGTAGTCTGTTATTTTGAACATTTTGCTTAAAACATTGATTGTTTTTTAAATAAGACCAGTGATGTTATTGTATTAATCTCATTATGCTTTTCCTTTATATCGCAAAACCTAATTCCCAATTGTTAGGAAGTAATTTTCCTGAACCTGCCACTCAAGATTTAAATTAAATCCTCATGTACAGCAATCTATAGTCAACTTTAAGAACACAGGTATAGGTTGAGAAATCTCAGGGCCAAGAATAGTTTAGAATGGAGGCCAATTGTATTTATAAAGTACTGTTATAGATGCTTCAAGAGGTTTTGAATCGCTGCGTAGCCCTTGAAGTGCAGTCTCTGTTATGTAGGAAAGCACAGCAATCACAAACAAAAATTATGTAAATGCCAGTTATGATGTGTTTTGGAGGTGATTTGAGAGACTTAATCTCTACTCTGAATAATGTTTTAGGATCTTTCATGCCCACCTGAAGTATTGGGTGAGACCTTGGTTTATCATCTCACCTGAAAGACCACATCATGGCAGTGCAACACTCAGTACTGCACTGGAACGTTAGCCTGGATTATGTACTCAAGTCCCAAAAGCAGGAGGAGGGGGAGTGGAGTTGAACCCAGACTTTCCTTCCCTAAGAGAATGGGCATTGATGAACTGGTGAACAATTTGGGTTTTATGACAATCAAACAGCTCCATGGTCACTTTTACTGATGCTAGTTACAGAAGAACGAATTTAAGATTGCTTGAGGTGATATCATTTAATGATAAAACATTGTCGACACTCAAAACCCTTGTAAACCTCTTTTAAATAGATCCAGGTTTCTGATGCAAAGGACTATGATCCACAGTTTACATATGCCAGTTTTCCTGAGTTCGATCCTGGAGACGTTGATTCTCAGTGTGATATGGTTCCATGATTGTCTTTCAGTATCTCACCCAAACAATAAATCTTCACACACAAACCTTGATAAGTGTTGGCAGACGTACGTACATGAATATGAACTAGGAGCAGAGTGGGCCATTTGGCCCATCAAGCCTGCTCTGCCATTTAATGATATCATAGCTGATTTGATTGTGGCCTCAACTCTACTGACCTATCTACCCCCTATGACCTTTGACTTACCTGTTAATCAAGAATTTACCTAACTCAGCCTTAAGAGTATTCAATGACCCTGCCTTCTTTGCTCCATGGGGAAGAGAATTCCAAAGACTAACAACTCACTGAGAGAAAAAAAATTCTCCTCATCTCCATCTTAAACAGGAGACCCCGTATTTTTAAACTGTGCCCCCTAGTTCTAGATTCCCCCACAAGGGAAGACATCCTCTCAGCATCCAACCTGACAAGCCCCCTGGGGATCTTATGTTTCAATAAGATCACTCTCATTCTTCTAAACTCCAATGGATACGGACCCAATCTGTCCAACCTTTTCTCATAAGTTAACCCGCCCATCCCAGGAATCAGTCAAGTAACCTTCTTTGAACAGCTTCTAACACAATTATGACAGATGTAAGGCTAACTGATCTGTAGCTTCCCACTTCCTGTTTCCCTCCTTTCCTGAATAGAGGAATCCTCTTTGCTATTTTCCAATCTAATGAAATCTTTACAAAATCTAGAGAAATTTGGAAAATTACAACCAGTGCATCCACTATCTCAGCTGTCACTTCTTGTAAAACCTCAGGATGCAGGCCACCTGGTCCTGGGGACTTGTCAGCCTTTAGTTCTAATAGCTTTCTCAGTACCCTTACCCTGGTGATTGCAATTGTTTTAACTTTTTCCCTTCCTTTCGTCTCTTGATTTACAAGTATTTCTAGGATGTTAGTTGTCTTCCACAGTGAAGACAGACACAAAATATCTGATCAACACTTCTGCCATTTCCTTATTTCCCATTATTAATTCCCCAGACTTTCTAGAGGATCAGTGCTCACTTTAGTTAATCTTGTCCTTTTTAAATACTTGTAGAAACTCTTACCATCTATTTTCATATTTATAGCTACCTTTCTCTCATACTCTAATTTCTCCCTCTTTTCTTTTCAGTCATTCTTTGCTGTTTTTTAAATTCTGTCCAATCTTCTGACCATACCACTAATCTTCTCATAATCATATGCTTTTTCTTTCAATTTGTTACTATCTTTAACTACCTTAGTTAGCCACGATGGTGCATCCTTCTCCTAGACTCTTGCTTACTCACTGGTTTGAATCTTTGCTGAGAGTTATGAAATATCTCCTTAAATGCCTGCCACCCTTTAACCTAATTTCACAGTTCACTTTAGCCAGCTCTGTCTTCATACCCTTGTAATTGCCTTTATTTAATTTCATAAACACTAGTCTTAGCCCTGGACTACTCAACCTCACATGAATGCAAAATTCCATCGTGTTATGATCACTGCTACCTAGAGATTCCTTTACTATGAGGTCATTTATTAATCCTGTCTGATTGCACATTACCAGGTCTAGAAAAGTCTGCTCTCTGGTTGGCTCTAGAATGTGCTGCTCTAAGAAATTGTCCTATTCTCACTCTATGAACTCATCTTCCAGGCTACCTTTGCCAATCTGGTTTGTCCAGTCTACATGTAGATTCAAATCACCCATGATTATTGTGGTACCTTTCTTACAAGCTCCCATTGTTTCTTCCCTTATACTCTGTCCTACTGTATAGCTATTATTAGGGGAACTATAAACTACTCCCACCAGTGATTTTGTTCCTTTGCTATTCTGATCTCTACCCAAACTGATTCTACATCTTGATGTTTAAAACTGAAGTCATCTCGCACTATTGTACTAATGTCATCCTTAATTAACAGAGCTACCCCGCCACCTTTTCCTAGCTTCCTATCCTTCCGAAATGTCAAGTATCTTCAAATATTCAGGTCCCAACCTGATCATCTTGCAGCCACATCTCTGTAAAGGCTTTTAAGTCATAGATATTTATTTCTATTTGTGTTGACAATTCAACAGATTTGTTATGAATGCCACTAGTGTTCAGATATAGAGCCTTTAATTCTGTCTTTTTATTATTTTTGCAAACACTGGCCTTATCTGCTGGTGCACCATATGCCTGTTCCTTCCTGCCACATTCTAATTATCATTGCCCATAATGCTACCTTGCTCCATTGCTTTCTCCTTTCCCTTTAAGTTACCAAACCTCCTTCAAATAATCCTTTTGGCCCCCCCGCCCCCCCCACCATTATTTAGATTAAAGCCCTCTCTACCATCCTAAAACCATGCCAGAACATTGGGCCAATTATGGTTCAGGTGAAGACCATCCTAACGATATAGCTACCATTTTCCCCAGTACTGGTGCCAGTGCCCCATGAGTCAAAACCCATTCTTCCCACACAATCTTTTAAGTCATGCATTCAACTCCCTAATCTTAGTTGCTCTATGCCAATTCGCTTTGTAGGTGATATCGTGATGAACTCCCATCCTGGTTTGTCCATGTATGTGCCCCTTCTAGCATAGGTCACTGTGCAATGATTGAGAGCAAGAACACTTTTTATGAAGAGGGGGGTGGGCTGTGGTGGTGAATGGGGGAAGGTTTCAATCTCTAACCTCAGACCACTGTGACCAATTGTACTACCTGACTGAGACCTGTTAACTCAAAAGAGGGTTGGAAGAAAAAACAAAAAGAAAGCTGGAAATACTGGATACATAAGGCAGCAGTGATGGAAAAATGGGCCTGATGCATCCACTGATTCCTGTGTCTCTGCAGATTTGAGTGTGTGCAGAGTTTTTTTTAATCATTTTGATCATTGCTGACCTGTACCTCTGCTCTGTTTACCACATTAGCATCATGTCTCCCTTTGCAAACAGAAATCTATTGATCTCAAAGGCTCAAATTCTTTAAGGGAACATACCCAGATTGCCCGTGAGTGGGAACAAGGAGATGACTACACACTAATGCTTGCAAAATGGGGAAGCGGTCCTCCAAAAGTTGAACAGATTCCATTTCCCTTGTGAAAGCTGTGGGGTTTAGAATGGGGAAAGCTTGAAACTGTTCTGATATTTGACGGCTTGGGGCCCCTGACTTCACGCAGGTTATGTAAGTGCAGGTGCCTGCGACATACAGTTTCTAAATTTTATTTTTCTATTCTCTTCTAGAAAATGGTTCCTGGAAAAGTTGCATCCTGAAGGTTAGTGATTTTAACACTTTAAAAGCAGTAGTTTGAAGCCTTAATTTTCTGTAAATTATACAAACATATAGTAATGAGTGCAAGGTGGGGGGGGTGGCAATATGAGATGATGACACATTGAAATTATTACCCATGGCGATTAGGATGGGTTCAATCGTCTCTCCCCTTAACCAATGAGATGAGAGATTTGAGGAAGGACTAAGGTGAATTAGGGTAGGTGTACTCAATGTCAATCAGGTACAGAAAGGAAAATAGAGAGGGAAAGAAAAATGAGATTGAGAGAGAAACGAGAGAAAAACTGTAGGCCCAGATCTTTCAGTCAGTGTTGCAGAGGATGCGTCCGATGTGGACTCTGATTTTAATCTGCCCACTTACCATTTTACACTGGAGCCTTTACACCTTCCAATGGCGGTTCAGCGAAGTCAGGAGGCAAATTGTCAGATGTAATTGCGGTGCAGCCACACCCCCTTTTCTCATCATGACCTGAAGACCCACCCCTTAAGGTCTGTCTGCAGTTTATTGACTTAGTGTTTTGAGCGGAGCTGTCAACCTCAAACTGCATAGCCTCACCCCGCTGACAGTGCTAACCCCCTCCTCACCCCCACCTTTTTTACCCCTGACGGTGTTCTCCAATCTCCCTTGCCCCAAGGAAACATGAAAATGCTTACTGCCCATCTCCGTCCGCCGCCTCCCCCCCCCCCCGGCTCTCCCAACATTGGCTGGATAAGAGCCAGGGATTCCGGAAAGTGTGTCAGGAGAATGGATGCAGGAGTGGGTGAGCACTGTCCAGGTAGGGGCTGGTGAATGTTGCCGGGTGAGAAGGAGTTGGGGGTGTTAACATTGTCGGGGGTGAGAGGGAGGGGACGTTGAATATTGCTGTGAATTCTAGAGTACTTTTGGCACTCCAGCTTTTTGGCTAGAGTTACGCTGGTTTTATACCTGTTATGAAAATCTCTTCAATAAATTTGTTTAAAACTAGGGTAAGTATAACGCCGACAACTCGAGTTCTGGCCATTTGATCCCACTCTCATTGGAATAACAGAGCAGTCCTGGCAGGGTAAAATCAGCAATCTAAACTTTTAAACTTCCCACGTAAGTATCACAGATGTGCGTATGTCGGGAGTGCCTCATCTGAGGCACATCAGTGACGTAAGTTGAGTCGGAGGCCTCTCCCCATATTGGAAGAATCGGGACAAAAATTCAAAATGGGAACATGAAAGAATGAGACCCCACACCTAATTGTTCACTTTCTGGAGAAGTGGTTGGTTGGCAATCATTAACAATTATCATTGTTGAAAGGTATTTACACTGTTAACTACTAGACTTCATTTTCTCTGGCGAGATTGATGGGCAATTAATATGCAAATGCAGCAACTACAGGAAATTCACAGAGGGGGTGAGGGCAAGATGCTGTTTTTGTAAAGCTAATGGCAGAGCAGCTCAAGTGGTCCAGGAGCCTGTGGCAATTCACAATTCACGGAGTATCTCTTCCTCGTCACTCACTGCTGACTGATTTTTCACAATAATGCTATGTCTTGTTCACACCATTTATTTTTTTCAGCAATTTTAAGTCCACAGAATTTCATGGTTAATTGTCCTTGGCCCCTTGGTCTAGAGAGAACAGGACTAACCAGCATTCCTGCTCGGTTCTTTATCCAGTAAACCCTGCAGGATTCAATACTTTGAGGGTGTGGAGGGGTGATGATCTTCCTCATAATGAAGGGTTGTTTAATTCTTTGCAAACAGTTTTTAAACCTTCTGTATGAAAATTCCAAGTGCAAACAAGTGTTAAATGCTGAAAAGTGATACTAATTCAAGCACAATAGATTCAAAGCTAGAGAACCTTTATAGGTATGATGAAAAATAGGAACATACATAGGAGGAGTGGGCATTCTCTTCTGCTCCACCATACAGTAAGATTATGAATGAGCTTCTACATAATTCCACTTTGCTGCCTTATCTCCAAATTTCTTGATTACCTTAATACCCAAAAATCAATTGATCAGAGTCTTGAATATACTGAACAACTGAGTACCCTCAGAGAATTCCAACGATCCACAACCCACTGAGTGAAGAAATTTCTCCAATAACAGTCCTAAATGGCTGACCCCTTATCCAGTGACTATGACCTCTAGTTCTAGACAATCGAGCCAGGCAAAAAAGCTCCTCGGCATCTACACTGTGGAATCTTCTCAAAAATGAACTTATCGTTCTAAACTCCAGAGAATATGAGCCAATTCTACTCTAGTCTGTCCTCAAAAGTCAATGCTATCATCCCTGGAATCAATCCAGCAAATCTTTGTCACATACCATCCCTCCTTGAGCATGGAGTCTTAATCTGTACACACTATTCCAGATGTGGTCTCACCAGACAATTGCAGCAATACTTCTTTATTCTTAAACTTCAACCCCTTTGCAATAAAGGCTAACATACCATTTGCTTGCTATATCTGCATATTAACTTAGATTTGGGAGTGCTTTTACACTAATCATTGAGTACCAACATTTACTAGTCTAACCCTTTTTTAAAAAAAATCTACTTTTCCATTTTCGCCACCAAAGTGTAAAATTTCCCTCCTCCCCACATCATGCTCCATCTTCCATCTTCTTGCCCAATCATCTTAACCAGTCTATATCCCTTTGGAGCCTTTTTGTGACCTCCTCAAAGCTCACTTTCCCACCCAGCTCTGTATTGTCAGCAAAATTGGATACACATGCTCAATCCCCTCATCTGGTTCATTAATATAGATTGTAAATAGCTGATGCTTGCAGCATTCCACTAATTCCATCCTGTTGATCCAAAAATGGCCCATTTATCACTATTGTTTTCTGTCTGTTATCCAGCCCTTAATCCATGCCAATATACTACCCCAATTCCATTTCAATTTGTAATAGTGTGTGTGTGTCGCATTGAATGTCAAGTTTTTTGTCGATTTGCTAGAGGTATTCTGTGGGCAGTGCTGCATTTAGGATAAGCACTGTGACATAGGGCAGTAGGAAGTTAACAGTCATAAAAATGGCAAGGTACCATAAAAATGGCGAGTAGAAGATATAAATGAAAAACCTTTGGCCACTTGTATGGTAGATAATTGACATCTGGGAGTGACAAGCAGGTTGAGATCACATTGAGGGATTTACATATAAAATAACCAATTGTTTATGAGAGTTATAGCTTAAAAGTTTACATTGTATGTTGTCTGCAGTGGGATTTTGGACTAAAGAGAGTCTGGGTACTCCTGTACTGGGCAGTATATGGCTAAAATATATTGAGGGATAGTGGTTTGTTTTTGAGTTTCTCCTTTCTCTCTCCCCTGTATATTTTTCCAGACAAATTGCCAGCAGACTTCCTCCTCCTACCAGGTGCGAGATGGTCTGTTCCATTATGGCCAGCCATGTCACTCCATAACAGCTTACAAGAGGTGTGATTCAAGTCAAGTATGCCAGCTACTCTGAATAATTCCTCAATAGATTGGCATAATTCCCATATACTGATGGAGGAGTAATTGAAGTGGATTTGGATGACTGACTGTTGATCTGGGAAGCCATGACCTTCTGGTCTCAAGCTTATAAAGAATACAATGGTTAAACTCTTGTGCTTCATGGTTCTGTTTTAATGCAATGGATCATAAGCTTGATTGAGCTTTGTAAGAAGCAGGAGTAGGCTACTCAGCCCTCAAGCCTGTTCCACCAATTAAATGGGTCATGGCTGGCCTGTAGCTTATGTCCATTTACCCATCTTGGTTCCATATCCCTCAATAGCCTTATCAAGCAAATATCTAGCAAACTCAGTTTTGACTTGTTCAATTGATGAAAACTCAACAGTTCATTGCTGTCAAACTCATGCATCAAAAAGTGTATGCCCTACAGATTAGCTGAATAATAACCCCTGTGCGCCGCACCCCCCAGTTGCATTGTGATAATCAGCAGCACGGACTCGGAAAGGCACCTGATTCAATCCCTGGTAACAGCTGGTTTCGCTGAGCTAATGCTGACTGAGTTACAGCTGGCATCCAGATCCCTGGGTTAGAAAGCACCAGGAAAGATAAAATCAACTAAGATTCATGATCTTGAATGCTCTCTAATATGTTAATGTGGGCAGAGCCAAACTTTATAACAATGCCCTCACAGTTGAATGGACTGCTGATGTTCATTGTCCAGGATTGTTAATGAAGCGGGGCAAGGTACAAGGGGAGCTGCCAGAATCAGTCACTGCCATTTGGGAGCAAACTAAGGAAAGAAAAATTGTCGCTTGATGTGTTGGTGTGGCATAAAAATAAATCAGTAAATTAAATTTGCATTAAACTTTCCTTTGACTTTCATGTTTTATTAATTTATTCAGAAATGTTAACTGCAGGCCAATAGGTTTAGTAATATAACTCTACTCTTGTTGTCAAGAGGGTGAATTTGATTCCCAGTATTGGTTGTCAGCTTGTCTTCATTGTGAGAGTTTTTCCCCAACATCTGGCCAAGCTACTAATAAATGAAACAATTCCCCTCATAGTGGGAGGCTGGCGGGTGGTGTGCAGTGAGAAAATAGAGGGGGTGGTGATGGGGGGGATGCAAAGCAAGTTGTGTCTCGGAGCAGTGATTCCACTGTGACAACAATGTGGTGACACAGTGCTGATCCAGAGTGCTGCTTTATGGAATAGATAGGAGGTGGTTTCTGTGCTGTGATGTTAAGGGATATGCTAAATTGCTTTTCATGATATCGATTGTGATTTAGCCTAAACTGTGTGGGGCACGATTAAAAGGTTTGCAGTGAGCACCAAAATCGGTTATATGATTGAGAGTGAGAAAGCTGTAGATTGCAGGAAGATATCAATGGACTGGTCAGGTGGGCAGAAAAGTGACAAATGGAATTCAATCCATAGAAATGTGAAGTAATGCATTTAAATAGGTCAAACATAATTGAGGGACATAGTCTAAGTATTAGAGCCAGACCTTTCAGGAACAAAATTAGGAAACATTTTTACATGCAAAGACTGGTGGCAGTTTGGAACTCTCTTCTGCAAATGGCAATTGGTGCTAGATCAGTTATCAATTTTAAATCTAAGACTGAGATTTTTGTTATCCAAACTTATTAAGGGACATGGTGCAAAGGTGGGGATGTGGAGTTAGGTCACAGATCAGCCTTGACCTCATTGAACAGTGGAACAGGCTCAGGAATGGCAAGGGTATATACAATAACTGGTAGGAACCTCTGAATTCAAGGAATCAAGAAGCCTTGGTGTGCATGTCTGTAGATTCTTGAAGGTCACAGGACAGGTGGATAAGGTGGTCAAAAGAGCATATGTGATGAATTCTATATCTCAGCTGATAAAGGAAAATAGGAGACAGGTTATGCTAGAACTGTGTAAAACACTAGTTGAGCCACAGCTAGAGTACTGTGTACATTTCTGGTCCCTGCATTACTGGAAGAATGTGATTGCACAGGAGAGGGTACAGAGGAGATTTACAAGGAATTTACCAGGAGTCGAGAATTGTAGCTATGAGGGGAAGGATTGGATACGCTGGCGTTGTTTTCTTTTAGAATAAAGGAGGCTGAGGGGAGATTTAATTCAGGTGTATCGGATTATGAGGGGCCTAGGAAGGACCTATTTCCATTAGGAGAGAGTTCAGTAACCAGGTTTAAAGTGATTGGTAGCAGGGAAATTGAGGATTAATTGTTTCACCAGAGGGTGGTTGGGGGTTGGAACTCACTACCTGAAAGGGTGGTACAGATAGAAACTCTCATTTACATTTTAGAAAAAAGTACTTGGATATGCATTTAAGTGCCACAACCTACAGGTTACGGACTGAGCTGGGAAGTGGGATTATTTTGGATCGTTCTTTCTTGGTTGGCACAGGCACAATGGACCAAATGTCCTCCCTCTGTGCTGTGGATTTCAATGATTCTCTAATTTTAACTGACAGTAATAGTGCAGAGATGGGGAAGTGAGACTACTGATGGACATATAAGAACTTGGGTACAGGTTGCCAGCCCACCCTCTGGAGTGAGTACTGTGCATGAGAACTAGAGAAGACAAATAAATAGAATCATACAGCACAGGAGGAGCTATTCAGGCCACTGTGCCTGTGCCAGCACACCGAAAGAGCTACAAATTAATTCTACTCCCACACTCTTTCCCCTTAGATCTGCAAATGTTTCCTTTATGTGTGTGTGTGTGTGTGTGTGTGTGCATGATTAATGTCTATAAAATGTTTTTATTCATTCTTTCATGGGATATGGTTGTCACTGGCAAGGCCAGTATTTGTTGCCCATCCCTAATTGCCCTTGAACTGAGTGGCTTGCTAGGTCATTTCAGAAGGCAGTTAAATGTTACTCACATTGCTGTGGGTCTGGAGTCAAATGTAGGCCAGACCAGGTGAGGATGGCAAATCTCCTTCCCTAAAGGATGTTAGTGAACCAGATGGGTTACTGTGACAATCAATGATAGTTTTATGGTCACCATTACAGAGTCTAACTTTATATTCCATTTATTAATTGAATTCAAATTCCAACAGCTGCCATGCGGAATTTAAATCCATGTCCCAAAGCATTAGCTTTGGCTAATGGCTAATGCTTTGGGGACATGGGTTCAAATCCCACATCTCCCCATTCATTCACATATATGAATATATCCATTTCCCTTTTGAAAGTTGTTAAAGAATCTGCTTCTGCAACCCTTTTAGGCAGTGCATTCAAGATCATCATAACTGACTGCATAACTAAAACTTCTTACTTTCCCTTGGATTTTTTGCCCATTATGTTTAATGCATGTCTTCTGGTTACTGATTCTTCTACGAGTGCAAACAGTCTCCCCATATCTCCTCTATCAAAACCCCTCATAATTTTGAACATGCCTTTGAACATAATTTTGAATATTAAAAATAGAAAGACAGAAAGACATCACCTTTCATTCAGTCAAACAGCAACATTAATCCAAATCATAAATAAATCTTGTAGCAGAGGATATTCTACTCTCCAGCTGTAGGAAGAATGCGGGTCATTAGTATTGACGCATCAGGACATCCACATTTTACTGAGGTCACACAAAAATACACCTGTTGTTAATTTGCCTCACTCTTGTGTTTCTCTTTCCAGGTTTGTATAAGATGTTAGCAGGCTTTGAAGACAAATCAGCGTATGCACTCTGTACCTTTGCATACAGCACAGGAAACCCAAAAGACCCAGTGAAGCTATTTCGAGGGAAAACTCCGGTATGTATTTACAAAGAAGCCATGCAATAGTCTGTGAGTGATCCCATTCCTCTTCCCACAACAACAGCCACTTGCAAAATTGGGATACTTATTGGTCTGTATTGAGTGAATAACAAGGAACTTGAATTTTTATAGAATGTGACATGACCACAGAACTTTCTAAAGCACTTTGTAGCCAATAAAGTACTTACGAAGTGTCATTGTTGTTGTAATGTAGCAAGTATGGCAACCTATTTGTGCACAGAAAGCTCCCGCCAAAAGCAATGTGATAATGACCAGGTAATATGTTTTTGTGATGTCGATTGAAGGTTAACTATTGACCAGGACACTGGGGATAACTCCCTTTGAAATAGTGCCATGGGATCGTTTCCATTCACCCAAGGAGGCAGGTGGGGCCTCAGTTTAATGTCTCAGCCAAAGCCTTTGAGGAGCCCCTCAGTACTGTGCTATGTATCAGCTTTGATTTTTGTGCTCAAGTCTTGGAGTGGGACTTGAACCCAGAACCTTGTGACTCAGAAACAAGGGCTACCAACTGAACCATGGCTGCCAGCAACTGTTCATAAGCCTGTGGATTTTTGTCCATGTCGTAAGTACCTGCAGTTGGATGACATTTGGGCCAATTTTCTTATTAGCTGCGCAAATTGACTGCATTTCCAACAACGTTGAGTACACTTCAAAAGTATTTCATTAGCTGTAAACTGCTTTAGGACATCCTAAGGCCATGAAAGGTGCTAATATAAATGTAAACCTTGCTTCTTGGCAGCTAGGCATCAGAGGAACGTAGGAACATGAGTTTGGGCTCCGAGCCTGTTCCACCATTCAATCCGATCAAGGCTGATTTGTGACCTAACTCTATTGCACATGTCTCTTATTACCTTTGGATAACAAAAATCTCGGTCTCAGATTTTAAATTAATAATTGATCTCGCACCAATTGCCATAGAAGTATTTCCTAATTTTGTTCATGAAAGGTCTGGCTCTAATATTTAGACTATGGCCCTCAGTCCATAGACTCCCGATCCCAGAAATAGTTTCTATCTACTTACCCTCATCAGTTCTCCTTAACATCTTAAAAATTTCAATCAAGTTGTGCCTTTGCCTTCTAAATTCCAAGGAATACAACCCCAGTTTGTAACCTCTCATAATTTAATCCTTGGAGTCCAGGCATAATTTTGGTAAATCTACACTGCACTCCCTCCAAGGCCAATTTATCCTTCCTATGGTATGATGCCTAACACTGCTCCAAGTACTTCAAATATGATCTAACTAAGGCTTTATATAGCTATAGCAAAATTTCTACCCCTTTGTATTCTAATCTGCTAGCATGACATTTTGATTTTTTTTTTGTACCTGTCCAGGACACTTTAATCATCAATGGACCTACAAGTCTTTTTGAAGCTCCACTTTTTCTAGCTTTTCAGCTTTTATGGAGTACTCTATTCTATCCTTTTCGGCCCAAAGTGGATTACCTCTCAGTTGCCTGCATTAAAATCCATTTGCCACAGTTTTGCCCCTTAACTTAATCATTTAATATCTCTTTATCATGTTATGCTTCCTCTACACAGCTAGTAATATCACCTATCTTTGTATCACTGCCAAATTTGGATCTGTGACTTTCTATCCCATTATCTAAGTTGTTAATAAATATGGTGAACAGTTGAGGCCCCAACACAGATCATTGCAGGACACCGCTTGTCACACCTTGCCAATTAGAGTGCGTGCCCATTATCCCTATTCTATCTGCTAGTGTTCAGCCAATTTGCTAACCAGATCAGTCATTTGTTTTTAATTCCATAAGCTTCATCTTTGGCTAGCAGTCACATATGAGGAACTTTAACAAATACCTTATGGAAGGTATTTAATATAAATAATGTCCATGAATGTTTCCCAACCCATGATTTTGGTCACCTCTTCAAGCTCGTCAGACATGACGCACCCTTTACAAATCCACGCTAACTCTCTCTGGTCAACTGAAAGCTTGGATCTTTTCAGCCACTCTATCCTTAAATGTAGACTCTAGTAATTTCCTGACAACAGATGTCAAGCTAACTGGTCTATAATACCCTGGTTTCCCCACCTCACCTTTCTTAAACAGTGATGTCACATGCACAGTTTTCCAGGCTAGAGAAATAGTTCCCAAATTGAGAGAATTTTGAAAGATCAAAGTTAGGGCATCTGCAGTGTTCTCACCTGCTTCCTTTAACCTCTGAGCTGAAAGCCATCTGATCCTGGGGAGTTGTCACTCTTCAGTGACATTGTTTTCTTCAATACTGATTTTACTAATATTATTTCTGGTGGATTCCCATCATTGACTCGATATTAGTTTCCTTGTGGTGTGCTCCACTGTACTGACGCAAAGTAATTATTCGACATGTCTCCTCCCATTTCCGTATTTTCATTTACAATATCACATTTATCAGATTTCAAGGGGACCCACATTTCTCCTGACAACCCCTTTTTTTCCTAATATTTTAATAAGGATCAATTTCTGATCTTCCTTCCAAGTTTCTTTTCATGCTCCCTATTTTTACGATGTGATTTATCACCTTTGTTCTCTTTGTTCTTCGTATCTCTAGCAGTCACCAGGATCTGTGCTCGTTTTTGCATTTTTGTATGATTTTTCTTTGTTTTGTGTTGGCCCTTGACCTCTTTAGTCATCAATGGCAGTTTTTCTTTTTGGGAATTTGAGTTCTTGCCCCTTAGGGTATAAACTGGTTGTGTATCTCACATTCTTTTCTTAACACCTACAAATGATCTGCCATTTTACCCATTAACAGATTTGCCCAGCTTGCGGGTGTCTTTCTCTGTCTCATCACATTGAAGTCAGCCTTGTTTAAGTCTAAAATCTCAGGGAGCTATTTTGCATTTCTCCCTTTCAAACACAATTTTGAACTCGAGCATGTTATGATAAATGTTCATGCACCGTTAGCCTGTTAATTAAATCTGGCTCATTACTTATTGCTAAATCCAATGTGGCGTGTCTGTTGGTTTGAGGATATATTGTTGCAGGAAAACGATCCTGAACATACACAAGAAATTCACTATCTTTCTAACAAAAGCTTGTTCTCTTATCTCAATCTATACGCAATTTAAAATCCCACATTAAAACCATTCTGCCTATGCAACTTCTATGTCTAATCTCTGCATTTATGCAATCCGGCACTTCGTAGCTGCTAGCAGGGGTGCCAATGTACAATTCCGACTACAGTCTTAAATCCTTTTCTATTTCTTTATTCTACCCCTAAAGTCTCCACTGCCATTCATTATGTCCTCTCCTTTCACTGAAGTGATTTAATTGTTAATCACTAAGGTAACTTCTCTTCCTCTATAATTTCCCCTATATTTCCTGAAGACCTTATAACCTTGTTTATTTAGTTCCCAGTCCTGACCTTCCTGCAGACATGTCTTAGTAATGGCCACCATGTAATAACCCTCCAAGTTAAAATTGCACCTGCAATTCATTCAATTTGTTCCTTGTACTATGTGAATTTGTATAAAAAGATTTTACTTGGGCCACACACACTAACTTGTCCTTCTGTTCCAACATCCTGCTCACAAATTTCTTATTTCTCTCTCCTGATTTAATTAGGAGGCAGCGTGATGATAATTCACTGGACTAGTAATCCAGAGGCCCAGACTAACGTTTTGGTGACATGGTTCAAATCCCAAAATGGCAGCTGGTGGAATTAAAATTCAAATAATTAATAAATCTGGAATTGAAAGCTAATGTCAGTAATGATTGGAAAAACGCATATAGTTCATTAATAAGGAAATATGCCATCCTTACTTGGTCTGGCCTACATGCGACTCGTAACAGCAAGCCAGCCAGCAAGTCACTCAGTTCAAGGGCAATTAGGGATGGGCAACAAATGCTGGCCTTGCCAGCGACACCCACATCCCATGAAAAAATAATTTTTTTAAAATTACTTCACGTCTTCTCATTTTTCCCTTTGTCGTGTATAAAGCACAATTCCTGACTGTTGGTTCCTGACTCTTTGTTTTGTTTGTTTTAGAATTGTTATTTATGCTACCTGCTCCACTTGAGCCCTCCCCAACACCACCACCCACCATTTACTAGCTTAAAGTCCTTGCAACTGCCCAGCTATCCTTTCCACCAAAACCCTGGTTCCAGCCCCATTCAGGTGAAGCTTGTCCCGACAGTGCAGTTTCTTCATGTCCCAGTACGGGTGTTGGCGTCACGTGAAATGGAACCCCTCTTTCCCCATACTGCTTCTTCAGCCACATGTTCACCTCCCTAACTGACTTATCCCCTTCCCAATTCAGAGACTATAACCCTTGAGATCCTGTTCTTTAATTTAGCTCCTTGCACCAGGCACTCATTGAACAAAACCTCTTGCCTTGTCCTCCCTATGTTGCTGGTCCCAAAGTGAATCACAATGACTGACTGGATCCTCACCACCCAGTGCACCTTCGGTGCCTCCGCAATACCTTTTGAAGCTGGTTCAAGATGTTCCTCCCCCTGGCACCAGGTAGTCTGTATACCATTTGGGATTGTCGATCCTGCCTACAAATGATGCTATCCATCCATCTAATAATTGAATCTCCTGCAACTAATAGACTGTGCTTTCTCCCCCTCTCCTCTTTCCCCCTCCTCTGAACAGCCTCCTGCTCCAAGGTGCCACGGTCAGCACTCTATCTGTCATCTGGAACTCACTCTCTTCCCCAAAAAGCTGTTGAGTCTTTATAAATTGAAAGTTTCAAAACTGAGATTGTTAGATGTTTGTTAAGCAAGGGCATTAAGCAATGGAACCGATGTGGGTAAATGGATTAGTGGTACAAATCTGCCATGAATTAATTGAAGGCTCAAGGGGCTGAATGGCCTATTCCTGTTGCTGAGTTATAATGAAGGTCTGTGGTCACATCTTGCACTGCTCAAGAGCTGCAGCTTATTGAACTTGAGAATGATAGGCCACATTAGCTTTTGTGGGTATCTCAAGGTAAGTCTGGGTGACAATCATTCAGTGCTTTAGTTCACCCATTCATAAAAGACCTGACAGTGTCTCCAATGTGGCAACCAGTTTTTGTTGAATAATTTGAGGCCCTGCCTGCTCTGCCTACCTGGTCAATTTCTTGTGCTAATCCCTCTGTTTGTGAAACTGTCTGCAAAGGAAAGAGTGAAAGCAGTCGGGATCTTTATAGGTAAATGCAATTTATGGAGTGGTATTCAAAAACACCCACAGGCTGAGTTGACTGAAGCTGTGGTTGGGAATCAGGATATACAATAAATAGCCTTGGCATTCCTTGTCTAGGGAGGGGCAGGGTGACATTGGAAAGTTTTCTCGCTTGGTATCAAATGATACCAGCTGGAAGTGTACATTTGTGGGTCATGGCTGCAGAAGGGTCCAACTATATTCACAACTAATTAATAGGTGAGGGGCTACTGCCACATACAGACCTAAATCCTATCTTGAATTACTGGCTTCAGGCGAGAGGGAGGGAGGGAGTGATGGGGATTTTAAAATTGCAGAGTGATTTATTGTTTTTGACCTTTCACTTAACAAAATATGGATTCTGATGGCAGGACTACCCAGCCCAGCTTGGGAGCAGATTTACAAATCCAAGTTTAGGAGGTGTCATCTCTACAGAGAAGAAAGGAATAAATTGATGAGATAGTGGCAATGCTCTTGATGCCTGGATGGTTGCAGCTCCAACTGTACTCAAGAAGCTTGACACCATACAGGACAAAGCAGCCCTCTTGATGGGCACTCCATCTACCACCTTCAACATTCACTCCCTGCACCACCGATGCACAGTGGCAGCAGTGTGTACCATCTACAAGATGCACTGCAGCAATTCACCAAGGCCCCTTCAACTGCACCTTCCAAACCTCCAACCTCTACCACTTAGAAGGACAAGAACAGCAGATGCATGTGAACACCATCACCTGCAAGTTCTCTTCCAAGTCACATACTGTGCTGGCTTGGAGCTATATCACCGTTCCTTCATTGTCATTGGGTCAAAATCCTGGAACTTCCCCCCCCGCCCCCAACAGCACCGTGGGTGTACCTACACCACATGGGCTGCAGTGGTTCAAGAAGGCAGCTCACCACCACCTTCTCAAGGGCAACTAGGGATGGGCAATAAATGCTGGCCTAGCCAGTGACGCCCATGAAAGAATAAAGAAAAGCCATAACCATGGTGATGGACGCAAGGTTGCGGGTGGCAATGAAGTGCACTGGAGAATTGTCAATGGGAGGGGAGTACATGGATTGAAATGAGTGATTTCTTTTAAACTTGTATGACTCCATCTTTTCCATCACATAGGGCAAAATAGTCGATCCTCGGGGACCCAGAAACTTTGGTTGGGATCCTTGTTTCCAGCCAGATGGCTTCGATCAGACGTAAGTGCTGAAACATTTTTCAAGTTGCTGGAATGCCAGCATTTCTTTTCAATTTTGAGGATGGATATTTTACCTGATTTGCTTTGCCGATAACATCATGATGATCTGTGTCTTTCATTGAATCTCTCCAGATATGCAGAAATGCCCAAAGCCGTAAAGAATTCAATCTCCCACCGTTACAAAGCACTTCGCGAATTGGCAGATTATTTTATTGAGAAGAATGATTCCTCAAAAAAGGCCAGGCTAGAAGAGGAAAGCCATTAATGTCTGCATGTTTAATCTTTTATAAAAATAAAAATGTGCTCATGTAATTTGTATCAGGTGACAAATATTTTAAAATGTGGTTTTTTTTGCAAAACTTACTGGGTTATGATGGATTAGCAAAGCAGTTCCATCTTTGTACCCTCATCTATGTTAAACAAGTCTTGGCTAAGCCTGATAGGATGGGATGTTCTGAGGACAAATCAAGTTGGACCACCCATGCGCACATCCTCACAGAGAAATCCAGGTATTTTCTTCAGCCACATCACTTGGTCAGCTCGCTAAAGCCATTTTTTAGTATTTTCACAGGAGATGCCCCTGAATGGTTTACATCACTTTCTCCTAGATGCCCCAGTTAATGCAGGTCAAGTTTGCCCTCTGGGTAACACTCAAGCATTTGTCATTCAAAATCCGGATTCCAATTGGTTTTCCATTTTGTTATGAGTGTATTTTTGGAATAAGTAAACATACTATATTTCACAACTTAGAGTGGGGGAAAATGTCCCTTTTTGGTTATGGATTAGCAATACAGAACCCAATCTGCTTATGGGTCTTTGCTCACGAGAAAACATAATCAGGTAGAAATCTTTGTATTTTAAATCTGTTGCTTCCTGGTGGACACCTGCAGTGGGGTTCCTTTATTTAGACTGCTGGTTAGGCAGCATGTCAACCTCATTCAGAGCAATGCAATCTTACAGAGGGCCTCAAGTAAGTCTCAGGCCTCAAACCTGTTCTCGGTGTTCAGGATCAACCCTGGCCACCTATTTTCTTGCTTATAAAGAATTGGGGGGGGTGGTGGGGGGTAGGGTTGCATTTCCAGCTCATAATGAGCGGTCAACTCTTGCCCTTCATATTGAATTTAAGTGCCTGTTTAGTGCCTAAAAACAGCCATGGCGCCATCAAATTTCATTCCCATTTCTTTTTGTTGTGGTAAGAGAAATGCAGCTGCAGTTAGAGTTCAGTAATATAAACAAGCATTCAAATAATTCACCAAGGCACAAAATTCCTGTGTAACATGCAACCAATTTTTTAATCCACTTTACAAACGAGCCCTTTTTGTTTTGAACAATAAATTTTATAGTTTGTTTGCCCTAAATTCTTACCTACCACATGGTAATGAAATTCTGTATGCTGGAAAAACACTTTTATAAGACAGATGGGACCTCTTAAATTGAAAAACTCTTGAAATGTATAATATTGCACTCATTATGAAAGAATGCTTGTTCCTGTTTGGGGTTGTGGACATTGCCTTATTGTGATATAAGTTGATACCTAGACTGAAGAACTATTACTGGAATTTAAATCATGGCATTATTTTTTTCAACATTTTCTTCCAACCACCCCACCAGCAATGCTTGTAAAATCTTTAAGTTCTTATAAATAAGGCTGAATTCAAAACATATTTTGTAATCCTTTAAGCATTTTCTGGTAAAAGAACTTTGGAACTTGTTTCACTTTTTGTTTATCCCTTTAAAATCTCCAGTGAAGGAGGCTACTCACTGAGTCCTCCCAGTGCCTTTCCCCAGTGGCCATTCATCTGAACGCCAGTAGAGTATTTTACTGTTGAAGGTCATCACAGCCAAGCCTCATCTGTTTCTGTTCTAGTTCAAAGGGAAGAACTTGCATTTCTCTGGCACCTTTCATGTCCCCTGGTTGTACCACAGTGCTTCACAGCCAATGGATTACAGTCATGTTTCCATGAGGCTTGGGAATCTTCACTGAGTTAGACTTTCTCCTCCTCTGTACCAAATGTCAGGAATACCAAAGACCGTTGTGTAATTGCCAACACTACCCTAGTTGTGACCAGCTCAGTGCTCAGATCAAGGGCAGAATTTTACGATTCCCTGCTGGCGAGTTTGCAGGCAGTGGGGGGGCTGTAAAATTTTCCCAGATGGCCTTCCTGTCACCCTCTCCTTCCGCTCCCAATGGGGGGGCGGGGTGGGGGGAGAGGTGCCGTTGAGGTATGCCCTCGCCCTTAAGTGGCCAGTTGTTGGTCAGGACAAAGGTGGGGGGCATCTCCATCACTGGCCCCCTTTCCAGGATTAAGTGCCCACCTGCACCCCCCTCCCCTCCCTAAAGGTCTGCCCCTGATGTTGGATGCTCCCACCCCACCTGGCTTTTTCATCACAATTCCCACCCCTTCCCTTATCCTCTGGCCATCTCCTCCCACCCATGTCATGAGACCCTGCGCCTACCTGGTCCTGTGGGCTCCAGCACTTAGTGGTGGGACTGCTTGTAGTCCCAGGGGTGGCCACTGCTCCCAGTAGCACTACAGAGCTGTCGGCCAATCAGATGGCTGGCAGCTTTCTGAGGTGGGACTTCCACTGAGTGAGGGGTGGAAGTCCTTCCTCCAGCCTGGCTGTGAAGCAGCTGGCATCCCTGCTGACTCTTCAGATGGCATGGCAGGAAACCCTGCCATCCAAAAAATCCTGCCTCAGGAATCAAACTAGAACATTCCTGATTCAGGTAGCTCCACGCAATCCCATGCAGTAAACTTTCCACAGAGCCACTGAATGAAAGAGCTTCTCTCATCCCATTTGACTATTTTGTCTTAATCGTTTTCCATTTTCTTTGGTTAAACTTTACCAGAAATCACTGGTTGCAGATCATGGAATATTGATGCTAACATAATGATCAAAGCTTTCATAAGAGCACCTTGGAAACTAGTGTCATTGATCTGAAACTTTTGTCAGACCAAAAGACTTGATTTGAAACAAAGCTTAACAGAAGGTGATAAAACAAAACTACTGGGGCTATTTGATTGTTGGAAGAATTGAAACACTTCAACGCTTTGAAATGATGCATAAGTCTAGATGCTACAATGCATTTTACAGATTTTGATTGTGTAGATTTTTTGGGGTGCAGAAATGATGTCTGTACTTTCTTAAACAAACAGGAGACGTGATGGTTAATTTAACCATGTTGTACCTTGGTCAAAATGTTTTCAAAATAAAATCTAACGACACAATTTTTGTGGAAAGCTTCCATGGTGCCATCAATAGATTATCTAAATAGTTGATAAGGTGTTTAACAAAACCCCGACATTTTAATTTAGTCCTGCATCCCAAATTTACAGCAAATATAACAATGGGAAAGTTTCATATTATATAAAATTGATTGAGTCTGAGCACCTGTTTTACTTGATGATCCCATTGCTTTTCCTGTAAGGATTTAGCAGAATTGCAGGTGCCTCTGTGGCTTTGCCTTGCTGCCCTTCATGCCCTGACATCTCAGGTCTGGGTAATGCATTCAAACACTAAAAGAGATTAGCAGAGAGGCTAACTTGGGATGCATTAGTGTGTTCAGGCAATAGCTAAACATCCGCTGCCTGATTTTTAAAATAGCCAACCTTACACTAAGAGGCGACACTCTACGTTCTTGGATAAATTTGTTTCGGAAGTATTTGAAAATGTGTAAATTGAATAAAACATACATTTATTCCAAATGTATCAATTTGGATGCACCCTGTGAAAATTACCAACATATTTAATAGCGAATGGAAAGCCTTAGTTTTGACTATCCCTGCTTTCATCCACCATGTTGACTTTAAAATAAATTATATTTCACTAATGTTGCAAACACCAATGAGTGGGAGGGAAGGGGTAATTTAGCAGTGTTGCCCTGGTTGCGTTCTCATGGGGAACTGGCAGTTGCCACTTCTGTTAACTCTGTTAGAAAGCCAAAGTAGTCCAATGATGCATAATTTTATATGCCACTAGTCTTGCTAATTGTTAGCTTTCGGACCAAGGTTGCTCTTTGGGGACTAAATAAATATATTATCTTCCTTGTATTGAAGGCAGAGGTTTTCTTATATTGGAAACATTGCTGGCTCTTAAATTCATCTAATTAGGAATTATAAATTTATAATTGCTTTAACGTATTTAAATGTAATGGAATAACTTGTCCATTTTCCTCAGTAAAGATTCAGCTTTGTGATAAAGAACTATAGGTTGCTTGTTGGATACATACATACTAAAAGTCAGGTTCTTCCTTACACCATTAATATACATCCTCATGATTGCTTGTTCAGGCTGCCAGAAAGTTATTAACCATGAGGATTTATAGCAATGTTATCGCCTGTTTTGCTTTTGAATCACTGGGAATTTTCTAATGAGTAGAGTATTGTAGAGAAAAACCCAGTAGACGCAACCTAATCAATCTTTATGTTGCTACTAACTCTTCAGTCCATAGAGGCAATATGTTACCCTGTCTGTAACCATTCCACATATCCATTGAGGCAAATAAATGGAGGAGCCTGCCCATAAAATGGTAATTAAAAATTAGTTCTGTGGAAAGTGAGGGATGGAAGAGGTACACTGTGATAAGTATCAAGAAACAAAATGATATGGTCTTTCACAGTTTTTTAGCCAATTAAGTATTTTTGAAATGTCACAATTGTACTCTGTTGAAGAAGGAGGTACTTCCCTTGATTTACATTTTTGATTTTACTTCTTAATGTGTCAAGGTAATCACGCTGTGAATGGTACACTATCTCCCACGTTACCATGTTTTACATCCTTTGCCAGCATTGTGTCCCCAGGTCAAATGCAGCATAACCAAATCAAGCTCTGTATTCTGCCCCACAATATGCCAGATCCTCCCCCCTTAATCATCCCTGCTGCACTGGTTTAAATTTCCCTACTACTTCTACAAGCTATCCTTTTTTTAAGTGAGTTTCTGACCCTCATGATTTTCTTTTACAAATTAGATAGAATAAACAAAAATTACAGATGCTGGGAAAAAACGGAAGATGCTGGAAATGCATGATAATTCACTTTTCTTTGAAAATATTTTGGGTTACGATCTTCCCCTAAGGGACTCTCCTCCCTTTCATTTCCTGTCAGATGAAGACTACCATTAAAGTTTTTTTTCTCTTAACATAAAATCTTACAACATAACAGAAGGCCTATTGTACATTATACCTGTGTCAGCTCTTTGAAAGAGCAATCCAATTGGTCCTCTTTCACTATAGACCTACAATTCTCTCCCTTTCAAATATTTATCCAATTCCCTTTTGAAAGTTACTATTGTGCTTCCACCACTCTTCCAGACAATGCATTCCAGATCATAGCAACTTGCTGCGTTTACATTGAAAAATAACTCATCACCTCCTGGGTTCTTTCGATAATTACCTTAAATCTGTGTCCTTTGGTGACTGATCTGCCTGCCAATGGAACCATTTCTCCCTATTTACTCTATCAGAACCCTTCATTATTTTGAGAACCTTCTACTTTGTATTTCCACATTCCATTTAAAAACAGGGTTCATTGCAATAGATGTGTTTTTAATTTATTAAATGTGTAATTTAGCAATTATTTCTGAGAAAGATGAATGTTTGCAGCTCAGTAGGCCGCTACCGGGCCACTACATCTGTGCCTGCTCAACGCTAGGGCAATCATTAATACCAAGGTCCTCCATACTTTATGCCTGTATCATCATCTGATTCAAATATTTATCCAACTTTCCCTTAAAAGACACTATGCTGTCTGCCTGATTCACTCTGGTAAAGCATTCCATGCTTCAACATTCTTCTGTGTAAAGAAATTTCTCCTAGCTCTTCTCATTCCCATAATATTTATAACCTCTTGTTACTGCTGAGTAGAAATAGTCTTTCCATATTCACTCTAACAAAAACTTTCATGATTTTTAGAATCTCTACTAAATCTCCTCTTAGCCTTCTCTGCTCCAGGAGAAATAGTCCCAGAATTATATTATCCTCTCACAACTGGAGAATCTATGCTGTCCACTCCCCATTGCATTAACCTTCTTTATATAATGGGAAACCTGCAGCTGTACACAGTAATAGTTCTCTAACAGTAACCAATGAGCCAAATCTTGCTGGATTGGGGCATCCCACAGTGTACACTGTTTGATATTTTCCTGTGCCCTTCAACTTGAAAAATATTAACTCGCTGTTAGTTTAAGGTGATGACAACATGATGAGGGCGATGGAGCATCTGAGACCTCATTGAATGGTGGGACCAGTAGTCTATCTGCTTAATCAATTAGACTTGGGGATTGAGAAAGGCAGGAGAACAATGAAGAAGGAAGATGAATTAGAATCAAATCAGGTACATTAAGAAAAATTAAGAGGGAAAGAGAGATTGACTATAGAAAAAAAATGCAGATTGACGACATGCAGGAATGTAACATCACAGTTTAAAACGTTTTCTTTCTGAGCCAGAGAGGTTAATTGGCATTCATCATGTTGTTAAATGGACACTGTTAGTTGCCAGAGTTAACGTTCTGCAACAAGTTTAAAGTACAATTATCGCATAAATCCAGCAAGTTCTGGAAAATAACAAGGCTAAGTGTGACATGTTGTTTATGCATACAAAGTGGTGCAGCAGTGTAAATCAACAGGAAGATTTGGAGATTCACAACTCTCAGCATATCATTTAGTTCCCTGAATTTGCTGGCTAGCTAGTTTAGCAATTAAAATGCCATTATCTTTCTAGCTAGATTTGGCTGAAAGTTTTCTTTTTGTAAATGTAACCTTACTTTTTTTTACGCTCTTCCTGCTCACCTCTTTCTCCTGCCTCTGTGTTGTGAGACTGCCTGGGTATAATTCTGACCACCGCCCATTGTACATCCCTTCCATTAAAGTGCATGTAAAATTGCAAAAGCTGGGTTACAGGCAGCTGAAGCAATATGAACGGAGAAGCCTGTGAATGGAGATTTTTCTAACTGAATATCAGGAAGCTTGATGTTGTTGTTTCAGTCCTCACCATAAACACAATAGATAGGCAGTCTGACAACACAGAAACGGGAAGTGGAGAAGAGGCTGAGCAGGTTATCATCAGCATCCATACAGAAATTGGCCATGCTGTCTACCAGTGAAGTTGCTGACAGGTAGCATGTAGATAATGAAGTGGATGGGGTTAAGGATAAATCCTTGGAGAGCCTCCAGAGTAACTGTGTGAAATTGGGTAGAGAAGCCATTACTGGAGGTGCATTTATTGTGATTGGACAGGTAGGAGTGAAGGTGCACTTAACCAGTCCCACAGAGCCAAAGAGCAAAAGGAAGTGCTAGAGGATGATATGGTTGACCTTAGCAAACAGTACAGAGAGGCTGAGGAGGCTGAGGAGAGACAATACACCACAGTCAGAATGACAGAGAATGTCATAATATTGGCCAGGGCAGAAACCAGACTGAAGTCCCTTCCTATGAGTTTTCTTTTATTTATTCTTTCAGGGGATGTGGGCATCGCTGCCTAGGCCAGCATTTATTATCATCCCTAATTGACAAAGTGGTGGTAAGCCACTTTCTTAAACCGCAGCAGTGCTTGTGTGTAGGTACATACAATGTGCTGTTAGGGAGTTCCAGGGTTTTGACCCAGTGACAGTGAAGGAACGGCGATATATTTCCAAGTCAGGATGGTATGTGGCTTGGAGGGGAACTTGCAAATAGTGGTGTTTCCATGCATCTGTTACCCTTGTCCTTCGTGGTGGTAGAAGTCGTGGACTTGGAAGGTGCTGTCGAAGTAGCTTTGGTGGTTTGATGCAATGCATTTTGCAGATGGTACACATTGCTGCCACTGTGCATCAATGGTGGAGATACTGAATGTTTATGGTGGTAGATAAGTGAAAATATAAAACCTGGGAAACACATTTGATATTGATGCTGGCATTCATTTCACAACTACTAACCAGAAGAAAATCAGTTATGGAGAATTTATATAATTATACGTGGGGTTTCATTTTCCTCCCTACCTAGTTTACCCACCTTCACTAAATTTTTACGATGGGCACCCAGTACTATTAGCACCCTCTACAGCAAGTACACCTCTGGGAGATAGCAAAATCTGGAGCTGCTACAGCTGTCGGAAAGACAATTAAAATCATTTTCTGTCTTTAATGCTTTTGCCAAATATTAAATCTGAGGCTGATGGTTCCCCGAGGCATTAACCGGACAAATTTGAAGATTTTTCAGTTGAAATGTGAGTGCCTGTAACCCATTAAAGGAGGATCCATCTTTTTTGGCCCAAAGGAACATGAACCACACAAAGGACATATTCCAGGCCAAGTGGAAGGAGGTCACCTTCAGCAACTGCCTTGCAGTTAGTTACTCAGTGCTGGATGAAGTTCAAAGACATCTCCATAGAAGCAAAATAACAGGAAGCAATCATACCCTGCAGTAATACATTGTGATGAATGCTTAATTCAGCCATGTTTCCCTCGCTGCATGGCACATCATCTGAAATTTACCAGTTGCTCTGCAGGAATTTCCACAGCACCCTTCACAACTCCTCTACTTCTCAGTACTGCACTGAAGGGTCAGTCTGGATTATATGATCAACTTGATGTTCAGCTCAACCCCTAGCCTGCTGGCTCTGAAGTGAGAGTGTTACCATTAAACCAAGTTAACGGTTTTACTTGGAAATACTTGGTCAATGAGGAGGAGAACTATACCTCTGGAAAAGAAAAAGGGCACCTCAATATGGCAGGATGTATTTTGCAATGGGTTCGCATTTCAGTTCAGCTGAAGGTCTCCCTTATGAGCTGTGCCTACAGCTGTCCGGTAGCTGGCACAATTCAGTTCTTGCCTCCTGGGGGAAGTGTGGGCATTACCAAGTGGTGATGATAAAGTGGCTGCAGATGGGTTTTCAGGCAGGGATATATGGGCATCAGCAGGTAGGGATCAGTAACTGCCTAGTGTTAGAATATCCTGGCCTTTCTACAGTGGTCACCACTCCTATTCCTCCTCCTCTTCCTCCTTGGTTGAATCTTGAGAAGTTTGAACCATGGAGCTGCATGTTTTACTTCCCTCCAGATATGAAACCTCACTTAAAGGGATCCAACAGTTGCATCTTTATGAAGGGTCAAGTGGAGGTCAATTCTGGAGCACCTTTCAGCCTTCAATCTCTCTTCTGTGGCCCAACACAAACAAGCAGATTGTTTTGCAGACACCCTTTACCACTTGGTTTGAGGAGCAAGGAATGGAGTCCTACAGCAAACCCTGACCAACAATCATCATTTGTAAGTGACAGCCCAAGAATAGAACGGGTATTGCTAGTTGTCATCAGTAGGATGGAAGAAAATGGCACCATTAGCATTTTGGGGAAGAATCTGGTGGTAGGTCCCATTGTGTTCTGTTGTCCACCTGATAGTGTTTCCTCTATTATCATGCCCACACTTCAAAAAGTACCTAATTGTCTATAAAGTGTCTTGGGACGTTCTGAAATCATGGAGGGTGCTCTGGAAATGTAAGTCTTTCTCTTTCTTCCTTTCACGTAGGCACTATGTATTTGAGGCACATACCTGTTGCACAAATGCCTATTATTTGCATCATCATGCAAATTACTTTGCTATATTCATAGGGCCAAATATTTCCTTGGTCCAGAACACAATAAAATTCACCATAAGGCATACTGTTCATGTAAACAGTTAGCTGACATTTGTTGGCAGGGCTGTGTGGGAAGTGTGAGTCAGGCAGTCCGTAACCCTCTGTTATTCCCTCTGCTGCCAGGCCATAAAACTTTAAAGAGAATCTTAAGACGAGGTGCAGCTGTTTTGTTTTACATAATATTTTTCGGGAAACTTGTAAGGAATTTCCTCCTTTATCAAAGTATTCTGAGAGTGCTTTCTCAATACTTATGCACAACCCATCGTTTTTCTGCTTTTACCTGCTCCTCTGCTGCCATTAAGAATCCTCTGGATCTGATCCAAAGAAGGTCAGAGTAAAGTTTCAGTGATTTACGCAATGTCATTGTGCAGTTCTTGGCATGATTACCAATATTTGAGCGACTGACTGCAAATTCTCAGTGTAACATGCCAGGTAATTCGATCTCCAATTGGCCAAAAAATGCCTCAAGTGCTTTCATCCATCTGCCTATTTCCTGTATCTCCCTTCCTCCCCAACCTCACTCACATCCTCTGTCTGCCGTCTCCAACATTCCATTGCGTAAAACTACTGCAAGGCATATAGATCACAGTGACAACTTGCTTGTTAAATCAGGGCAATTTTAAAGTAACTGGACCTTCGGGATCAGGAATAACACTGGTGTTACCCAGATAATTTTACCCTCACTTAAATTTAACGTAGAGTAATATTGGACAAGGCATAAAATCAGCATCACACCCAATCCCATTAGCTTCCTAATGGGTAGGTTAGGTTAAAATGATTCTCTAAAAAGTCTCACTGGATTTTTCAAAAAAAATTATTGAGCTGATTTGAATTGTAAACACACATAACTTTGATACATGGAATGGCAGTGTACTGATTATTTACTAGTACAGAAACTTACTAATGGTACCCACCATGGCAGCTGAAGATTTTAAATTCAGTTATTTAATAAATCTGGGATTTTTTATATAAAAGTTATCAGTCATGGTGACCATGAAGCTGCTGGATTGTCATAAAAAATATGGCTCACAGGGCCGGAATAAAAGTAAAAACATTTTTGTGTTGGCAAGCTGTAACTAATGGAATACTGCAAGGATCTGTCCTTGGGCCTCAGCCATTGACAATCTATATCAATGACTTAGATGAGAGGACAGAATGTAATGTATCCATGTTTGCTGATGATACAAAGCAAGGTGGGAAAGAAAGAAAGCTGTGAGGAACTTCATAGAAACTGCAAAGAGATATAGAAATGTTATGTGAATGGGTAAGAACATGGCAGGTAGAGCATAATGTGGGGAAGAATATTTTTTAAATGGTGAGAGAGCGGGAAATGCTAGTATTCAGAGGAACCTCATTGTCCTTGTACATGAATCACAGAAAGTTAACATGCAGGGACAGCAAGCAATTAAAAAGGCAAATGGTATGTTAGCCCTTATTACAAAGGAATTGGAGTATAAGAGTAAAGATGGGCCAAATCATCTGAGGAGTGGCAATCACTAGTCGGATTGCCACTCCCCACCTATTTTCTTACCCGTAACCAGAGCTCTGTATTTCTGGCCCTACTTCTGAACTGAGCCTCTTCAGAAATGCAGAGTGTATCTGTTCTTGGAGTCCTTCCTTATAGTTCAGGATCATCAAGGGAAAGCAAGCCACAGCCTCTTTTTACAGCACTAACTGCCATATTCTGTTAAGTCTTCATTCACTGACACACTGAAAAGCTTTGGACATATAAATAGGTTTTCAGTGTGTTAATTAATGAGTGTGAGTGAGGTAAGTGGGTGGGGTGTCAGCTGGGTAGGGTGGTAGGCTGGTAGGTGATAGGTAGCAGGGTGGATAGGCTGGCAGTATGGTAAGTGGCAGGGTGTTTAGGGTGCCAATTGGGTAAGGGCATGAGGTTGGGTCTTGTTAGGTCAGTGGGGGGGGAGGGGTGGGGGGGGCGCGAGGGGGGAGGAGTTGGGGAGGTCTGGGGTCTGAGAGAGTCAAAGGAGTGGGGGGAACCTGAGGATTGGGCATTCAGAAGGGGTGGGCATTGGAGGGTCAGAGGGGAGTCGAAGGTCCGGGCGAGTCGAAGAGTCAGGGGTGTCGGAGGGCTGAAGATGGGTCTGAGGGTTTGGGAAGGGAGTCACAGGGTCAGGGTAGTCGGAGGGTATTCAGTGGGTCGGTTGTACAGTTAGCCAGGGTTTAGACATGGCTTTTTTCAGTCTAACATCTCCAAGGTAATTATCCAGGTAAGTTTCCAACTCTAACTCAGAATTGGAGACTTTTTCAGAGGGTTGGAGGAACAGGAGAATTGCCCATCAGAAGTTGAAAGTTGTGTTGGGACATCCGATGGATCCTGTAATGCATCTTCCAAGGTTTTGTAAGGGTTTGTTCAGTACTTCTCACAATGAGGTTTAGAGGCTTATAATATTGAACAGTAGTGTTTATTGGTAACACATAACCCATACTAGGAGCTAACTTCATGCTGACTTCTTTTCGAGTCTGTCCATGCAGCTGTCTCCTGTTTACTGTCATGTATCTCCCTTTATCATACTGTGGGCAGTACTGGTTTTCAGTCCCACATTAACTCTTGCAACACTGAATACTGTTATACTACACCTCCCCTCAAGTCTTTGCACAACATATTTAGAGCACAATCTTTCTTTCAGTGTTACCCCTTCTCTGCCCCACCCCTCCCATGGCTCCCCTCTCAATCCCCCATCCCAAGTCTCTAACTTTATAAATTCAGATGGTCAGGAGGCTTTGATAATTCTTCCAGATCTCATTTTGGTCACATATTGAGGAGTGGTAGGCTCAGTTGATCTAGACAGGCTTTGTTGGCTTGGAATTGAAATTGTAGTATTCTGTGTTTCTGGCACTTTGTTGTCTCCATTTGATTCACTTTTTGTGCTCCTTAGAGTTGTAATTTTTCTTATCAACAAACCATCTGCTTTGTTCCGACACCATAGGCTTGCCCCATTCCTTCTGGAGGGAATGTTCGCTCTGTTCATTCATAGAGTGGATTCAGATTTTCTTTTTCCATGAGGTCAGCCATGTTCTTCCTAGAAGTTGATGTTTCAAAAATGGAACATTCATTTCCGCTTGTTTCATAATTTTAGCCAAATATTTGTTTACTCTCTTATTTGCCAGTTCTTTTTCAAGCCAATTAATCTTTTCATTCAGCTCAGCCACTATTCTGAGAAGTTCAGTTGTCTTTGTTTCAGGGTTATCTGTGGAATCCTTCGCAAGCTTAACAACTTCACCTGGGCATTCAGTTCATTTTGGAGTCTTTCTTCCATGGTCACTGACTGCTCCTTAGACTCTTTCAATTCACTCATTAGCTCCTCAATGTGTTTCTTAGAATTTTCCATATCTAATTGTAAAATTTGGATGTGCTCTTTCATACTTCATCATCCACGTTCTTCAGATTGGATCGAAGTTCAAGAATATCATCAGTTTTGGCTGTTAATTCCACATTCAACCAACTGTCCTGATTCATCAGCAATTCATTCAAGCTCACATTCTGTAATTTTACTTTTGCTAATTGCTTCTGAGACTCTTTGTGCTCCTTTTTGAGAACTTCTACCTTCTCGTGTAACTGTTCAAATTTTTCTTGACATTCTAGATTATTGATTTTCATTTCAGCCACTTCATCTTACCACTCAATGGTTCTCAGTAAAGTTTGAGGCATCCAGTGCTTTTTCTTTTTCTAATTCCTTAATTTTCAGCTTCAGATTTACATTTTCTGATTTTATTTATGACTTTTCTTTCTTTGCCTGGAGCAAAGCTTTGTCCTTCATTTTGGTTTCACTGTTGGTCAGGTCTGTCTCCAGTGAAGTCTTCATTTGTTTCACTTCAGCATTAAATGCTGCTTCACTTTTAAAGCTGGCGTCACAGTCACTGTTTTCTCAATGCTTCTTCCCCTGCTTGTTAGGTTTTGGCAGGTAATGATCACAGACCCAGCCTCAAAGGGATCTCTTGCGGCAAATTTTCTAATCAAAGATTTGGGCCATCTATGGCATTTTTGGAGTATGTTCGGGCAATTAAAAGGCAATTTTCATCTTTGACTTTTTAAAACCTTGTATTTTTTCAACGGAGCTCGGCACCAACTCTGAAGCCGGACTGGCCACGGAGATTAACGACGCAGGCTGCTCTGACTGATAAATAGCCTGAAGACTTTTAAAGGCTAGTTCAACCTTAGAACTGAATTTTTGCTCACTGCCTTATACTCCAGGTCTCTGACCATCCATACGCCAGAAGATCTGGGCCAATGTCTCACTACAATTATATGTGGATTTGGTGAGACCACTCCTGGAGCACTGTGTACAGCTTGGGTCTCCTTACTTAAGGAATAATACACTTGCCTTATAGGGGCATCAATGATTAACAAGATTGCTTCCTGGGTTGAGAGGAATTGAGGAGAGGTTTTAGCAGACGAAGCCCATATTCCCTAAAATTTAGAAGACTGAGAGGTGATCACATTCTTCTAAATTCTATATATAATCCTTAAGGGGCTCGACAGGGTGGTTGCTAGGAGGATGTTTCCCCTTTCTCAGGAGTCTATAACTAAGGATCATAGCGTTGGAATAAGGGAGTTCCCATTTAGGACTGAGTTGAGGATATATTTTATCACTCAAAGGGTTGTGAATCTTCGGAATTCTCTAACCCAGAGGGATGTGGATGCTCATTTGTTGAGCATACTGTAAGTCCTCACTTTAAGTCACCCCACTTAACGTTGTTTTGGTTTAATGTCATTTATTCTTTTGGGTCTGTTTTTCCAATTTATGCCACCATTTTTGGTTTTACATCATCTGCACTCTGGCTCCACCACCCCCATGCACTGCATTGTGGGCCAGCCACTGCCATGTTTTGATGCCGCAACTGACCAGAGGCTGAAGCTGCAGGTCCGAGACCCAGGAACAGGCGTGCAGGTTAGGGATAGGAAGCTGTTGGCTGCTGATTGGGTGTGAAGTAGGAAAAACCCAGGGCAGGAGAGGGGATGGAGCGGGCCCCTAGCTCTATCTAAGGCCTCCCAGCTCTATCCACAGCACCCCCAGCCTGCTCCGGCTCCATCCACAGCCCCTCTGGCTCCTTCCACAGAGCCCCCTGGCTCTTTCTGCATCCCCCCAAACCCCTTCCTTCCACGGCCCCAAACAACTCCATCCATGCCCCCCTCCCCCCCCGAGCTCCTTCCTCAGCCCACCCCACCGCCTCCCCCCCAACACCCCCGTCCCCACCAGCCCAGCTCCTTCCTTGGCCCCCCCAGCATCATCCACAGTTCCCCCCACCCACTGCCAGGTCCAATCAGCGGCCTGGGATGGGTACTTGGCCCCTGTGAAAGGAAAGAGTGAAAAAGGCAGTATGGGAATAGGAGAGAGACAGAGTGGGAAAGGAGAGAGAGGGAGAGACAAACAGACAAAATGGGAAAGCAGAGGGAGACAGAGTGGGAAAGGAGAGACAGACAGACAGAGACAAAGTGTGAAAGGAGAAAAAGAGGGAGATGGTGTGGAAAAGAAAACAGACGGTGGGAAAGAAGAGAGAGAGAGAGAAGGGGGAAAGGAGAGAGAGACAGACAGAGACAGAGTAGGAAAGAAGAGAGATAGACAGAGACAAAGTGGGAAAGGAGAGAGAAAGAGAGAGAAACAGAATGGAAAAGGTGAGAGAGAGAGTGTGACAAAGGCAGAATTGGAAAAGAGAGGGAGAGAGACAGAGCTGGAGAACAGAGGTACAGAGAGAAAGAGGAAAAGGAAAGCAAGCAAAAAGTTGAGCTGAATTTCAGGAGTGCTGTGGGTGAGACACAAAGACTATGCTACTCAGAACTTGTTTGGGAGATTTAATGTTATCTAACTTCAATGTATTTGGTATTTCTGTTATATTCAATGATTTATTTTTATTTTGCAAGTTATTCCAGCTAGGAATGCACAGTGTTGCACATGTTCTATACAGTATTTCAACTTGTACATTGTCTTTTCCGAGCAAGAAATGGCTGAAGGAGCCAAATTCTGATTTTAACATTGATTCCTATGGGGACCCATGTGTTGTTTCACTTAAGGTTGTGAATTTCAGGAACACAAACACAATTTTAAGTTAAGGATTTACTGTAGTCAAGACAAAGATCAATAGGTTCTTGCATGCTAAGGGAATTAAGGGGATATTGCAGGCAGGTGGATTTGAGTTGGAAGATCAGCCATGATATTGAATGAGAGAGCAGGTTCGAAGGGCTGAATGGCCTTCAAATGAAAATAACCTAATTGTGAAGAGAAAACAACAGGGAATTGTTGGTGTCTAAGTTGAAGTGTCTCACCTGAAAATGTTAACCTTTCTTTACTCTTTTTATTGCTGACTGACCTGCAGGACATATCCTACCCTAATCTCAGATTTTCAGCATTCAGTTTCTCATTTAGTATCATAATTATAGAATTTAGTTATAGAAGGTTATCCTCACCAATACGTGCACAAAGAAAACATTCCAGCGCTGCAGACACCACATAGGGCTGCTCTTACAGTCAGGTGATTGAGGTAAGAGGAAAGAATGTAGAACTTTGGTCTTGTCAGCCTTAAAAGGAAGCAACTTAGATGGTGCTTTATAGATTTGTACATGGTATTAAACTACATAGAGAAGGTTCATTCGTTTCAATATTTCATGGTATGCCATGAACGAAGAACAGGACAACACAGGTTAAACTGGTGAAAGGCAGATTTTGGGCTGTTGTCAGGAAGTTCTTTATCCAAGCAGTGATTAATACTTGGAATGGGTTGTAGCTGAGAAATGTAAGACGAAACCTTAGTCAAGTTTACGAGAAAGTTGGATGCTGGCTACACTCAGGAAAAGGGGGCCTCAATGGGACCGCTTCAGTTCTCTACCAAAAAGACATCATTGTGAAATCTGTTTATCCAAATCTTACTCTTCCCCACCTCATATTCAAATCATACGGGCTGCTGGCAGCCACTAACCTTCATTGTGCCCTCAACACCTTCCCTCGACCACTGCCACAACCCTTCCTGGTAATTGCTACTACCCTCAGTCCCAATCCTAACTACCAGTTTCCCACCTTCTGTGGGAGTGCTGACATTCAGCCCCCTCAGAGTGGCATTGGCTCCATGGGAGCAGCAACTGTTGTCAGGATAACAGCATGCTTGCTCTCCAGCCAGCCTCTCAATCACTGCCCTTGTTGGTGCCACCAGCCAGCTAGGCAACGCTGCCCCAGCTGAAGCCTTGTCTGCAGCTGGCTTCGCAATGAACAGTGTGCCCCGAGCTCACCCACTGTGGCCAGCACATGCCCTCAGCTGAGGTTCAGCAGCCTCCCACCTCCAGGGTTGTAGCCATTAGGAAAGCACCTTGTAGGAGCACTAGAATAAGCAACTGAGGACACAAGACAAGAACTAGGGATTTTGCAGAGGTAATTTGTAGATAGGCATCAGTCATGTAACCATTTGTCAAATCAAGATTTGAGTAACAACGTGGAAGTTTTATTTTGGAATAGCTGTTGGGCTTCATAATCTTAGTGCTGTGACTGGAACACCCGTGAGTTTGAGGCATTGAGGTGATGGCTGTCAGGACTAAATCTGATGGAAGAGTGGAAGGTTGGTATTCTGGGTGGTGGAGGGATGGTTTAAGTGAATCTGTCCTCAATTATTTGCTGTCTCACAGAACTATGGGGCCATGCTTTTCCTTCACAGCTTCCAGTTCCTCATGCTCTCCTTCAACTTCCTGCTTCCTCCTCCAAAGCAACTCCTCTTTGTGTTGCAAGATAGTGAAAGAAGCAACAAACAACAAACAACAGTGAGTCTTGACACTCACTCTGGGCTGTAGTGAAGGATCCCTCCCAAGCTGTTCAGACAGCAGAACTGTTGTTTCAGGACACCAATGGTTTGCTCACTCAGAACCCTTGATGCTGTATGTTTTTCACTATCCATACCTGTGCCCAGGTCGACGAGAGGAGTCAGGAGCCAGTTGTGGAGGGGAGAGTTCTTCCTAGCACCATCTGATGATCTGCATAGAACGGAGTGGGCATTGAGGACTGGTCCAATCTTAAAGCATCATGAGTACTGCAGAAACAGGGCCCAGGCCTGCGTGATTTGCTGTGGTGGCCTGTGGTCACAAAAAAGTTGAACAAGCGTATGGAAGCACTTCCTGTTGAGAAACAGATTCATAATGAGGAGCATGTAGAGCTTCGTGTATGCAGTCAATAGTGGCCTGCATCTGCAAGAATCCAGAAATGTGGGCAAATCTTGAAATTCTTTCTTCCTGCTTTTCAGCCTCCATGAGGAAAGTAAGGGAGGAAGCTAATGAACTATGGTCACCTCTCAAAAAAAGCAGTGATCTCGGACTCAGCACAATGCGGATGGTGCTGTTGAACCCAGAAGGAGTTTGGAAGGAACCAGTGACACTCACTGCCATATGGACCATGCAGCCATGGTGTTGGCCTGTAATTTCTGCATAATTGGATCGTCATTCTTCAACAGTTTACCAAACTGTTTCCCAGTTGAAATGTAGTTACCTCACACACAGCGTGATTCAGATAATATGTTCCATTCCTGAATGCCTGCAAGCTGTAATGCCTCCTGCATCCTCTTCTTGAAGTCTAAGCAGATCTTTGCTGCCTTCCTTGCTGCCTATCGAGTGCGCAAGCCAACAAGACATCAGGGGCACTTCTAGCGCTGTTCTGGTGCAGAATGCCCCGTGCCAGAATTCAACATTACGGTTCCCATCTTGGACCCAGAAAATATGCAAAATAAATACCAAATTCTACCCCTAATCTTTTAAAATTCCTACACTGTTAAAGGACTAATCATTATTTCATTTGCCCTGTAAAAAACAACATGTTTTCTCCTTCAGTCGTACTGGTTCAAGCTACAGTGCTGCTTGATTGATGGGAGGTCCCTTGCAGCGATTGAAGACAGTTTTAAATTCCCACCTCCACCCTATATTTTCTTTTAAGTCAACACATTTAGCATTGAAACCTTCTTTCTCGCTTACACATCAATATATAAAAGTTGTACACTCGTGAGTGTGATGTGACTTGCAAAGCCTTTCTTTTTCAAATGTGCAAACACAACAGTGGACCCCCAGATTTGTCTGAATTTCTGTCATTTCCTCCAGCAACCACCAACAATAAAAAAAAATCAAAAATGTTTCTACAGTTGTTTGCAGGACTGGTCACATTTCAAGTGTTCAGTTGATGACTAACAACCACAACAGAAAATTCTCCAAAGTATGCAAATTCAGCGGCTGCCAAAGTTGACTCAGCTCTGATCAAAAAATAAATGGTTTGCTCTGAAATCAAGATAAATACAGGCTAAGAATAAAATTGGCCACATATGTTCCTCCTGTTTGTGCTACTGCCTATTTCCTGCTTTCAATCTTTCTTGCTTATTTAATATTTAGTTCAGAAATTCCATCTGTACTGATGTAACAGTGAACCATGTAGCAAGGTCTGCATTTTACTTAAAGAAACAATGAGATTTCTCAAATATACTGGGCAAAATTTGGTAACAGGTTGTGCAAACAGAGACAAGTGTCTTTACAGCACATATTGAAGTTATTGCTAAAGCAAGAGAGTGAAATTGTAGAATAACTGAAGCACGCCGGATTGATAATGGTATTGCTGCTGAAAAATAATTTGCCATATTCATGCTTTCAGGTTTGATACTGCCTTTCAACCAATTCCACTGCTGAATTCACCAGCTCACATTATTCAAACAACATCTGAGCAAAAATATAAGTACAACAAACAGAAATGTACAAGTAGGGTAACTGATTAGGACAGATGTGTATTAATAGCTGTAGCATAGACAAATGTAGCTATGAAACCTCTTTCTAGACTTGATGGGAAATATAGGCATGATGGGTACATAGCCAGTATTGTGGGAACCCAACTAACAATCACAAGCCATTAAACTTAATACCTTCACAGGATGAGTAAACAAATATTAGGGTGATAAGAGCACAGACAGGGAGGCATTAGATCCGAGGCATTCCCAGCCTCCCAGTGAGACAACAGAGGACATTGACAGCCTGAATAATTAGGTATGTAACTGCAGGTTGTACCAGGCAGTATAGTGAAATGTGATAGCTAAAAGATATAAATATGTTACACGGCCTTTGTATCAGGGAGAGACACTCTGTAGAATCAGGCTGTGTCCTCCCAGCATATGCTTGTAATAAGGTCCTTGCTTGCCTGAATCTCACAGGACTCAAGAGTGATAATTTTTTCACCACATCATGGTCTTATGTTTTTGTTTTACATGAATGAGAGCTTGCACTTATATAACGCCTTTCATGACCTAAGGATGCCCCAAAGTGATTTCCAGCCAATTAGGTACTTTTGAAGTATAGTCACTGTTGCAAAGTAGGAAAGACAGCAACCAATCCGTGCACAGCAAGCTCCCACCAACCGCAATGAGATTATGATCAGATAACCTGCTTTAATGTTATTGGTTAAGAAGTAAATGTTGGCGAGGACGTGAAGAGAAAATTATTGCTCTTTTTTGAAATTTACCACAGGATCTTTCATCGCTGCTCTTAATGACATATTTAATTTTGTGGTGTAAATGCATTTACTAACTCCAGCAAGGTAACCTTTGGTGAGTATGAAATATATTGCCTGGGGCCAAATCTTTGATCTACAAGGGAGTCAAGGGTAATGAGAGCAGGCAGGAAAGTGGACTTTAAGGCCACAATCAGATCAGTCATGATCTTATTGAATGGCAGAGCAAGTTCGAGGGGCCAAATGGCCTGCTCCTGCTCCTATTTCTTATATTCTTATAATCCAATATGCATCACGAGTTGACAATGCCATTGTCAAGTTTCAGAGTTTCTGACTATTTTACCAATCTAGGATCCAGGTGTGATTTAACAAGTCACTATTAAGTTAGATTAGGCTCACAAAGAATTTTTTTTTGGATTGTTCAATGTGAGGCTGGCATTTCTTTGCCCAATCACAGATGCCCTGTTTAGGCCGTGATACAAATAAGTAGCTTGCTTGGCCATTTCAGAGGACAGTTAAGAGTCAACCACCTTGGTGTGAGATTGGGGTCACATACCAGCATGACCAAGTAAGGACTGGGTACAGGACATTAGTGAGTCAGCTGTGTTTATTGTAAAAACCCAGTAACTCTAAAGTCAATTTTGCTGATATCAACTTTTTTTAACCAGGTTTTCTTTTAAGACTGAATTCAAATTCTCAGACTGCCATAGTGGGATGTGAATCTGTGCCTTCTGGATTATTAATTCAAGACATCCACTACACTACCATGCCCATAAAATCCCCCAAAGCATACTATATTTCCCTTCCTAACAGCATTGTGCATGTACCTATAATGGAATGCAGCGGTTCAAGAAGGCAGCTCACCACCACGTTCTCAAGGGCAGTTAAGGATGGGCAACAAATGTTGGACTAGTCAGTGATACCTACATCCCGTGAAATAATAAAATGTGGCGGTGGGGAATTAAGGTTTGATGATTTAGTGTCCCATATGCCTTTAGTGAAGGATGCTTTAGTGACTGGAAGCCAGTGTCCAGTGGCGTACCGCAGGGATCTGTGCTGGGTCTCCTATTATTCATCATTTATATAAATGACATAGATAACTATGTGGGGGTTAGGATTAGCAAGTTTGTGGATGACACAAAGATTGGCTGGGTGGTTAACAGTGAGGTTGAGCGTCTTGGGCTACAGAAAGATATAGACGGAATGGTCAAATGGGCAGATAAGTGGCAGATGGAATTTAACCCTGAAAAGTGTGAGGTGATACACTTTGGAAGGAGTAATTTGACAAGGAAATATTCAATGAACAGCATGACACTAAGAAGTTCTGAGGAACAAAGGGACCTTGGCGTGTGTGTCCATAAATCTCTGAAGGCGGAGGGACATGTTAGTGGGGTGGTGAAAAATGCATATGGGACACTTGCCTTTATCAATCAAGGCATAGATTATAAAAGTAGGGAGGTCATGTTGGAGTTGTATAGAACCTTGGTGAGGCCAAAGCTGGAGTACTGTGTGCAGTTCTGGTCGCCACATTATAGGAAGGATGTGATGCTTTGGAGTGGGTACAGAGATTTACCAGGATGTTGCCTGGGATGAAACATTTAAGTTATGAAGAGAGGTTGGATAGACTTGGGTTGTTTTTGTTGGAGCAGAGAAGACTGAGGAGCGACTTGATTGGGGTGTACAAGGTTATGAGGGGCATGAACAGGGTGGATAGGGAGCAACTGTTCCCCTTAGTTGAAGGGTCAGTCACAAGGGGACGTAAGTTCAAGGTGAGGGGCAGGAGGTTTAGGGGGGGAATGTGAGGAAAAACTTTTTTACCCAGAGGGTGGTGACGGTCCGGAATGCACTGCCTGGGAGGGTGGTGGAGACAGATTGCCTCGCATCCTTTAAAAAGTACCTAGATGAGCACTTAGCATGTCATAACATTCAAGGTTATGGGCCAAGTGCTGGTAAACGGGATTAGGTAGGTAGGTCAAGTGTCTCTCTCATGTTGGTGCAGACTCTATGGGCCGAAGGGCCTCTTCTGCACTCTGTGATTCTGTGATTCAGATAGCTTGAGACATGGAAAGCTCATTAACATTCAACAAAACATTCATACCTTAAGGATTGGAATATCCGATATATTTATTAACTGCAGAAGATGGTTTTTCGCAGCCTTCCAACTTGTAGTCAATTTAACTGGATGCACTACTGACCAATTCTCTGACAGGAACAGAGACTGCTGGCTTCCTATGCAGTGGAAGAATTTAAAAGAACAGTGAGAAGCTGTCCACTGGAGCTAGTAGGGAGAAGATGTGTAACCTGTAAATGAAACCAGCTTCTTGGTCCCATCACATTTAGAGTATTTCATCTGTTCTGCTGTTCCCAAGACAGGAGAAGTGCCTGTATGAATTATAGTATTCAGTACAGTTAACAAGGGGCTTTATTGCTCTAATTCCCAGATCAATTTACTGTGTGAGTAGCCTTTGGGCAATAAAATCCCCGAATGTAAGGGGCATGTGATTATAGAAGAGACCAGTGACACCAAAATCAAAAGAATATCACGTGTAGACATAGAATTTCTAACAGTCACAATGAGCATTGAAGTACCATTTAAATCCATTTTAAGGCTTGACTCTCAGGGGCTATGTTGGACAGCCTCGAAAATTGGTATGGGGCTCATGATGCACAATTATCCCGTGTGCGTTCAATGTGATGTACACTGCACACCATCTTTTTGCTGTCTGCTCATTACCATAGCGCCTAGCCATTGCTAACCTTGTGAGAGTGTTAGTTGGAACGTTCGAGCGTGAAATTTGCATTATACACTCATTGATATCATGATCTGCCTACTCGGAATATTTCCTGCAAACATCTATTATTTTGTTGTCCATTCTGTCTGCTCTCTAGGGTTGCGCTCGGACCTGCAAGCCCTCACACAGGCAATGACCTCAGGAGGTCAGTACCAGTTTGGGAGATGGATGAGGCACCCAGTACCCCAGCTAGATGCCTGTCCATCAATGTCAAGCAGGGAGGTGCAGAGCGACCTGACGTTGGTGCATGAGCTGATTGTCATCTCTGCGGGCTCCTCTCAGGGCCCTCTGGATGACGGCTGCAGTTCCTCTGTCCCTCTGCCAGTGATGAGTCTCCGATGACTCGGGAGATGCCAGCCATGGCACTGGCCACTCCCTCCCAGGCTGGGACAGCACAGGTTCCACTGGCCAGAGGATGACCGCCAAGGTCATCAAGACCAACAGGACAGTACAGTTAGCAGGCTGTCTCCAATGCCACTGCCTATGTGTGGCAGATGGGGGGGGAGGTGTGGTGGGGGGGGGGGGGCACCAAAATGCAGCACTCACAATTGTAGGTTTAAGGCACCATGAGCACATGTGATCATCTGCTCTGCTACGTTTTTTTAATCTGTTTACTGGTGTGACCATTAACACCATATATAGTTATGTTTATTTGATGTGAGTGCCAACATGATATAAATTTTGCTTTCGTCTTCATGACCTGAGTATGTTTCACTTGTTTTGTAGGTGCAGGGCACGCCAGTATCTAATACTGGACGTGAGTGGCTCTAAACTTCATTGCACAGGCACTGAGTGGACTTTGGGGTCAAAGGGAAGGGTCATTTCAAATGTCCGGGATGGAGTCAGCACCCCTGGCATGAGGTGGAAGCAGATCTTTGGCAGCCTACCTGAAGGAGAGTTGGATCAAGGCGTCCCTGGTGTCCCTGCCTCCCTGAAGGATCCAGAGGCCTGCCTCCACATCCTCACCGTTCTCCTCTTCTGACTCACCACTGGATTCATCCTCTGTGGCCTGTGGAGCTGCCTCAAGATCCTCTTCCTCCAGTGGGTCGCCCTTTGCCAGAGCCAGATTGTGGAGAGGGCAGCATGAAACCACTATCGATGACACCCGTGCTAGGGGGTATTGTGGTGCACCCCCTGAATGTTCCAGGCATCAGAAACGCATCTTCAGAAGACCTATGGTCCTCTCTATCACTGCCCTTGTGGAGGCATGACTTGTATTATAATACTGCTCTGCCTCTGTTCTTGGGTGGCAGACAGTAGTTATAAGCCACCTTTTCAACGGATAGCCCTTGTCACCCAGCAGCCATCCATCCAGTTGAGCTGGAGCAGTGAACAGCCTTGGCACCTGTGAGTGTCTGAGGATGTAAGTGTCATGGGAGCTGCCAGGGTACCTTGCACAGACTTGCAGAATCTGCGTATTGTGGTCACAAGCTATCTGGACATTCATCGAGTGGAAGCCCTTTTTGTTGACAATTTTATATACTCAATTCTTTCACCCTAGGGTGGAATGCTAATAGATTCCCCTGATTCTAGCTAGGCAGTATGATTCATAGATTGACCAATTATTCACTGAAATATTGCTTGCACAGATTAGTGTTGAATTTATTCTCCTCTAAGTGCAGGCTATGTCCTCTGGTTCAACAGTTCTGATCAAGGTGGAACAGCATAGTCCATATTAATCTGTCCCTTTAGAGCCCTAAAAACAGCAATTATATTACCTCTCAACCATCTCTTCTCCAATGGGAACATATATAATCGCTCCTCATATTCCAAACCCACCATTCCCTCAATCATTCTGGTTATTCTCTTCTGTATTCTTTCAAGAGCTCTAATATCCTTTTTGTACAATGGCTGTCAGAACAGTATCCAGTATTTTATGTGCGATGAAACCAACAACTAATAAGGTGGCAGGATTACCTCACTATCTTGGCTCTACATTGAACTTATGTAATATATCAAAATCTGACTTGCTTTACTCCATATCAGCAAACATTGTTGTGATAGCTTCTACTTATTGTCAGTCAAAATCCCCAGATCACCTTCATTTTCCATGTACTTTATTTTCTTTTCATTTAAGTAATTGTGCCTGCCTGGATTTTGTGACCCCCACGTCAAGCGTTCTGTGTTTCAATACATTGAATTTGATCGTTTGGCTGTCCAATTTCCAAGTATAGTCAAATTCTCCTGAAGCTTATCATATTCAGCTTTGGAATCTACCACTTTTATTAGCTTTGTATCAGTTGCAAATGTCGCCACTGCGCTTGTGACTCCTTGCGCCAGATCATTTATAAAGATATTAAATGAAGCAGATCCCTTTGTGGAACTGCATTGGAAGCATTCTCCCAGGTTGATGACAATCCCTGTACCCCCACCCTCTCTTTCGGTCAACCAATTATATATCCCTTGAAATATTTTCACTGATTTCTGCTTTGTTTATTTTCAGTATCAGTTGTTCCAGGGAAGCTGTAAAAGGCCTTACTTGTACCACATCAATTCCCTTGCCACATCCATTATATTACCCCTATCAAGCTCCTTTGTCATATGCCCAAAGAAAACCAGTACTTTAGATTTGGAATTAAAGCAGATTTACAGTGATTAGTCCAATTTTACCAAGGAAAGCCTCCTTTGTCTGTAGCATTGAACATTTCCATCTTGGTTTCCTGCTTACTTTTTCTAATTCTAAAATGATTAATTCCCTCAAATGACTTTCTTGGTTCTTGCCGACCTGTTGATTTTGAGGGATTTTTGAGTTTTGAAAAATATGTCAGGAGAACCGGCTTTAATAATTATTGAGATGAACAATGTGAAATAGCAGAATTAATGCAAGCATATTTATAAACTGAGAAATTAGTCGTGATGATATTAGCACATGAAAAATTAGCATATTTCTTTTTTTTAACATCTATTTTGACTGGGTTATGTTAGAATTATACTTTTCAAGACTAAATTTTTATTTTAAAATATGAAAGTATTATCTGGACATTTGGATGCTGACCTGGAGGTTTTTTAAAAGGATCCTAAGTTCATCGTGGAACTGTCAACAAACAGATCTCTTCCAAGAAATCACCTGACCAACATGGTACTTGAGGAAGGACTGGTTGTTTGTTTTCAGCTGCAATCACTTTAAATATTTGGGACGGTTGGGGGTAGGGGTGGGGGTGTGTGTGTGTGTGTGTGTGTGGGGGGGGGGGGTGGGGGGGCACTGGATGACAAAGCTTGGAGATTTTTACTGGAAATCACATGGCAGAAGTAAGCTTTAAGATTTGAACCTGTGGGTTTGAACTCAGTCTTGTTGGGGAATAAGCTGAGAAAGGAAGGTTACTCTAACTGGCTCTCTCTCTCTCTCTCTCTCTCTCTGCCTTACTTGAAAGTGTGTGTGGTTATGAACCTGTAGCCAGATAATCCTCAGCTGAATGTCTCGTATTTGCCTTTCTGGACCTGCAAAACTGAGACAGGAAGAGTTGATCCAGCCATATTCATTCTTCTCCATGCTGAAGTTCTGTTGGTGAGAACCTCCAAGTGTCCACTGGGAAGTCTTCACGTGAGGGAATCCCAGATTAACAACTTCGAGACCCTGTGAACTTTATCCTTTATTTTGTAACACCTGTCCTTTAAAGCCCAAATGTGCAGAGAAAGACTTTATCTGTTCATCCTTTGTTTGTTTCTGTGTATGCATACGCGGAGGTCCTCACCAATAGAACTTATTTTAAGAAGAGATAGATAGTTATACTTCCAGAGTACAACTGTGTGTTAACCAGTTCTTGCCACTTGTTAAAAAAGTTTTGTTTTATAATAAACAATCGTTCTGAGTTTATTGAAAGAAGCCTGGTTAAAGTCTCTTTTATTCTGGGTACCAGTAATGAAGGTAAATGATTGGCCATTTTGGTGAGAAAATTAAAGTTTTACATTAATGGTATGGCCTGCAGAATAGTGGAGCTAGATAATACGTGCACTCCTCTTATCCCAATTGTAACATAAATTTGGGGCTCGTGTGGGATCCGAAATGCGGATAATGGGTGATTGGACACTGAATCATAATAATCGGTAAAGAATAACAGCATGGATACCACGTTTCTTATACAAACCAAAATGGCATTGGAAGTTGCTAAGACTTTTCTAAAGATGGAAGATTTATCCCTGATTGGTTTACAAAAAGTAACCAAGAGTAAGCTACTGGAATTGGCAAATAATATGGAGTTAGAATTAACCAAAGGGGCGAGGAAAGTGGACATAGTTGAGGTAATAGCACAGCATTTGAAAGTGGAAGGGTTACCAGAGAGACCATGTTCTCCAGGGGGTGAGTTAATAGAATTGGCTAAAATTCAGTTGTAAATGAAAAAGTTTGAATTAGTTGAAAAAGAAAGAGAAAGAGCATTTAAGAAGCTGGAACTGGAATTTCAGGCAAGAGAGAAGGAACGAGAAGGGGAATACCGGTTTAGAAGGATGGAATTTAAAAGAGAGGCCTCAGGTGCTGAGAAAGGCTCTGATGGTATAAAAACCACCTCCAACCCAAAGCCCAGTGGGGAATGTTTAAATTTGTACAAACCCTCCCAAAGTTTGAGGAAAGGGATGTAGAAGCATTCTTTATTTCATTTGAAAAGGTAACTAAGCAAATGAAGTGGACAAAGGAAAACTGGACATTGCTCTTGCAGAGTAGGTTGGTAAGTAGAGCTTATGACGTTTCTGCATCACTTCCAGAAGAGGTGTCTGTGGAGTATGATGCAGTAAAAAGGGCAATTCTTAGTGCATATGAGTTGGTCCTGAAGGTGTACAGGCAGAAATTTTGAAACATGAGGAAACAGCCTGGGCAGACCTATATTGAATTTGAGAGGGGATCGCAAAGTTATTTTGACTGTTGGATATGAACATTAACAGTAGAGACAATGTATGAAGCTTTTAGGGAAATAATTTTGGAATAATTTAAAAATTCACTTCCTCCAGTAGTTTGAACCCATGTTGAAGAGGGTAAAAACTGCTAGATAGACTGCAGAGATGGCTGACAATTATGAGCTGGTTCATAAACCCAAACCCAAGCCCCTTCTCTGTCACACCCACAAACCTGAGCAGGATAGAAGGAGGGAGGGTGAAAGGAAGGCAGGTAGCCAAGGAAGAGAAGTGGCAGCTGGGAATGCCCGGGAACTCCTCCTCAGACCAGAAAGGAAGGTGCTGAGGGTGGAAGTGTTATTCAAAGGCCTAAGTGTTTCCATTGTAACAAGGTGGGACACGTTTGTGCAGATTGCTGGATGTTGTGTGGGACTTATTGGGTTATGTGAGGGTGATTCAGGAAAAGGATCCCTAAATTTAAATACAACAGATGAATTGTAGTGTTAACTGCAGCTGTGAACATTGCTGTGATTTCAGGAGAGGTGAATGAGATACATGAGAGTTATAAAGAATTTTTAACAAGGGAAAAATATCCCTTAAATGAGACGACTAAACCTATAATTATGTTAAGAGACAGGGGGTTTCACTCTAAACACTTTTGCTGAGGAAAGGCATAATTTTTCCAACAGAAAGTGCAATAAAAGCCAAAGTTTTAATAAATGATATTGGCGAGGAGTATATACCTGTATCTTTGTGTTGGGAGCACTTGGAGTGTGACCTAAGCCCATCTCTGTAGAGAGAGACTCGATCTGTTCATCCTTTGTTTGTTTGTGTGTGTGAGTGTGTGCGCACTGGGGGATTTTTTAAAGAAGAGGTAGATAGTTATACTTCCAGAGTACAATTGGCTGTTAACCGGTTCTTGCAACTTGTTAAAAGAAATTTTGTTTTATAATAAACAATCATTCTGAGTTTACTGAAAGAAGCCTGGTTAAAATCTCTTTTATTCTGGGTATCAGTAGTGAAGCCATTTTGATTGAGAATGAATGATTGGCCATTTTGGTGAGAAAATTAAACTTTTAAATTAATGGTATGGCCTGAGAAGTAGTGGGGCTAGATAGTACACACACTCCTCCCATCCCGGTCATAACAGTTAAGTACCTTCCTTAAAATCACAGGGACAGAAATTGAGTGCTCAGCTATTCATATTGATTGCCAAGTTCCAGGCTACAGTTATTAAAATTATGATTCTATAGTCATGTAATTTCATCTATATGTAGCAATTCATTTCTTTCTTGCCACTGGGCTGAGTAATTCATCCAATCTAGTCACTCTTGTACTGGCATCAACCTTTAAAGAGGAAAGAAAATCTATCTGGCGAGATGGGCCTAAATTTTTACAAAGCCGTAAGGGCAGCACCAGAACCAAAATGGTGCCAAAGTCCCAATTCCTGAAGTCTCTGAATCTAACACCCACAATTTTTGCCTTGGGAGGGAACTGGGTCATGTTGTAGTTTGCACATCCATGGTTCATGGAGGCAGTTGCACATGTAAAAGTGTAGCTGCCTTCAAACAGTTGCAATTTTTGTTACTGGGATTTCCAAAACATGACTTGTGGGCATTAGGCATTTGAAAAAAAGCTCTAAAGCTACCAGAGTTATTCGGGAAGGTAAGGTACCCTTTTGGAGAGGTTCAGGTACCCTTTAGAACGGGAGAGGTAAGGTGCCCCTTTGGGATTGTTAAGAGCAGACATGAATCTGCATAAAAAGTGGGTAAGCTCAGGGAACTGTCAAGCTAAGTCATTTAAATCCCCAAGTCCTTTAAAATTTTGAAAAAAATAACAGCCTGTTGTGACTCTGCTTGCAATTTCATTAGATGTTTGTTGACAAAAGTCTGAGTTATCATTATAGGATTAATGCTGTTTCTCTGCTTCCACAGCCCATTATTATTGTATGTTGAGGGGGAGAGGAGGCAGGGGCTGCCGTAAATTCACAGTTTGATTGACAGCTCCAAGTGCTTAATAAAGAGATTAGCGGTCTTAGATCTGGGCTATGAATGCAAATGTTTGTTTTCATATGGGATTAAGTACTTGAAGGAAATGTTTTTTTTTAAATAAAGGATTGAGTGTTTAAATGAATTTAAATGTATTGATCGGTGTCTTATGAATGAGAGTGTTCTTTTTTAAATAGTAAAGAACTTTATTTTATTTCATCTTGCCATGGCTCCTGAGGTCTGCCCATGGTAGATACTGGGTGAGTTAGCATGGAGTATGTAAGTATGGTGGGGGACTTGGGTTGGTATGAGTTGGCACTAAGTTTTCACAGGAGCTATAAAGGGTCATGGGGGTGGGTGGGGGGAAGGAGGTGGCATGAAGGCTATGAGGGGCCAGGGAGGTGGGGGGAGAACATGGCAGTGGGTGGAAGGTATGAGGTATCATGGAGGATATGAAGAGCCATGGGGGTGGTGGGGGACATGAGATGGCATGGAGGGTATGAGAGGCTATGGTGGGTGAGGGGCATGAGTTGGCATGGATGGGGCATGGTCAGTGTGTGGGGGGGTGAAGGGATGTGAGTGGTTAGGGATTGAGGACTGTCTTGGGGTCTATTACCTATTTTACAACTGGGAAAAAGTCCCGGAGCTCTGAGGCAGGCCTTCTAACCAGCCTGCCTCAGCACCATTAACCACACTGAAGGCCATGTCTATGGTCAGACCTTGGAGGGAACCTGGGGCATTGATTTGATTCATTTGTGCTTCCTATTTTAACACATTATAAAATAAATTAATTATACCACCTACCAAGACTGCCAACAAAGTTAAACACAGAAAGCGTGATTATCTACTGGTGTTTGACCACTAAAAAGTAATTTATGGGAGGGATCCAGTAAAACTGTTTGTGTAACTAGCTATAAAAACAAAAACAAAAAAACTGCGGATGCTGAAAATCCAAAACAAAAACAGAATTACCTGGAAAAACTCAGCAGGTCTGGCAGCTTCAGCGGAGAAGAAAAGAGTTGACGTTTCGAGTCCTCATGACCCTTCAACAGAACTAGGTGAATCCGAGGAAGGGGTGAAATATAAGCTGGTTTAAGGTGTGTGTGTGTGTGTGTGTGTGTGTGTGTGGGGGGGGGGGGGGGGGGGGGGGTTTGGGTGAGGGGAGAGAAGTGGAGGGGGGTGGTGTGGTTGTAGGGACAAACAAGCAGTGATAGAAGCAGATCATCAAAAGATGTCACAGACAACAGAACAAAAGAACACACAGGTGTTAAAGTTGGTGATATTATCTAAACGAATGTGCTAATTAAGAATGGATGGTAGGGCACTCAAGGTATAGCTCTAGTGGGGGTGGGGGGAGCATAAAAGATTTAAAAATATTTAAAAATAATGGAAATTGGTGGGAAAAGAAAAATCTATATAATTTATTGGAAAAAACTAAAGGAAGGGGGAAGAAACAGAAAGGGGGTGGGGATGGAGGAGGGAGCTCAAGACCTAAAGTTGTTGAATTCAATATTCAGTCCAGAAGGCTGTAAAGTGCCTAGTCGCAAGGTGAGGTGTTGTTCTTCCAGTTTGCGTTGGGCTTCACTGGAACAATGCAGCAAGCCAAGGACAGACATGTGGGCAAGAGAGCAGGGTGGAGTGTTAAAATGGCAAGCGACAGGGAGGTTTGGGTCATTCTTGCGGACAGACCGCAGGTGTTCTGCAAAGCGGTCGCCCAGTTTATGTTTGGTCTCTCCAATGTAGAGGAGACCACATTGGGAGCAACGAATGCAGTAGACTAAGTTGGGGGAAATGCAAGTGAAATGCTGCTTCACTTAAAAGGAGTGTTTGGGCCCTTGGACGGTGAGGAGAGAGGAAGTGAAGGGGCAGGTGTTACATCTTTTGCGTGGGCATGGGGTGGTGCCATAGGAGGGGGTTGAGGAGTAAGGGGTGATGGAGGAGTGGACCAGGCTGTCCCGGAGGCAACGATCCCTACGGAATGCCGATGGGGAGGTGAAGGGAAGATGTGTTTGGTGGTGGCATGAAGGGTCATGAGGACTCGAAACGTCAACTCTTTTCTTCTCCGCCGATGCTGCCAGACCTGCTGAGTTTTTCCAGGTAATCCTGTTTTTGATGTGTAACTAGCTGCTCCTCCATAAAACAGCCTTTCTATAATTATGGTCCCAAGAAGTATATTTTTAGAGCTGTCTATAGTTGAATGAGTTCTGTACAATGTGATGATACAAATTCAAAAATATTAAAAACCTCTTTGTGATGTATTGTTTGTCCTGGCTATACAGAGTATGGTGCTCAGGACAGTGCTGCAAAAGGTTTGATGGCCTCATTAGCTCCAGCAGATTGTCATACCACTAGGTGGCACCCATTGCTCTCTGACCTCCCTAACATTCTCCTGCACAGCATTCCTCTGATTGACACACCTTGCAATAGTAAACATTTTTTTCTTTTCAGCCACCTCCTCAATTTCCATCTGAAAAGACAATGCTCATACTTACCTTCATCTTATTGTCCTCCCGCACCCGTCCTTCAGTGTTACCTTCCTCAGATGTTTTCATTCCATCCTCAGACACTTCTCATACTTTCTAATACCTCCACTTTATCGATTTTTAGCCCAAATACTGTTTCAACTACTGTACCTCCTCATTCACTATGACTTTGGCAGCATTTGCTTCCTTGATAAAGAAAGATGCAAAGTACTCATTTTATATCTCAGCAATGTCCTCTGCCTTCGTGCATAGATCCCCTATTTGGTCCCTAATTGGCCCCCATCCTCCTATTACCACCCTTTTACTGCTAACACGCCTATAGAAGACTTTCAAATTGCCTTTTATATTATCTGCAGTCTCTTCTCATACTCTCTTTTTGCTTCTGCTATTTCTTTTTTCACTTCCCCTCTGAACTTTCTGTATTCAACCTGATTTTCGCTTGTATTATCAACCTGACATTTGTTGTATGCACACTTTTTTTGCTTCATCTTACTCTCTATCACTTTCGTCATCCAGGAAGCCCTGGCTTTTTTTTTGTCCTACCTTTCCCCCTTGTGGTGATATAAAATGCAAGTTGAGATGCAGGAGAATATACTCCAAGGCACCTGGAAGTAACTCCAAACAATTGCAAATATCACTGAAAGTAGTGATTTGAGGCTGACAGAAGGAATCTTGCAAGCACAAGTTTATTACCATGGTTAAACATAAGCTTGCCAATTTCAGTTTTTAAAATTTTCCCAGCCTGTCAATTTCAGTTGCTGATCACTCGCGCTGTGCTCTCACTTTATGGACCGTGGTGACATGCAGAGAGCTTGGGGAATCCATGCACTGGCTGTTAAAGCCAGAATGCAGGGATAAAGTAAGACTTAATGTTCTCAAATATTTTAATTAGTTTCCTGACAGCTACACGGTGGTTGTGGTGGGGAAGGGTGGGGAGGAGTTCCCTGCTCACCTCCAAACCCACCTGGGTGAAAACTTGAAGTGACGTTTTCAACCCAACCCTGCTTTTTGGGGCTTTAACCTCCACCCCCAGCCCATACCCAAACCCACATCTCTCTCCATCAAATCGTTGGCAGTAAAAACTCTGCCCAATGGCTTCAATCTTCCCAATATTTGGTTGGAGAAAATTTCTACTCATCTGTTACTGGATGTTGGACAAGCAGTCTGATAATTTGGAAACAGTGGAGGAGTTGGGAAACATGGTGGTGAAGTAGAGCTGGATGTCATCAGTGTACATGTGGAAATTGACGTGAATTTAAATGATGTTGCCCAACGGCAGCATGTAAATGAGAAATAGGAGGTGGTCAAAGATTCTTGGGGGGACACCAGAGATAATGGTGTGGGAGGAGGAAGAGAAGCCATTGTAGATGATTTAATGGCTAGATTGGATAGGTAGGAATGGAACCAGGCAAGTCAGCCCCATTCAGGACAGAAAGAGGGTAGGGAAGTAAATGTGTAAAGAACAGAGAAAAACAAAAGAAAGAAAGAAAAATATCCTTCAATATGTCAACAAAGTAAACTTCTAGAATGAAACTACAAAAGACTGTTACATAAGCTTAAGCAGCTGGAGCAGTGAAACATTGAAAAAGGAGGTTTGGAAAAGACTGCAGCGTAATGATATTTTTCCTGCTCTTCTGTCCAAATGCATTTATCAAAATTAAGCAACTTAGTTGCCAAGCTGTCTGTCTTATATACTTGCATTCTGTGTAAAACATCACAAGATATTTTGTACTCCCTGTACTCACTGGAGAACCCATCATAACTGAAACAAACAACAAAGTTGCTACAAGATTTGTAAGGTAATTGGAGCAAAGCCTTTTGGACATTGGTCAGTACAAGGGTTCTTGGGCAGAGTGTTGTGGTTTCTGCAGTGATTTATGCAGATAAGAACCATTTTTGACATGTTTCCATTTGCAATACTTAGCCTGATAGGTTTTGCCTGTGTGCTTAGACAATCATCTTGGAAAGTGAAGAATGATTAACTTGGAAAGCTAATTAATTCCAGTCATGAATCAAACAGCAATGTGTCATTTTGATGGCCTTGATTTTACTGACCCTTTCCAGAAACATCGCTGTTCTCTTTACAGATAAAATACATTTTAGGAGCAAAAAAAAAGGGTCTCCATTTTAGTCATTTTTAGCCTCACTTTTCTACTACCTTATTACATCCCACTACCTTCTTACTCCAGAAGCATATGCAGGTGTCTCTTGCATCCATTCCTACCACCTTTACATCAGTGGTTTCCCTGATTATCAATTCCATGGCTCATATTTAGAGGGAATGGGATGGTAGCACCCCGAAAGTTAATTAACATAACATTCTGTTCCCAATCAACACATTACCAATTTCTTGAGGGGGTTTTCTTTTGCACCACAATGGGACTAACACCAGCCTGTTCTTTTCGGTCCCAGTGGCAGGAGTGCAGAGGACCGTGGGGGTGGAGTGGCGCTGAAGATGTCGTCTGTGCTCCTTAAGAGCAGGAAGAAACCCGTCTGGAAGTTCACCCTCAACCTCTCCAACCCAGTGGAAGATGGGATCCTCAACTGCAGCAACTTCATGTCTGAAGTACCTGACCAAAAAGTACCTGAAGAACAATTGTCTGTGAGACTGGCTGCGGGTCATCACCTCCGATTAATAAAGCTTCGAACTCCGCTACTTCCAAATCAGCCAGGATAAAGAGGAGTCTGAAATCGAGGATTGAACGGGGCTTTGCATCTGGGTGTCTAGGAGTCATGTACAAAAGAGGTGTGGATTTCAGAGAACATCTATATAAAAAGTTATTAACTTATTAATAAATCACTATTTTCACAGAAAAGAAACAGCCTGTTTCAGGCAAGAACCTATTTATCATATGCGAATCTGGGTCCTGCGGTAGTTGTAGAAACCCAATGCAAATTTTAGGCGCCACTAGGCAGACCAGGCACTGCAAATGCTCTGTCCATTGGTACCACATGTTGAATGGCCAAAACTGTTATCTTTAATGGAATCGCAGCTGGCCTTACTGAAAATATGGCCAGAAATGGTGACACTAATCCTGGTTGGGCTGAGAGGATCATGAGTGATTCTTCTGGCATCATAAAAATTCGGCCACCTGCTTTCAAACAAGCATGAAGACCTAGCTTGGCTGATGGTGAGAAGGGCACTCCCCGTCAGATTCTTTGTACACGGCCGGAGTCACTGTGCTACCGCACACTGCCCTCGAAACAGCTGCAGTGGGGAAGAGACAATCGCACACCTTCTAGAATGTGCCTTTACAAAGTAGGTCTGAAGAAGAGTCATACGGACTAGAAATGTTAACTCTGTCTTTCTCTCCACAGATGATGTCAGACCTGCTGAGTTTTTCCAGATTTTTTTGTTTTTGTTTCAGATTTCGCAGTATTTTGCCTTTATCCAGAGAGGGATGAAGTGGTTTTTGTTGCGGTTCATCCTGAGCAGCTCCGTGACACAGGAGTCTGCTCTATGGGCTGTTCCCAGGACGCATACCAAGATAAATATCCGCTGCAGCTGGAGGATCATCAACTCGGTGAAAGACGCTCTTTGGTCTGCCCAAAGCTTGTCAGTCTTCCAGTGCAAAGAGTTGTCCATGACCGTGTGTTGCAGGCTGGCGCATTCCAAGGTCCAGGAATATGTGCTGAGGGACGCATTAAAGCTTTGTGCAGCCACCACAAAGGTGCAATGGGGAATGGTCAATGTCTAAGGCCTTTCAGTCATAGTGCACAGAGGGGCTGGAAACTATGTAGAACCCCTAACATTGAATGTATACAGTAAATATTACATGTATCACAATTGTATTGAAGCGCCTCAGAGAGCAACATGATCTATGTAGAAAACTTGAAAGCCATTGCACTTTCTGAAGTGACAATTTTGAAATATTTGTGTAGTAATTATGGTTTTATTTAGTGTGTAATATACCGTTAAGAATAATGCATGTTAGGAAAAATCACATGATCTGTAGTAACCAATAGGAGTGTAGCACGGACTACCTCAACAGTCAGTGTAGAGATAGAGTTGGAATTGAAAGCACACGTGTAGTTGCTGTTGAGTATATTGTAAATAAACTTAGGGTAGAAATATCCCCCATCGGGAAGGTTGTGCGGGGGCAGGCACAGACACACTCAGCGCTCCCTGTGCGGGCGGGGTGGGGGGGGTTCCCTGAGTCAGGGCCTACGCTAGCAGAAACCTCCCTGAAGCACGGAGCTGCCTCGGGGAGATTAGTTTAAGTTCCAAAAATTTTAATAGGCTTAGTTAGTTCATTAATGGCCTTAACAGGCCTTTGGCAGTTTGGCGGGCGCGCAGCCGACTCAGCTGTGTTCTTGCCAAACTGAAAATCTAAATGACGTGCAGTGATGTCGGGACACATGCTGCATCATTTTACGGCTTGATGAGCGGGCCCCACCCCCGCTCGCTGAGCCAAGATTCAGCCCTTAATGTTTCTGCCCAAGAAGTGTCTGCAGATCAACTCTATTACTAACAGTGCAACTCGGCCACCCTACAACAAACTGGCAATGAGGTTAAAACAGGATTGAACAGAAGAAATCAAGTTAAAAAGAAATCGGCACTATACATCTCCCAGTGACTGTAAGTAGCAGGCTCCATTAGAATTGAAGAAGTTATCCTCTCTCAAAATGCCACAATTTGGGAGAATTGATCCTTTTGAACCAGCCACAGATGATTGGTCTCAATACACAGAACGCCTCACGTTCTTTTTTCAAGCGAACAAGATTACAGGGAAAGAGAAGAGGTGAGCGAGTACATGTGGGAGCAAAACCTATGGTTTGATTCGAAGTTTGAAAGCACCGAGTGCCCCAGGTTCAAAGAATTTCAATGAATTAGTGGACCTCGTGAAGGGTCACTTTCAACCCAGGCCCTCAGTCATGAGGCAGAGGTTCAGGTTTAATTTGCGAAATAGAATCCTGGATGAGACAATTGCATGCTACGTGGTCAATTTGAAGCAGCCACCAGAACATTGAGAGTTTGGTACAACTCTGAACGACATGCTGATTAAATGAAACCGTACTTAGCAGAAGGCATGAAATAAATAGCCAGGATGGCATCCTATTGTGGGGTGCACGAGCGATGGTTCCTCCAAAGGGAAGGGAGCCACTTTTAGTTGAACTACACAGTTCCCATCCTGGAATTTCCCGAATGAAGGCCACAGCACACAGCTATCTATGGTGGCCAGGGATGGATGGCGAAATAGAGAGTATGGTAAAGCATTGTGGGCAATGTCAGCAACTGCAAAAGTTGCCAGCAACAGCTCCATTACACCCATGGGAGTAGCCAGATAAACCCTGGGTGTGGTTACACATTGAATACGTAGGACCTTTCCAGGAAACAATGTTTCTGCTCATTGTCGATGCCTATTCAAAATGGTTGGTGACGTCACCAACATTGGGCGCTACAATTGAGAAACTACGTTAGAGTTTTGCCACTCACGGACTACCAGAAGTAGTTGTTTCCAATAATGACACAGTATTTACAAGTGCATCTGGTGCCGGATAACATATGGGTAGCTGAAGTTTGTGGATTGTGGAGAATAGGAGGCCAGCCAGGAAAGCATCAGTATAATCTGAAAGCGACAAAGACACGGATAAGGGTTACTGCAGCAGATTAGCTTAGTTAGGGGCAACAGCTGGGTGACATTATGGAGGTGGAATCTGGTGGTCTTTGTGATGGAGAGGCCATGATGTGGAAGCTGAATTTGGGGTTGAACAGGGTAGGGGATGCAGACAATTTCAAATGTATGGCATTTGCACCAAGAGCTGAAGGTAATGGTTGCAGTCTTCCCAATGTAGCTGGATGAAGTTAAGAATAAACAGCCTATATTTTGATTTTAAAATAATTGAGTAGTTACAGCTTACAGTTCCATAATTTAAATCATTTAACCTTAAGAATGGGTTGATTTAAAAAAAATGTGATGCATGGTTTGATGTTGACAATGAGACTTTGTAATTAGACTGTGTTTTACATAAAGCAGAGGTGGGGAACATTTTTCTTATCACAGGCTATTCACACATAGACAAAATCAGTTGTGGGCCACACTCACATTAAAATCATGTGGTTGGAGCTTGAATACATAAAACTGCATTGTTAACTTGTAATCTGCTGATTTGAGCTTTTCCCACAAAAGAGCAACCATAGCCAAAGATAATGTTTCTCAGCATTCCTGGTGTCATCCCTTTTGTTTAAATTAGATGGCACGTTTCCCAGCCCAAAAGTCTAACACTGTCCTAAAGTTCAGCTGGGATTTAATTGTTTTCACGCACCTTTGCAGTCAGTTACAGAAACAAACGAGCAGCCATACTGTCATGATGAGTTTGTACAGATCTCACTAAAAATAGCGTCTGAGGCAACAAAATAAAACAAAGTCATTAGAAAGATCTAGTACTGAATTCAGACATCTGAGCTAATTTTAATTTTAGAAATCTTGCTGCAGGCCAGATAGAGTTGGGCAACAGGCCAGACCCAGCCCACGGCTGTAGGTTCCCCACCCCTGACATAAAGCTTATGATGTTGAGTGCATTTGAGTACCAACACGTAACAACAGAGTGGTAATTTTATTCCTAGTTTTGCTGAGTTCCCAATCTGAACTGCAAAGTTGGGGAAGGCAGTGAGTGGAGACCATACACTCCCTGTAGGGAGGGAGATGTGTTCACACAGTGGGAGTAATTTTAAATTTGGAAGGTGGTGTAATTTAGGCAATATTGAAATTGCCATCTTCTGTACATCCGATATTCCTCTCTATTGAAGTCAATGCAATCAAATGTATTGTACAATGGATCACCGATTCTGTGTTGTCCATTTTACACTAACTATCACCCAATGTTAAAATTAGCCCCATGGCCTAATGGCAGGCTAATGAAGTCTGGGAGCTATCCAGATGTTCTGTGGTACCAGATACTAAATGAACCTCATTTTATCAATAGTAGAAAATAATAATGCCATAGAAAGAAATATATTATTAGTAGAGGTAAAAATTAACTGCTAAATAAAAACTGGAAAATAAAAGCAGAAAATGCTGGAAATACTTTTCTAGGCATTCAAACTCTGAAAGAGAAAGACAGATTAATGTTTTGGGTGTGAACTGGGTTTGGATGAAGGCTCACAATATGAAATTAACAGGTTAATCCATTTGTGGTTCATTTCAAGTTTTACATGGTTTTAAATGGATTATTAAACATTTTGCATAATTTGCAGGTTGGAAGTAACCATTACACAAGAAGTAAATTGTCCACAAACAGAGCAAACTACATTTTATGTGTATCCACTTGTTTTAGCATGATCTATAGTTAATTAGCAAAATCATTGATGATCATTTTGTAGGGGATGGAAATATATTCGTTTCAAATTCTGGTTAACTGATGAAGGCAGTGTGTTGCTAATACAACATACTGTATTGCAATTTGGTGGGGACTTTGGCAACTTCCTCTATGTATCAGACAAAATGCAGAATTTCCCAGATGTCATATGAAATCTCTGAAGTGGAGAAATTCATTACAAACAGGCATCTGCTGATCATATTTTTGTATGAAGTTATTTTCAAGTCAAAAGCTATTGCAACAAAGGGATAATTGCTTGAACAGAAGAATCAATTTGTGAATAACAAACACGGGGCCTTCTCCTTTTGATTTCACTGAAATGTGAGGATGTTGAAAAAGATTAATGTGGATTGTGATACAATAATATTTCACAATTAAAATTATTACACTTGTTAATGAAAAATATTTAGAAAACCTTTTCTGTTTTGAAATTTGTACTGCTTTGCAAAAACATTGATTTCCCAAACAGCTATCCACTGTCCCCATAACAAAGACAGTACTGCTTTAAAAATCAGCACACTGAAACGTCTTTACTAGAACTTGGGGTGGTGGGGTTCTGGTCCATTTTTCACTCAACATTCTTGCTGTACAGAGGAGCTAGTTGAATGTTGACACCTATCTAGAGAAGAGGCAGGATTAAACAAGAAGGATTCTTCACTGAGCCTCTCTGACACCGTCTGGTGGCCAGCGAAGAGCAGTTCTCATAACAGTCAAGCACAGTGGCTCTCAAAGTGGTGTGGCTTTCAAGGGTCCTCCAGGTGGTCCATAGGCTGGTCCAAACCTTTTGTGCAAAAGCACAACTGAGAGAACAGAGCAAAACTCTCTGCACTGCACCGCACCCCCCCACCCCCACCCCCACCACTTGCAGTGGCACAAATCGTCATAAACTTGAAATAGAACAGTGTAGTTTTATAAGCAAGGTTTATTTGAGTTTGATTAATAAATATGTAGTATTAGTTTCTCAGAAGAAGTTTACTGTGATTGTTTTATAACATATTAGAATACTTCAAATAAACAAGTTCATTTGTCATATTTATGTTTATAATATGAAAACATCTTTTTTCTGGCATGAATTAATAATTTCCTTATAATGTTTAATAAAAAGCATAAATTTACTACATTTAGTAGCAAAATATTTATAATTTCCATAAGTTCCCACTATCTCTGATAGTTTTTTTGCGGTGGCAAGCGAAAGCAGGTGGAGTAGGGCCATTAGGTGACCCGCAAGGTCTTTTGCTCCACCTAAGTGGCCTATGGACCAAGGTGTTTCAGAGCCACTGGTTTAAACAGCAAATTCCTGTCCTGCTCAGCTGCAGGTGGAGCATGGCCTTGAGGTATTGCTAAAAGAAACAGATGGAAAAGAAAGGGCTAAAGGGGTTAAGTTATGAGGACTTATGCATGGATCAGGCTGGTATTTCCTTGAGTATAGAACATTAAGGGATAAACTAATCAAAGTGTTAAAGGTTATTAGAGAATTTGATAGAGTAGGTAGAAAATAGTTTATTCGGTGGGGGAATCTAGAACGGGGTCATAACCTCAAAATTAGAGCTAGATTTAGGGGTGATGTCAAGAGGCAGAATTGTTTGTGGAAATTGGGAACTCTCTCCCCTAAAAAGCAGCTGAGGTTAATTAAAGGTTTTGAAACTGCAAATGTTAGGCAATGGTTTTAAGGGTTATGAAATAAAGGTGGGCAGATGGAATTAAGGTACAGATGGACCATTATCTTAATGAATAGCTCAACTCATGCTCAAGGGGCTGAATAACCTAATCAGGTCCCTGTGAATGGGACATCCACTGATGATTGCATAATGTTCAGTACCATTCTCAGATACTGATGCAGCAAATGTCTGTATACTGCAAGGTCTGAATAACATTCAAGATTGTGCTGATAAATGGCAAATAATATTTGTGCCACCCTTGCCAGGCAATGGCCATCTCTGACAAGAGAGAATCTTATCATCTCCCCTTGACATCCAATGGCGTTACTACTGCTGAATCTCCCACCATCATGATCCTAGAGGTTACCATTGACCAGAAACTTAGTTGGTTCAGCCATATAAATACTGTGACTACAAGACCAAGTCAAAAGTTGGGAATTCTACGCCAAGTAACTCATTTCTTGACTTCCCAAAGACTGTCTACTATCCACAAGGTTCAAGTCAGGAGTGTGATGGAGTACTCTCTATTTGTCTGGATGGGTGCAGCTCCAACAACACTCAAGAACACCATCCAGGACAAAGCAGCCCACTTGATCAGTATCCTATCCACCATGTTAAATATTCACTGCCTCTACCACTGATGCACCATGGCTAACATCTTTAAACCATCTCCAAGGTGCGGTACAGCAACTTGCTAAGGCTTCTTTTGCAGCTCCTCCAAACCACAACCTCCACTATATAGGACAGGCAGCAGGTGCATGGCAGAGCCGCTATCATCAGCACATCATGGAACAGGCTTAAGGGGCTGAATAGCTTAATCATGTCCCTATGTTCCCAGGCACTGGTTACATTTTTGGGACACTTTAATTCTTTTATTATGCTATTACTCTCTGATTCACATGGGCAAGACCTCCGTACGTCCTTATGACTGTTTACTCTTGCCCAGATATCAGATAAGCCTGACCAGGATAAAGAGCAAAACTCCTTCCTTCGGCTTCTGTGCGTATCATTCCATGTTCCTATGATTTGTTCAGCTACTGGTTCGACCCCAAGCTGCCACACATTTCTCCTGATCACCAAGTGACAGAAGGTAGACCGTGATTTAAAATCGAAGTGGCAAATCAATTTATCGGACAAGTAAACAAACAACATTGGCTGATTGTTTTTCTTTCTTGTGGTTATTGTCTCTCCCTCACATCCTGTGTTTACACATACAGCAAGGGCCACGGTCTCCATCTCCCTCTCCCCAACCTGCTGCTCACTGAACCCCTCCCCCCCCCCCCCCATTTCCATCTCCAAACTCCCATTCTCATCTCTCTCTTTCCACATTAAACATTCCCAATTCCCAGTCACCCTTTCCCATTCCAGTCCCCTCTCACCTGTCTTCCTATTCCCCAGTCAGTCAGTCAGTCTCTCTCTCTCTCTCTCTCTCTCGCTCTCTCGGTTCCCCGGTTACCATGGAGACGGGGCGGGCTCTGTTCAGTTCTCGCGAGCTGAGGCCGCTCTCGCTTCCTTGCAGCCTGAGGCCGAGTGAAGAGGATCGGGGCAGTGGGGGGAGGAACTGGAAGAAACAGCCCCGCCGCTCTCCCTCTCCCCCACCCTCCGGTCGGCCACGATACCACAGCCCGGGAGGGTAGGGGGACAGGAAAGGCTCCTCTACCGGCCGGCAGGGCCGCGCTTCGACTCGACTCGACTGAGGTTTGGGCACAGCGAAGGCGGCGGCGGTGGCGGAAGGTAAGGCTGGATCTGGGCCGGGAATCCGTGTGTAAACAACGGGAGGAGGAGGAGGCCCATCTTGCACATAACAACCCGGCTTCTCTCCACCCCGGTAAGGGGGAGGCACACAGGGACTTACCCCACCCCCCGGGGGCACAGAGACCTCTCCATTCCCCCCCCCCCCCCCCCCCCGGGGGGCACAGAGACCTCTCCACCCCGCTCCTTCCACCCCCCACCCCCGGGGGCACAGAGACCTCTCCACCCCGCTCCTTCCACCCCCCACCCCCGGGGGCACAGAGACCTCTCCACCCCGCTCCTTCCACCCCCCACCCCCGGGGGCACAGAGACCTCTCCATTCCCCCCCCCCCGGGGGGCACAGAGACCTCTCCACCCCGCTCCTTCCACCCCCCACCCCCGGGGGCACAGAGACCTCTCCACCCCGCTCCTTCCACCCCCCACCCCCGGGGGCACAGAGACCTCTCCATTCCCCCCCCCCCGGGGGGCACAGAGACCTCTCCACCCCGCTCCTTCCACCCCCCACCCCCGGGGGCACAGAGACCTCTCCATTCCCCCCCCCCCGGGGGCACAGAGACCTCTCCATTCCCCCCCCCGGGGGCACAGAGACCTCTCCACCCCGCTCCCTCTCCCCACCCCCCCCCCCCCCCCCCCCCCCCCCCCCAGGGGCACAGAGACCTCTCCACCCTGCTCCCTCCCACCCACCCCCGGGGGGCACAGAGACCTCTCCACCCCGCTCCTTCCACCCCCCACCCCCGGGGGCACAGAGACCTCTCCATTCCCCCCCCCCGGGGCACAGAGACCTCTCCACCCCCCCCCCCCCAGGGGCACAGAGACCTCTCCATTCCCCGGGGGGGCACAGAGACCTCTCCACCCTGCTCCCTCCCACCCACCCCCGGGGGGCACAGAGATCTCTCCATTTCCCCCACCCCCGGGGGCACAGAGACCTCTCCACCCCGTGCCCCCTCCACCCCCCACCCCCAGGGGGCACAGAGACCTCTCCACCCCGCTCCCTCCCCCTCCACCCCCAGGGGGCACAGAGACCTCTCCACCCCGCGCCCCCCACCATCCCCGGGGGCACAGATCTCTCTCCATTCCCCCCGGGGGCACAGAGACCTCTCCACCCCGCGCGCGCCCCCCCCCCCCACCCCCAGGGGGCACAGAGACCTCTCCACCCCGCGCCCCCCACCATCCCCGGGGGCACAGAGATCTCTCCATTCCCCCCGCGGGCACAGAGACCTCTCCACCCCGCTCCCTCCCACCCATCCCCGGGGGGCACAGAGATCTCTCCATTTCCCCCACCCCCGGGGGCACAGAGACCTCTCCACCCCCCACCCCCAGGGGGCACAGAGACCTCTCCACCCCGCTCCCTCCCCCCCCACCCCCAGGGGGCACAGAGACCTCTCCACCCCGCTCCCTCCCCCCCACCCCCGGGGGCACAGAGACCTCTCCACCCCGCTCCCCCCCCCCCCCAACCCCCGGGGGCACAGAGATCTCTCCATCCCGCTCCTTCTCCCCCCCCCACCCCCAGGGGGCACAGAGACCTGTCCACCCCGCGCCCCCCACCATCCCTGGGGGCACAGAGATCTCTCCATTCCCCCCGGGGGCACAGAGACCTCTCCACCCCGCTCCCTTCCCCCACCTCCGGGGGCACAGAGTCCTCTCCATTCCCCCCCACCCCCGGGGGTGGGGCACAGAGACCTTTCCATTCCCCCCAGGGGCACAGAGACCTCTCCACCCCATGCCCCCTCCCCCCACCCCTGGGGGCACAGAGATATCTCCATTTCCCCCACCCCCGGGGGCACAGAGACCTCTCCACCCCGCTTCTCCCCCCCCCACCGCGGTCACATCCACCGCCGTTATCCTGTGTTACTGGACCAGGCACCAGGCAGGCATAGAGTTTGTTGTAGGATTCACAATAATTTACACTGACATTTCTAAATTGGGGATCAGAGCAACTGGGCACCACTGTTCAGCACTTTGGGCTTCGTCGACACCCACTGAATGAACCACGTCCATATATTACAGTAAACATTTGAACAGTGTGGACTGTCATGTGGAGAACCTGCTTTTATATAGCACCTTTCACAATGGCTTCTCTTCCTGCTCCTACCCCATTACCTCTGGTGTCCCCCAAGGATCTAGCCTTGACCCCCTCCTATCTCCAACCTGCCCCTCGGCTACACCATCTGAAAGCACAGTTTTAGTTTTCACATTGGTGCTGATGACACCTCACCCCCACCTCCTTCAACCTATCCACTGTCTCTAAATTATTGGAGTCCCTCGCCAACATCCAGTACTGGAAGAGTGGAAATTTCTTCCAAGTATCTGGAAGACTGAAGCTACTGTCTTCATTTCCAGTCACAAGCACTGTTTCCTAGCCATCCCTCTCCCTGGCAACTGTCTGAGGTTTAATCGAACTGTTTGCAACCTTTGGGCTTGTACTTGATGCCAAGATGAGATTCTGATCACATCCATCCCATCACTGAGATTGCCTATTTCCACCTCTGTAACATCACCCAACTTTGCCCCATCTCAGCTCATCTGCTGTGGAAACCCTCATCCATGCCTTTAAAACTCCAATGCGCCCCTGTGGCCTTGCACCTTCCACCCTCCATAAACTTAAAGCTTTCCAAAATTTTGCATTCCTGTGTCCTAAGTTGCATCAAGTCGCATTCACCATCACTGCTGTGCTCTCTGACCGACACTGGTTCCCAACCTGACAAAGCCTTGATTATAAAATTCTCATCTTTGTTTTCAAATCCACCATGGACTTGCCCCTTCCTATTTCTCTGTCCCCCTCCTTCAGCCTAACAACACTGCCAAGATACCTGTGTTCCTCCAATCCTGGCCTCTTGCATGCCCAGTTTTAATCACTCCAGCATTGGCAGCCAAGCCTTCAATCACTTCAGCTCTGAGCTCTGGAATTCCTTCCCTGAACCTTCTCTCTCTCTCTCTCTCTCTCTCTCTCTCTTCCCCCCCCCCCCAACTTTCTTTCTTTAAGACGCTTCTTAAAAGTTACTTCTTTGATCAAACTTCTGAACATTTGCCCTAATGTCTCATTATCTTGCTCAATATCAAACTTTGCTTGATAATGTCCCTGTGACGTGCTTTAGAATGTTTTATTACAAATAACGGTGCTATATAAATGCAAGTTGTTGTTCACTACGCCAGGGTGTCCCAGGATGCTTTACAGTCAATAAAATATTTTGAAGTGTAGTCACTGTTGTAATGTAGGAAATGCAGCAGTCAATTTGTGCGCAGCATGGTCCCATAAACATAGTGACCAGATAATCTGTTTTAGTGATGTTTGTTGAAGGATATATATTGGTAAGGAAACAGGCAGAAATCTGCACCTCTTTGAAATAGTGCCATGGGATTTTTTGAAAGAGGGAGATTTTAGTTTTGCCAATTTTTGTCCTGAAGGTGCTGACAATAATTGGAATATGGTTTCTGAGTGACTATTCTTGAGCCTGGTCAATGTAGGTTGGCAAGCAGGTTGACTGTGGAGGACAACATAGCTGAGTCTGATTCTGTTTCACCTGACCTCCATGTGCATGCAATTCATAGCAGGAGTCACTGAATCCATTGTAGGTCTGCTGGCAGGTTGTATCCCACCCTGTCCCACAAGCCCATGGACACTGAAACCAGATGTTGGCCTAATTGTTGCAAGTTAGGTCATATGGTTTAACTCAGACTAAGGATTGAAGCTGGGATTTTGTGATCTGCATAGTTTTAACAGCTGTTGATGGAAGTGAACCTAATGTAGTAAATGTTCAGGTCAATTACACTATGTGTTTATGTATTATTACAAAGCAGATTCTACTTTATTACAATGCAAAATGTGCAGAAAAACAAGTCACACTAGTTACGGGTTTGGGAAGTGGGTGTGAGAGATCATCAGCAGGAGGTAGTCTGGTATTGCTTTGACTTTACACTATCTATAATATAACTGCAATTTTATTTGGAAGTTAAAACTTGAAGATTTGAAAAGTATCACCTGAGTTACCACAGTTGTCACTCGGCCCATTAAGTGTGCCCAGTGAATAATAAATATTGAATAAATATTGATGTGGTTCAATAATGGATCAGTGCAATAAAGTAGTGCAAGTGTTGAAAATGTAAAGAACCTGTGGACCAAAGAATCATGATATGACAAATGACCATCCCTGCAGGACCAAGACGGTTGTGCTACAGGCACCAATCATTCACAATTGCTTGTTGGGCATCACTCATTTTGACGCAGTTTGTATCGCAGCTGAAGAGCTTTAAGGTCTGAATTAAATTGGATCCCGTTCCAAACAATGAGAAATTAAAGAAAGAAAGATTCGCTTTTATATACTGCGTTCAAGACCTCCGGACATGCCAAATTGCCGTACAGCTAATGAAATACTTTTGAAGTTTAGTCATCTGTCGCAGATGCACCTGCTCGTGACCTTATCAGTAGGAGCGGCCAATCCACAGTCCTTGTTAGAGACAAAGTCCTGCATTCACCCAGAGGATACCCTCCTTCGCATTGTGAGGCACTACCACCATGCTAAATGGGATGGATCTAGTAGCTCAGAACTGGACATCCATGAGGTGCTGCGGGTCATCATCAGCAGATTTGTGCACTACCACAATTTGACCTGGCATATCCCTCACTCTGTATCATTATCACATTATCATCAAGTGTTGGATCAGCACTTGCTCAATCAGGAGTGTAGATGAGCATTTCAGAAGCAGCATTATGCATACTGAAAATGGGGTGCCAACCTGGTGAAGCTACAACACAGGACTACGTGCAGCATGCTATAGATGGAACGAAATGATCCCACTGTCAACACACAAGATCAAAGCTCTACAGTCCTGCCATATCTAGTCGTGAATGGTGGTGGATAAATAAACAGCTAAGAAGAGGATCCAAGGACATCTTCTTCCTAATGTCAAGGCTGGCGAAAAGACAAGGCTGAAGTATTTGCAACCATCCTCAGCCAGAAGTGCCAAGTGGATGAAACGTCTCTGCTCACTCTTGAGATCACCACCATCACAGAAGCCAATTTGCAGTCAATTTGATTTGCTCCACGCGATATCAAGAAACAGATGAACAAAAAAGGTATGGGCCCTGACAATACTTCAGCTGGAGTGCTGAAGACTTGTGCTCCAGAACTAGATGTGCCTCAAGCCAAGCTGTTCTAGTACAGCTGCAACACTAGCATCTACCTGACAAAGTAGCAAATTCCCCAGGTCTGTCTTGTCCACAAAAAGCAGGGCCAATCTAATCCGGACAATTACTGCTCCATTAGCCTACCCTCAATCATCGGCACAATGATGGAAGGTGTCAACAACAGTACTATCAAGTGACATCCACCGACAAATAATCTGCTCATCAGAGTTCAGTTTGATTTCCACCAGGACCTCTTGTCTCCAAATCTCATCACAACATTGATCCAATCATAAACAGAAGAGCTGAATTCCAGAGATGAGATGAGAGTGCCTGCCTGATACGAATGTGGCAACAAACAACCTTAGTAAAATTGAAGTCAGTGAGAATCAAAGAAAACACTTCACTGGCTGTTATACCTAGCACGAAGAAAGGTGTTGTGGTTGATGGAGGCCAATCATCTCAGCTTCCAAAATATCGCTGCAGGAGTTCCTCAGGGTAATGTTGAGTCCCAACTATCTTCAGCTGCTTCATCAGTGACTTTCCCTCCATCATAATGTCAGTAGTGGGACATTCATTGATGACTGCACAATGTTCAGTACTGTTTGCAGCTTCTCAGATACTGAAGCAGGAAATGCCTGCATGCAGCAAGATTTGGATAACATTCAGGCTTATGTTGATAAATGACAAGTAAAATTTGTACCACACGTGCCAGACAATGACCATCTCCAACAAGAGAATCTAACCAGCTCTCCTTTGACATCCAATGGCATTACCAATGCTGAATCCCCATAATAAACATTCTGGGGGCTACCATTGACCAAAAACTTAATTGGACCAGCTATAAAAATATAGTGGCTACAAGAACAGGATCAGAGGCTGGGAATTCTGCGATGAGTAACTCACTTTCTCCTGACTTCCCAAAGATTGTCCACCATCTACAAGGCACAAGTCAGGAATATGATGGAGTACTCTCTACTTGCCTGGATGAGTGCAACTCCAACAACACTCAAGAAGCTTGATACCATCCAGGACAAAGCAACCCATTTGTTCAGTATCCCATCTACCACATTAAACATTCACTCCTCCACCACTGACGCACCATGGCAAAGTGTAAACCATCTGTAAGATGCGCTATAGTAATTTGCTAAGGTTATTTAACAGCATCTCTCAAACCCACAACCACCTCCACCTAGAAGGACAGAGGCAGCAGGTGCATAGGGGAGTCACCATCTACAAGTTTCATACCATTTGGACTCTGAGCTATATTACTGTTTTTTCTTTATTGCTATAGCACTATGGGTGAACCTACATGTGGACTGCAGTATTTCAAGAAGGACGCTCAACATCACTATGTCAAAGGCAGTTGAATATGGGCAATATATGCTGACCTTACCAGCAATTCCCACATCCCCTGAACAAATATCCGTCTCCAAATAAGCTGCTTAAAAAAAAAGCCTTGAGGACTAAAAGACCATGATTACCGCATTTTCAGGGCTCTGTTTAATCTAAGAAAATAGTCCTTATTTGAAGTGAAATAATTTATTTAGTTTCCAGTATTTTCCTAATTATTTTACTCTAACACTGTTTCCATCATCTTCTGCATTTTTATTCCATTGGCACTTTTTCTATTTTGTTAAAAGTTGACCATTGTATTCTTTTCCTTTGAAAGCATCTCTTTCCCACACTAATGTGCCATCTGAACCATGTATGTACTGTGTAATTAACATATGAGAGCTAAATAATGAAATTAAAACCTGCTTTTGTATTCTTCAAACCAGGAAATGTAGTACTAGTGGTGTAAAGGGCAGTTTGTAGATGGAGCAGCAATCCTCCATTACTTCATTTACTATCTGTATCATCATAAGACCATAAGACATAGGAGCAGAAATTCGGCCATTTGGCCCATTGAGTCTGCTCTACCATTCAATCATGGCTGATAAGTTTCTCAACCCCATTCTCCTGCCTTCTCCCCATAACCTTTGATCCCCTTACCAATCAAGAACCTATCTATCTCGGTTTTAAATACACTCAATGACCTGGCCTCCACAGCCTTCTGTGACAATGAATTCCATAGATTCACCACTCTCTGGCTAAAGAAGTTTCTCCTCATCTCTGTTCTAAAAGGTCTTCCCTTCACTCTGAGGCTGTGCCTTCGGGTCCTAGTCTCTCCTACTAATGGAAACATCTTCTCCATGTCCACTCTATCCAGGCCTTTCAGTATTCTGTAAGTTTCAATCAGATCCCCCCTCATCCTTCTAAACTCCATCGAGTATAGACCCAGAGTCCTCAAACGTTCCTCATATGTTAAGCCTTTCATTCCTGGGATCGTTCTCGTGAACCTCCTCTGGACCCTCTCCAGGGCCAGCACATCCTTCCTGAGATACGGGGCCCAAAATTGCTCACAATATTCTCAATGTGGTCTGACCAGAGCCATATAAATCCTCAGCAGTATATCCCTGCTTTTATATTCTAGTCCTCTTGAAATAAATGCCAACATTGCATTTGCCTTCCTAACTACTGACTCAACCTGCAAGTTAACTTTAAGAGAATCCTGGACTAGGACTCCCAAGTCCCTTTGCACTCCAGATTTCTGAATTCTCTCCCCATTTAGAAAATAGTCTATGCCTCTATTCTTCCTACCCAAGTGCATGACCTCACACTTCCCCACGTTGTGTTCCGTTTGCCACTTCTTTGCCCATTCTCCTAACCTGTCCAAATCCTTCTGCAGCCTCCCCGCCTCCTCAATTTTACCTGTCCATCCACCTATCTTTGTATCATCTGCAAACTTAGCCAGGATGCCCTCAGTTCCATCATCTAGATCATTAATGTATATAGTGAAAAGTTGTGGTCCCAACACTGACCCCTGCGGAACTCCACTAGTCAGCGGCCGCCATCCTGAGAGGGACCCCCTTATCCCCACTCTCTGCCTCCTGCCAGACAGCCAATCTTCTATCCATGCAAGTACCTTGCCTCCAACACCATGGGCTCTTATCTTTCTGAGCAGCCTCCTGTGTGGTACCTTGTCAAAGGCCTTCTGGAAGTCCAAGTAGATAACATCCATACCTGTGGGTTTCCCGACCCTACCAGTAGACATCATTCAGTGAGAGTTACCATCCATAGAACAAAAAGTATATACTCAAACCAATTAGAGGAATTCCAGTACTGGTGCCCTAAGCCCTAGAAGATACCTGCAATAGTTAGTAATAGTAATGAGTGCTAAATGACAACGTTTCTAATGTGGGCAAAATGGTCCAAACATACACTGCATTCAACAGCAGCTCTATCAGAAACCGATGCAGAATATGGTGCTGACAAAACTCCCCAGTTGATCCAGCATCCCAGTCTGAAAGTGTGTGTGCGTAATGAGTAATGGGCTAAAGCTGCAGGTAAAAATAGCAAGGCCAAACACCCCAATTTCCTCCCCCAAAACTGACACTATAGCACAAAATTAAAAACCTCCCAGAACTAATAGAGCAGGCAACTCAAAATAACAAAGTACTCCACATCTTTATATTACCAAAGTCAGTATGTCTGTTTCACCTGCTATTGAGAATTCCCACTTTTAATATATCCATCTCTAACTGCACTGCTTGTGTGAAACCCTTTACTTGTGTCACCTGTCAAATATGATAGCAAGCCATTTTGCACAATCTGGCCTTTGGGTGGGCTTTCCCCACAAATCACTCAAAATGCCCTCTGAAAATCTTTCAACTGAAAATTTTCTGAGTTTTTTCCTCTTTGCTTGGTAACTGAAACCTGAATAGTCAATGTAACTGGTGGCATGCTCCAGGTTAACTGCATTATACGTGAATTAATAATATGGACATGGGCCTGCCGCCAACATTTGACAACAGATTGGAGTAGTGTGCAGTTTTGTGGCAAATGCAGTTCCCAGTTGGCTGCGGTATTTTATGATTGGTAAAGGGAACAAAAAAATAATTCAGAAGCTCCGGAAAATTTATCGGGCTAAGCTACACACCTGTTTCTAAGTGTGCAGATAAAGCCTGCTTTAAGTCTTGCCATTTGCATTAGGCCTTAAATAAGGCTTATATAATTCAATGTTTCAGTGATCTGTATGAGGTACTGGTTGTGCCACAATGGTATACAACACAGAAAGAGGATATTCTGGGATATTCAGCTCACTGCGTCTGTGCCAGCTGTTTAGAGCAATGCAGAACTAATCCGACTGTCTTCTTCCCCATAGCCTTGTATCTTCCTCACCTTCTAATATTTATCCAATTTATTACTTAAAAGGTGAATGGTGTCCACCTCAACTACAAAGCATTCCATGCTGCAGCCATACACTGTAAATAAATTTCTCCTCACTCCACTTTAAACATACTACTCATTACAGATACACCAACCAGAGGAAATGGTGTCTCACCATTTGCTCTGTCAGAACACACTTTGTAATTTGAAAAGCCTTTATTAAATCTCCTTAGCTTTCCCAACTTCAGCGGAAATCATCCAAGTATTTGACAACTTTTCTCAAGCTGTTGTTTCCCAGTCTTGGCATCATCTTGGTGATTCTACACTGTCTGTGGCTTTAGTGTCCTTCTATAATGCTCTGGCCAGTACCACACAGTACTCTAACTGTGGCCTCATCAGTCTTTATCCATTTGCATCATTACATCTTGAACTCAATCCCCTGTGTAACCTGCTGTAGAAAGGGTATGGCTGGCATTCAGAAGGTACAATTTACATGACCTTGGATCATACTGGAGATTCAGGAAGGGGTGGGGAGGAGCCAACAAAAATTGAGAGCTATGATATCAAAGATAACGAAGGAATAGTGGATCCTGATCTTGTATTAAGGCTTTAGGTGTTAGAATGTGGTAACCAGGAAACTAGTCAAACTTGTAGTTGTTAAGGTAGAATTATAAAATCATGCAGCACAAAAATGATATTTTGTGGCTTCTCACTCCAGCTATCCAATTAGTTCTGGTCATTCCCCGTACCCCGGCAAAATTTTCCTTTTAAGTGTGTGTCTAATTTACTTTTGAAGGTTACTGTTGAATCTGTTTCCGCCATCCTTTCAGGCAGTGCCTTTCACATCATTGCTACTCGCTTTGTATAATCAAAACCAAAAATGTTTTTGCAGCATCGTTCTAACCATCTGGATCTTTTTAGTATTTTTAAGTTGTTGATTACATTTTCAGACAGCATACATTCTGTAGACTTTATTGGTATGGCATCCCATGTGCTTTAGAAGGATTAAATGAGATTTAAAAAATGGAATCTGCACTGAATGGTGCATTGATTTCAGACAATGGCTTTAGCTCCTGGATTCAGTCCAGCCCATAAGACGAAGGTAACTTTCATCCTCTGGTTGTAAGGGTCAGATCAGTGATGAAAACCTCTGTATGCCAGCTCTATAGGTTCTAATATGAAATTAATTAGCAAGTGGACTTGGCCTTAATTTGACACTAATTGACATTCTCACTTGAGATCATAGGATGTCTCATGTTGCAAATGAAACTGTTGAACTGGCACAGTAAAAGGTGTGCTTCTAAAGTTGGGACTGAGGCATCTTGTTAGTGTACAGTATAGAGAACTTTGATCTGCATCTGAACTGTGCTACTTGTTGTTTTTCTTTATTCTTTCATGGGAGGTGTGCGTCGCTGGCAAGGCCAGCATTTGTTGCCCATCCCTAGTTGCTCTTGAGAACTGAGTGGCTTACTAGACCATTTCAGAGAACAGTTAAGAGTCAACCACATTGCTGTGGGTCTGGAGTCACATGTAGGCCAGACCAGGTAAGAATGGCAGATTTCCTTCCCTAAAGGACATGAGTGAACCAGATGGTTTTACAACAACCTTTGATATTTTCATGATCAACATTGAACTAGCTTTATGTTCCATGTTTATTAATTGAACTTAAGTTCCACGAGCTGCCATGGTGGTGGGATTTGAAGTCATGTCCCCCAAGCACTATCCTGGGCCTCAGGATTACTAGTCCAGTGACATTCCACTACGCCACCGTCTTCCACAAAGATGGAATATTTCCATGCCCCAAGATGTGATCAACTCAATATCATTCCAACTGTAAGACTATTTTTAAATTGTTCAATCCTTTGTACAACTTTTTGTAGCATCAGTAATAGATGGTACCTTATGCATTGCAGGCTTCAGTTACTATACCTCCTTATGGCCTACATGACTACTTCAAACTGCTACTTGTAAAACTGCAGTTTTGTTTTAAAAATTGAAATAATAGTTTTGAGGTACTTTTAAAGTATTGGTCAAAGATAGTTACAATATTCATGGATTCCAATGAATCTTGGTTCAGAAAATCTATCATCTGAAATTGCAGTAAGTTGGATTTCATCAGATATTATAACATGATTTTTCACATTTGAATAATGTTAAGATGTTTAAAGTTCAAAAGGAAAAAAATATGTGAAGAGTTTGAACAAGAATGTGTTTTTCAGTCCATTGTGAAGTCTCACTTGGAGCTGGTGTACTTGGTCACCACCTTTGTCCCTTCCGACACGGCGTGCTTGGCCAGTTCCCCGGGCAGCAGAAGGCGCACAGCCGCCTGGATTTCCCGGGAGCTGATGCTGCTGCACTTGTTGTAATGGGCCATGCGGGAAGCCTCACCCGTGGTGCACTGGAAAATATAGTTGATGAACGAGCTCATCATGCTCATGGCCTTGGAGGAGATTCCAATGTCAGCGTCAACCTGTTTCAAAGCTTTGTAGATGTAGATGGAGTAACTCTTCTTTCTCGGTCTTCGCCGCTTCTTCCTGCCCATTGCTGTCCGTTTCTTTAAGGCTTTCTTGGCTCCCTTCTTGGGAGCTGGTTTCTTCTCATCAACCATCTTCAATGATCTCTCAAACTGCTTGCTCACTGAATTAATATGGTTATTGAGTTTACACAAGGCTGACATCTGTCCAAGCAAACTACTGTCCTCATTTCAGTATGGCATTGATTTTCTTGTAATATAACCCCTCATCCCACACCCTCGAAACATTATTATAAGGCTTTCCTTAAGCTCTTATCCTCTGGGAAAAAACTGTACCAAGACATGAGAATAATATTTCCCTGGTTTTCAGGTTTAAATGATTCAGCCTGACTAAGATTTGGAGACAATTTTAACCTAATTTGTTTGTCGGGACACTGGTGGAAACAAGTGTAATGCTGCTTTTACACCCCGTTCGGTTTTGCTGTCCATTGAAGTAAAGACAGAATGATATTGTGCAGAGTGTAAAACCAGTGTTCCACCAGGACCATAGGATTCCCAACCAGTGAGTTAGAGTAAAGTTACACTCTTGGATTCTACAATCATTTTCCCATGGTGATAAAACACAGAAAGCAGTACTCTCTAAAAATGGTCCGTGACACATCTTTCTCTGTGTTGCATGATGCTCTTGTCTAACAGCTTGGTGGATTTCTGTTAATGATCCTTTCATTCAACTGTAAGGCTAATTTTTCACAAAGGATTTCTCATTTTTGTACAAATGAGTTATTGAAAGTACTGTAACTTTTGGGCAGGCAAATAAGACAGAGAATAAAATTTCCCCTGCTTGGACCTTCCCTCCACTTACTACTCAGGACCCCTCGAGTTATCAATGGCAAAGATTGAGTGGAGAGGACAAATTGGAGTGTGAAAAGTCAGAAAGGTAATGACCACTTTTCAGCCTGAATTGCTGAATTTGTGAGCAGTACAGTGGCTGAGGGGACACAGCAGATCCAGAAGGTAACTTTTTTGAGGGTAACTATTTTGATAAAAGTACCTCACTCAAGTAATGATAATGCTTGGATTCACTAAAAAAAAACCTTTGGGCAAGTGGAATTATTAATGAAACACCAGATTGGCCACATAAAAAAATTGTGTAAAGTGATCTTTTCTAAAGAACTGACACAGACATGAAGGCTGAATGACCTATTTCTGTGCTGTATGCCACCACCAGCCCAGTGGTAATGCTCACTGCTCCTGAGTCTGAAGGTTATGGGTTCCAACCCCACTCCAGGACTAGGGTAGATAATCTAGACTGACATTCCAGTCCAGTTTAAAGGGAGTGTTACATATATGGATGTGTTGTCTTTCAGATGAGATGTCAAACCAAGGCCCCTATCCACCTATTTGCAGAAGAAAAGGATGTTTTTCCTTTGCTTTGGCCAACATTCATTCTTCAATAAGGCAAAAAAATGTTTTCTAGTCATTTAATTCATTATGGGACCTTGTGGGGAAATTGTTGCATTTGCCTATGAAACATGGTTAAATTTCGAAAAGCTTTTATTTGCAATGAATGCTTAGGAATGCCTTGAGGGGGGAAGTGAAAGGTACTACATAAAGTTCTTTAGTTCTAGATATAATATTTTGTTAAATAAATTGCCGTCAAATGCTAGCCTAAGTAGGCATTTTTAAATGAGTTAATTGATCTCTTGCTTTGTTACATTCCACCCTATGGGCAAAGTTTGGAACTAAATACCATTTTTAAGTTCTTTTGGATAAAAGCATTTTGTCAGCAGTTTGCTATCCATCATTGTATGATTCTGTTTCTGTCCACTTGGCTGATTTCTTTGACAGAATTCTATCAATCAAATTTTCTAGATATACAGTTCCTCTGTTTAAGTCTTGTTTCTGCTCAGATAAAGCGATTTCATTTTGCATAGAAACATTAGTGGTATTCTGACCTTTCCAATTGTCTTGGTCAGCTGGTTCATTTTCTAACTTTAGTGATAATTTATGTTGAACATCAATTAACTCAAAACATCTGAATTCCAAGTGGCATATCTGATTAGTTTGTTACTTCTAAGTAGCCTGGACTATTAGGCTCAAGAATAGGGATCAGAGTGAACCATGTCAATTCTCAAACTGAAATTCTGTTTAGGAGACAAAAAATCAAGAATTCATCTATATTTAGAGAAGGCCACATCTCATCAAATGCAGCAACTGTTTAATGACAGATATTAACATTACATTTAGCAATGTTTTTTTAGAATTGACTAGGTGGACTGCAATGCCCTGTGCATTTCTACACACCAGCTAGGGAAGGTGAAGCAAGATTCAGTGGGAAGGATATCTTGGAATAGTGGGATTGTCTTATGAGGGGAGACTGGGCCTGTATTCTTTAGCGTTTAGAAGAATGAGAGGTGACCTCACTGAAACATACAAAATTCCTACAGGGCTTGACAAGGTAGATGCAGGATATTTCCCCTGGATGGGGTACCTAGAGCCAGTGGACACAGTTTCAGAATAAGGGGTAGGGCATTTAGGACTGAGATGAGGAGGAATTTCTCACTAAGGGTGGTAAATCTTTAGAACTCTTTACCCCAGAGGGCTATGGAGGCTCAGTATTTGAGTATGTTCAAGACAGTGTTTGATAGATGTATAGATAGTGAAGACATCAAGGCAGTGAGGAAAATGGCATTGAGCTGGAAGATCAGCTGTGATCTAATTGAATGACAGAGCAAGCACGAGGGGCTGAATGGCATACTCCTGCTCCTATTTTCTGTGTTCCTATGTCCCTATCTCCATGCGAAATCCCTCTGTTGAAAAGAAGCTATGTTTTAGTTTGCAGACTTTTCAATTGCAAAATCTCCTGTGAAGGGATTTGCTCTGGTAACCAGAAAACTTTCTTTACCACCACATTATCTCTTCAGAATTTCACCATAAGACTAGGCCTTCTGGCTGGGAAGAGAGAAGGTTAGCAGGATTGTGTTGTGTGATATGGAATATAATTCCATCATATTGATAAGGGATTTTGCTCCCTTCTATAACTTTCACAAAATTGGCGTGTTTAGCATTTATCCTTAAAAATTTTAGCAGATGTATGATGCACCTTTCTGAACGATACTATAAATGCAGTAAAGGGCCATCTGATTCTTTTCAAATACATAATCGCTATTAATCGATCCAAATATTTTTAACTATTTGTAGGGCCAGTGCATACAACAGAACCTCTTTGATTTAAGGTTTCATTTTTATATGGTGGTGTTTTGTGGACTTATGAAGAGCACAAGTAAATTGTAGAAAACCTATGTTGCAATCTTGCTTGTAAAAGGTTGTTCCTGCTCTGCTGAGCTTCCATTGACGATAAATTAGAACCATATATTTTGTGTTTAGAACTTGCAAACAAAAACAATTTCAAAGCTGAGTCTCAAGTTCAGTTATTAAAAAAATTCACTGTGCCAGTAGCTGCAATACTTTCATTCATTCACCTGTTTTCCTGTTTCACAGTATTAAGCAGCAACAAACAATATTAATAAATAAGGTTGTGAGAGTATGGTGCACCCAACATTGATCAAGCCCCATCTGGAGTGTGATGTGCTCAATTCTGGGCACCACATGTCAGGAGGAATATATTAGCCTTTGAGGGGATGCATTACGAGGGCAGGTTGCATAAATTTGCCTTGTATTCAGTTGATTGTAGACATTTTTAAGGTAAGGATATCAAGGGATATGGAGTAAACGCGGGGTAATAGAATTAAGGTGCAGGTCAGTCACAATGTAATTGAATGGTGGAGCAGACCCGAGGCCTTTTTTTAATTCATTCATGGGATGTGGGCATTGCTGGCTAGGCAGCCTTTCTTGCCTATTCCTAATTGCCCTTGAGAAGGTGGTGGTGAGCTACTTTCTTGATCTGCTGCAGTCCATGTGTATAGGCACACCTGCAGTGCTGTTAGGAAGGGAGTTCCAGGATTTTGACCCAGCGACAGTGAAGGAATGATGATATGTTTCCAAGTCAGGATGGTGAGTGGCTTAGAAAGGAACTGGTGGTGTTCCCATGTATCTGCTGCCCTTGTCCTTCTAGATGGTGGAGGTCGTGGGTTTGGAAGGTGCTGTCTAAGGATGCTTGGTGAGTTCCTGCAGTGCATCTTTGTGGATGGTACACACGGCTGCCATTGTGCGTCGGTGGTGGAGGGTGTGAATGTTTGTGGATGGGGTGCCAACCAAGTGGGCTGCTTTGCCCTGGATGGTGTCAAGTAGCTTGAGTTTTGTTGGATTGGAGAGTATTCCATCACATTCCTGAATTGTGCCTCGTAGATGGTGGACAGGCTTTGGGAAGTTAGGAGGTGAGTTCCTAACCTCTGACTTGCTCTTGTAGTCACAGTATGTATATGGCTGGCCCAGTTCAGTTTCTGGTCAATGTTAACCACCAGGATGTTGACAGTGGGGCGTTTCAGTGATGATAATGCCGTTGAATGTCATGGGGTGATGGTTAGATTCTCTCTTGTTGGAGATGGCTATTGCTTGACACTTGTGTGGCATGAATGTTACTTGCCGCTTGTCAGCCTAAGCCTAGATATTGTCCAGGTCTCGCTGCATTTGAGCATGGGGTGCTTCAGTCTGAACGGCTTACTCCTGGTTCTAGTACGTGCCATTAACATTACTCTTTTATATGTCCTAGGTTGAACATTTGTTGCGCTTCAGACCGAAGAGATCAAATTCCATCAGGCAATAATCATGCCGCCTAAGTTTAAGCGACATTTAAATGATGACGACGTGACAGGTTCCATAAGAAGTGAAAGGGTGAGTAAAACTTTTTACTATTAATGCTGTAAATAGCAGATTAAGCAATGTTATAAACAAGCCATTTGGGGTGTTTTGAATAGGATTGTTTTGTATTCCACCCTACGGAATCCTGCATTAAGGGAGGTGGTGACATAGTGGTATTGTCACTGACTAATATTCCAGAGACCCAGGGTAATGCCCTTGGGAACCGGGTTCGAATTCTGCCACGGTAGATGGTGAAATTTGAATTCATTAAAAATCTGGAATTAAAAAGTCTGACAATGACCATGAAACCATTGCCGATTGCTGTAAAAACCCATCTGATTCACTAATGTCCTTTAGGGAAGGAAACTGCAGTCCTTACCTCGTCTGGCCTGCATGTGACTCCAAGCCCACACAATGTGGTTGGCTCTTAAAATGCCCCCTGAAACAAGGGCAATTAGGGATGGGCAATAGATGCTGGCCTAGGCAGCGACGGCCACATGTAAAAAAAATTGTATCGTGGAAGAGTCAACAGACTCTAACACTTTGCAGTCTCCATTTTAAAAAGGGACTTTTGTCCTGACTGACTCTGCAAAAGTTGAATTGTGCACAGTAGCACCTGAGTGACAGTTCAGATTTGTGATTTTGCTGAGCCTCAACAGCTGACAGGCCATTGTATTGATCAAAGCTTTCCTGTTACTTCTGACCACTTTCCGCAATGCACTCATTATGCAATAATTATTAAAGGCATGATTAATTCCTCACTTGAGCCCATGTGGTGATGTCAATAATATTTTGAAAGTTACCAAATCTCACCATCCATGATTTGGAGACTGTTAGCATTTTACATCTATCTTTTGGAAAGTGTGGATGTTCGATGAGATTGGAACAGGCATGACTGTAGGGTCTCTGTGTTTGAATAACCTGCAAGTGGTTAATGTCTAGGCTATGATGCATAAAAAGGCAACGATGACGGAACCTTACATTTACAAAAGACTTTTTTAATGTAAAGGAATGTTTCACAAAGGTTTTGGTTGGTATCTTTCCATCTGCAAGGGATGATGGGGATCCAACCTCTGAACCATGATGCCAGATGAGATCATCTGCTGCACTTCTTTTGACGGCGGAACATGCCGATTCTGGAAAGGCAAAATCCGTCACGATGCCACACGTAAAATTGTCCCTTGCCAGGGGTGTGGGATGATCTCTGCTGATGTCTTGTTTGCAGAGTTGGCATCTGCTTTGGAGTTTCGAAAGCCACATGTCGTGGTGGTGGTGAACTTCTGCTCACAACTGGTGTTGTCATTTGCATCGCTTGCCAGCTAGTTTCCCATTTGTTGTGATTGATGTTAAGGGCTTTCATGTCTCTTTTGACAATCACTCTTTGACAAAAACTCTTTTGAATCAGAGTTTTGTGCACTCTGCTGGTCTCTTGGCATAGACTACTTCCCCTCTAGCACGCCTTTGGCGATGTGGCAATCTTCCATCCTGTGCCCATGCCCAACCCAGCAGAGCCGCATTGTTTGAATAGTGTTAACATGCTTAGCATGTTTGTCCTAGAAAGTACCTTTTCATTAGTGACTACGCCTTTCCATATGATGCTAAGGATGTGTCATAGACACTGGAGGTGGAAGCTATTGAGCCTTTGTTCTTGGTAGGTGTAAGTTGCCCAGGCTTTGCTCCAATACAGCAATGTGCTGAGGATATGGGCCTTGTAGATAAGCATCTTGGTCCTGCAGGACAGTTTGTTGTTTTTCCATGCCCGTTTTGTTAGTCAGTCAAAGTTAGTGACTGTCTTTCTAATGTGTGTGCTTAGCTTTTCGTCAAGAGGCAGGTTGTCTGTCACCGTAAATCCAAGAATTTGCTGACTGCTTCCAGTGATGCGTTGTTCGGTTGTGGGCGGAGACAGAGTTGTAACAATACGCTTCACAACGTAAGGGAAATATGGATGGATCTGGAACGCAGTGATTAAGATGTGACCAAAAACTTGATTGAAAAGATAGGTCATAAGAATATTGAAGACGGTGAGACAGAAGATTTTAGGGAAGGACCTATGGAGAGTAGAACTAAGGTGGTTTGTCACCCATAAAGAGAGGGAAGGAGGACAGGCTGAACATCAGGCTGGACAAAGAAATTTAAGGAGAAAATGTAGTGGTTGGAGGATATTGGACAGAGAGAGAGAGGGTAAGACAGGGTGACAGAGGATGACTAGTGCCCATGTAGATGTAGCCCTGACTGAGTCAGCATTGTTCATTGAGCGTGGTTGCTAATTCTATAATGTACTTTTAATTTGATTCGGAAATGTTATTGTAGTGTAACAAGACCAGGCACTATAGTTTCTGAATTGATTTTGTAAGTTGTATCTCTCCAAAATGCCTTGACCTTGTTGTTAATTGGTTAATTATTTATTGCCTTGTAAATTTTGAAATGCTGATTTATGTGTATTGGTGATCTATATTGGCAAAACTTTAAGTTCAGTCTGTTCCTTCCTCAGGCTAAAATAGTCATCCAATAATATCCTCTGTTAGATTTTTGTATTTAAAAATTAAATCCATGTTTATTGACAACAGTAAAGAACTAAAAAAATACTTTGGCTGCAGAAACCCTTTTGTTTGTGTCATGATTCCGGTTCATTCCAGACACCTTTTACTATCATCTTATGTAAAAGGTTCAATTGTGAATAGAAATGTGATCTTATGCACTTAGTAACCTTGAATATTGTGCTGTAGGTGAATCATGAATTTTCTTATCATTACTGGATAGAATGTCTCCCTGTTACATTGGTTCCTCTTCCTCCAGATTCCATGCCCTAAGATGGCATTGGTGACTATGGACTTCCATTGGATTGATACATGGAAATGCTTAGCAACGTGCAGTGGTTTGCCTCCTGCAGTATGGCTGACCGGGAAACTCTCCTGCTCTTGCCATCTGCCATCAGGCTTATTGGAAGGAATTACAGGCTGATCATCAACCTGTTTGACCACAAAATGAATGCACCTTCCATGGCTATCAAATCCTGAAGTGGGACTTGAACTTCTGGCCATTGTTTGCCTGAGCGTCTGTCCCAGAGATAGGGACGCTACCACAAGACCTCCATACTACATTAGATAGTGAACAGTAAAAATGTCAATCATTACATGGATTTATTCATGAATAGATTTATTTACAGGAACAGTAATGTAAGGAAAACAGAACAAATTTAAATAGAGCAGACTTGAGTGTGTTTACAAAGAGTTAAACACACATACTCAATCAGTTGAGATCCTTTACAAACCTTTGGCTGACAAGCTACCTTATTAGAGGGAAATAATAACAGTTTTATTTCTCTGAATATAGCCCTTGGAGGAATAACCTATTGAGTTGTGTTACCAGCATTGTAACTCCTGCTGCCGACCAGAAGTACAGCAGGAACAGTTTTGCACGCGCACCCCACCCACGTTGCGGCTGCTGGCACATGCGCAGCTGTTCTTGATAGCGGCAGCAGGGTGGAATTTTTCTGTCTCGGAATGACTGTGAAATCTGGTTTTATAAAGCTGCCTATTTACATCACCATCGAATAAGTGCTGGTGTTGTAATTGGCAGTGGATGTATTATTAAAGCTCTACAATGATATCAAGGTAGAAAAATGGCTGCATCTAAAGAGGGATCAAACCCTGCCCCCCCCACCCCCCGCACACACACACACACACACACACACAACCAATTAACTTACCACAATCCATAATAAATCAGACCATGAAAATAATACAAAATAATTGATAAAAAACAAAAAACTGCGGATGCTGGAAATCCAAAACAAAAACAGAATTACCTGGAAAAACTCAGCAGGTCTGGCAGCATCGGCGGAGAAGAAAAGAGTTGACGTTTCGAGTCCTCATGACCCTTCAACAGAACTAGGTGAATCCAAGGAAGGGGTGAAATATAAGCTGGTTTAAGGTTGGGGAGGGGGAGAAGTGGAGGAGGGGTGGTGTGGTTGTAGGGACAAGCAAGCAGTGATAGAAGCAGATCATCAAAGATGTCACAGACAAAAGAACAAAAAAACACATAGGTGCTGAAGTTGGTGATATTATCTAAACGAATGTGCTAATTAAGAATGGATGGTAGGGCACTCAAGGTACAGCTCTAGTGGGGGTGAGGAGAGCATAAAAGATTTAAAAATAATGGAAATAGGTGGGAAAAGAAAAATCTATATAATTTATTGGAAAAAACTTAAAGGAAGGGGGAAGAAACAGAAAGGGGGTGGGGATGGAGGAGGGAGTTCAAGACCTAAAGTTGTTGAATTCAATATTCAGTCTGGAAGGCTGTAAAGTGTCTAATCAGAAGATGAGGTGCTGTTCCTCCAGTTTGCGTTGGGCTTCACTGGAACAATACAGCAAGCCAAGGACAGACATGTGGGCAAGAGAGCAGGGTGGAGTGTTAAAATGGCAAGCGACAGGGAGGTTTGGGTCATTCTTGCAGACAGACCGCAGGTGTTCTGCAAAGCGGTCGCCCAGTTTACGTTTGGTCTCTCCAATGTAGAGGAGACCACATTGGGAGCAACGAATGCAGTAGACTAAGTTGGAGGAAATGCAAGTGAAATGCTGCTTCATTTAAAAGGAGTGTTTGGGCCCTTGGACGGTGAGGAGAGAGGAAGTGAAGGGGCAGGTGTTACATCTTTTGCGTGGGCATGGGGTGGTGCCATAGGAGGGGGTTGAGGAGTAAGGGATGATGGAGGAGTGGACGAGGCTGTCCCGGAGGCAACGATCCCTAAGGAATGCCGAGGGGGGGGTGAAGGGAAGATGTGTTTGGTGGTGGCATCATGCTGGAGTTGGCTGAAATGGCGGAGGATGATCCTTTGAATGCGGAGGCTGGTGGGGTGATAAGTGAAGACAAGGGGGACCCTAGCATGTTTCTGGGAGGGAGGAGAAGGCGTGAGGGCGGATGCGCGGGAGATGGGCCGGACACGGTTGAGGGCCCTGTCAACGACCGTAGGTGGAAAACCTCGGTTAAGGAAGGAGGAGGACCTGTCAGAGGAACTGTTTTTGAAGGTAGCATCATCGGAACAGATGCGACGGAGGCGAAGGAACTGAGAGAATGGGATGGAGTCCTTACAGGGAGTGGGGTGTGAGGAGCTGTAGTCGAGGTAGCTGTGGGAGTCGGTAGGCTTGTAATGGATATTGGTGGACAGTCTATCACCAGAGATTGAGACAGAGAGGTCAAGGAAGGGAAGGGAAGTGTCAGAGATGGACCACGTGAAAATGATGGAGGGGTGGAGATTTGAAGCAAAATTAATAAATTTTTCCAAGTCCCAACGAGAGCATGAAGCAGCACCGAAGTAATCATCGATGTACCGGAGAATGAGTTGTGGAAGGGGGCCGTAGTAGGACTGGAACAAGGAATGTTCCACGTGCCCCATAAAGAGACAGGCATAGCTGGGGCCCATGCGGGTACCCATAGCCACACCTTTTATTTGGAGGAAGTGAGAGGAGTTGAAAGAGAAATTGTTCAGTGTGAGAACAAGTTCAGCCAGACGGAGGAGAGTAGTGGTGGATGGAGATTGTTCGGGCCTCTGTTCGAAGAAGAAGCTAAGGGCCCTCAGACCATCCTGGTGGGGGATGGAGGTGTAGAGGGATTGGACGTCCATGGTGAAGAGGAAGCGGTTGGGGCCAGGGAACTGGAAATTGTTGATGTGACGTAAGGTGTCAGAGGAATCACGGATGTAGGTGGGGAGGGACTGGACAAGGGGAGAGAGAAGGGAGTCAAGATAATAAGAAATGAGTACTGTGGGGCAGGAGCAAGCTGACACGATCGGTCTACCGGGACAGTTCTGTTTGTGGATTTTGGGTAGGAGGTAGAAGCGGGCCGTCCGAGGTTGGGCCACTATCAGGTTGGAAGCTGTGGGATGAAGATCTCCAGAGGAGATGAGGTCATTGACAGTCCTGGAAACAATGGCTTAATGTTCAGTGGTGGGGTCATGGTCCAGGGAGAGGTAGGAGGAAGTGTCTGCAAGTTGACGCTCAGCCTCCACGAAGTAGAGGTCAGTGCGCCAGACAACAACAGCAGCACCATTGTCAGCAGGTTTGATGACAATGTCAGCGTTGGACCTGAGAGAACGGAGTGCAGTAAGTTCAGAGAGATGGAGATTAGAATGGGTGAGAGGAGCAGAGAAATTGAGACGACTGATGTCATGCCGACAGTTCTCAATGAAAAGATCAAGAGGAGGTAATAATCCAGAGGGAGGGGTCCAGGTGGAGGCAGAATATTGGAGGTGGGTAAAAGTATCCGTTGAACGGGGGAGAGGACTCCTGCCCAAAGAAGTGAGCCCGGAGACGAAGACGGCGGAAGAAGAGTTCAGCATCGTGCCGAGCCCGAAATTCATTGTGGTGAGGGCGTAAGGGTATGAAACTAAGTCCTTTGCTGAGCGCTAAACGTTCAGCATCGGAGAGGGGAAGGTCAGGGGGTATAGTGAATACACGGCTGGGGCTGGGATTGGAAGATGGGGTGGGGACGGAGGGACAGGCAGGGGTGGAAGGTCCTGGATGGGTGTTGGTGTCGATGAGTTGTTGGAGCTTGCGTTCCTTAGCACTTGAAAGAAAGAGAAAAAATTTCTTGTTGTGGAGTCAGATGAGACGAAGAATAAAATGAAACTGGGGACACGCGCAGCTTTGAAAAAGGGTACGGTGGTGCTGCTGGAAGGAGAGGTCGAGCGTGTTCATATGGCGGTGCATGGCACTGAGTATGGATCTCAGAATGTGACGGGAACAGCAGTCGGAGAAACATTTTATGTCCCGGAGATATCTGTAATCCTGGGTGGGTTCGAAATATGAGGGTTGGAATTTCAGTTGAAATCCACGTGGGCTAAGTCGGAGATGGAGACAGTCACTGAGAAAGGAGCTATGGCTGTGAAAGTGGGTTTTAGTAACCACCTTGACAAACACCAGGAGAGAAATGGAAAGCAATGAAGGTGAGCAAGGCAAAAGAGAGATACGGAAATCTTGTCGCCGAGACGAACAGAACTTCTTCAAGGAAGGCATTTCTTGAAGAGCAGCGGCAGTCAATTAAACACAGAGATAAAAACAAAAAACTGCGGATGCTGGAAATCCAAAACAAAAACAGAATTACCTGGAAAAACTCATCAGGTCTGGCAGCATCGGCGGAGAAGAAAAGAGTTGACGTTTCGAGTCCTCATGACCCTTCAACAGAACTAGGTGAATCCAAGGAAGGGGTGAAATATAAGCTGGTTTAAGGTGGGGTGGGGGTGGCGGCAGAGAGGTGGAGGGTGGTGGCGTGGTTGTAGGGACAAGCAAGCAGTGTTAGAAGCAGATCATCAAAAGATGTCACAGACAAAAGAACAAAAGAACACATAGCTGTTGAAGTTGGTGATATTATCTAAACGAATGTGCTAATTAAGAATGGATGATAGGGCACTCAAGGTATCGCTCTAGTGGGGGTGGGGGGAGCATAAAAGATTTAAAAATACTTAAAAATAATGGAAATAGGTGGGAAAAGAAAAATCTATATAATTTATTGGAAAAAACTAAAGGAAGGGGGAAGAAACAGAAAGGGGGTGGGGATGGAGGAGGGAGTTCAAGACCTAAAGTTGTTGAATTCAATATTCAGTCCGGAAGGCTGTAAAGTGTCTAGTCGGAAGATGAGGTGCTGTTCCTCCAGTTTGCGTTGGGCTTCACTGGAACAATGCAGCAAGCCAAGGACAGACAAGTGGGCAAGAGAGCAGGGTGGAGTGTTAAAATGGCAAGCGACAGGGAGGTTTGGGTCATTCTTGCAGACAGACCGCAGGTGTTCTGCAAAGCGGTCGCCCAGTTTACGTTTGGTCTCTCCAATGTAGAGGAGACCGCATTGGGAGCAACGAATGCAATAGACTAAGTTGGGGGAAATGCAAGTGAAATGCTGCTTCACTTAAAAGGAGTGTTTGGGCCCTTGGACGGAGAGGAGAGAGGAAGTGAAGGGGCAGGTGTTACATCTTTTGCGTGGGCATGGGGAGGTGCCATAGGTGGGGGTTGGGGAGTAGGGGGTGATGGAGGAGTAGACGAGGGTGTCCCGGAGGGAACGATCCCTACGGAATGCCGACAGGGGGGAGGGGGGCGGCGGGGGGGGGCGGGGTGGGAGTGAAGGGAAGATGTGTTTGGTGGTGGCATCATGCTGGAGTTAGCGGAAATGGTGGAGGATGATCCTTTTATGCAGAGGCTGGTGCGGTGATAAGTGAGGACAAGGGGGACCCTAGCATGTTTCTGGGAGGGAGGAGAAGGCGTGAGGGCGAATGCGCGGGAGATGGGCCGGACACGGTTGAGGGCCCTGTCAACGACCGTAGGTGGAAAACCTCAGTTAAGGAAGAAGGAGGACATGTCAGTGGAACTGTTTTTGAAGGTAGCATCATCGGAGCAGATGCAACGGAGGCGAAGGAACTGAGAGAATGGGATGGAGTCCTTACAGGAAGCGGGGTGTGAGGAGCTGTAGTCGAGGTAGCTGTGGGAGTCGGTAGGCTTGTAATGGATATTAGTGGACAGTCTATCACCAGAGGGCAATAATTGAGTTTATAAATAATTGAGTTACAAAATAATTGAGTTTATTGAAATGCTATTTTTTCCCGCAGCATGTTAAGGCATTGTTCAGGGAACCCCTCACAGCCCAGGTAGCTCAGCTGGTTGATAATTGGACTCTTAATTCCAGGGACATTTTGAATCCTACATGAGATAATACATTAAGTATTTTATTCAAAATACTTGTTTATTGATTTTTACCAAAAAAATGACAATCAATTCTCCACAGTCTCTGAATTCATTGAAAGTTGGGAATCTCATTTACTGAAATTTCCTGATTATATCTCTGCATCATTCACTGAAACATTAAAAGCATGTTTTATAGAGGGAACAATTGATCAATGATAGATAAAATGAATACAAGAACTTGCAGTTGGTTGAGGACTGCGGAGTATTTTTAGTCTGTGTCAAGCCAACTTGTTCGTTTTAATGCAGCAGTTGACACTGACACTGCATGTACAGGAAATGCCCCCCTTAGCATTGCAGCACAAATAAACACACACCATTACAAACCTTGCTCCATACAGCAAATGAGGGGAAAAAAAATCTGCTGATAGAAGGAGCATAATTTTAAATGCATAAAACTCTTTGATCTTCAAATGCAGGACTTTTTTTCCAATCTGATACAAGTAATCTACATGAATGATGTCAACACTGTTCACAGTCTATATGTGCAAAGGTACAAACAATGACAGCTTATCATTGTTTGGATGGATTCACATAAATGACTCTCTTTTGAATGGCCTGGCTGACTGGGTTTGCCTCTAGTGATACAAAGATACTCATGTGACAACTCATGTCTCTTCAAAGGACTGCTTTCGACCTTTTTGTCTTGTTAGACAATATGTTTTGAGTATAACAAAAACAGAATTACCTGGAAAAACGCAGCAGGTCTGGCAGCATCAGCGGAGAAGAAAAGAGTTGACGTTTCGAGTCCTCATGACCCTTCCACATTTCCAGCATCCACAGTTTTTTTGTTTTTATCTCTATGTTTTGAGTATGCTATTTTAAAACTAATCTTTGGCTGTTTTTACGTGACAGCATACTTCTCCCCTATTTAGGTTTGTAATATGCTGTTGGTTGCCCACACAGCTTAATGACTTTATGATGTCACAACAGAAATAACAGAGGCGTTTGTCTTAAGTTACATCATGGCTTTGCCACTGCCTTTCAGTTCATTTCTGTTTTTGTGGCATTACTGGAGCAGAATGTCTGCTGTGTTTCCCATGTAATAGCAGTCCCTTCACTCAACAAGGGTCACTGGAAAATGACCGGTAGCAACCCCTCCTCAAGCCTGATGGTAGATACTGAGGTCAGTTGCAGTTCCCTAGCTGAGATCTACATAAAATGAGGATCAACACTTCCTGATCTGTTTGCATACATTGCACCTGAACTATTAAGGATATGTTAAACAGGCCTGCTACCATAGAATTACCTCTGGCAGATTTTTTTTTTAAAATTCTGGTAGTCATAAAGTTATTCTGAAAAATAAATGTACATTTTGCATTAACCCCAAGATATTTTTTGCTTCATGCAACGATCTAAAAATGGTGAACTTATGTAATGGTCTGTGTAGCTGTTGAAAACACTCCCCCTGCTGACCAATTAGCGAAACCGCATACAATCCATTTTTTGCAGTCTGTTATGCATCTAAGGTTTTATAAGGGCCCTCACCTGGAATAGCTATATGGAGTACAAAAATCTTATTCAAGTGCTCAGTGTGTTTGGCAAAGACAGATTTCCCCCCCCTCCACCCCCCACTGGAGAAAAGATAATCAAAAGCAAAATCAAATGCAATTAGTGTTGATCAGTTAATTTCAGAAAATTTGTAATTTTAGAGCATGTCATCTCTGATCAGATTACATTTTTTGGAAATAAGCAGCAAGGAAAAAGATGGGTGGTTGAATTTATTTTCATTTACATTGGGAAGTATCTGACCTGCGTTTGCTTCCTTTTCATAACTTGAGTAGCAAGACAGTGAGGAGGAGAAAAACAAACTATCACTTTACTGCCCAATCAAGCTGCAGTATCTGCTAATCAGGCATTTTCATTTGGATTTAAAGCACCTTATTTATTCATCACTTGTGATTTCATCCCTCACCCCGCTTCTGTGTTTTCTATACATTGCTCTTTTATTGTATCAAGATAATGTTTAAATTTAATAAATCCCAATTAAACAACAAATATCAGTCAAAGAGTTGCAAATAATTTCACTCTTGTGGTGTTGCTAAAGTATGCAAACCATTTGAGTTTTGCTGTAATGGTTCGTGATGTCATTAGATGTGCTTGATTGAATTACTGTTTTGCAACCATCTCCCACGCAGACATGTATTATCCTGTATAGTCCTACACAAGGACTATGTAATTTTACCTAAATGCATGTTTACTGTACTTTAGATTGCAGACTAGAAAAATTCCAGGCATATTTTGTCTGCCAGTTTACTGCTTCTGCGCTCGCTGTCCTACTAAGGGCAGTGGGTGGGTTTCTTGAGGCTGATGGCCGGATCAGAGGGCTCACAGTGGAGGCCGGCGCTGCTAGGACAGGCAGATGCACATAAGGGAGCCTAAACATGGAAGTGCCCTCGGTTGCCTACATGGGAGCCATCAAATAAAGAGGCCCAAAGCTGGTAGCACCATCGGTGTGGAGGGCAAAACCCACCTCAGGAGTATTGACAGATAAGGGTGCAGCCTTTCATTCCAATGGCTAGTCAGCCTGCTGCCATGTTTCTGATGTGGCTCTTCCCCTTAGCTTCCAATCCTGTCTCCTTGAGCCCCTGTGCCATTCAGCTCATTATTTCAGTGAGTTAGTGACAAATCTATAGAGTATGCTCCCTGGAAAGATGGTATATTGATTCATTTAGTTGCAAATTAGATGCGTTTGTTTCAGGAAGTAACATTTTGGGATATTGTGTATGAGTAACTTGAGGCATGATAAGGTGTAACACTCTTGGGAGGATGGTCATATGGTTTACAAAACCCTCCACCACTGGGGGCTTCCTCGCCTCACGTCTGAGTCTGTTTCACTAATTGGTAAAGATGAATGAAATTTTCTGTTTTTATTATGGATGATCCATGGTTTTTCTTGTCTAGTAGTTCCTGTGCACAAGGATAGAGGGAAGATGTGTGTGCGTGCATAAAAATAAATACTGGAAAGTTCCCAGCCCCAGGAGTAATGTCATCGTCAAAAGTAGAGTAGCAGCATGAGTTGCTGCTAAATTTGAAGCTATCTTAAGTGACAGGATATGAATCCATGACTAATTAATGTTACATATCCTTGGGCAGAATGATTTACTGTGCTCATGCCAGTACTATTTGAAAAGCAGACTTTATTTGAGGTAATTTTTTTTTCATTCGTGGGATGTGGGTGTTGCTGGCTAGGCCCACCTCTAATTGCTCTTGAGAAGGTGGTTGTAGCTGCCTCTTTGAATTGTTGCAGTCCATGTGGTGTAGGTACACCCACAGTGCTGAGAGGAAAGGGAGTTCCAGGATTTTGAACCAACGACAGTGAAGCAACGGCGATATATTTCCAAGTCAGGATGTGAGTGGCTTGGAGGTGAACTTCCAGGTGATGGTGTTCCCATGCAACTGCTGCCCTTGTCCTTCTAGATGTTTGTGGCCATGGGTTTGGAAGATGCTGTCTATTGAGCCTTAGTGAGTGCCCCCTGACCACACACCAATGCCAGGCACAGGACATGTCCATATTTTTAAAGCACTGTGGGTGGGTGGTGGAGGGAGTGAATATTTGTTGATGGGATGCCAGTCAAGTGGACTGCTTTGTCCTGGATAGTGTCAAGATTCTTGAGTGTTGTTGGAGCTGCACTCATCCAGGCAAGTGGAGAGTATTCCATCACAGTCCTGACTTGTGCCTTGTAGATGGTGAACAGGCTTTGGGGAGTCAGGGAGTGGGATTCCTAGTCTCTGACCAGCTCTTTCTTGAACTCATTTATGGGATGTGGGTGTCGCAGGCTAGGCCAGCATTTATTGCCTACCCTTAATTGCCCTTGACAGGGTGGTGGTGAGCTGCCTTCTTGAACTGCTACAGTCCCTATGGTATAGGTACACTCACAGTGCTGTTAGGGAGAAAGTTCCAGGATTTTGACTTAGCGACAATGAAGAAATGGTGATATATTTCCAAGTCAGGATGGTGAGTGGCTTAGAGGCAAACTTCCAGGTGGTGGTGTTCCCATGAATATGCTGCCCTTGTCCTTCTAGATGGTAGTGGCTGAGAGTTTGGAAGGTGGCTGCCAAAGGAGCCTTGGTTCGTCAGTGGTGGAGGGAGTGAATGTTTGTGGAAGGGGTTTCAATTAAGTGAACAGCTTTGCCCTGGATGGTGTCAAGCTTCTTGAGTGTTGTTGGAGCTGCACTCATCCAGGCAAGTGGAGAGTATTCAGTCACACTGACTTCCACCTTGTAGATGGTTGACAGGTTTTGGGGAGTCAGGAGGTGAGTTACTTGCCTCTGACCTGCTCTTGTAGCCACATTATTTATTTGGCTAATCGAGTTCAGTGTCTGGTCAATGGTAACCCCCAGGATGTTGATTGTAGGGGATTCAGCGATGGTAATGCCATTGAATGTCAAGGGGCAATGGTTAAATTCTCTCCTGTTGGAAATGGTCATTGTTTGGGATGAATGTTACTTGCCACTTGTTAGCCCTGGTCTTGCTTCATTTGGATATGGACTGCTTCAGCATCTGAGGAATCACAAATGGTGCTGAATATTGTGCAATCATCAGCGAACATCCCTACTTCTGACCTTATGATGGAAGGAAGGTCATTGATGAAACAGCTGAAGATGGTTGGGCCTAGGAACTACCCTGAAGAACTCCTGCAGTGATGTCCTGGAACTGAGATGATTGGCCTCCAACAACCACAATCATCTTCCTTTGTACTAGGTATGACTCCAATCAGCGGAGAGTTTTCCCCCGATTCCCATTGACTCCAGTTTTTCTAGGGCTCCTTGATGCCATACTTGGTCAAATGTGGCCTTGATGTCAAGGGCAGTCACTCTCACCTCACTGGAAGGAACCTATTTTTATTTTTCTTGAACTATGGCTTTAAAATTGGATTGTGGCTTTAAAAACTACCATGGCTGCAGTTGAAAGATATGTTCACTGGAATAGGATGAGGAATATCTACAATGTTGTTATCCAGGAACAGAGTGTGCCATAAAAGAACATGATGGTACCGGAGTGGAGCCCAGGACTAATGGTAACTGTCCAATGACAGCATTTTAATTGGCTTCTGACCAGGGATTTTGTGTGGTAACAGTGCAGACAGTACAGCTCCTAGCCTGCAAAGAGGGAAGACCTAAAACCTCTCTCTCCTGTGTTTGTAAGATTCTGGTAATTCTGCCATAGTAGCCAGCTGGCTATTCCTCACATCTCTGTAACCTGCTTTCTCTGAAAACCCCTGTCAAGAGGGGAAAAATCACCAGTTAAGACATTGAAAAGCAAGTTTTTCAACCAGTGAACCACAGGCTGAAAGTGCTGGGAGATCACCTCGTGTCATCAACAACAAACTGCAAGAAATTTAGAAGACATCAATCAAAATCAGCCCATCTAATCCTATACTCCAGATTGGTGCTTTTTGAACTGTTTTAAGTCACCCTTAAGATCCATGTTTTGTGTGTGTGTCTGTGTGTTTGTTTAAGAAGGGGTAGAGTTTAAGTTATAGAGTTAGGAGTTAGCAGTTCATATTTCTTTCGTTTGCCATTAGTTAAAAGACAATTTGCTCAATATACAGTTATTTACTTATTAAGTTTACAAACTTGGTGCTTGCATTCTATTAACCTAAATTTAATAGTTAGGTAGAACTGGGGCAATCTGGTGGTCTGATCAAACTTTTCACATTTGTCGCAGCTTGGGGAACATTGAGGCTCGATATTACAGCGCAGTATCCCCAGTGAGACATGACATCACTTCTGGAGTTCAGTGTTTTTGTCCATGTTTGAACCAAGGCTGTAATGAGGTCAGAAGCTGACTGACCCTGGCAGAACCCAAATTGGGTGTCAGTGAGCAGGTTATTGCTAAGCGAGTACCACTTGATAGCACTGTTGATGACCCCTTCCATCACTTTACTGATGATGGAGAGTAGATTAATGGGGTGGTGATTGGCTAGGTTGGATTTGTCCTGCTTTTTCTGTACAGGACATACTTGGGCAATTTTCCGGGTAGATGCCAGTGTTGCAGCTACAATGGAATAGCTTGGCTAGGGCTGGAGCAAATTCTGGAGCACAAGTCTTCATTACTATTGCCAGAATATTTCCAGGGCCCACAGCTTTTGAAGTATCATGTGCCTTGAGCCATTTCTTGGTATCACGTGGAGTGAATCAAATTGGCTGATGGTTGGCATCTTTGATGCTGGGGACCTCCGGAGGAGGCCAACATGAATCATCAACTCGGCACTTTTGGTTGAAGCTTTTCGTGAATGCTTCAACCTTATCTTTTCCACTGATGTGCTGGGCTCCTACATCATTGAAGATGGGGATATTTGTGGAGCTGCCTCCTCCAGTGAGCTGTTTAATTGTCCACCACCATTCATGACTGGATGTGGCAGGGCTGCAGATCTGATTTGTTGGTTGTGGAATCACTAAGCTCTTTCTATCACTTGCTGCTTGTGCTGTTTGGCACACGAGTAAACCTGTGTTGTAGCTTCACCAGGTTGGCACTTCATTTTTAGGTAGGCTGGCGCTGATCTTGGCATGCCGTCCTGCACTCTTCATTGAACCAGGGTTGATCCCCTGGCTTGGTGGTAATTGTGGAGTGGGGGATATGCCAATCCATGACGTTACAGATTGTGGTTGAGTCCAATTCTGCTGCTGCTGATGGCCCACAGCGCCTCATGGATGCCTAGTCTTGAGTTGTTAGATCTGTTTGAAATCTATCCCATCTAGCACAGTAGTAGTGCCACACAACACGATAGAGGGTAACCTCAATGTGAAGATGGGACTTTGTCTCCACAAGGACTGTGCGGTGGTCACTCCTAGCGATATTGTCATGGACAGATGCATCTGCAGCAGGCAGGGTGGTAAGGATGAAGTCAAGTATGTTTTTCCCTCTTGGTTCCTTCACTATCTGCCGCAGACCTAGTCTAATAGCTATGTCCTTTAGGAAGCCAAGTCTGTGGTGGTGCTACCAAGCCACTCTTGGTGATGGACGTTGAAGTACCCACCCAGAGTACATTCGGCATTCTTGCCACCCACAGTGCTTCCTCCAAGTGGTGTTTAACATGGAGAAGTGCTGATTCATCAGTTGAGGGGGGAGGGATGGTATGTGGTAATCAGCAGGAGGTTTCTTTGCCCATGTTTGACCTGATGCCATGAGACTTGTTGAGGACTCCCAGGGCAACTCCGTCCTGACTGTATACCACTGCGCCACCACTTTTCCTAGGTCTGTCCTGCCGGTGGGGCAGGATACACCCAGGGATGGTGATGGTGGGGTCTGGGACGTTATCTGTAAGGTATGATTCTGTGAGGATGACTATGTCAGGTTGCTTGACTAGCCTGTGAGACAGCTTCAGATGTTAGTGAGGAGGACTTTGCAGGGTCGACAGGGCTGGATTTGCTGTTGTCTTTTCCGGTGCCTAGGTCAATACTGTGTGGTCCGTCCAATTTCATTCCTTTTTATTGACTTTATAGCAGTTTGATACCAACTGGCCATTTAAGAGTCAGCCACATTACTGCAGATCTGGAGTTATGTGTAGGTCAGGCCTGGCGAGGATGGCAGATATCCTTTCCTAAAGAACATTAGTGAGCCAGATAGATTTTTACGACAATTGACAATGGTTTTTTGGTCACCATGAGGCTTTAAATTCCAGATTTTTATTGAATTCAAATTCTGCCATCTGCCATGGTGGGATTTGAACCTGCGTCCCCACGACATTATCCTGGGTCTCTGGATTACCAGGTCAGTGACAATACCACTACGCCACCACCTTCTTGCCAGTACGCCATCACCTCCCCCTGACGTTACACTGCTGCCGCCTCCCCCTGCCATTACACCGCCACCTCCCCCTGCCATTACACCGCCACCTCCCCCTGCCATTACACCACCACCTCCCCCTGCCGTTAAACCACCGCCTCCCCATGCCGTTACACCACCACCTCCCCCTGCCATTACACCGCCACCTCGCTCTGCCATTACACCGCCACCTCCCCCTGCCATTACATAACCACCTCCCCCTGCCATTACACCACCACCTCCCCCTGCCGTTACACCGCCACCTCGCCCTGCCGTTACACTGCCACCTCGCCCTGCCGTTACACCGCCACCTGCCCCTGCCATTACACCACCGCCTCCCCCTGCCATTACACCACCACCTCGCCCTGCCATTACACCACCACCTCGCCCTGCCATTACACCACCACCTCGCCCTGCCGTTACACCACCACCTCCCCCTGCCGTTACACCACCGCCTCCCCCTGCCGTTACACCACCACCTCCCCCTGCCATTACACCACCGCCTCCCCCTGCCATTACACCACCGCCTCCCCCTGCCGTTACACCACCACCTCCCCCTGCCATTACACCACCACCTCCCCCTGCCGTTACACCACCACCTGCCCCTGCCATTACACCACCGCCTCCCCCGCCATTATACCACCACCTCCCCCTGCCGTTACCCGGCTGCCGCCTCCCCCCGCCCTTACCCTGCTGCCGCCTCCCCCCGCCCTTACCCTGCTGCCGCCTCCCCCCGCCCTTACCCTGCTGCCGCCTCCCCCCGCCGTTACCCTGCTGCCGCCTCCCCCCGCCGTTACCCTGCTGCCGCCTCCCCCCGCCGTTACCCTGCTGCCGCCTCCCCCCGCCGTTACCCTGCTGCCGCCTCCCCCCGCCGTTACCCTGCTGCCGCCTCCCCCCGCCGTTACCCTGCTGCCGCCTCCCCCCGCCGTTACCCTGCTGCCGCCTCCCCCCCGCCGTTACCCTGCTGCCGCCTCCCCCCGCCGTTACCCTGCTGCCGCCTCCCCCCGCCGTTACCCTGCTGCCGCCTCCCCCCGCCGTTACCCTGCTGCCGCCTCCCCCCGCCGTTACCCTGCTGCCGCCTCCCCCCGCCGTTACCCTGCTGCCGCCTCCCCCCGCCGTTACCCTGCTGCCGCCTCCCCCCGCCGTTACCCTGCTGCCGCCTCCCCCCGCCGTTACCCTGCTGCCGCCTCCCCCCGCCGTTACCCTGCTGCCGCCTCCCCTTGCAACAATGCCACTACCCCTCCCCCACCCTTGCCACTACGCCACCGCCTCTGCTTTATAGCCTCACCTCACCTCTGGAGTTTTTGTCCATGAACCAAGGCTGCAATGAGGTCAGGAGCTGAGTGACCCTGGCGGACCCCAAACTGGGCATCAGTGAGCAGGTTGTTGCTAAACAAGTGCAGCTTGATAGCACTGTTGATGGCCCCTCTGCATCCCCTCAGCTGCCAGGGTATTTTATCAATTTTGTGGAAATGATGTGCTGTAATATCTTGTTTGCTGTAAAATTACTTTATTAAAGTTTCTAATAGTCTTTTAAAATCACAAAATGTCACTGAAACAATGATAAAGTTTTGGGTTGGGCGTCGGCGGCAAATGGTATTCCCGCTGTGTCAGAAGCAGGTACCTGACAGCGATTTTGCCAGAATCGGTTAATTGGTTGCTGTAAAGCGTGCTCTACGGATGAGCTCTTGAAGCTGGAAGGCCTCTAGGAGCCAACTTCTAAGCATATTGAATTATGGCCACAGCTACTGTGCCACCATTGTGGACGGGGCTCCCATCCACAGGGTGGTTTGTGGTTGTAGCTGTGCTTGTGTAGCAGGGAGGGCCCCAAAGGCTGCCTGAAGCACTGGCCCCTGGAGGCACCAGGATTACCAGCTGGCCTGTTCCCAGTATTACAGGGGGTCCTGCAGGCTGACTGGAATTGGCTTTATTTAGCCTTTTACTTACCTTAATGGGCTACCCGCTGCTTGTAGATGGGTGGCGCGTCCACTCCCAATCCAGGAAAATGACCCAGGTTTGAGATGGTGTCAGCAAGCTGGCATAATAGATAGATGAAATCACATGCTCGCCTGACTCTGTTTTGCTCCCATATTGAGGCGAAAATTCAGGCCTGCCAGTTTCAATATCTTGTTTTCTTGTTCATTTACATTTTAGATCTGCTTCTCATCATCTAATTTGGTGTGCAGTGGAATAGCACTGTGCCCTTTCACTCCTGGCATGTGGATTTGGTTCCATCATGCACTGTTGTGGTAGATGTCATCTCCTCAATGGGCATAAGGATCCTGCAGAACGTGAGATTCTAGGGATTACGCCTGGAAGCAACCTCTCAGTTCAGTAGTCAGCTCTAGATCCAGTTCCAGCCGGTTGGGTGGTGTGGAAAATGCACAAATGGGGGGATTTCATGGTATTGTGGTAGAAAGTGGCTCCCTTAAAACAACAATAAAATATTGGGGATGCTGGAAATCTGAAATAAATACAGAACATGCTGGAAAATACTCAGCAGGTCAGGTAGAATCTGTGGAGAGACAAACAGAGTTAACTTTTTCAGGTTTCATCAGAATGGGTTCAGAAACATTATTAGTCTACAGTAAATAGAAGTTAGTTCCTCATTTGGACTAGAAAACCTAGCCAGGGTGGACTGTTTTATGATGCTCTGTGCCACAGTGTTAATATGGTTAGTTACCTGCCGTTAGCATCATTCATGATTCACCGTGTAAGTCCCCTTTTAATGACATGATAATTGTTAATATAAAAGCAAAATACTGCAGATGCTGGAAATCAGAAATACAAACAGAAATGCAGGAAAGAGTCAGTAAGTGAGACAGTATGGGGAGAGAGTTAATATTTCAGGTTGATGACCTCTGATAATTGCTAATGACTACCAATCAGCCTCTCTTTCCCCAATTATGAACTGTGAACAATTATGAACAATATAATGTCTCTGTTCTTCAAGTGGTGAATTGATGGAGATTTTGCAAATGTCAGATTTTCAAATTACATTTTTTCTTGCATTTCCTTCATCTCTTTTACTCTCTCTCTTTGCCTCTTTCTTCCACCCTCTCCCCTTTTCCATCTGTCCATCTTTCCTTTTACAATCTTTTTCCCCCCTCTCTGTTTCTACTTATTTGATATTGAATTAACCCACTCTAATTTATCCTTCTTCTCCATCCTTCCCCTGTTTCTTTCTCACTCCTTTCATTTGATTGGTTAAGGAGACTGTATTTCTCCTGTTCTTCACCAAATTCCAGATGTCCTGTTTCCATTCCTCCACTGATAACTTCATGCACTTCCAAAATTTAAACTGAAAGGTGGACAGACAAGTCTGATTAACAGGTCTAGGTCTGAGGTACCCATCTCCAGGAACTACTAGGCCATGTATCGTTCGAATCTGAATTAATTTTGTATTCTGAACATTATTAGTTATTGAAGCAAGGACTTAAATGCTGTGATCCAGAGTCAAGTCATGTTCTGCATGATTTACTTTCTAGTATCAAGCAAACACTTTGGCCGTGAATGTGGGTATATGAGATTAGGTGCAAATTTAAAAATAAAGATAAGTGAACCAGTCGTGTCTAAACAGTTGTCTTCAAGCTGGTGTAGAGTTTAACAGGGTTTAGGACATGCGATGGAGTAACTTCGAAAAGTAGCCTCCTCACCCTTACAACAAACATCACCCTTTCTTTTATCTGTGTTGCAGCGGAACCTGTTGGAAGATGATTCTGATGAAGAGGAAGATTTTTTCCTGTGAGTATGTGCTTCTATCACTATATCTTCTACCACTCAGGTTTCAGTTCCACGATGCAGTTAACCCTGGTCTTTGCAATCTCGGAAGGACTGGCAAAGCAGCTCATTCTGCTGAGATTACCAAAATGAGTTTTCAGGCCCATCTTGAATCTCTGAAATTGACTTTGACTCTTTTCCACAATAAACTTTAGAGCCAATTGTACTGGTATTTTTAAATTCATAATTAAAATTATTTAACTATCTTTGAATCTCCCCTTGATTTTGTTGTCAGTAACAGGAGTGCAGACTTGGATTTTGTGATCCAGGATAATTCTGGTTTACTTTCTGCAGTGCATTTATGTGCTGTATTTCTACTTTTTAAAAAAGCTGTTCTTGGGGAATTTTGCTGAAAACATGTAGGATCATATGCTGCTGTAAGGCTGTCTAAACTTCAGCCTTTATGGTTGCTTGAGGGTAAACTGTGGAGCCTTGAGATCGCATACAAAGTTTAAAACAATGTTTTTGTTGAATTTGCTGATAGAAAAAGTCCTTGATTTTCTAATTAAGCTTTATCCACTGGTGAGGCAATGGTGTTAAAGAACAACCCTTTCCAGCAAGACCTGGACAATATCCAAGCTTGGGCTGATAAGTGGCAAATAACATTCATGCCATACAAGTGCCAGGCAATGACCATCCCCAACAAGAGAGAATCCAACTATCTCCACTTGACATTCAATGACATTGCCATCGCTGAATCCCCCACTATCAACATCCTGGGGGCTACCATTGACTGGAAACTGCCATAAAAATAATGTAGCTACAAGAGCAGGTCAGAGGCTAGGAATGCTGCAAAAAGTTATTCACCACCTGACACCCCAAAGCCTGTCCACCATCTACAAGGCACAAGTCAGGAGTGTGATGGAATACTCTCCGCTTGCCTGAATGAGTGCAGCCCCAACAGCACTTAAGCTGGATACCATCCAGGACAGAGGAGCCCACTGAATTAGCACCCCATCCACTACCTTCAACATTCACTCTGTCCACCACTGATGGCAGCAGTGTGTACCATCTACAAGATGCACTGCAGCAACTCACCAAGGCTTCGATAGCACCTTCCAAACCCATGACCTCTATCTAGAAGGACACAGGCAGCAAATGCATGGGAACACCACCACCTGCAATTTCTCCTCCAAGCCACTCACCATCTTGACTTGAAACTATATCAGCGTTCCTTCACTGACATTTGGTTAAAATCCTAGAACTACCTTTCTAACAGGACTGTGGTTGTACCTACACCACATGGACTGCAACGTTTAAAAAGGCGGCTCACCACCACCTTCTCAAGAGCAATTAGGGATGGGCAATAAATGCTGGCCTAACCAGGAACACCCACATCCATGAACAAATATAATAAAACATAGCTTTGGAGCCCATGAGGAGTCTGCTCTTCTAGCTGGATATCAGTGTTGAATAGAAGATACTATGTGTAACATGGATCATGAACGGATAGGAAGAATGAAGTTCGAATACCTATACAATATGCAATGTTTTCAGATTATTTGTATGCCTATCCAGCTTCAGCATTTCTGATTATATGTTTTCCCTACAGAAGAGGACCTACTGCACCAAAATTTGGACCGAAGAATGACAAGATCCAACAGTATGTGTCCAATATGATCATTTTTGATTTGTTTTTTGTAACCTTGAACTAAACTTGCAGTTATGAAAAAATGTGTTTTTTTTCTAATTATGAATAATGAGAAGAATGTAAGGCAGCAGACCCAGGCTAGCTGACATCTATGGCAATATCCATAGTTGCCTGACTTGTCAAATAAAGTAATGTGGAATGTTAAAAGAATGCAATGTGAAAAAAAATTGTAAAAAAAAAATGTTTGTTTACTTTGAGATTTTAAAAAATTGCTACAGTACTTAGTTGTAAGGGTGCAAACGTAATGAGACAAAGTTCCCAAACCCATTTCATTTACTTTAAAAACACAATGTTTTGGACAGGAGAAGACCATTGGCCTAACCTCAGTGATTCTGGAACGAGGCACCTTGTAATGAAATAAATCCTGCTAAAATAGATCATAAATCATGTTCAATTTGGCTACTTTTCTTCTCAAGCAAACAAAAGCCTTCATTAAGGTTGCCACTGAATTTTGAGACAGTAATTTAAATGATAAATGGGTACCATAAATTCGTCATCTCGCAATTTGTTTTTTGGGCTAGGGAAGATTAGAGATAAAAGAAGAAATTGCGTTTATATAGCAGTTTTCATGATCTTAGATGACCCAAAATACTTTTTGAAGTGTAATCATGCTTGTAATATAGGAAACCAGCCAGCCAATTTGCACAGTTAAGTCCCACAAACAATAATGCGATAAGGACCAGGTAATTTGTTTTCTTTTAATGCTATTAGAAATTGATATGCAGTTTACAAGGATAATGAGGAAAGACAAGGGGATAAAATACCTCCTGTATACCCAGATGTTGAATTGATTGATTTGCAAGTGAGCTATGTAAATCTACACAGTCCATCCACACTAGTACCAACAGTGCATCTGTTTTGTAATTAGTTAAGAATAGCCATAATTGCATAACAAATGATGTTCATCAAAATGTAGCAGTACAACTATAGAAGTACTGATTGCAGATTGTCTTCCTATTAATGGTTGTAATGACCTCCTTGATCTTATTCAGGAACAAAACTGTTAAGATGTTCATTGGGACTACTAAAGCTTTTTCTTTTTCCTTTTCTTTCCTTTTTTTCTTTATCTCAGGCTAACAAGTTACAAACTATTGAATTTGATTAAAATACAGTTTATACCCTGTAATGCACTGATTTCTTATAAGCTGTTTGTCTTAAAAGAGCTATATATTTTTTAAAGAAGGAATTGTGTAACTCTTTTAACAACTTACTTAGACATTAGTTTTTTTTGCATTTGAAACTTTGGATCAAGTAAATATTTTACTTACTTTTCATGACTTATCTCCTTGGTAAATTGCTAGTAAAATTTCTATTTTAAATGCTTGTCTAAACAAGTTGACTAACATAAGCCTGAAGAAAGCATGGCAAAGTATATATTCCCAATTTCCTACAAAACTATTTTTAAAAGCCATCATGGATTAAGAAATGAAGAAAAATGTACAGATAGTATACTGTTCAGTGCAGTACTCTAAAATGTTAACCTTTTTGTTTGTTGTAGCTGTATAATGTTCATTATACTCTGTCATAAATCTAAGCAGATCCCAAGATCAGGTAATGTGAGATTTGTACCCAGTATATAGTAGTGAACTGCATTAAATGTAAAATTTAAAAGGACACCACTGCAGCATGTAATACCGGGATTTAAGACACACTGTTTTCAAATATAGAGACCAGAAGTGAATCAAACCTAGATTAACAGAATCAAATTTGCAACAGCAGTAAGAATGAAATTAGTTTAACCAGTTTTAACACAGCAGCATGATCATCAGACCCCAGCACAGAGTCTGGCCAAACTTTATCATTAAATTAATGGCCTGAACCTATAACAGTGGCTAGTGTAAGAAATGGAATTCTCTCTGAAACATTAGGAGGTGCTACTCTTACTTCTGAGTTTAGGCTTGTTATTTGGCATTGTACAATGAGCTCTTAACCCACATTGAATTCTTGGTATTCCCGACATGAGAATCTGAAGAGTGTCTAAAGAGAAAAGATTTGCAGGGCTCCAGGAAAAAGGTGGGTATATGGGACTAGGTGAGTTTCTCTTGCAGAGAGCTAGCACAAACACAGCTGGCTAAATGGCCTCTTTCTGTGCTGTAACCATTCTATTCGAAGTCAAACTCTGGGAGAAACAGAACTGATGCACAGCAAATGTAGTCCATACTAAATTGTGTTAGTAAATGCTGACACACTCACTGAGTCTCTAAAATGCCATCTGAAGGGCAATTTATACTCTTATAATTGGTGTGGAAATAAACCTACTTCCTCTGTGGTAAGATATGTAAAGATGACTTCTATGAAGCTGCATCCCTTGCTGCCTGAATAGAAATGGCAAAATAATACATTGGCTTGAACCCTCCCATACTCAACAGATTAAGCCAAAATCTCTGATTTTCTTCAGCTGATTGATAAAATACTGAAAATTAAATTTATCATACATGTACTTCTAATGTCTTTTAACTGGTTCCACCTTTACTTTCATTCTGTCATTGCTACTTCCCACAATTTTATTAAATGAAGCATACTTTCTGTAAAATTAGGAAATCCTGTACTCCCGGATAAAACACATCAATTCTTTCCTTCCATAAATTTCCTATGTTGCAAAGATAAAATTTCAGATCTGCCATTTAGCTTTAATATAAGAAATTTCTTCAGTTGAAGGGTTGTGAATCTTTGGAATGCTGTATCCTAGAGAGCTGTGAATGCTCAGTCATTGAGTATGCTCAAGACAGGGATTGATTGATTTACCAAGAAAATTAAGGAACAGGGACAGTGCCGGAAGGTGGAGTTGAGGTAGGAGATAAGCCATATCTTATTGAATGGCAGTGCAGGCATGAAGGGCCAAAAGACCTACTCCAGCTCCTATTTCTTATACTCTTATGTTTTCTCTCTCTCTCTCTCTCCCCTTGATGTGATAAGGCACATATTTATATTTTTATCACATTCAGATATTCATACAGTGAATTGATTTTGATGTGTAGTGACTGTGAGCAAACGTAGAATCCATTTTGACCAACCATGTCCCACAAGGAACACTGAAATGAGCCATCAGTTAATCTGTTTTATTTCATGATATTGATTTCATTGAGTTGAATATTGGATGTTGGCTTGGAGACATATGAAATACAAATTAGGAGCAGGGGTAGGCCGCTCAGCTCCTTGAACCTGCTCTGCCATTCAATAAAATCATGTCTGATCTGATTTGTAACTTCCACTCCATTTTCCTGCCTACCACTGATAACTTTCACCCCCATGTTAATCAGAAGTCTATCTAGCTCTGCCTTAAAAATATTCAAAAGACTCTGCTTCCACTGCCTTTTGAGGAAGAGAATTCCAAAGACACTCAACCCTCAGTAAAAATTTCTCCTCATCTCCGTCTTAAATGAGCGACCCCTTATTTTTAAACAGTGACCCCTAGTTCTAGACTCTCCCACAAGAAGAAACATCCTCTCCACATCCACCCTGTCAAAACCCTTCAGGATCTTACATGTTTCAATCAAGTCACCTCATACTTCCCTAAACTCCAGTGGATACCCAGAGAACACCCCTTTCTTTGAATGTAATCATAAGTTCCTTAACATCAGTCTGATCCAATGGGGCAGGCAGCTAGCATGTGGGTTTAATATTTGGTCCAAAGGATAACAATTCTGTCAATGGGAAACTCTTGTAAGCACTGTACTGTGCCAACCCAGATTATGAACTCAAACTCTGGTAAGGGATGATCAGAGTTCTCTGACCCAGAGTTAAGAGTACAACCAAATCAACTTGAAACATAAATATCTTCAAGATAAAGAGAAGAAACTGTGTGTTCTGGAAATCAGAAATTAAAGTAGGAAAGTTCGTAGTATATGGACTCTGAAACTAAAGTTACTATTTCCAGTTCACTAAGAAAGGTCTTGCTGTAAATGTTAAATTGTATTTTGTCTTTAGATGCTGAGTGGCTGCTGTGAATTTCTAGCGTTTTATTGCCCCTTTTCGCTCAATTCTCCCTTCAAAATATCCAGCCTGTATGTCATGCATAATCTTTTTAGCTAATGACTAGGGAGGTGATCTGTTCAATCCTGCTCTGTAATGGGTGACTGGAATATGTGTGGAAAAAGTAGTCCTGGCTTACTGTCCCAAAGATGTCTGTGTTCTACTTTGTTATTTTCCGAAATGGACCACCTGAGGTGGGGAGAATGGTAATGTGAGAATTGAGACATTAAGCTCACTCTACAATGAAACACTTGGCACATTATTTTTTCCGATTCATTAAAAAGGGAATGATCATCTCTGAAGTAAGAGCCACATTCTTGAGATTTTTGTTTTGGAAGCAAGTGTCAAGGAAATAGTTGTCCAGTTAGCTGACAGATTCGCTAGATTAAAAATGCACTGAATTAAATAACTACTGAAGTTCTAAACTAATTATATTTAGTTAATATCCTTCCTTCATGGCTGTATTGGAACACGAATAGTTATTTTTTGTAGACCTAATTGTATATCTTGTTGGTTAGCTTATACTAACTTGTCAACCCAGTAACTTAAAAAAAATGCTCTGTTTAGATTCTTAAATGTTCTTTCTGCATCAGATACTGGGTTCCATTTAGGAATTTTGGTGCTAACAGTTGGGTATTTTCTATTCATAATGCTCTCTGTTATTTTTTAAAGCAACAGTGCGGGCATAAACACTTAAATGACAGGGTGGATGTGGAGAGCATGTTTCCCCTTGTGGGAGAATCCAGAACTAGGGTTCATTGTTTTAAAATAAGGGGTCACCCATTTAAAACGGAGATGAGGCAAATATAGGAAAAGCACGGGAGATCCAACAACACACAACATCAACGACATGCCAGCTTTCTTCAGTGCTGTCAAGATAATTTATGGCCCAAGCACTCAAGGGTCCACCCCGCTGACAGCCAAGCATGGAGGGGAGCTTATCAAGGACAAGGTGATCATTGCACACTGGAGAGAACATTTTGAAAAACTCCTCAACCAAGATTTTGTCTTCAAATTGAACATCCTCAACTTCATCCCTCAATACCCTGTCTGGCTGAGTCCTGGTACTACCCTGGTCCACAGCGAAGTTGAAAAAGCCATTCAACAGCTGAAAAACAGCAAGGCCTCTGCAGCAGGTTGAATCCTTGCCAAAATTCTGAAACATGGTAGAGAAACGCTCCTGGCACCATTGCACAACCTCTCATCCCTCATTTGGGAAGAGGGGTGCCTGCTGGGTAATCTCAGGGACGCTGTGGTTGTGACTATATTCAAGAAGGGAAACAAGCGGTAACTAACTGCCACCTCCCAGTGGCCGAAGAGCTCCTTCTAGAGTCACATTGCGGTTTTCATCCATCGAGTGGCACCACAGACATGACCTTCACTGTGCAACAAACCCAAGAAAAATACAAGGAACAGCACCAACTGCTGTACACAGCCTTTTATGACCTCAGGAAAGCCTTTGATTCTGTCAACCATGAAGGCTTATGGAATATCCTCCTCAAATTTGGTACCCCTCAGAAATTTGTCACCGTCCTTCACCTGCTCCACAATCTCAGGCAAGATGTGATCCTCATCAACGGAGCCAGCACAGGTCCTATTTCAGTGAAGACTGGGGCCAAACAAAGTTGTAACATCGCTCCAACCCTCTCATCCATTTTCTTTGCTACAATATTGCACTTCATGTCTAGCAAATTACCCACAGGCGTGGAGATAATTTGCAGAACAGACAGAAAACTGTTTGGCCTACACTGCCTTCAGTTCAAAACTAGAATTATTCCAGCCTCAGTCATTGAACTTCAGTATGCAGATGGCACTGTGCTCTCACTCAGAAACTGAGTTCCAGGTCATTGTCAACGCCTCTGAAGCACCAGAGAAAATGGGCCTGTCACTAAACACACACAAAACTAATGTTGGCTTCCACACAGCTCTCACAGCAACCTGCCACCCATTCCCACCTCATCAATTTATGATCAATGGCAAGATTCTGGAAAACATGAACTATTTTACGTATCTTTGGAACCTTCTCTTGACAAAAGCAGATGTAGATGATGAATGCAGTGTGCTAGCTCAGCCTTCGGTTGACTGAGGAAAAGCGTATTTGAGGGTCAGAATCTCCAACCTGAGACCAAGGTCATGGGTTACCCAGCAGCTGTGATTCCCACATCCCTTTATGCATCAGAGACTTGGACAACTAACAAATGCCTCAAAGCACTGGAGAAGTACCATTTGTGGTGCCTTTGCAACTTCCACCAAATCCGATGACTAAAAAGGTGGACCAAGAATCGCATCCTCTCCCAAGCCAACATACTCAATATAGAGGCACTAATCCAGCTCTGCTGGGTGGGACATGTCACTTGTATGCCTGACACCAGGCTCCCAAAGCAATTGTTCTATTTTGAACTTGGTTGTGACAGGAGACACCCAGGAGGACAATGGAAACACTCAGGATGCCCTCAAAGCATTCCTGATAAGATCAAACATCCCTGTCAGTTTATGCGAGTCTCTGGCTTGTGACTGACCAAACTGCCAAAGGTTCATTTGGGAAGGCACTAGTCACATCGAGACACTTCGTTGAGAGCATGCCGAGGCCAAGCCGAGGCATCAGAGAGAGAGTACAAACCTCCAAATACCCACCCTTCAAGCAACGCCTGCCCTATGTGTGGCAGTGTCTGCAGATCACGCACTGGACTTATCAACAATCTCAGAACCGACTAGACAGGAATGGAAGCGAGTCATCCTCGATCCTGAGGGACCGTCCAAGAAGAAGAAGGATACCGGGAGCACTAGCCTGCTCTTCCAGCACTGTTGTACCTGTTTGATTCTAATCTTCCTGCAACATCATAAAGCTGCTTCTTTCTGTGGGTCAACTGAAATCTTGACATTTTCCAACACATTTACAAAGGAGGAAACATTTTATTTATGTTTTTTTTTCTTATTGTAAAGATTTCAATTTAATTCACCCTTCAATGTCTTTTTCATGTGTGAAAGAAAAATGTTTCAAGGCAGGATCTTATTTTCAGAGATGCATAAATATTCCAAAACAAATTAAGGCACCACAATCTTTCTGCCATTAAATGTGACTATTGGCACATTATAAACCCTGACTATTTAAAAAAGTGCCAGACATTGATTTTTTTCCCCCCAGTTTCCTATATAATTAATATCCAGAGATTAATGAGCATCAATGAGTCATCATTCCAACTTGATTAATACTGGGTTGAAATTATGGTTTCCTTTATGTATTGAAAATATGCTAAACTCGACACTGCAAATAGTGTATGTTTGATTCTTTAATGGGAAGTCTATTGTCCTCCTCTAATCTCTAATCTTCCTCACCTGCACAAGCAACAGAAACCAGGGCTGTGTGTCGCAATAAATTACATTTGATCCTCATTTAAATTATGATCCTCATTTAAATATCCTTTCTGCCTTTTTAAAAATACAAAATGTTTTTCCAGAGCCTTATGATTGATTTGTCACATTCTTAAATAGATCCAGCTAGTTAATTTTTAAAGTGGGGGAGAGAACTGTAGGATTGAGAAGATTCCTGAATCGTGAGTAAATGGCTACGTCAAATAAAATCTCTAAACCCCAATATAACATGATTGAAAATATTTTATGTGAAACCTGGGCACAGTAGGGGCAGAGTGATATGAACCACACATTCACATTCAGTCTTGTACTCATTCTGAAGGCTCAACTCGCCTTCTCAAAACTGCAGCTGTCTGCATCTAATAAGTCACAGACCTTAGACATCTCCCCATTCTTTTCAAGTCATGTTCCCATATTTTAGATATATATTTTGGCCTCAGAAGTATTCATATAGAAATAATCATTAACAGGTAGAAATCTAGCTTTGCTGGCTTGCCCTTTCATTTTTTTTTGTAGATAATGTGTTCCATTTCTCTAATCCATAAATCCCAACTCTAGTTCAAAATACTATTGCATTGAGGTAATTTAGTATCAGGTTTTAGCCAATGCTTGCAATGACTGAATGAATAAAGGGCCAGGTTTTGCTACCAAAATAATAGTGAGGCTAATTGCACTCTCAGTCATTTATATGTAAATGGTGCAGCAATCTTGTGTGAATATCTAAAAGTTACTGTCTAGTTTGCATCTCTCCAGCATCTTTCTCACTTCAAAACTTCATTTTCCTGTCTGTCTCACCATTGACATGCATTGAATGTCATGAAGTTTGCTGAATTTGCATGATAGATATGAACCAAATCTGCCACAGATGTTTAAGGCTTGCAATTATGAGTGTAAATACACTTTTAAGAACGATTGTTAATTTCTGCCAGACAGCCTTATTGACACAGAAAATGATCAGTTACAAGTATGGAGTCTCATTTCTTCGGGCTTTAATTTTTTTGTGCTGATTTAAAAAGTGACCTGTAAAAGAATTCTTTCTTTCCTTTACTGTCTCTTGTATTTCAACCCTCTTCCCCTTTTTGTTTCTCTTTGTCTACCTGATTTGACATTGAATTCCCCTTTAATTCACCCTTCTTCTCAGACCTTCTGCTATTTATTTCCCAATTCTAAATCGCTTTGGTTAAGGAAACACCCTTTTTTTTGCCCTGTTCCCTCAGATTCCAGATACCCCGTTTCCCTCACTATGTTGTTATCTACTTGCACTTTCTGAAACTTTGTGGACAAGATTATTTTCAATGAAGGGTATATGGGCAAGTCTAACTAATGGCAGGTGTCACTAAATTCCTTTCTGCAGCAAAATATGACTGAAAAATGTCCTGCCACTGTATCAAGCAAAATGATATATCTTTTTTCTCTTAATATGTTTTTCACTTCCTAAAATCACTGAGCTAAATTTGTGTTCTTTGCTTGGTTGTTCCTGCTCTCTGTATCCAATGATAGATGGGCAAATAGGTTATATAGGAAGGAAGGGGATGTTGAATCCCTGATAATTTTCATACTCCACACTTTTTAGCATTGATCTGCAGTTAGTTCTTCCATTTTCAATGAAAGTATAGTGATAATAAACTGTAATTTTTTTTGGGCTGCTTAAAAATCTTATTATCATAAATAAATGTCCAGATAATTGTGAGACCAAGAGATCCATGTCCTGTAACTTGTTAGTTTGAGAAAATAATTTAAATCTGAGGATTAAGCAAGAGAATCAGCTGATGTGATACATATGAAGAAAACTGCTTTTGAGCTTCATCAAACAGAACACTTTCTTGGCATGCAAAACTGAGTGTATTTCTTGTGGTTTGTGATATCCAGTAAGACAAGACAAGTTTACACTGTTACAGACTTGCCAATCTTGAGGTTTACCACTCTGTGCCCCAATTGGAAGGTTGCACACAGGCAAATAGTACATGATGCAGTGCTATCCAATATCAGCTTCAACAAATATAGATTTCAAATGTTTTCTTGATTGTAACTTGTGATACCAGTGTAATGTTATTGTGTACCATATAACAGACACGTACCTTCAGACTCCATTTCATGAAAAACAAATCCATGCGAATTATTGCAATTCTCATTCTAAACTATCTTAATAGTCAGATAAAATGAGATGAAACTGCAGACCTACCTATGTAAAATTACCAATCTAACAATTTAATGCATTCTGCCAGAATCTATTACAGTCTTACTTCCAATGTTATTTTGCATTTATGATTTGAAAATTAACTTCGCTTGTGATAGTTCACTGGATAATTGTATTATGTGGTGTGATACTGGAAGGAGCACGAGTTTGATCCATTATCTTTGCTAAGCTCAGCCAGTGTTGCGGTAGGGTGCTAGAGTTAGCCTTAGCATTCCTGGGTTAACAAAGTAAAATTCAGTCAGAGTTTCTAATGGAAGGAGGGTTGGTGACATTAGTTTAATATAATTATCAAAAGAACCAAAGAGAGATGAGAATTTTATTTTGACACAGCAAGTTGTCTTCTGGAATTGGATATAAACCTGAAAAGGAAAAATTTGCAGGGAATGGGTCTAATTGGATAGCTATTTCAAAGCGCAGGCACGATGAACCAAGTGGCTGTATCATTCTATAATTCTAGTTCACTTTCTTGATTATAGTAGGTATCCTAGCTGGAAAGTGTGCTATGTGGACATCTGGTAAGGACAGGATCAGAATAGAAACCATAAGAACAAACTTGTCATTATATGGTGCCTTTCAAGGCATCCCAAAGCACTTCTCAGTCAATTAGGTACTTCTGAATTGTCATATGTTGTAGTGTTGGGAAACAGAGCAGCCAATTTATGTACAGCAAAATCTCTCACACACCAATTTGTTAAATTACAAAATTAACTATTTTAATGATAGTTAGGGGATAAATCTTGTTCACCACAGCAGGAGAACTGCTCAACTATTCAAATAGTGCCATGACATCTATTTTGTTCACTTGAGAAAGCAGACAGGACCTCAGTTTAGCTTCTCATCTAAAAACCCATGGTACTGCCCTGAAATGTATGCCTACATTATGTCTCTAAAGTGGAGCTTTAACCAATGACAGTTTCAATCAAAAGAGAAGGCTGATACCTAAAAGCTGGATCACAATGGTCCCCAGATTTCACAAATCAAATGGCCTCTAATGAATTATTGCCTTTTTTGTTGTTCTACATAGCCATTTGGACACATGGAACTGTAGGGTTGGCAAGAATTTGAAATTGGACTCTGCAATCTGGACTAGGAAAGGATATTTCCACTCTTGATAACTGCTGAGGGATCACCACTGGAATTTATGCATGCACTGTATAGTTATAAGGCGAGAACAGTTTTAAATTCAGCTGTGATGTCCTGTGGATTGAACAGCATACCAACATTCACTGTTAAGACTCAAACATAAAAGGTGACTACTTGAATTAAGTGAGGCTGTCAGTGTATGGAACAATAGCACAATAAGAAACCAGTCTACCTCTGAGTGGTGGGGGAAGACGATGACTTGTTGGATTTATTTGCTAAAGACCAGTTTTTTTTGATATCTCGTAATTTGACGTTGCCATTGATGTTGCAATCCAAGAAAATTGCAAGGAACAGCATCAACTGCTGTACATGGTCTTTTTCGGCCTCATGAAAGCCTTTGGCTCTGTCCACTGTGAAGACTTAAGTAGTATCCTCCTCAAATTTGGCTCCCCTCAGAAATTTGTCACCTTTCACTACCTACTGCACAATGACATGCAAGCCGTGATCTTCACCGATGGAACAATCACAGATTCTACCTCAGTGAAGACTAGGGTCAAGCAGGGCTGTGTCACCTCACTACGATACTCACCTCACCTCCAGCAAACTGCCAACAGGCGTGAAGATAATCTACAGAATAGATGGGAAACTGTTCAACCTATGCTGCCTTTAAAACCCAAATCACTTTAACTTCAGTATGTAGATAACACTTGTGTGCATGCTCACTCAGAAGCTGAGCTCCAGGTCATTGTCATCTCCTCTGAAACATGTGAGGAAATGGGCCTTTTACTGAAGATCCGGAAAACTAAGATCCTCTCCCAGACGGTTCTCATAGCACAATACCTCCCCTGCCACTGATTAAGATCAACGGCAAGATCCTGGAAAATGTAGATCATTTTCCATATCTTGGGAGCCTCCTTTTGGCGAAGGTTAACAGAGGATGAAATTCATCATTGCCTCTGATGTGCCTGCTTAGCCTTCAACTGACTGAGAAAATGAGCATTTGAGGACCAGGATCTCAAACCTGGGGCTACGGTCATGGTTTACTGGGCAGCAGTGATCCCTGCGCTCCTATATGTTTCAGAGACTTGGACAGCCTACAACAGGTATCTCAAAGCACCGGAAAGTGCCACCAATGCTGCCTCAAACTCCAATGGCAAGATAAACGGTCCAACAGCAGCTTCCTCTCCCAAGTCGACATGCCCCACATCGAGGCGCTAATCACGCAGAAACAGCTCCATTGGGCAGGATATGTCGTCCGTGTATAAAAACAGGAAGTGCTGGAAAAACTTGGGTCTGGCAGTATATGTGAACGGAGAAACAGAGTTAACGTTTCGAGTGAAATACGTCTCTTCTTCAGAACTTCAGTTCCAAAGCAGTGTCATATTGGACCTAAAACATTAACTCTGTTTCTTTGTCCACAGATGCTGCCAGATCTGAGTTTTTCCAACACTTTGTTTTTATTTCAGATCTCCAGCATCCGCAGTATTTTGCTTTTATAATGTCACTTGTATGCTTGACAGCAGACACCCGAAGCAACTACTCCAATCAGAACTCAGTCATTTCAGGAGATTCACAGGAGGACAATGGAAATGCTCTAGGGATGTCCTCAAAGCATCCCTGAAGACATCAAACATCCCCACTGATTCATGAGAGTCCCTGGGTTTTGACCAAAATGGCAAGATGCATTTAGGAAGGCATTGAACACAACGAGAGACTTCATTGGGAACATGCAGAGGCGGAGTTGAGGCATCGGAAAGAGCGCACAAACCTCCCAACAGCTCATCTACTCGACTCTCCAAGCACCAGCTGTCCTGCAAGTGCCAGAGTCTGCAGATTGTACATTGGACTTCAGTCCTCTCAGAACCCATCAAACTGAAGTGGAAGCAAGTCATCCTCGATCCCAAGGGACTGCCTAAGAAGTAAGAAATTAATAGCTAAACGTAGACCATATAAAACCTGTTCTCTGTATTGACTGCAGCTTTTGGGCACTGAGATAAACTGTTGTCTTTCTGGCTCATTGAGTGAGTATTTACTAAAGACTGCAACAGTGACCTTTCAAAATACGTTAGGAGTCTTGGGTGGAAAGCTCCCCTTTTTTTATAAGCCTGTTCTTCAGGCAATATCAGTGCATTATAAAATGCTGACTCATTATAGCCCTGTGATATCCATTAAAATAATTGCATTCTTCACTGCTTCCTGGCTGGTGAAGCTTGGAAAAAAAACTCCTTGGTTTTTATGTGGGGATGAATTGATTATTAGGCTGTTGAAAACAGTTACTGGGAGAATTTTGTTGCTGTTTACATACATAATGCTAAGTACTAATACGTTTTATTAATTTGAATTATAACATGCTAATTTTCTATTGTATAGATATTTTTTAGAATTGTGAAACAAGACAATATTTTGTCACAACAAATATGAACCTTCTTTTGCCTTTAAAAGAAAAGCTGAACTTAATGGGGGGAAATTTTTATGTTCCCAATCATGCATTTTAGTCTTGAAAAATCAAAGTATAGAACAGGATGATATTGGAGTTCAAATGAATAGAACAAAAAGTGAACTATATCAAGAATATAAAAACAAAATATGCTGGAAATTTGAAATGGCAGCAGAAAATGCTGAAAACACTTAGCAGAACAGGCAGCACCTGTGGAGAGACAAACAGTTAACGTTTCAGGTCAATGACATTCCATCACAACTGAAGAATATGGGTTACTCAGTTGCATCTTGGATTTTTTGGTAGACTTTCACAAATTTGCCCTCCTATCATTCAAAGTTTCAAAATTTTTACCATATGGAAAATATACTTGGCATTGTATCATCATGCCTTCAATCGTCTAGGTTTTTTAAATAACTGTCTGGGTAAAGGTCTGCTTTACTATCCTTTGAAATGCAGCTGTCTGCAAGCATTGCATTCTTTTCAACATTCCTGTTAACTATTTAGAACAGAAATTTTAGTTCTTGATAATTATACAGCACCAATTTGATCCTTTTTCTCTACAATGAGGATTTACTGGCAAAATAATTGCGAGTTTAACATGCTCTCCATCATTACTGTGTGAATTATTTAGCAATTTACGGCAGTAAAATGTTACGAATTGCTGAACAATTTGCTACTGTTAGCATCGAGGTAATGGCAGCTCCCTCTCAACCTCCCTGCAAGTTTCAAGAAATTGCTTCATTTGCGCATTGACAATTAAACAGGCTGCGGAATGTTTGAGCTAGGATTTAACAGCATAAGGATACCTTTAATGATCTGTGTCCCTGCAATGCCACTTAACTTGTCCAGCACAGAAAGGGAACAATTGAAACTGGAATCTCATTTCTGCTGATTGGCGATTTTTAATTTTTTTTATTTTTTGCCTTTTGCTCTCTATTAATCAGCCTTTCTTTGCGCTTCCTTGATTTCCCTTTCTGCACTCATTCTGACTCTCAGTTCACTTAATTCTCTTTTGTCCTTCTGCTGAAATCCCATTGAGTAAGGAGATGGACTGATGGTTTCATCATTCCATCATTCATTGGGATCCAGATGCCCCTTTTCCCTTGCTGTGTTTTTTTTAAGGTCACAATTAATTTTCAAGCTGAAGGATGAGGGAAAAAGCCAAACAAACTGGACGCATCAAAAGATGCTCCTCTCCGGCAAAATCTAGACCAGAATTACAATCCAAATTAGATCAGATTCATTATCACCACCAAATTTATTTTGTACTCATATGGGTAAGGTTCAGTTTTCAGCTGGAGGAATCAGTCATTGCTTCATTCACCAGCCTCCTAACATGGCAATGTATAAGGGCAATCAGATTTCCAGTTACAGCTTGTTTCATTAGGCTTGCAAATTTAAAAATGCTGTAGTACAATTGATCAAATTTACAAGTATAGATGGAGGTGTGGAGGCAGTTCTGGGGAGATGGCTTTAGTGCATTAAGTAAACTTCAGTGTTTGTCCGTTGTGAATTTTTACAAATACATAGCCTCTTGACTTGTTAGGGACTTTAATGGGTCATTTTCTGCAGGGATTCTCCTGCAGAAACTTCAGTGGAAGACTTGTTGGGATACAATTTTAATTACTTTGGTTGAAGGTTATCTCTTAATACTTACAAAACTGTCTTATCACATCCAAGCATCTCAAAGTACAGCCACGATTAATTGCTTTTGAAATGAACATACGTTTATCTAGGGAACTGAACAGTTTTTCAATTTGTATAATCATATCAAACACTTGCTGGTCAAAAATAGCATGGTTTAGATGTAGAGTAAAGCTCCATGTACACTTCCTTAACACACAATCCCAAAAAGCTCATCAGTTTTCAGTCAGCGATGAATTACGTTCAGTTTTGCACTACCCTCTAGGACTGTGTTGAGGCTTTCCAAGTTAATTTAAGGCCTTCAATTATGAGAGAGAAGGGGTGACTTTCAGCCATTAGTCTGGCTGGATGCAAATCCAGATGCCAAAGGTGAATAAACATCATTCTAGCTCACTGCACCACCCTGTCTCTGGATGCTAAATGATTTCTTTAATATTAAGAAATTACATTAAAAACTTGCAAATGGAGAATGAAAGAGGAACTATAAAAAGACTTTGAGAGCAGAAATTAATTTAGTAGAATAGTGGGTATTTTACTTTACATCTTTCATACCTGCTGAAGCACGGAATCAAATTAAATTGACTGGAAGTCGATAAGTCTTGATTGTCGGCAATTAAAGAACCATTTAGATTTTCACCATATAAGCTTCATTGATTCAAATGAAATGTTAGCTGACTTGCTAAAATAAGAATGTAGGAATAAGAAAAGACCATTGAGCTAGCCCTGTTGATTTAGGTGCCTTGTTGTTTCACCCACTGGATCATTTTCAGTTCCCTTCTGCTCTGGCGTCAAGCCCCTACCCCATGCTGAATTTGAAATATTTCCATTTCCTTTCTTGAGTGCTTCAACTGAGTCTACATTCATTGTGCTACATGGCACTCCTTTCCATAAACTAACAACTTTAAAAGTGAACAAGTTACTGCATAAATCAACTTTACCTTGATTCTCCGTTTATTAAATGCATGCAAAATTCATCTCCAGCCTCCCTGTTGATTCTCATATCTATGTTTTTTAAAACTTGGGAGCATGTGTATCCTTAATTTTTTTTCCATTTGAGAACAGATTTGACTCTTCATAGGTCAGGGATCGCAAACTTGGAATTAGCTTTGGCCTCCTTTGACCATTTTTCCACTGTTTTCATAACCTTGGTTACCAAAAACAAACATTTGCGATCTCATTAATGTGCTGTTAACTATCAATCTTATCTCCCTGAACATGCAATCAATTACATAGTCGGCAATAATTGCCTTGAAATGCAAGGATGCGATTAATGGCTAGAAATCTCACTGGCTGCTCCCCTGGTTGTCTATCTCTATATAATGATGTATACCTCTAACTCTGACATTCATTATAGTGCTCAACGTTCCATTGGCTTTTCATTCATATGGTTGTTATGTTTCTGAATTTTATTTGTTTGTTTAGAAAGATCTGTTTTTCTTATAATCCATTTTATGTTCAGACTTTTCTCCTGAATGATGTTGAGCTTCCTAAGTGTTTTTGGAGCAGCATTCATCCATGAAATTAGAGAATACTCCTGTCTTGTGCCTTAAAAAGGGTGTAAAGACTTTGGGCAGTCAGGAGGTGAGTTATTCACTGCAGAATTTTCAGTCACTGACCTACTCTTGTAGTCACAGTATACATGTGGCTGGTCCAGTTAAGTTTCTGGTAAGAGAGGACCCCCGGGATGTTGATGGTGGGGGTACTCGGCGATGGTCATGCCATTGAACATTGCGTGGAAGTCTAGCCAACTAAGAGGAAGCAGAGTTAAGATAAGTAGGTCATTTTCAGGTTGGCAAACTGTAATTAGTGTGGTGCCACAGTGATCAGTGCTGGGCTATCAACTATTTACAATCTATAATAATGACTTGGATTAAGGGACCGAGTTTATTGTAGCCATATTTGCTGATGATAGAAAGATAGATGGGAGAGCAAGTTGTAAGGAGGACACTGAAATTGAAAAGGGATATAGATAGGTTAAGTGAATGGGGGAAAAGTTCATCATATGGAGCATAATGTGGGAAAATATGAGGTTATCAGCTTGGTAAGAGGATCAGAAAAACAGAAATTATTTAAATGGAGAGAGACTACAGAATGCTGCAATACAGAGGGACATGGGTGCCTTCATATTTGAATCACAAAAATTTAGCATGCAGGTACAACAAATAATTGAGATGGCAACTGGAATTTTGGCTTTTATTGCAAGGGCGATGGAGTATAAAATTAGGAAAGTCTTGCTATAACGGTACAGGGCATTAGTGAGACCACACCTGGAGCACTGCATGCAGTTTTGTTCTCCTTATTTAAGGAGAGATATACTTACACTGAAGACAGTGCAGCAAGGTTCACTAGATTGATTCCCAGGTTGAAGAGGTTGTTTTATGAGGAAAGGTTGGGCCTATACACATTGGAGCTTAGAAAAAAGAGAGATGATATTAAAACATATATGATTCTAAGGGGGTTTGACAGGGTAGATGCTAAGAGGATGTTTGCCTTCGTGGGGGAATCGCGAACTAAGGAACATAGTTTCAGAATAAGGGGCCTCTAATTTAAGATGGGAATGAAGAGGAATTTCTTTGGAATTCTCTTTCCCAGAGACCAGTGGTCATTGAATATATTCAAGGCTGGGTTAGACAGATTTTTGATGAACAAGGGAGTCTAGGATTATGCAGGGGGAGGGCAGCATTGGCGCTGGGGCAAACAGGAAAGTAGGGTTGATTTTACCATGATCAGCCATGATCTTATTGAATGGCGGAACAGGCTTGAGGGGTCAATTGACCAGCTCCTGCTCCTGTTTCTTATGATTTTGTGTTCATATGGGCATGGACTGCTTCATAGTCTGAGAAGTTGCAAATGGAACTGAATCTAATACTATCTCCCATTTCTGACCTTATGTGAGAGGGAAGGTCATTGATGAAGCAGCTGACTAGGCTGGGCCTACAACACTGTCCTGAGGATCTCCTGCAGTGATGTTTATGGGGCTCAGATGATTAACTTCCAAAAAAGACAACTATCTTCTTTTGTGCTAGACATGACTCCAACCAGTGAAGAGCTTTTCCCCAATTCCCACTGACTTCAGTTTTTATCAAGCGTCATGAAGATGTGCCAAATAATGATTTCTAATCCACCAACTGGAAACTTGAATGAAATTTTAAAAAGAAAACAGACTTTTTAAAAACACAGAGGCTAAAGCGACTTGAACTCAAAGCCCAAAAGATGGATAGCTCCAATTTGCATTACAATACATTCCACATTCCAATTCACTGGAGTGGAGTCAATCTGTCTGCAAAACCCATCAAAGACAATGACTTCAGGGGAGTGTAAAGGACTCGCACCACCTGTCTCATTAACAAGGCATCTCTGGCAAGCACGTGAGGTATTCAACTGTTGGAGAAGAGCCATTAAGCCTAATCCCTTGAACAACAGGACCCTGGCTCAGTTAGCTACTAGACATAAGCTAATCAAGTCACCTTTGGAATACGTGGACAATGTCTTTTTTTTAATTCAACTGACAATTGGAAGAGGAAGATCACATGACAAGCCAAACTCTTTTATGTTTAAAGTACATGATTTCTCAGCAGAATTGAGGACAAGCAGCTTAGGGAGAAGACCTAAAAGTGGGGTCCCTCCTGCCTCCTGTCTTCTCCAAACCACTTGGTAAGCTTCAAGCTGTTTGCTGACTGTGATTATCCAGGGATGCCTTGGTGCAGAAAGAGATTTCTTAAAACAGTCTAATCCAGTACTACTGCCTCCTGAAGAACAGCCAACTCAGTCATCCAAATCTTTAAATCGGAAGCATTGAGACCATTGAATTCAGCCTGAAGCCAGCCAAGTCACAAAAATACAGACTGTATATTCTTTTACTATTTTTACAGACTCTTAAGTTGGCCAACCTACCCTTCCCCACTCTATAATCTGTATTTGTGTGTGTGAACTTTGAGTGTGTGTACAAATTTTATTATATTTGGCTTAAGTATAATAGAGTTAAACTCAAGAATACCTGTCCTATTGGTTCTGTTATGATCACAGCATGTAAACAATTAAGTGCCTACTAAGTGCTTACTATCCTTTTCAACCCAAAAACTTGTTGCGGTCAAATGAGGAGAGGGCAAAGAACGGAGCAATTTGACTTCCCGTCACTTGATCATAACACAGGGCACCTTGACATCACGCTTGGTCAAATGTTGCCTTGATCTAAAGGCAAGTCACTCTCACTTCACCTCTGTAATTCAGCTCCTTTGCCCACGTTTGGACCAAGATGGTGATGAGGTTTGAAGCTAAAATGGCCCTAGCAGAATTGGTGAGTAGGTGCTGGTTGATTGCACTGTCAATGTCACCTTTCATCCCTTTGCTGATGATTGAGAGTAGGCTGATGGGGTGGTTTTGTTGGTCAGATTGGATTTATACTGCTGTTTGCGAACATAACTGGGCAATTTTACATTTGTTGGGTAAATACCAGTATAGTAGCTGTACTGGCACAGTTTGGTTAGACATGTGGCTAGTCTGGAACACAAACCTTCAGCACTGTAGAATCCTTACAGCACAGAAGGGGCCATTCCACTCATTACGTCCATGCTGGCCCTCTGCAAGAGTAGCTCCTCTAGTCCCATGCCCAATCCCTGTGGTGCTGCAATTTTTTTCTCTTCAGATGTTTCTCCAGTTCACTTTTTAAAGTCAAGATTGTATCTGCCTCCACCCAACACCCAGGCAGTGGATTCCAGATCTTAGCCACTCGCTGCATTAAAAAAGGTTTCCTCTCGTCACTATTGGTTTTGCTGTCAAACACCTTAAATTGATGTCCACTAAGTTTTTGACCCTTTTGCCAATGGGAACAACTTCTTTCTATCTACTCTGTCTAGACTGCTTGTGATTTTGAACATCTCCATCAAATCTCCTCTTAACTTAAAGAAGTTAATGTCCATGGAGAACAATCCCAGCTTTTCCAACCTATCTACCTGACTGAAGTCCCTCATCCCTGGAACCATTCTTGTAAATCATTTTTGCACCCTCTCCAAAGCCTTCATGTTCTTCCTAAAATGTGGTGTCCAGAATTGAACACAGTACTCCAGTTAAGATCAAACCAGTTTTGTAAAGGTTGATCATAACTTACTTGCTTTGCATGCTATGCCTCTATTTATGAAGCCCAGGATCCTGTATGTTTTTTTAACCACTTTCTCAACTTGCCAAGACACCTCCATCGATTTGTGTGCATATACTCCCAGGCCTTCTGTTCCTGCACATCCTTTAGAATTGTACCCTTTATTTCATACTGCCTTTCCTTGTTCTTCCTATCAAAATGTATTACTTGACACATGTCTGTATTAAATTTCGCCACCCATTCCACCAGCCTTTCTGTATCCTCTTAAATTCTATTAGTATCCTCCTCACAGTTCACAATACTTCCAAGTTTTGTGTCATCTGCAGATTTTGAAGTTGTGCCCTGTAGACCCAAGCCTAGGTCATTAATAAAGATCAAGAAAAGCAATGATCCTCATACTGACCCCATGGGAAACTACAGTGTACACCATCCTCGAGTCTGAAAAACAACTGCTCTCCACTACTCTGTTCTTGTCATTCAGCCAACTTTATATCCATGCTGCCACTGTGCCTTTTATTCCATGGGCTTCAACTTTGCTGACAAACCTGTTATGTGGCACTCTCTCCAACTCCTTTTGGAAATCCATGTACACAGCATCATCGGCACTACCTTGATCAACCCTTTCTGTTGTCTCATCAAAAAATTCAATCAAGTTAGTAAACACCATTTGCCTTAATGTTGGCTTTCCTTAATTAATCCACAGTTGGCCAAGTGACTGGCCTGTAGTTGCTGGGTTTATCCTTGTACCCTCTTTGGAAAAAGGGTAAAACATCCGAAATTCTCCAATCCACTGGCACCACTCCTGTATCTGATGAGGATTGGAAGATTATGGCCCATACCTCCACAGTTTCCACCCTTAATTCCCTCAGCATCCTGGGATGCATCCCATCCGGTCCTGGTGACTTATCAATTTAATTACAGCCAATCTTTTAGAGTATCTCTTTACCATATTTCAGCGTCTCAGCTATCTTCTGTTTCATTATGACTTTGGCAGCATCTTTTTCTTTGATAAAGATGGTACAAAGTGGTCCTTTAGTACCTCAGCCATGCCTTCTGCCTACATACATAAATGCCCTTTTTTGTTCCCAGTAGTTCTCTCCTCTTACTACTCTTTTATTATTTATATGTATATAGAAGACTTCTATATACATTTCCTTTTATGTTAGTTGGCAGCTTCTTCTCATACTGTCTCTTTGTCTCTCATTCCTTTTTTCACTGCTGCTTTGAACTTTCTATATTCAACATGGCTCTTACTGTATCATCGCCCTGTCTTCTGACCTAGGCACATCTTTTCTGTTTCATTTTACTCTCTAACTCTTCATCATCCAGGGAACTCTAGGTTTGGCTTCCCTAACTGACCTCCTGTGGGAATTTACCTCGACTACATTGGAACTCTAGTGAAATTGGTCTTCTACTAATTTAAGTATTTTTACTCTAGATTTCCGCTTGTTCTTATCCATAAATTAAAACCTTGTGACACTGTAATCACTTCTGTATACATCCCTCTGCTGGCACTCAATCCACTTGACCCAGCTCATTCCCCAGAACCAGATCCAGCAATTCCCCCTCAACCAGAAACATAGTGATCAGGAAAATTCTCCTGAGCACATTTCAGAAACTCCTCCCTCTCTCTGCTCTTTATATTATTTCAGTCTATATTAGGATATTTAAAGTCCTCCATTATTACTACTTGATAGTTTTTGCACTCTCGGTAATTTCCCTGCAAGTTTGCTCCTCTATATCTTTCCCACTAGTTGGCCAGTAGAATATGCCGAGTAGTGCAATGACTCCTCTGTTGTTTCTTAACTCTAACCAAATAGACTCTAACCTTGACCCCTCCAGGAACTCTCTCTCTCTCTCTCTCTATCCAGCATTGTAGTATTCTCCTTAATCAATGCTGCCACTCCTCCTCTTTTTCTTCCTTCCCTCTCTTGCCCAAACACTTTGTATCCAGGTATATTTAGTATTCAGTCCTGCCTTTTTGAGCCAGGTCTCTGCTATTGCCACAACATCATATTTCCATGTGGTTATCTGCACCTATAAGTCACCAACCTTATTTACCACACTTTGTGCATTTATTTACACGCTCTAAACCTAATTTAGACCTTATTTTATTCTCTCTTAGTCTGACATCACCTAATGACTTACTATTCCTCTGGTGCTATCTGTCTCTCCTGATTCTTTGTGTACCGTGTTTTTCCTTTCTAATGCTACATCTGGTTCCTATCGCTCTCCCAAGTTGGTTTAAACCCTCTCATAGAAATATAGAAAATAGGAGCAGGAGTGGGTCATTCGGTCCTTCGAGCTTGCTCCTCCATTCAATACCATCATGGCTGATCCTATATCTCAACGCCACACTCCCACTCTCTCCCCATATCCCTTCATGCCTTGAGAGCCCAGAAATCTATCTAGTTCCTTCTTAAATATATTCAGTGACTTGGCCTCCACAGCCTTCTGTGGTAGAGAATTCCATAGGTTCACCACTCACTGAGTGAAGAAGTTTCTCTTCATCTCTGTGCTAAATGGTCTATCTTGTATCCTGAAACTGTGATCCCTTGTTCTAGACCGCCCCAGCCAGAAGAAACATCGTCCCTGCATCCAGTCTTCCGTCCCTGTCAGAATTTTATACCTTTCAATGAGATCCCCTCTCGTTCTTCTAAACTGCAGTGAATACAGGCCTAGTCGGCCCAATCTCTCCTCATACAACAATCCTGCCATCTCAGGAGTCAGGTGAACCTTCGCTGCACTCCCTTTATGGCAAGTATATCCTTTCTGAGGTAAGGAGACCAAAACTGCACACAATACTCCAGCTGTGGTTTCCAACAGCACTAGCAAACTGCTCCTTGAGGATATTGGTCCTGGCTCTGTTTAGGTGCAACCTTGTTACAGGCATGTACAGGATACATTCTGTGCCCTTGCTACCCATGGTGCTTCTTCTGAGGGATGTTCAACATGGAGGAGTACATAGAATCATAGAATGGTTACAGCACAGAAGGAAGTTATTTGGCTGGGCTTGTTTGTGCTGGCTGTCTGCAAGAGCAACTCATTTGGTCCCATTCTTCTCCCTTTTTTATGGAGCTCTGCAACCTTTTTTCTCTTCAGATAGTTCTCCAATTTTCTTTTGAATCAGTGAATTCCTAACCACTCGCTGTGTAAAAAGGTTTTCCTCATGTCACCAATTCTTCTTTTGCCAATCACCTTAAAGCCATTAGAAAATCAGAAACAGTTGCCTTCTGTTCCGAACACAGCTTGCTGCATATACACTAGATAGCTAGTTTCTCCCTACGGTATGAATAGAGGTCGTAATCCTTACATTTGGCAATGCAAAGTTGTGTTGTGGGACAATGGGGACTGACTCCGGTGCACTATTTACCAAGTGCGGGTAGTTCAAGCAGGAAAGATTCATAAATTGAATGATGTCAGGTGATAGGAGGTAATCAGCAGCAGCTTCCTTGCCCTAATTTGATGTGACGCCATGAGGACTCCCAAGGGTAATCCCTTCTGGCAGTATGGTATTGTGCTGCTGCCTCTTGTGGTCCTGGCCTGCTGGAGGAACATGACACAACCAGGGTTGAAGAAGTTTGTGACATTTAATGAAAGGATATATTCTGGGAGTATAACTGTCAGTCTGTTGCATGACCAGCTTGTGAGACAGCTCTCTCAACTTTGATACAAGTTCCCAGATGTCAGTGAGGTGGAGGTTGCAAGGGTGACTGTACTGGGTGTGCCTTTGTCATGTCCGTTTATATACTTACTGTTTCTTATAATGATTTGATACAACTGAGTGGCTTGCTAGGCCATTTTAGAGTGCAATTAAGAGTAAAGCACATTGCTGTGGGTTTGGAGTCACACATAGGTCAGACCCAGTAAGAACGGCAGATTTCTCTCCCAAAAATTCATTAGCGAACCAAATAGGGTTTTACAACAATTCAGTAGTTGTATTGCTACCATTACTGATGCTAGCTTCTTATTCTAAATTTATATTTAATTAATTGAAGTTAAATTCCCCAGCTGCCATGGCGGGGTTTGAACTTACACCGCTAGATCATTAGTCAAGTAATATGACCACTATGCTACCCGTACCACTGGATACATTGAAATCATAAAGTTAAAGTAAATTAATTCCGTCTCTGCCATTTAGGACTGGTAGTTCATGACATAAGGATGATGTCATTTGAGCCTGGTGTGCCACTCCACTTTGGAGGCCCACAAAGTGAACTGTGAGTGAATCTTGTGCACTTTAAAAATAATCAAGGGGCAGGACCTTTTCCAGGTCCTGACCCCACACTGGCTGTTAGGGCCAGGCAGATCTTCCTAGAGGTGGCCAATTAAGAACAAACACAACTAGATTATAATATCCTCCTCTTTTTAAAAAATGCTGCATTACTTTTCCTTTCTGTTTTCTTCTCTTTCTCTCTCTCTCCTGATCCACTCTATCCCTCCCTTTATTTCTTTTCCTGTATCTAACTCACCGCATTTTGTTTTCCATTATTTGCTGTCTCTTTATCCTTTTCTTTGCTTAAAGAGAGAAACCATTAATTATGACTTTCATGAGGTCTCAGGTATTCCTCCGACATTCCTGGGCTATTACCAGTTCATGTTTCCAGCAAAATGCAACACAAAATATAGCACGATCTAAAGAGTGAGAGAAAAAATCCAATTCATGCTGCTTGTTGAGAGATGTACCATTCCAGCAATTTCTGCTCCAGTCAAGAGTATGGCCATTGAACAAGACACTGCCTGGTATTGTTGCCTTCAACATAAAGTTAGTCAAGCTGATCTAGCCAATTCATTGTTTACATTTTCCTTCTTTATCCATTGAGGATTCACTGTAGCCACCAGTTTCTTGAGATCAGCTTTATTATTGAAAGTTATCAGAAAGTCCACTTACAGTACAATGCATATTTGTTGGTGTCACTTCTTTGTTCCCCTCCCTAAGAAATATTTGTTTGCTAGATTCAGCTCAGAAACATTTTAACTAACCATTACTGTAATGAGTAGCTTGTGATGTCATACAGTGCCAGTGAGTAGCCAGCGAGCTAATAATGGCGTAGCAAAATAATGCCTTACAATATACTGCTGTTTTGCACCTCCATAAGAGTTAATCGTGTTAAGTAATATAATATGAAAGGTAAATTTGAACATTTGCCATATTGCAAGTTTGTAAATTATTTTGTTTTGTCAAATGTTATTCTTATTTAGTGTGTAGGTAATTAATTCCTAGCCTAATCAGGAAATCTAAGCTTTATATCCTTGCATGACTTTCAATACTTTTCTGGTCATAGGTGGGGGCATGGTGGTTGGAAACGAACGGTATTTCTAACATAAGGAAATTTTAAGAAGCTTTAGAGTCAAACTGAGAGTTAACTTTTTTTTTCTTATTCTGTCAGTGTCCAGAATCAAGTAGATGAAGTTATTGATGTGATGCAGGAGAACATCACTCGAGTGATTGAACGAGGGGAACGACTTGATGAGCTACAAGACAAATCTGGTGAGGGGTGTTTCCTTGATTTATTTACATTGACATTGACATTGTTGTATCTTAAATATATTAATCATTTAGTTACCTCTGCTCGACTCTACCAAAGTGCCTTGGTCTTGACCTCTTGAAGTAATTCCCTCAACTATACTGATGTGATACTCTTTGCCTGTTGGACTTGTTACCTTTGTACCAAATTAGGAGCAGTATTGTACAGGGAGATCTGTGCCTTCTACAGCTGAAATGAAACTGCCGAGGCCCTTGCAGCCAACAAACAAAATATACTTTTGTCACATGGGTCTAAGTTGGATTGGAACACAAATGGCAGGTGAAACTGGGATATATATCTAAGAAAATGCATCACATATAGGAATATGAATCGGCCTTTCAGTTCCTCAAGCCTGTTTGACCAATTAATTAAATCATGGCTGATGTGTACTTCAACTTTATTTACCTACCTTTGAACCATAATCCTAGAAACCCTTAACTAACAAAAATTTGTTGAACTTGGTCTTGAAAATTTTAATTGATCCCTAGTACCTACAGCCTTTTTTGGAGAAGAGTTCCAGATTTCCATTACTGTTGAAAGTGGCAAGACAAGTTGAGAAAACAGTTCAAAAGGTATAAAGGATTTTAAGCTTTATAAATAGAGGCATAGAGTGCGAAAGCAAGGAAGTTATGATGAACCTTTTTATATATATATATATATATATGTATATAAAAAAAGACGTAGGAGCAGAAATTAGGCCATTCGGCCCATCGAGTCTGCTCTGCCATTCAATCATGGCTGATAAGTTTCTCAACCCCATTCTCCCACCTTCTCCCCGTAACCTTTAATCCCATTACCAATCAAGAACCTATCTATCTCAGTCTTAAATACACTCAATGACCTGGCCTCCACAGCCTTCTGTGGCAATGAATTCCATAGATTCACCACTGTCTGGCTAAATAAGTTTCTCCTCATCTCTGTTATAAAAGGTCTTCCCTTTACTCTGAGGCTGTGCCCTTGGGTCCTAGTCTCTCCTACTAATGGAAACATCTTCCCCACGTCCACTCTATCAAGGCCTATCAGTATTCTGTAAGTTTCAATCAGATCCCCCCTCATCCTTCTAAACTCCATCGAGTATAGATCCAGAGTCCTCAAACGTTCCTCATATGTTAAATCTTTCATTCCTGGGATCATTCTCGTGAACGTCCTCTGGACCCTCTCCAGGGCCAGCACATCCCTCCTGAGATAAGGGGCCCAAAATTGCTCACAATATTCTAAATGTGGTCTGACCAGAACCTTATAAAGCTCAGCAGCACATCCCTGCTTTTATATTCTAGTCCTCTCGAAATAAATGCCAACATTGCATTTGCCTTCCTAACTACTGATTCAACCTGCAAGATAACCTTAAGAGAATCCTAGACTAGGACATGCAAGTCCCTTTGCACTCCAGATTTCTGAATTCTCTCCCCATTTAGAAAATAGTCTTTGTCTCTATTCTTCCTACCAAAGTGCATGACCTCATACTTGCCCACGTTGTATTCCATCTGCCACTTCCTTGCCCATTCTCCTAACCTGTCCAAATCCTTCTGCAGCCTCCCCGCCTCCTCAATACTACCTGTCCCTCCACCTATCTTTGTATCATCTGCAAACTTAGCCAGGATGCCCTCAGTTCCTTCATCTAGATCATTAATGTATAAAGTGAAACGTTGTGGTCCCAACACTGACCCCTGCAGAACTCCACTAGTCACCGACCGCCATCCTGAAAGGGACCCCCTTATCCCCACTCTCTGCCTCCTGCCAGACAGCCAATCTTCTATCCATGCTAGTACCTTGCCTCTAACACCATGGGCTCTTATCTTATTGAGCAGCTTCCTGTGCGGCACCTTGTCAAAGGCCTTCTGGAAGTCCAAGTAGATAACATCCATCGGCTCTCCTTTGTCTAACCTACTCATTACCTCCTCAAAGAATTCTAATAGATTTGTCAGGCATGACCTCCCCTTGATGAAACCATGCTGACTTTGCCCTATTTTACCATGCACTTCCACGTATTCTGAAATCTCATCCTTAATAATGGATTCTAAAATCTTACCAATGACCGAGGTCAGGCTAATCGGCCTGTAATTTCCCGTCTTTCGCCTCACTCCCTTCTTAAACAGGGGTGTTACATTAGCGATTTTCCAGTGCTCTGGGACCCTCCCTGATTCCAGTGATTCCTGAAAGATCACCACTAACGCCTCCACTATCTCTTCAGCTATCTCCTTCAGAACTCTGGGGTGTAATCCATCTGGTCCAGGTGATTTATCCACTTTCAGACCTTTCAATTTTCCTAGCACCTTCTCTTTGGTAATAGCCACCATACTCACCTCTGCCCCCTGACTCTCTTGAACTTTGGGGATGTCACTCGTGTCTTCCATTGTGAAGACTGACACAAACTACCTCTTCAGTTCCTCCGCCATTTCTTTGTTCCCCACTACTACTTCTCCAGCGTCATTTTCCAGCAGCCCAATGTCCACTTTTGCCTCTCTCTTTCCCTTTATATATCTAAAAAAAAAACTCTTGCAATCTTCTTTTATATTACTGGCTAGTTTACCCTCATACTTAATCTTCTCCCTCCTTATTTCTTTTTTAGTTGTCCTCTGTTGGTCTTTGTAGGCTTCCCAATCCCCTGGTTTCCCACTGCTCTTTGCCGCATTGTATGCTTTCTCTTTAGCTTTTATGCTGTCCCTGACTTCCCTTTTCAACCATGGTTGCCTCATCCTCCCTTTAGTATGCTTCTTCTTCCTAGGGATGAATTTGTGCTGTTTCTCCCAAATTACTCTGCCATTGCTGTTCCACTGTCTTTCCTGCTAGGTTCATCTCCCAGTCAATTCTGGCCAGCTCCTCCCTCATGCCTCTGTAGTTGCCTTTATTCAACTGTAATACCATTACATCTGATTCCAGCTTTTTCCTCTCAAATTGCAGGGTAAATTCTATCATATTATGGTCACTTCCTCCTAAAGGTTCCTTCACCTTAAGCTCCCTTATCAAATCTGCCTCATTACACATCACTAAATCTAGAATTGCCTGTTCCCTAGCGGGCTCCACCACAAGCTGCTCCAAAAAGCCATCTCGTGGACATTCCACAAATTCCTTTTCTTGGGATCCACTACCAACCTGATTTTCCCAGTCTACCTGCATGTTGAAATCCCCCATGATCACTGTAATCTTGCCTTTCTTACACATCTTTTCTGTCTCCTGGTTCGGCCTCAACTGAAGAATTGTGTCCAATTCTGGGAACCGCACTTTCGGAGAGATCTGAAGGCTCCAGAGAGGGTGCAGAAAAGAATTATGAGAATGGTTTCAGAGATGAGGGACTTCGTTTTATGCGAATAGATTGGAGAAGCTGAGGTCGTTCTTAGAGAAGAGAAGGCTAAGAGGAGATTTGACTTAAGTGCTCAAAACCATGAGGGATCTAGAGATATGGAAATAAACTGTTCCCCCTGGCAGAAGGGTCGACAGCCAGAGGACACATTTAAAGTGATTGGCAAAAGAGCCAAAGGCAATATGATGGAAAACTATTTTACACTGCAAGTGATTACAATTTGCACTGTTTGAAAAGGTGGTAAAGGGAGATGGGATTGTAGCTTTCAAAAGGGAATTGAATAAGCACCTGAAGGGAAAATTGTAGCTCCATAGGGAAAAGGCTGGGGAGTGAAATTAGCTAAATTGCTCTTGCAGAGAACCAGTACAGACTCCATGGACTGAATGGCCTCCCTTTGTGATGTGACCATTTATGATTCTATTTTATGAATTTGTCCTCATAATTTAACTCTTTTAGTCCTGGAATAATTTTGGTAATTCTGCATTTCTGAGCTTGATTAGTGTTACTTGCGAATTCAAATAATTTGCATCAAGTTTCTGAAAAAGCAGTGCTCCAAAACTGAGCCCTGGGCCCATTCGTAGCTCGTCAGCAACCCACCACCCAATATTACTTCTGTAACAAAAGCCCATTGCTTTCCTACCCATGAGCCACTTTCTTATTCATTCCCAACATCTACCCAGAAGCTATTCAGCTTTGATCTTGCTTGTGGTTGCCTTTCACGTGGAACTGTTCAGGCGTCTTTTGGAATTCTTAAATACAGCACATCACAGGGTTTCACCCCAGTCTAGTTGTGTTGTCACTTCCTCAAATAAAGAAATTTGTCAGCCTTCCCTTCTTTGAAAGCCATGTTAGATGGTGTTTACTAGGTTATTGTAATAACAAGTGGAAAAGGCTTCTGATGATCAGAGATAAACAATAATTGAAATGAATTTTTCTTTTATGTACATTAAGCAATGTAGCAGAAACATTTGGATTACAAGTTTTAAATCTCTTAGCTAGCAAAGCTGAATAGTTTGCTGGACAATTACATTTAATCCAGAGGCTAAATGGGACTAAAGGCCGATAAGTCCCCTGGACCTGATGCGCTGCATCCTAGGTTATTAAAGGAAGTAGCTACACAATAGTGGATGCACTGGTAATCTTCCAAGAATCCTTAGATTCTGGAAAAGTCCCAGAAGATTGGAAAAAGGGAGGGAGACAAAAAAACAGGTAATTGTAGGTCAGTTGGCTTAACGTCTGTCATTGGGAAAATATTAGAATCTATTATAAAGGATGTAATAGAGCATTTAGAATTGCATAATATAATCCAGCAGAGTCAGCATGGCCTCATGAAAGGGAAATCATGCTTAACAAATTTATTAGAATTCTTTTAGGAGGTAACAAGCAGGGTAGATAAAGGGGAATCAGTAGATGTAATATATTTAGATTTCCAAAGGCATTCGATAAGGTACTGCACATTAGGCTACTAAATAAGATAAGAGCCCATGGTGTTAGGAGTAGTATATTAGCATGGATAGAGGATTGGCTAACTAATAGAAGACAGAGAGTTGGGATAAGGGATGGCAACCTGTAACTAGTGGAGTGTCACAGGATCAATGCTGGGGCCTCAATTATTTACAATATATATTAATTACTTAGATGAGGGAAGTGAATGTACTATCGCCAAGTTTGCAGATGACGCAAAAATAGGTGGGAAGGCAAGTGGTGAGGATGACACAAAGAGTCTACAGAGGGATATAGATAGGTTAAGTAAGTTGGCAAAAATTTGGCAGATGGAATATAATGTGGGAAAATGTGAAGTTATACACTTTGGCAGGAAGGATAGAGGAGCTGAATATTATTTAAATGGAAAAAGACTGCAGAAAGCTACAGCATAGAGGAATCCCAAAAAGCTAACAGGTAATAGGGAAAGTAAATGGAATGTTGGCCTTTATTTCAAAGGGAGTGGAATATGATAATAGGAAAGTCTTGCTAAAACTGTACAAGGCACTAGTTAGACCACACCTAGAATACTGTGAACAGTTTTGGCCCCTTATCTAAGGAAAGATATACTGGCATTGAGACAGTCCAGTGAAAGTTCACTAGGTTGATCCTGGGTATGGAGGGATTTTCTTCAGAGGAGAGGTTGAGTAGGTTGGGCCTATACTCATTGGAGTTTAGAAGAATGAGAGGCGACCTTATTGAAACATATAAGGTCTTAGGGGACTTGACAGGGTAGATGCTGAGAGGTTGTTTCCCCTTGTGGGAGAGTCTAGGACCAGAGGGCATAATCTCAGAGTAAGGGGTTGCCTATTTAAGACCGAGATGAGGAGGAATTTCTTCTTTCAGAGGGTAGCGAATCTGTGGAATTTTTTACCACAGTGGGCTGTAGAGGCTGGATCATTAAGTATATTCAAGGCTGAGACAGACAGATTTTTAATCAGTAAGGGAATCAAGGGTTATGGGGAAAAGGCAGGAAAGTGGAGTTGAGGATATCAGATCAGCCATGATCTCATTGAATGGTGGAGCAGACTAAATGGGCCAAATGGCCTACTTCTCCGATGTTTTATGGTCTAGTCATTTTAAAATTAATTGTAAATCCACAGCGGTATATGGAGAAAATCCTAAATTTTTGGCTGAGATTTGATCAATATTTTGAGGATGAGAAAATATACAGAGAGACAATCCTTGTTTCATCTGAAAGAGAAACGATAAAAGTTGCTATAAACTCTGCAGGTTTTGAACACATTGAATTACTTCACTACAAATTTTAGGTGTATATTCTGAATAAGACAGTTTTGATTTGTGTCGCCTGGGAAGGGAAACCTGTTGAAGTTGTGATGGCAGTTGATCTACTAAATGCTATTTTCTTGAACTGTTGAGTATAACTACCTCTTTGCTTCAGACAGTCAAAACATATCTATTTTCACATAATTGGTTTGTCACAGCAGTCGCTAATCACGGCATGGGATATTTGAGCGTGAGTGATCCACTAGGTACACCTAGAAGATCTGCACAGTGATTGAATTTATCTTAAGCACATTGTTTTTAAAGAAGTGTTCACTTTACTTAAGTGTGTGTTAAGGAAGGTAAAATGTAAACCTTATAAAAAGAACTTGTATTAATTAATCAATCACAATGCCAGAATTTATCCAGGAATATTAATTTAGGGAGCTGTTCAGACAGTCCCTCAACAAAACTACTTCAAATAGGTTTCCAATCCAGGTTTGCTGGTTTCCTTTGCATTGCAGAATTCGATTCACAGTAGTCTGGAACCTGAGCTGCCATTAGTCTCTATGAGATCTGCCCAAGCATTGCCAGTTACAAGGTCTACTAGGCTACTGAGCATGCAAACTTGTTTTGGAGGATTGTAGGTTTGAGTCAAAATGAATTGTTTGCCTGTAATAAACTTGGGCAGTTCTCAACTAGACTGATAGGCTGCCTTGTGCTTCACCTTACTACCAAAATAACTAACCATAGACCAACATTGATAGCAGTCATTGGAGAAATCTGCAGCTCAGATCATCCCAACCTCCCAACTGAGAAAACGTGCAAAGATGACAAGTGACAATTTTAGGAAAAATTGGGGAAGAAATGTGCTTTTTTTAAAACTATGTATTTGCCATAACTGGCTTATTGTCTGTGTGCCCTTTTGTCCTTATCTTTACCTGATTCTATTAGGACCCATGTCATCAAAACCTTTACTTCTTTCCATGTTACCGCTCTGAGGTTCTTTTTCAGTCTGCGTAGTGTCTGAGACAGAGGTAGATAGATTCTTGTTAGGCAAGGGAATCAAAGGTTATCGGGGGTGGATGCAAATGTGGAACTTGAAACACAAACAGGTCAGCCATGACCTTACTGAATGGCAGATTAGGCTCAAGGGGCCGAATGGCCTACTTCTCCTATTTCATATGTTCGTATGTTTGAGACGTGGAAACCCAGCACCATGTTTAAGGATCTCAAAATGAAGCTATTTTGAAATCTATTTAAGTACAATCTCTCCTTGCCTGATATTAAGTGCACACTTTAGACTTGGGTAAGTTGTGTTCATGTGTTCCTGCAGGCTCAAAGTTTAGGTACAGATTAGCAGGGCTGAGATTAAGGGACCCGTCCTAAATATTTGTAAATTAAGTTTAATCATTTAACGTTGTATTTTTTTTATTGGGCGTCGCTGGCCTGGAGTCACACGTAGACCAGACCATGTAAGGACAGAAGATTTCCTTCCTTAAAGGACCTTAGTGAACAATAGTAGATTTCCTGCTGCTTTTCCAGACCAGTTCACCTTTACCCAGTAGTATTGGCTTGAGGAGTTATCTGGAGCACTCCCAAATTCCAATGAAAGGTCTTAACCTTCAAGGTTCCTTTGTTGAGTGGGGCTGGCCGGTTAGTCATGAGATGTGCACAGACTACTGTGCCCCTGACTGGCTCAGATAATGGATTACTGACTGTACACAGATTTTAGATGATGGTTCCAAACCTCCATCATCAGGCATGCCATCTCTGGAGCCACTTCCACCTCAACAATAATGTGCCTATCTCCCTCTAAAAATGGTTGTTTGTCGTGAGATAACTGATGAGAGTGGGTTTGAGTCTAACGAGACAGCAGACATCAGGTGCTCTTCACGATTGGTATCGTGAGCAACTTATTTTAAAATGTGCGAGTACATTACCATCAGTTTCCTTCCCATTGTGTGGACATACACTGTGGAGCATTGTGTCCAACTGGTGCTGCTGCGGAACATTGGCAGCATTTTCTTGCCTCTCTGCAACCCATTAGCGGCAAGTACTGAACCCAGATATATCGGTTTGTGTTCTGTTACCTGCCTCTGGGTAATTTCAAGCACTTTTAACTTACATTAGAGAACTGCTAACGCAATTTAATGCTAGGCTACAGTCTTAGTGCTAGTGAGTATCCAATATTTTGCCTGTGTGTCCATTCTTCATATGATTTTAGACAACTAGTTTTTGCCCTGCGCAACCCTGATTTGAAGCAGTTTGTCATTGATAGCTGTCTTTAGCTGCTTAGGTCTTAAGTTCTGGAATTTCATCCCTATCCCTCTTTACCTCTCAAGCTTTCCATCCGTAAGACTCTCCTTAAAAGGATCTTTGGCCTCAACTGTCCCAAGTGGCTCATTGTCAATCTTCTTTGATTACACTCGTGTGAAGTGCCTTAGGATGTTTTTCTATGTTAAAGGTACTATATTGATGCAATCTATTCAACTTACAGGGTTATCGCAGCCAGTCCTGACACGTTCTCATTCCAACACTTGACATACATATTTCCAACAAGGTTTGCTGTCAGGGGAGAGAAGGGCATGTGGCCAAATTCACTCTCTGACCCAGAGTCCTGAAGCCAATTGTATTTCCATTGCCACCCTGACTGACAACAGGTAATGCAGCCTGGGGGATGAACCTTGACCTTCCAGTCCTATTTGACTTGTTCATTCACAATCAGCTGAGCTGTGGAGGGGAGTCCTAATCTGTCTAATGTTCATAGCCATATAAATACTGTGGCTACAAGAGCAGATCTGACGCTTGGAATTCAGCAGCATGTAACTCACCTCCTGATTCCCCATGGCCTGTCCACCATCTACAAGGCACAAGTCAGGAGTGTGATGGAATGGCCTCCATTTTCCTGCATGAGAGCAACTCCAACAACATTCAAGAACTCAACAATATCAAAGACAAGATGATTGGCATCCCATCTACCATCTTAAACATTCACTCCCTCCACTACCAATGCACAGTGGCAGCAGTGTGTACCATCTACAAGGTGTACTGCATCTCACCAAGGCTGTTTCAACAGCACCTTCCAAACCTGCAACCTCTACCATCTAGAATAAGGATGCATGGGAACACCATCACCTGCAAGTTCCCTTCCAAGCCACACGCCATCCTGACTTGGAATTTTATCACCGTTCCTTCACTGTCGCTGGATCAAAATCCTGGAACTCCCTCCCTAACAGCACTGTCAATGTACTTACACCATAAGGACAGCAGCGGTTTAAGAAGGCGGCTCACCACCACCTCCTTGAGGGCAATTAGTGTTGGGCAATCAATGCTAACCTTGCCAGTGATGCCAGTGAAAGAATAAATAATTTTTAAAAACTGTATAATAATGTAAGTTGAGTTTATAATGGTTTCTTTGGAGGGGTGAATGAAAGTGTTGGCAGCCAATATCAGAGAGCTGCATGAACAACAAATGAAGAGGGCACTCAGTAGAGCGCATATCCCCACCACACTGTGTCAACTCAATGTTATTACAATTATGCAGCTCTTCCTTGAGGCTTTTCCCTACCTGTTTTATGCTCTATAACTAAAAAGTTGAGAAAATATTTTCTTTTTTATTGAGAGGACATAGAGGGGCTTGGATAAATCAACAATTCAGGAGAGTGGGGTCCTCCTTATCCAGACAGTGGTTTTCTTATGGCTTTTCACTTTTAATCTTTTTATGTCGTTTTAGTTAACAGCATGGTATTTTAAAATAAACGCATTTCAATTTTGAACAAAGCAGGAGGAAAATGCTCACAGCTTACTGCAAAGTGGTATCCAAGCTGCACATAACCTACCCTCCAATACCACTGAAAGGGCTTTCTTGGGTCCTGGGCATCATTGTGACATTTGGTAGTCAGATTTGAGTTATTGATCAGATTTAAACTGATTTTGCAGGTTCCTGTGTTTTTTTTATATGTGTTTAAACATTCTGTCTTGGGCCTGTTTCATTCATTTTGCAGAAAGTTTATCCGACAATGCCACAGTTTTCAGCAACAGAGCAAAGCAGTTACGGCGTCAGATGTGGTGGCGAGAGTGTAAGGTGAGTGATTTAGAAAGTGCACAGATGTTTGAAAGTGACTGGACTGGAGATAATTGCTAAGTGCAAATGTCAAGAAGACCAGGATAATGACTCCTTGGCCACAGGGCTCACCTGAAAGGAGGACTCTGTCTCACCCAATAATTAATAGGGCCTATTGACCCAAGGATCCTGACGTTGCATGCCCAGGTGTGTTGATAAATGTTTGAGTGAGTATAGTTCTAAGTGAAACAGTGCAGCCAGAGTAGCTGAAAGAAGGCAAGCTCTAAATCTAAAACACTGCTGCAGAATGTAATATCATTGAACTAATGAAACCATGTCAATGCTGTTTTGATTTGCCATCAGCATTAAAAACCAATCCCATTGCTGTTGGTAGAATACAGTCATTACTTTCCTTGTCCTTGTTCTTAGCCATGTTTCAGCATGTCCCTTTCTCTTAAATAATGGGTAGAATTTTCTGCCTGTCGGGCGGGTGGGCCCGGCCTAATCTCCAGCGGGCGGGGAGCCGATCCCTGCTGGAGAAGCGGGCCCCACCGCCATTTTACATGGGCGGGCCAATTAAGGCCTGCCCAGCGTGACGTCCAGCGGGAAGCTTCTTGTGCGGGCGGGGGTGGGGTGGGGTTCCCCAAAAGTGAGAGTGCGCTTTTTCACGCATGTGCACGAAAGAGCGCACATCTCCCTGAGGCTAAGCGCTGCCTCAGGGAGATCGCTGACACTTTTTTAAAAAATATTAAAAATAGAAAAGAAAAATTCCTTAACAATGTCCCCCTCCTGTGACAATGTCACATGAGATGGGACATGTTCATAATTTACATAATAACTTTATTAAAACGTTTAAAACCCTGCGTGAAACCTCATCCCGCCGGTGGATGAGGCTTCATGTTTTACCTATTTGCTGCCGAGGCTCCTGGTCTGCCCACCAAGCTTTAATTGTTTAATTGATCCTGTCAATGTCCTGTCAATTGGCCATTGACCGGTCGGCGGGCCCGCCTTCCTGAAAATTTAAATGGGGTGGGAATGATGTCGGGGATTTCGCCCAACATCGTCCTGTCCAACATGTCGGCGAACGGGCCCCGCCCCCTACTCGCCAACAGCAAATTCTGCCCAATGATTCTGAAACTTGAAAAATTCCATAATATTATATTTATAGAAGCGTATACATATTGAGTTATCAGGATAAATAAATACCAGCATATGTAGCATTTAAAAGCACTATCAAGTTACCGTTTAATATGTACCTATAAGGACAACTTATCTGAAGCTGCTCCAATGTGGAACCTTCTTGGCAACAAAATATTTGCCTCATCTAAAAAATGAAAATCATATAAGCTCATTTTAAGATCAATTTTTTTTTTAGCATTTTTGTGTGCTAGCCTTGGCTCAATGGGTAGCACACTTGCCTTTCAGTAGGCCATAAAGTTGCAACCTGAGCACATAATCCAAGGTGGAACTTCAGTGCAGTATGGAGGGAGTGCTGCAATGTCTGAGATGCTGCTTTTCAGCTAAGACATCAAACCTCTCGAGTGGATGTAAAAGATGCCATAGCACTATTCGAATAAGAGGTGGGGAATTCTTCCTGATGTCCTGGACATTTATCCCTTCACCATTATCACAAAAACAACAGAGTATTTGCTCAGTTATCATCTTGTTTTTTGCTTTTTGCAAATTGAATCCCACATTACAACAGTAACTACAGTTTCAAAAGTACTTGGCTGTAAAGTGCTTTGGGGGCGTTTTGAGGATATAAAAGCCTGTACAAATGGATATTATTTTGTTGCTTTCAAAAAAAAGTTACAGGTTAGGCGGAGAATATTCAGTTCAGAAAATTTCCTGTTTCTGATCACTATCCAGTCGCTTTTGCTCGTGGTGCATTTCCAGCCATCAGGCTGCGTTAGGAAAGGATAAAGTGCAGCTTTGATGCCCGTTGCAGTTGCATTGCCTGTCAACATTCACTGACTGACCCCTTGTTTGAGGAATGGCCCTCTCATCAAGGTACATCACGACAAAGCTGAGTGAAAGTCCCTGGAATAAGTTGTCTTTGTACTGTGTTTGTAAATGCTGAGGTCACCATGAAATGCCTTTCTCAGTAGATATCACTTGCATATGCTTACAAGAAATAATACTTTGGAATAATTAAATTATGACAAAAGTTTGTGGTAAAACAGATGGCAGGATGACTTCTGACACTAAATAGAGTTTACATGTAAGGTTTACTTCAGAATTGACTTAACCAGATAAATGTACTCTTGCTCAAGAAGACTATTATGGAGCTCTTAACCTAAAACTGACCCCACTGTTTTACACCGTTACTGGCCCATCATAAATAACCTTTAATTAAAAGCTTTGGAAGTAAGTATGGATGGTAGAGGACAATATCTACTTGTGAAGTGCACATAAAATAAATTTGAATGCTCAGAATTATTTGAACACCAGCATAGCTACAGGGCTATAATCCTACCGCAGTCACTGTAATAATGTGCCTGGTTTACCCTGTGAAGAATTTATAGATTTTGACTGACATTTGTGATGCCACATGAAAGATAGTGTTTCCAGACATTTTTTTAAAATGTCCTTTTAAAAATGCCACACTTAAGCCTGTTTGGAAACTGATGTAAATTTTTGAAGGTTTGAGCTTGTTCATTCAAAAAAAATAAACACAACTCAATAATTTCATTGTGGACAAGATGACAAATAGAATAATTGTGTCAATGACCCTGCCGATATTCAAAAGGGTTGCACAATATTGATGGCCTTAGGAGAATTTGATCTTGGTGTTTAATTTGCAGAGAGGATAGGAATACAAAGGTAAAATGTAAAAATACTGCAGTAATAAAATCAGAAAATGCTGGTAATACTCAGCAGGCCTGGCAGCATCTGTGGAGAGAGAAAAACAGAGTTAATGTTTCGAGTCCAAATGACTCCTCTTCAGAGCTTGCTTTTAAAATACTACAGTACCTTTTGCTCCTTAATAGAACTAAATTGTTTTTCTGAATTAAATGTAAGGGACTGTAAATACAGTTCATTAATTTTGTATAGCTGCTGAAAGAACCATCACCATTGAAATTTTGTGTGAATCAGATACCTTCTCAAATGTAGAAAATGAAAAGAATATTAATATGATCTATTTTCTAGACCATGTTTAGACTCTAGGTACAAGGCAGCTTTCAAAAGTGAAAGGGAGCTCCTTTAATAATGTGTAAGTGCCCTGTATATTTACAATATGTGTATTCTTACCTACTATCCTACCTACTAGTGAACAGCTCCATGGGTTAAATTGTGTAGAATCTACATCACAGAAATGGGCCAATCAGCCCAGCTGATCTATACCAATACTTGCCTGACTTTTCTGTAAGTTGGCATCACTCTTGCCTCTGAATCAAACGTTTGTAGCTTCAAGTCCCATTTTAGAGTCTTGAGCACAAAACTCTAGACTGACAATTCAGTGCAGTATTGGAAGGAGTTCTACACAATTAGAGGTGCCATCTTTCAGATGAGACATTAAACTGAGGGTCAATATGCCCTTTCAAGTAGACATGGAATATCTCATGACACTGTTCTGAAAAAGAAGAGATGAGTTACTCCTGGCCAATATTTATCTTTCAATCCACATCACTAAAAACATTGCCTGGTCATTATCATTTTGCTGTGGGAGCTTGCTGTGTGCAAATTGGCTGCCACATTTCCAACATTACAACAATGACTATGCTTCAAATGTATGTAAATGGCTGTAAAGCACTTTGGGATGTCATGGGACACTATATAAATGTAAGTTTTTCTTTTTGACATGAGCTTCCTCCCACTTAAATTAGCTTTTGCCAACTAGCTTGCATATCCTTCTATTTCATTCTCCATTGTGTATGTATCAGGCCTCATATTAAATGTGTTAATGTGATTTGCTTCAACAATTCCATGTCTTAGTGACTTCCACATTCTCACCACTCTGTGTGAACAAATTGCTCCTACAATCTTTTTGGGATCTGGTGCTGGCTATCATTTATTTATGTTTCCTTGTTCTCGACTCAACCAAGATGGAAACAGTTTATCTAAATCCATCCTAATGAAATACTCCATGATTTTAAAGGCCTCTATCATATGTCCTCTCAGGCTATTTTCCAGAGAAAATAGTTTCAATCTGCTCAGTCTTTCTTTATAATGCATCCTCTTAATTACTGTAAATCTTTTCTGTACTTTTTCAAGTGCCTCAGTGCCCCTTTTGTACCATGAAGACTAGAGCTGTGCTTAGCACTCCAAGTGTGGGGTCTAGCCATAGTCCTTTATAAATTTAACATGACTTTGCTGCTTTGATATTCTGTTCCTCTAGAAATAAACCACAATACTTTGTTCGCATTCTTTATGGTCGTATCAACCTATTTTACTACTTTTAATGAGTTATGTATCTGGATTCCCAGATTTCTTTGCTTCTCTATTAATGTTCCCTTCAAGCTGTAATCTTGAAAGTACTGCACAGGCTGCTCACAAGTCATTGCCTTTAAGATACGGTGTGTGTGTGTGTGCAGTCGCTCAAAAAATTTAAAGGCACTGCACACCTAAGTGAACAGGTTGCAAACCACACAAAAATGAGAGTGGGCATTGTTCTCTACCAATTTAGTGCATTATTTTCCAATAAATAAGTAGCCACCTTATTCCTCCTCCTAAAATTTAGACCTTGCTGGGACCCACCCCAAGATTCACCCTGCACCTATTTCATTTCTACATCCTGAACTAAGTCCTGCTTGCTCATCACTTCTTACCTTCCCAGTTTCCCTTGGTTCAGTTACTCAAAAGTGTTAAATTCTAAATCATCTTCACCCTTGTTTACAGATTTCTCTGTGCCTGTACCCCACCTTCCCTCACATTGGAATGCTTTCTAAGCTGAGGAAGCTAAATAAATGCAATTTATTTGTTGTGATTGTAGTGAAACATTGCATGGCTTTACAGTTTGTTCTTTAAAGCAATAGCTTCCTCCATTTACTTCTGTACAATCCTGTTCTGAACAGAAATGTCAATGTGTTTACAGCCTTGTAGTTCAAATGCATTTTTACCCTAAATTTCCCATGTATAACTTGGTGCTACTTCTAGTAGACAGTGGTGTACAAAACCACATTTGGTGTACAAAATTGATTTATACTGGAAGTGAATGCATAATATTGCTGAACAAATATACAATGCCTTTTACCTGTAGAGTCCTGGAAAGTCAGTAGAAATTGCAGTCTTCCTGAGTTAGCCATTTTGAAAGCCTTCACCTTACGTACTTAAAACAAACAAATATTAATATTAGAGCAATGTTAAGCTACTTAAATGTCTGGAATAGTTTTATTATTGTCTTACTAGCTCTATATATGCCTGCTAAATTGAGACCAAAATGTTAACTCTTGCCTTGTCCTACCTAATTTTTCCCATTCCCTCTTCTTCACCCCCCGCCCCCATTCTGTTTATTTTAACCTTCTTCTATATTTCTGTTTGATCCCATCTATCTGTTTTATTCTTTTTATCCCCCTTTATTTTGTCCATTTCCCCATGGGTCACAATATTCATCTTGCAGGTGATAATCACACCAAACAAACTGCAGTTAACTGAAAACCAAATCCGAAGGTGGTCAAGTCTTTTCTTCTGGCTAATAGAAATCTAAAATTCTAAAGAATGATTTTATTGCATCAATGACATGACCGCCTAAGTCTTTGACTAGTTTTTCTAGCTACTGAGGGAGAGAGGTTTCCTTAGCTTCTATGGTCTAATCATGCTCAGTCAAGATCTATGACATGGGGTTTCTAATAGTTTGTCACAGTAAACTCGTTAGTTCACTGTAAAATCAGATTTTGAAGTATGATTGAATAGAAAATATTTTCGTCCCATTTGTAATTGCTGTCCACCACCCTTTGGATTACAGAGATTTGTCAAATGTGTAAGACTATTTATTGCCTGTGGCATTTCACTGGTAGATAACTGACCCTTCCTTCACCTTTAGAGAGATGCCTTTCATTATATTGTGCAGAATTCTGGCACCAGGATCAGTAAATCATGAAGAACACAAAAGGATTTATTTTACAATCTTGAAACAAGCTGTCTAAAACTTCATAATGGTGATTTATTTTTGACACTTGTATTTGGTCCTGAAATAGTTTTAACTTATCGCATCTCCTTGTTTCTGTTGTTTCATTTATCTTAAGATTGTGGTATAATAACTTCTTGGAAATTTGTGTTGAAATGTTTTCAAGCATTAGTTATTTGGGAGTTATATATTGTAATACAGCCACTGGTATGTAACACAGAGTTTAATTTGAATGGGTGTCTAAATAATAAATGTGTCTTGGGAGGAATAAGAGTCCCTAAGCATCTATGCAGGGCTATTTCTAATTTGCATAGATACTTCAGTTTTAATTAACCCAGATTTAAAGGATGAGGTAGCTTTATAATTTATTACTTGCAATGGACTGGCTTCATGTATTTAATTTTCATTTAAATGTAAATTTATATTTTTTAAGTGTATATACAGATCCCTTCCATTGTCTTCTAAAGACACAGATGCCAATGATGTGGATGTACTTTAAGAAACCTCTTGGTTCAATATTGCTCCATAAGCATTTGCATCACCACACAGAGTTTCACAGAGAAGCTTTATAAATTCAGATACAGTTTTTTTTGGTTTAATTTACTACTTGTTTTAAGATGTAAAAGGTCTTTATTAAAATATGAGCACCCGGCACATACGTTGCTACACAAGTGCACCCTGTATTACACTTCAGGAGCTAGAAAATCCAGGCTGACACTCCACTGTAATATTGAGGGAGTGCAGCACTATCAGAGTTCCCCTCTTAAAACTGAGGCCCCATTAGCCCCTGCATTTTGATGTGAAAGATCCCACAGTCCTTTTTCAAAGAAGAGCAATGGAGTCCTGACCAATATTTATCCCTTAACCAAATCACATTGCTGTTGCGGGAGCTTGCTGTGCACAAATTGTTGCCATGTTTTCTATGCTACAACAGTTGCTACACTTTAAAAATACTTGATAGATTTAGAGCACTTTGGAACATCCTGAGGTCATGAAAGACATTATTTAAATGTAGTTCTTTTACTATCAAGGATAATATAACAGCGATGCAAGAGAGATGCGTGAGGTTCAGTAAAAAAAAGACATATTTACGTTGTTATTTTTGATAGAAAGGCACTTCTCTTACTGTATAGGTAGATATATCCGTTTAAAGGCGTGTCAAATGCTTCCATTCTCAGTTTGATGTGAGTGGGTTACTTATATAGCACACTGTTTCCTAAACCCTAAGTATAACTAAATATTAAGATAAAAGCAAAAAACTGTGGATGCTGGAAATCCAAAACAAAAATACCTGGAAAAACTCAGATCTGGCAGCATCTGTGGATAGGAGCACAGTTAACGTTTCGAGTCCGAATGACCCTTCAACGGAACTAAGTAAAAATAGAAGAGAGGTGAAATATAATCTGGTTGGGGGTGGGTGGTGGTGGGGGTGGGACAAGAAGAGCTGGATAGAGGGCCAGTGATGGGTGGAGATAACCAAAAGATGTCACAGACAAAAGGACAAAGAGGTGTTGAAGGTGGTGATATTATCTAAAGGAATGTGCTTATTAAAGGTAGAAAGCAGGATGAGGAAGGTACAGATAGCCCTAGTGGGGGTGGGGTGGGGGGAAGGAATCGAAATAGGCCAACAGGTAGAGATAAAACAATGGATGGAAATACGCTTAAAAATAATGGAAGTAGGTGGGAAAAGAAAAAAATATATATATTATTATACACATACACACTTGAAATCTGATGCTCAAAGGAAGCAACAATGGAAAATGGACTTAAGACCATAGCTCAATATACATTTTTTTTAACTGCGCAAAGAAAATATGTATTTACAGATAATTACTGTTTAACAATGTACTAATTTTTGACCTTGTTGACTTTTTCCTTTCAGATGAAGGTCATCATATCAGTGGTCGTTGTAATTGTCTTGTTAGTCATCATCAGTAAGTATCCTTCTCATCTTAAAATAAATACAGCCTCTCAAATTCTGTACTGACAATCATGTTCCAGTGGGAAGACCATATTGTTTATTTTGCAATATTCTTAATAAGCAGCTTTCATTGCAGTGTGCATCACTGACTATCTTTATAAATGTGCCCCTTTATCGCATTACTTTTAGTATCTAATATATGGAATTTTTTAAAAGTATTATTATTAAGAATAAGAAACATTTAACAATGACAAGTCTAAAATTAAAAATCTACAAACTATGGAGGAAGGCAAAGTGAGGAAAGATTTAAATAAGCAAGATAAAATTAATTCTGTGGAGAACTATTAAAGCTCAATTTATTTTCAGGGAACATTGAAAGTAATATCAGAATGGATTCTTTTAAATTATGTTTTCCTCATTGTTTTATTAATAATTGTAAGGAGCCACTGTCCATATTTATTGGTAGTTAACTTTTGCTTTAGGGAATAGGATAGTTGTCAGCAAGCTTCTTTAACTTGGTGTTAATATTTATTATTTATGTGGTGCTATGCATGCTTTTCCAAACAACAAATAAAAACATTTTTGTTAACAAGTACTTTTCCATATCCTTGCAGTACCTGTAATTTTGAAGAATCGTTCCTGATGACAAGTCATGTCCAGCATCAACGCAGGAAAGTTACTGCCTCAGCCTCTAGAAACTACTGGAGATATGTACAAAAATCTCAGTTATTGTAAATAGGAAGTATGTTTCTGTCTTTCACAGAAGAAAACTATTTATGGGCACTCATTGCAATGAGTACCCTTCTGGAATAGGGGACCAATACAATATTTGGCTGCTGTCTACAGGAAGATAGTCTATTTCCTTTTTAGGTGTATTGCATAATTGCCATGAAATTTTTTTTTGCCCTTCACTATTACTGGTAGACCAAATGCACTTTCAACAACTTTTACCCCTAGTTTTCTCTCATGGATAATGGTTCATATTTGGAGTATGGTTCCACAAATACAGACCCTCTCCCTGAGGCCCTTGCTCAAGTCTTTGTGTGTGAGTCGAATCAGTGGGTAAATATTGTCACCTCACAACAAAGCCAAATCCTGAGCACATACGTGGTTCTTCCAGCAGGATCGCTGGAGAAGGGTCATGAGTGTGAATCCTGGTTAGTTTTTTTTTCCCTCCCCATAGCCCAGTGGGTACTGAGGCCAATTGTTGTACCCAATCTTCCATTCTGGCTAATCTAATATCATCCTGGATTGAACCTGAGACCTTCCCTGACTTGGGTGGTTCCGTACTAAACCAGGTGGTACAATAATCCACTAAGCCATTAGAGAAGCAGTTAAAGTATATGGTGAACTAAAAGAGGATTGAGTGGATTCTACACTGAAACTAGGGTCAGTGGTTTTTCAAACAGTTCCCCATTTCTGAGCAGAATCTATTTGGTCATAGACTATATTAAGAGATTTTATGGGCTGGTCTACAATAAATTATATGCAACCATTTTCTGACTGTGTCAAACTGTTGTGTTTTACTTTGTGTGCTCTTTTACTCTGGATATTATTTAAACCCTTCTTTATACTCAAAAATGTTGCAATTCATTTTTTTTTTTAAAAAAAACACAATGCCTGACAGATCCGTCAGATTGTCACTTGCACAGTGTTTGGTGACTAGCTTCACTTGTACCCCAGTTTGGTGGGGCATGTTTTCTTTTTTGCTTTTGCCATCATTGAGCGAAATTATCTGTAACAAGCATTCTCTCTCAGTCCTTGCCACAGATCAGTGTGACTACATCTGTTCAGTTAACTCTTTTCAAGATCGTAAAACCTAGCATTATGAAAATGCACTGACAATTTGCTGTGCTGCTTTTCAATTTCTAATGCTAGAAAATAGCTGACTCAATTTTGACATTGGTGTTGGTGAGCTAAACCAACTGAATGCACCTAAGGACAGCTCTGCTTTCCCCTGGCTCAGGAGGGCCTAACCGTGACTGAGAAATCCTCCAGATATCGTGCTGCTGGGTGCAGTGCATTGGGATGTAAAGTGGAGTAGCACAGCCAATTACATGCCCATTTAGGCTGAAATGACTTCAACTCTTCATTATTTCTTGGCTCAGCAGCCATTTTTTTTTAAAAGTGTCAGCTTAACAATTTGAAGTTCAGGAAAATCTTCCTAAGTTAGGCCTGCACAGGAAAACTATATCAGTGTTGCATCTATTGCAGCCTGTCGCACACCCTTGTGAGAGATGCTGAATTCTTTTTTAAAAGTGTTAGAAAACCAGTCATTGATCCGGAGCCTGAAATTTACATGAAATTACAACAGTGTACGAATTTATCTCGGCGAATTATAAATAGGTGCATTACCTTGTTGGCTGTTTACAGAAATGGCCTTAACGGTGCAGGTAGAATAGCAAATAAATAACAAAAACGTTCCAGACCCTAGACCAGCCATATGATGACTGATGACATAAAATTTGCCGGTATCAAACTTTTCATGATTTCAACAAATTTTCTTTTTAAATAACTCAGGCTTAAATGGAGTTTCCTACATTTGATTATAATGCCTGTTAGTCAGACTTTTAAAACAGATGAATCAGCAGTCCAGAGTATTCTTTGCTACCTTAATTTCCAAGTTGAACCAATTACAGGTTGAGGCATTGCAGGGCCTTCAAATGTAGGTCAAAAGAAGTGTGAAAGTTGGAAGAACAGAGGAAGTTTGTAACCAAGAAAATCAAGTATTCTGGAAAGTAGCCAAGTAAAATACAAGATTGTGAAACAGTATTGAATGCTTATAAATGTAATTTGTGAATGAGAGGTTTGTTTGTGTGCTAAAACAGAATCCAAAAAGAATACAGTTCACAGTTTGAGAAAATGGTTCTGTATTTTGTTTCAAGGGTACTGTTAACAATTTTTACCCGTTAGGCATGTTGAGTAGAAAGTGGTAGTCACTAATGTCAAGGACCATTGGAAGGAAATCAGAACTGCAGTTACTTAAACTTATTGTCATTTAAGATGTGAGATTGTAGCGTGATTATTGTATACTACAAAATAACATAGCGGTGTGTGTTGAGTATAAAATGGAATTCCATACGTAGGGCAGAAATTTGCAGCGCCTCCCGCTGGTGAGATTTTCCAGTCCCGCCAAAGTCAATGGCCTTTTGAACTTCTCACCGCCTTTCACGGCTCTTTCCCTGTCTCAGCGGGGCCGTATAATTCTGTCCATAATGATCGATCAAGCAAATAATTGCTTGAGTTCCCCAGAGCAGTCGTGAAATCCTCCCTGTCCCCATTCATTTTGGATTAAAGACCAAGCTCGGTGATGACAATTGGGAGTTGTGGAAAAGATGTTTCTTTTAAAAAGAAATATGTTCTCCATTTTAATTTTGTAAGTTGTATTTGCTTAGAAGCATTTTGGTGTTAATCTGCAAACATGATACTTAACGTAAGTGAGGCAATTGCATGGCAATTTCAGACATAATGAAGCCATGCTTCCCACAAAATGTTATTTCAAGACTGCACTTTGATTGCTCCTTGCGAGGCAAGAGCCTCCCGATTTACAGCAGTGGTTGCTAATAGCAGTGTTGATGAATCTCTTTTTGAACCCAATTTTAATCCTTTACTGATCCACCTCTTGAGAAATGTGCCTGATTTTTGTTGATAGTTTTCATAGAGATCCACGAAGGATACGGCCAGTTCAGCGTTATACCTTGTGATAACTGAATCCTGACTGAACTAATGGTCAGCACTGAAGAGTGGTCAGTACAACCAGCTTGGACTGATCACAAGTGCTGAAAAATTATAGCGCTCAATGTAACTGAATTTAACAGCATCCATTTCGACTGATGATAGAGTAGGCATCAAGAATGATCAGATGATGTCCCTTCATATGAATAGGAGCATCCAGATAAGTGAAAATACTAAATCTACAATGTCATCCTCTTTAGTGTAGAAACGTTTTTATTTGTCTGGGATGCACATTTGATCCATGACACCTGTAAAGCATACTGGCATACAAAAGATTCTTTACTTACAATATGGTTTAAAGCAGACTTGAGTAAAGAGCATGCCCTGTACATTAGTTATACCTGTGACAAATGATAAGCTGATAACTCTGGCCTCAAATCATTAATGTGTATATTTTAAAATTTGAGAGAGAGACTAGGGGTTATTGAACTGCTAAAATATGCAAAATAATAGACTTTTTCTTTAAAAGAATATTGCCCTTTTGTAATTTTACATTTTCATTGAGTACGCATTAAAAATGCATTTCTGCTTCATGCTGTAAAGTTAGCAAAAATTTATTGTATTAAACTTTGTATAAAGCCTTTATGGAATATTTAATAAAGAAGGAGAAACAGCACACATAAGCAATTTATTCCTAACTGTTAGTTACTCCATTGTCACTTTATCAACAGGCTTCAAAAGGTTGTAATGGAGCATATTATAAGAACTTTAGTGTTTATACAGTTTTTCTCTGTTTTTCCCCACAGTCATAGATTGATGGTCTGCAGATCTATTGAAGTCCTGTTGAGATCGACCATTGACCTAGAGAAAACCCAAACTGAAATGGGTTTCCTTCGTAATCATAATCAAGGGTAACTCCTTTCTCTCAGTGCAATTTAATTTGTACCCTTTGGAATTCAATATTGACCCAATTAAAATTATCCACAATGAGGAATTCTAAATATGATTACTTTTTTCCCCTTTGTACAGTATTTGAACCTTCAGTTTGCAATATGTCTGCAACATATCTACAGCTGTATGTTTGTACAGCCTTCTCGCCACGCCCCCCCTCCCCCCGTCCCCAGCCACTCTATGCATCGGCAGCACCATGAATCTGAAAGTTGCCATGCTCACAGGACTTTGCTGATGTCATTTTGTACATGATACAAGACAGTTTATTAGTTGGCTTGGATCATTTTTGTACAATGTTTTTCCTTTTCTCCTTTGTTGTATTGCCTTCCCTATTGCCCATCTGTCTGCTTTCTGTCCACCTGTGGTTGGCATCTGACTGGATCACAGTGAGCACTGACCTGCTTCTAAAATCTATAGTGCAGGCTGTTGATGTATCAGTGGAATTGTCAGGGTACAAGATTTTGTTTTGTATCTTCCACTTTAATTAGAAGTGATGTGATGGTCTTATTGCTACACCTTCCCTCGCTGCTATTCCACACAGGCTCTGAGAATCTGGGTGGCTGGAAGATGGGTGTAGCGTTGTAGAAGGATTCAGAGGTTACACAAAACCTGATGGGGACCATGACATGAACGTTCCATCTGTGGTCCCCAGTGACGAGGTGGCAAGTGTGAAGAAACCAAGATCTTTTTAAGACGCATTGTGAAAAGACTTAAATATTTAGGGAACTTTATTTGTCAAATTTTGTTTTGTGTTGTAACTGTGTTTTAGTGTAATAGTTTATTTTAGCCATTATGATTTCATTGTGCAGATTACCTTTCGCTTATATATAATATGTCTGGGTGAATGCAAGGACAATTTGACAGCATGCCCTGAGCCATGAGGGAAACTACTGAGTATTGACCTAATTTCCAAGTAAAATGTTAAATCCTTTTATTGCCTGTTTATTTTTTAACTTTTGTTGCAATATAACGTGATTTGAATGTTTTGATTCCTTTGAAAGCTGTACTGAACTGTGAAAATAAAAAGTTGTTCACCATCACTTACCCCTATTATTTCTTAAAAAGGAAGCACACATACATTCTGTAAGAGTAAGAAAATATTTATCCCAAGCTTAATGCTCTTTGTAAAGTTTTTTCTCCTTTAGTTTCATGGTAAAATTTCAGTAAATCAACTTATTAAAATCACTTAATAAAAATAAAAATACCTGGAAAAACTCAGCAGGTCTGGCAGCATCTGCGGAGAGGAACGCAGTTAAAGTTTCGAGTCCGTATGACTCTTCAACAGAACAAAGTAAAAATTTGAAAAGAGGTGAAATATAAGCTGGTTTGAGGTGGTGGGGGGGGGTGGGCGGAAGAGAGGTAGAGCTGGATAGATGGCCAGTGATAGGTGGAGATAACCAAAAGATGTCATAGACAAAAGGACAAAGAGGTGTTGAAGGTGGTGATATTATCTAAGGAATGTGCTAATTAAGGGTAGAAAGCAGGACAAGCAAGGTACAGACAGCCCTGGTGGGGGTGGGGTGAAGGAAAGGGTTCGAAATAGGCTAAAAGGTAGAGATAAAACAATGGATGGAAATACATTTAAAAATAATGGAAATAGGTAGGAAAAGAAAAATCTATATAAATTATTGGGGGAAAAAAAGAGGGGGATCGGAAAGTGGTTGGGGATGGAGGAGAGAGTTCATGACCTAAAATTGTTGAACTCAATATTCCGTCCGGAAGGCTGTAAAGTGCCTAGTCGGAAGATGAGGTGCTGTTCCTCCAGTTTGCATTGAGCTTCACTGGAACAATGCAGCAAGCCAAGGATGGACATGTGGGCATGAGAGCAGGGTGGAGTGTTGAAATGGCAAGCAACAGGGAGGTCTGGGTCATTCTTGTGGACAGACCGAAGGTGTTCTGCAAAGCGATCACCCAGTCTGCGTTTGGTGTCTCCAGTGTAGAGGAAACCGCATTGGGAGTGACGAATGCAGTAGACTAAATTGAGGGAAGTGCAAGTGAAATGCTGCTTCACTTGAAAGGAGTGATCGGGCCCTTGGACGCTGAGAGGGGAAGTAAAGGGGCAGGTGTTGCACCTTCTGCGGTTGCATGGGAAGGTGCTGTGGGAGGAGGTTGAGATGTAGGGGGTGATGGAGGAGTGGACCAGGGTGTCACGGAGGGAACGATCCTGGCAGAATGCCGCTAGGCGGGGTGAAGGGAAGATGTATTTGGTGGTGGCATCATGCTGGAGTTGGCGGAGGATGATCCTTTGAATGCAGAGGCTGGAGGGGTGATAAGTGAGGACAAAGGGGACCCTATCATGGTTCTGGGAGGGAGAGGAAGGTGTGAGGGCAGATGTGTGGGACGTGGGCCGGACACAGTTGAGGGCCCTGTCAACCAGCGTAGGTGGAAAACCTCAGTTAAGGAAGAAGGAAGACATGTCAGAGGAACTGTTTTTGAAAATGGCATCATCAGAATAGGTGTGATGGAGAGGAAGGAACAGAGAATGGGATGGAGTCCTTACAGGAAGCGGGGTGTGAGGAGCTGTAGTCGAGGTAGCTGTGGGAGTCGGTAGGTTTGTAATGGATATTGGTGGAAGTCTATCACCAGAAATTGAGACAGAGAGATCAAGGAAGGGAAGGGAAGTGTCAGAGATGGATCATGTGAAAATGATGGAAGGATGGAAATTGGAAGCAAAATTAATAAATTTTTCCAGGTCCAGATGAAAGCATGAAGCACTTATCTGATTGACATTCAATATTTCAATCCAGTAGGTTCTGGTCCTCAGATTAATGGATAACAATGAAAAATTGTCTCTTCATTTCCAGGCTTATATTTAAAAATAAATTACAGAATGAGAAAAGCTTAGGTCCCAAAAGCTGCATGCAGTTTGTACTACAGTATCATATAATTTGCCTAGTTTATTTAATCGAGGGAGTTAAATAAAGTTCCAAGAAGTTAAAGCACGTGAAGGTTTTTCCCTAATCCTTCGCATTTATGGAGGAAGGACTTCAAATTATCATTACAACTTTACAATTTATATTATTCCATTCTGGACAGTTTTATTTCCATTATGGCATTTCCATGCTCCCACTAACACCGGAACTATTTTGTTCCATAATTATTTTGATTATCAGTATGTAGCCTGAACTCCTTATTTTCTTCAGTATTGTGGTTAACCACTATTGATCCAACATGTGGAGTTACTCCATTTATAAAGCATTAAGTGGTTTTTCTGGAAGCCTTTGGTGTATTTAATATTTTGTAGTGGGGACAGAACTCTTCATCCAGTCATATAAACATAAGATTTTTAAAGACCTTGATCATTTTCCTTCTTGGCCCCCATTTCTGCAATGAAAGCAAGTTTAATTCTGTGGGTCTCTCTTCATAACCTGGTAATGATCGAGAAACTGCCCTTTATGTTCTCTTCTCAATCTTTCCCAATGTAACCATGACCTTTCAGAAATAGGTTGTTCAAGATTGTATACAAGATTCCAAATGTAGCCATTACCATGACTGACGTGTAAAATAACCTGTTTTAACCAAAATGCAAAGCCGTTGAGATCCTTTGTATTTAATGTACTTTGTTTATTATTTCACATTGACTAAATTAACTTTTAATTAAATTAATTAAAAAACTAAATTGTTTTTAAGGAAGTAATTTATGGTTGCTTGGTAGTACAGAATTTGAGTATTGCTGAAAAAGAGACATGCTGTCGAAGCTTTTTGTCTTGCACTCATCAAGACCAACACAAGAATACCAATTCCAAAGGAAGGAATTTCTATTGCTTGGCAGAAAGGTGCTGATTGGTTGGCCAGTCATCTTTGATTAAGGCATTGCCATGGAAAATGCTCAGGGAGCTATTGTTCCTCATGCTTATGTTGTCCTCTGCAAGCAGGCAGAGTATGTCCAGGAATTGCGCCTTTTTTAGTTAATAACTCATTGTTTTCAATAATTCCTATAAACTGGAGAATTGGATAACATGAGAACTGTAATTTCTATATATCTCGTGTCTAAGGAAGTAGATGCATGCATTTCTTTAAGTAATACAATTCCTGTCAATGTGCTTATAATTAGTGTGAAACAAGACTCCACACAATAATTATTGCAGTAGACTCAATATGTCTAGATCACACTATTTTAATGCTGAAATATCTTGAGACAACTTGTTTCTGAAAACAGAATAAACCTCCCCATATTTTTTTTTAAATAAATGTAAAACCTGAACTTGGCACTGCTGACTTTTTAACTTGACGTAAACGAATTGATCTACTACTTTTCTAGGCATGGAGACGACGACAATTTTGTGAAAGAGGGCTGTTTGTAAAGGGACGGAGACAATGAATGTCCCTGGCTTTCTGAACTAGCTTGGCCATATATTGGTGTAGCCTAATCTCCAGTGTATTACACTTAAAACTACTGCTTCCAGCATGGAGCAGAGAAAAATGATTGTGATGCGAAGATCACATATATTGTATTAATTTGAGCACATAATCCAGGCTGACATTTCAGTGCAGTACTGAGGGAGTGCTGCACTGTCAAAGGTGCCATCTTTTAATGAGACATCAAAACTGAGACCCAGTCTGTTTTCTCAGGTGGACCTAAGTTCTTGTGGCACAATATCAAGAAGCAGTGGAGTTCTCCATGGTGTTCTGGACAATACTTGTCCCTTGTCTCTGCACAAATTGGCTGCAGCCTCCTAAACTGTTCCTGTTTTTCCCTGAACTCCCTGTTTGAATCCCTCCAATCAGGTTTTCACCTCAGCTACAGTAACAAAACGGCTCTTTAGGATGTTACCCATGACTTTAATATGTGATAGTAACAATGGAAAACTTTCTCTCCTCAATCTTCTTGACCTTTCTGCAGTCTTTCACATGGTTGACCACATGATCCTCCTCCAAAGCCTCTCCACTGTCGTTCAGCTGAGTGGAACTGCACTCACCTAGTTCCATTCTTCATCTCTCCAGTCATAGCCAAAGAATCCCCTGCAATGGTTTCTCTTAACACTTCACTACTATTTCTGGTGTCCCCAAATGTTCTATCTACAGTCCCTTATCTCATTTACATGCTGTCCCTCAGCCACATCATCTGAAAAAATTGTCTGCCTCCACATGTATGTTGACAACACGCAGCTCTACCTCACCACCACTTCTCTTGACCCCTCTGTTATCTTCAAATTGACAGACTGCTTCTCCGCCATGGTACTGGGTGAGCAGAAATTTCCTCCAACTAAATATTGAGAACGATAAAGCCATTGCCTTTGTTTCCTGCTGCAAACTTCATTCCCTAGTCATCAACTCTATCCGTGTCCTGGCACTGTCTGAAGCTGAACCAGACTATTTTCAACCTTGGTGGCATATTTGACCCCATGGTTAGCTTCTAATCAGATATTCGTGGTATCACCAAGACCAACTATTTCCACCACCACAACATGGCCCAACTCCACCCTGCCTTAGCTCACCTCCTGCTGAAAATCTCATCAAAGCCATTGTTAACCTTTAGACTTGACTTTTCCAAGGCACTCCTGCCTGATCTCCCTCATCCTACCCACTAGGTCATCCAAACTTCTGGCCATATCCCGACCTTTACCAAGTCCCGTTCACCCATCATTCCCTGCTCACTGACCTACATTGACTCCCGGATAAGCGACAGCTTGATAATTTTCATCCTTGTTTTCAACTCCTTCCATGGCCTTGCCCCTGCCAATATCCATAACCACCTCCTTTTGTGTGAAGCAATCTGTGGTGTCCTGAGGTCATGAAAGGCTCACATTCTTTTAATTATCCAAGAAATATATCTTGTTTCTCAGTAGTTTTATTGTTGCTCTGGTAGAACTTTTTCTTCCCAACTTTTCCTTCAAATAGGCAATTCCTAAACTGTTTTCTCTTTATCAAATCTCACTTAATGTATAGTAACTCAATTACATTACTTTGATTACCAATGTTATCATGTTTCAGTTTTCATTAAGGTTCAATATGTTTGTGCTATTAATCAAAACAAATTGGATTAATAAATATTACTTTCCTCTAAATCCAATTTGCAAGGACAATTTGGGACCATGCATGACTGCAGTTAATGATAATTCTGCGATCAGTTCAATTTGAGTGAGTTCCCAAAATGAAATGCCTCCTATCTATATGGCGGTCTTTCTGATGGCCCAGCAAAGACCAAACAACATATAGCCAAAAGGAGCATTTTGAAAAGGATGTTCAGTTACTAGAGGGGTTAAAGAGAAAAGAATACACAGTTGCTCTGAAACTTAAGAGAATCACGTGTGAGGAGTGGTTGACTAACCTGGGTCTTTTCTCTCTTGGAAAGAGAAACCTGAGGAGGATAGGATAGTGTTTAATTATTATGAAAGATTTGGACAAATTGGATGTAAGTTTTTAAGCCAGGTACAGAACTTAATAATGAGATAATTTTTAAAATGGGGGCGGCCGCCAGCAGGTCATGAACCCAGAATTTGCTGGACAGGACTTCCCTCATGGATATTCAACGCAGCCTTGACATTGGCATCCCACGGTTGGAACGGGCATTTGTGATTGTGGCCCTCACCTGGCAGTTAAAGGATCTCTGTTTAAAGAGACCTCAGTAGGGAAAGTTCACTGCGGTATCCCTAGAGGTCATACTGTGGACTACAAAGGTCCGCAGAGTAACATTGTTCTCATCAGACAGAAGGAAAAGGCCTGCTTTTGAAACAAAGCAGGTGTGGCAGCCAAGGTGGCTGAGGAGGTTAGCAGCAGGATTGTGATAATAGTTAAAAGTTCTTTTAGAATAGGGAACCCCAATGAGAACTATGGCGGAATCTTTTAGTCCCACCAGCATCGGGCCGAGCTTCTCAATATACAACTGAAAGACCACCTCACCAGAATTAAGTTCCCCGCCAGCAAGAAATTAGAACGTTCATTTTTACAACTGCACATTAGTGGCATGCACCTGGCGAGGTAGACTTCTTCCATAATTAACGGTGAGTTGCCGCTGCATTGTCCTCTGGCGTCACCGCTTTTCCAAAAGAGAAATACTAATTCTGTAATGCTCCGTGAACATATTTTCAATTGGTGGTTGGAGGGCTTCCCATCCTCCCCGGCCCTCCCCCTAATATTGTGGAAATCACACCGTGTAGGTTTAATCATCATCTTGTGTATTATTTCTTTCTGTGCTTTCAAAAACTAAAAAAAAAGGACAGAAATTGTTATGCTATTTTTCGTAAATAAGAAGCTTCCTAGATCACAAAGACTGGACGGTAAGCTAGTACTTTACTGTGCCACCTGTGTATATTTTGTTTTATTTGTTCATGGGATGTGGGCATCACTGGGTCAACCCTAATTGCCCTTGAGAAGATGGTGGTGAACCACATGTAATGCTAATATTATTTTATAATTATGTTCCCTCAATATAATTTTTGCCTGTGCAAAATCATTTGACTCATAATACTGTGATAGTTACCTCTAGCTCTACTTTAATTAATCCTTATAATTGTTTCCTTTGTCCTGAAAGAATGCTCAGTTGCACTTACCCAACAAGATCATCTTTGTCAAAAATAAAAATACCTGGAAAAACTCAGCAGGTCTGACAGCATCTGCGGAGAGGGACACTGTTAACGTTTTGAGTCCGTATGACTCTTCAACAGAACTAAGGAAAAAGTTCTGTTGAAGAGTCATACGGACTCGAAACATTAACTGTGTTCCTCTCCGCAGATGCTGTCAGACCTGCTGAGTTTTTCCAGGTATTTTTATTTTTGTTTTGGATTTCCAGCATCTGCAGTTTTTTGCTTTTATCTTAAGATCATCTTTGTATTCAGAATGGAAATGCTCTGAAATTACTGGTTTCTGAATTCAGCTATAAAGACATGTTAATTCTGAATACATTCAAAAATAACTTACTTTTATAGCTACATATCTAGACTAAATCTAGTGCAAGGCTGTTCTAATAGCTAGCTACAAGGCAAAGTTATGTTAATGTGCCATGTAAATGGATTCAGGAAGAAATTAGGTATGTTTCTGGAGAGAAAATATTTAGCAAGGAGGCAACTATGTGGGCTTGATCTGTTGAAAGATAACAGACTAATGAGACCCAATGAACTTTTATATCAGAGCTATTGTTGCAAAGCTATAGTTACACTTTGAACTTTAATCTACATGAATTGTCAAGCGAATTATCATATGTTTTATCAATACATTCCTTAGCATGATTCATAATTCTGTATCTCTGTTTTGCTTTCTTGCCCTTCCAGCCATGTTATGCTGTTACTTGAGAGAGAACACATTTCCATCCTGATGGAGTTGTGTTCACATCGCATTATCTTCAATAAGATGTTGGTAGTGTTAACATAGTGAAAGACTGCCTAATGTCTTGCCCAGTACTGACCTAACTTATACACTATTCCTTTTGCCACTGCAATTATCACTGCATGATTGAAATAACACATTGTTAACACCATATTTAAAGTGCATATGGGATGTAATCTGCTTGATCTGCACAACAGGTGCTTTACTTTGATAGTCTGATAAGCCTTTTAAAAGAAAATTCTCAGGCTAAACGACTGCTTAATTCTCTTTATATCACACATGATTTCAGATAATTATTTCTGGAAACTATTACAATTATGCCTTATAATTGTGCTAAACATGTGCATGCATCATTACTGATATAGAAACTTGAGCATATAATGTGGCTAACACTTCATTGCAGTATTGAGGGATCACTGGACTGTCAAAGGTGCTGTATTTCAGATGAGCAGGTGAACCATGTTGCCTAACCCACTTTCTCCCCTCTCAGGTGGAAAGCACTATTCAAAGAAGAGCAGAGGAGTTTTCCTGGTGTCCTTGGCAATACTTATCGCTCAGTTAACATGGCAAAAAAAAACAAATTAACAATTCATGTACCCCATTACTGTTTGTGGGAGCTTGCTGTGTGTAAATTGGCTGGTGTGTTTCCTACAGCCTATACTTTAAATGTAATTAATTGGTTGTTAAGCACATTGAGATGTTCTGAGGTTGTGAAAGGTATAAATCTTTTCCTTTTCCTCTCTAACATATAACCATTAAAAAGCAGCTCTGATCCATTTGGTTAGTAGCAAATGATAGCAACCATTCTAACCACACATCCCCCTGACCAACTACAATGATGCAGTTTTGGCAACAATGCATGTTTCTTATAAGTTACCTGCATTGAAAATGAAAATATTATAAGATTTTGCAGCTATTTCTGCTGGCACCTGACGCTCTTCCTTCAGGTACCATGCCCTAAAATGGCAAACATGTTCTTCCATTGGACTGGTCCATGATTATGCTTGGCAAAGCACTGCAGTGGTTTGCTGCAGTTAGCTGACCAAGAAACTCTCCTGCTCCTACTGCCTGCCATCAGGCATATTGGAAGGATTTACAGGCTGATAATCAACATGTTTGGCCAAATTATGAATGCACCTTCCATGGTCATCAAGTCCACAAGTGGGATTTGAACTCAGACCTAGGGGTGCTACCCACTAAGCCACAAGACCTCCTCTGGGCTATGATACAGATATACCAAACAACATCCTTCCACAATAAATAGGGGGAATAACCTTAAAACTAGAACCAGACAAGTCAGGAGTGAAATCATGAAGCACTTCTTCACACGAAGGTTAATCAACATTTGGAACTTTCTTCCCCAAAAGATTGTGGATGCTGGGCTAATTAAGATTTTCATGGCAAATCATTTTTTTAAGTAAGAGTGCCAAGGGACATGGAGCAAAGATAAATAAATGGAGTTTAGGAATGGATCAGTCATAATCCAACTGAATGGCAGAACAGATTGGAGAGGCTAAATGACATAGTGCTTTCTCTGTGTTCCACACTGAATTTACTAATAGCCATGTGCCAATATCACAGTATAGTGATTCTGAAATGTTAAGCCTCACCAAGTAAAGCCAAAATGTTGCTTGTGTTTTAAATAAAAGCTTATCCAATGGGTTAGCTGGTTAAATGAATTGAGGCTATGCAACCCTGTGATCCCCACTATGTGATGTTGGTAATTTAAGCTGCAGTGGTTAAGACATGCTATGAATTTTCGTGATGTCTCTGCATTAGAGGGAAACAGTCACTCAGGCTCCTGCTGCAAAATGCTATTCAGGAACCACCTTTGGAAGCGTATGTGCCTGTGTGTGTGTGACAATTAACAGTTGTTGTAGGGGGTTGGTGGGGGTGAGGGTAGGTGGTTGATCAATCCACACAAGTGAGGAGCTTGCTGATATGACTGAAGAATCAGTGCTCAGGCAAGGCATTGAGAGCAACTTGCAACCTGGAATCCCAACATCAGCAAGTACTTAATACCTCCAGGAGAAGGCAGAAGACAATTTGATGAAAAATGAGGAACACGAAAACAAGTCTTAAATTAGAAGCTATTCCGTTCAAAATTGAATTTTGTAATTTATAGATTAATAAACTATTGAATTGATTTGCATAGCTTGCTTACCTTTTGGGTTTGTAATTTTAAATCACCAATGCCCATTATGCAGGCCCAATGCATTTTAAAGTATTTTTTCCCTCTACCAAGTAATTTTTTAATTTGTTCCCATTGTAATAATGATTTCTTTCTATTTTATTGGCAGCAAACAACATTCAAATCTTTTGTTTCCTTTAAGCCAGCTATTACTCATTTTTATAGTAGTTGGTCAACACATGGTCAACACATTAAGTGATCTCTGTCAATTAGTTTTAATCTATTTCCTCCCATCTCAAATCTCACTTGAAGCTTTTTACCTTTAGCCCTTTAATTAGTCTACATGGAACAACCATCTTATCCAAGCCGCTCATCTATTTAATGACCTGAATCACAGTGCTTGTCAATGATCTCTTATCCAAAGAAAGCATTTAATAGAAGTCTTTGTTATTTGGTGCTTTGAGTTTTCTGCTGTTGCCCTTTGAATCAATTTCCTTTTGAAGGTAGGCTACCCAAATCTGTATCCAATATTCTAGGTATAATCTTAACAATGAATTGCAAAGAGTGAACTCATTTCAGCTGCTTACAGGATGCTTCCCAATACTTGCTCAGTCTGTTCATAACAGTTTTATAAATGGTAGCCTCGATTCTGTGGACTTTGTCTTTCATAATCCGTCCTATTCTTAATAATATTATCATAGTTAAAGTCCAAAAATGATTGATGAAATGGTGTACACTTTTGCAATTGATCCTTTCTCCTTTTGAACTATGTTGAGATAGTTCCACAGTTGGCAAAATCCCTGCATACCTCACTTGAGTTGTCATCCTTCATGAGTGAAGCTAGTGAGTGCCAGGGACTAGTTGAATATGAAGGGCTTCCCTGCCAAATTCAGTGTTGTTCTCCTGCAACATTGCCCCAACCCAAACAAACACATGCGGACATACACAGATGCAGGAAACTCAACTCCCAGTTATTGTGATTTATTGAAAAATTTCAGAAAAAAATTGTGGAAATGGCATTTTCTGTCTTTTTACAAGCTGTTATTAAGTAATATAATTGTCAGAACAACATTACTCCTGGTGCAAATTAAAGATTCTATAAAATACTGCCAATTGAGTTTTATATGTTAAACCCTTTTTATAGTTCATAGAATGAAGATAATTCAAATAATTTGGTCTGTTACAGTGTACAGCTACAAAAATGGCAGACCAACAGGCCATCTAGTTGCAATCCTTTAGGCATTACCATTCAGACAGGTACCTACCTCTTTACACATGGATTTCCACCCTAATCAGTAGCAGGCTCAGCTCTCTCTCTTGAAGAAATTCAGAGAATCAGGTTTCACCACACAAGTGGGCAAACCTGGTCAGCAGGTCCAATAATCTCTGGGAAGATAGAACTGCCTAATACCCAAACTCATACTGCCCTTACATAACTTGTAAGAACGACCTTGGTCCTCCCCACCCAATGCAATTGAAATAATAGGTGTATGGAAGCATAATCAAGTCCCTTCCTTAAACTGTCCCATCCCATTTCCTCCTCCCACCACCACGACAAGTCTACACTGCTCTACATTATACCGACACACACCTTGTGTGCCTATCTGGATATCTAAGGTGTTTTAATCCTGCAGTGCATCTCTGTGTTCTTTCCAAAGCCTCAATATGCCCACCATGACACACAGTACCCTATTGGGACCTAACCACACTCTTACCAGGGCAACATTATACTCTTTGCTTTGTCGTGAAACCAACCTAGGACCCTGTTTGCTTTAGCAGTAGCTTCATGGCATCAGCCATGAATCTTTACAGAGTGACATGTGTATCACATAACCTGAATCATGTTTAGCATTTTGTTTGTGTAGGAACCATAAAAATTTATAATGACTCAACTGGTTATTCATCAGTTTAGTACATTAAAAAGCTGTTGCTTTATTAAAAATGAGCCACTTCATAACAGGATTATTGGCAACAGAAGGGATGTTCTTCTAAACACGCCTGCATTCTTTTGGTGATCACATTGCTCTTTTGAATAAAACCATTAAAAAAACCCACTTAACCATGACCACATGCCGTTGTGCTATAATTGCCTTACAAGTCTGAGGTGTAGCATGAGGTTTTGCTCTGGGTCTGAACACGTTATTATCCCTCATGCTGTTTTGTGGTTGTGTTTTAAGTCACGGTCCTGCAGTAATCTGGCAGCTGGTTTGTTTGCCAACGTGCTGATTCTAGCATTAGGCACTGGGGAATTGTGGCAGCCTGAACATGACCTATGAAAGGCTCATTTCACAGGAGGTCAATGCTGCAAACACTTCTTGTTTTTCACAACATCAGTCACCATGAGGTCCATTTCTCTTTGAAAACAGCTTCTCTGTAAATATTGAATGATTAGTAACTGACTTTCCTGTGTTTCTTTTGTACTGCTGGAGGCCATTTGGTAAAAACACTCCTTAACAACATGAGAACTGCAAATAGGTTACAGTCAAGTCTGTCTGATTTTATACTCTATCAGACCAGTCAAAGTTGTAACATTAGAGGAATTATCCGCATAATTATTTGCAAACACTTCCAGGCTGTTGACAAGACATTTACAATCTCATGGATAATGAAAAAAAATTCAATACTTCTTCAATTTTCTTCAGACTGGCCAACATTTTTGAGTCAAACAAATGGTTTGTCAAGTGTTGCATATAATATCGAACCACATCAGAGAACATTGCGACATTATACATACTATAATTATAGAGGAATTATCCTCATAAACATTTGCAAACGCTTTCAGACTGTTTACAAGGCATTTGCAAATCAAGCATAAGGGGAAATAATGCAATATTTTACTACTTCAGTTTCTGCCAGCATTTTCGAGTCAAACAAATGTCTTGATGAGCACTACATATAAAGTTGAACATCAGAGAGCATTTTGAGACAGCTGTTAGTATCAGAGCATTAGGAGCAAACCGTCACCTTCAAAGTTCTGGTTAGGATGTGGAATATACTGCCTGAGAGAGAGACAGAGAGAGAGAGTGTGTGTGTGTGTGTGCAGTGGAGACAGATTCAATCGCAGCATCCAAAACAGATTTGGATAATTATCTAGAGAGAAAATATTGGCAGGGCTATGGAGAAAAGGCAAGTGAGTGGGACTAGGTGAGTTGTTCATGCACAGAGCCAGCATGGATACAAAAGGCCAAATCCCCTCCTTCTGTGCTGTATGATTTTGCACAATCCTCATAATTTCATTATTTAATTCCATTTTGACTCACTTTAAATCGAATTGAGTGATCAGAGTGTCATCAGTTGCAATATAGACAGATGGAGGAACATCCATAGGGATCAGTCCTGCTCGCTGGAGCATCCACAGGGATCAGTCCTCTCTATTGAAGTCACTTCCCAATTCTCTGCAGCTCAGGGATGCCTTCAATTTATTTGAGCTCCATCAAAGTCTCCTTTATCCACCATAAATGAAAGGTAAAGAAACAGGCTCATAATGTTGCTTTGAGTCACCAGAGCCCAACTTCTGACACTGAAATTAATGGCATCCAGCAAACTGATCAAAAACTCAAGTCTTAGCTTCATAATAAAAGCTGGTCTTTTTCTAGCCAAGAGCTTTCAATAGTTACCCTAGAAAAGCTTAATAACTCCAGCGTCCATCAGCTGAACATATTTTATTCTTTAGAAGATGGAGAAGTTTCACATTCAGTGGGCCAGAAATTTCAGCACATACCACCAGAAATCCATCATGATGAACATGCATCTGCCCTGAGCTATACATTGATCAAATCGCAAATCATAACTTTAATCAATGAATGTCAATTAAAATGATACAGGGAAGTTTTGAACATTTTTGAAAGATCTTGACCACCCACTCTGACCGATGAACTGTTGAGAAAGTTTCTCTGATGTGTCGATACTGTGACCCAGAAGAAAGTTGCATGCTGCTTGTCCTTATAGAAAACGGAGCCATGTTATGAGCCTCTTGGAGGCTGATAACTTTTAAAATGATATTTGAATCCCAGGGACTTACTTAAAGGAATTGCACAACAAGATTTCAAGTTTTAAGACTTTTACTGTAACAAAATAAACACAACATCAACTAAGCATTACTTAATAGGCAACTATACTCTGAACTACAGAAAATATAACTCCTCATTAACTTTTTAACATGATTGTAAACCCCATGTCACAATTATACTTCACTGCCCACTCACTGCAGAATTGTAGCTTTTACAGGAATTAGTCCTACATCATTCCTAGCTTTCAATGGGTTCGCTTCTCCCTGTTTTGCTGAGTTGTCATGCCTAGTGACGATCAAAAGGTGCTTCTCTCAGTTTCCAAACAAGTCCTGAACCAACCAACGGCAGTGAGGCCCACTTCCGGTAATTCCTTCCCATGGCTATGACAGGACGAATCTTCAGGAGTCTTTCAATTGCCACAGGATGCACCTCTTCGACCAGAGACCCTGTTCCCTCCCACATTCTGCCTGGTAGTCTAGAGAAAGGCACCACACTTCTCTCTGCTGACCACACCAGCTGCAACCTTTGTCTTTCTGAGATACCTCTCTTGGTCAAAAAAAACCCTGAGACAGAAAGTCTGTCTACAGTTCACTCAGCTGCTCTTTTCTTTGTTTCAGGTGTGAACATTTTGTACCTTGCTTTTGGTGAGTTTCACCTTCCCTGCCCCCCCTGGTCGCCATGGTAACCAACTTGTTGTCAGGCAGAATCTGAAACAGGCCACATCTTTCTTGAGTACCCCCATTTTACCTTGAATTAAAGAGACATCCCAAAATATAATCATCTTACTATACTTTGCATTCAAAACTGCCAGTATGATTAAACCATGCAGTCAGGACAATCTATGCTCAATAACTTTAAACACTTGATGAAATCTTTGGAGAGTCACACACCGAGAGAGGCAAAGAGGGAATACAAATCAACAGAGAGAAAGATACACATCAACAGACAGACAGTCAGCCATACATCAACAGACAAGAGAGAAAGGAATATATCTTAAGATCCTGGCAGCCAGTTGGTTATCATAAGCCAATCTTTACTTGGTTTTCAATTTATTCATAGATTGAAATGTTACAAGTGTTTATTTTTTTTTATTTTATTTTGCCCATCCCTAATTGCCCAGTGACTTGCCATTTCAGAAGGTAGTTAAGAGAATCAACCACATTGCTGATCTAGAGTCACATGTAAGGCAGACCAGATAAGCAGGTTTCCTGCCATAAAGGGGATGGGTTTTTACAAAAATCATTGATTGTTTAACGCACTAGCTTTCAATTCCAGATTTTATTTATTAATTTAAATCCCACCAGCTGGGATTTGAACCCATATCCACTGGATTACTAGCGACATTACCGCAATGTCAGCATCTCCCCAGTTGTATTTTGACTGGTTAGAATGCATAGGCCTCATCTCATCTAGGTCTAGACCCTATCAAGGCCTTGTATCCACTGTGCCCTGAGTTTTCTAACTGCCTCAGAAGTTTTTACCATTTGGTCATAAGGCATTTGCTTCACTTCTTCCTTATCAGTTGTTTTTGCAAACCAGAGGCTTGCCTCTCGGAGCCTCTTTAGTCATTTCTGCACATGTCTTTGCAGTTTCAACTAGCAATGTTGACATTTTTAAAAGGGGTGATAAACACCTTTCAAGAGGGAGCTAGATGAGTTCCTGGAGGATATCAATGTATACAGACTATGGGTGGGTTATTGGGTGATGTACATTGTGGTCACTGTCATCTCCTGGAACTCGTTTGTTGTTGCCTTTTAGCAAGAAGGCAACAGCGTCCGAAGTTGCTGAGAAGAAAACTGATAAAAGTGGGGAGAAATACTGGTGCTTAATTTTGGAGAAGCAATTATAACTTCCTCATGTAGTATATGAGCCTGCTCTATGTAACTTGTGCGTTTAACTCTACTCATGCACCAGTGCCAGTAAGTGGCTCTTAATATGTGCTCAAGTAATTGATGCCCTCCACCTGTATATACTTAACCTTAATTTCCACAATTAACAATAGATACTGATTTACGGAGCACTACATGATAGACAGCTACTCAGCGATAGAGCTTGGCCTAAAAAGCCAAGTGATTATGGTACTGGGTTTGTAACCCCAAGATCAAGAGTTCAAATCTCACAATGGCAAACTATGAAACAATGTAACTTCATCTGAAACAGATGGAAACGGGTTTGTACTCGAAAGAGTTACATCTTCTTAACAGGGCTTGGCCTAAATAGCCAAGTGGTTATGGTACTGGGTTTGTAACCCCAAGATCAAGAATTCAAATCTCACAATGCCAAACAATGTAACTTCATCTAAAACAGATGGAAACGGGTTTGTACTCGTAAGAGTTACTGGGCTTGCAACCCCAAGATCAAGAGTTCAGATCTCACAATGGCAAACTATGAAACAATGTAACTTCATCTGAAACAGATGGAAACAGGTTTGTACTTGAAAGAGTTACACAACAGCAGAGGGAGGGAGTGAGAGCACTACACAATTGAGAGAGAGAATTGGAGAGAGCTACATATTAATTCAGCAAATTGCTGACGGAGAGATAAAGCTGCCTTTCCCCAGGACACCTGCAGGGAATCGAAACAGACCAGTAGCACAGAGGGAAAACTCACAAACAAAAAGGTACAAATCCTAAAAATATATAAAAACAAAAACCTGCGGATGCTGGAAATCCAAAACAAAAACAGAATTACCTGGAAAAACTCAGCAGGTCTGGCAGCATCGGAAGAAAAGAATTGACGTTTCGAGTCCTCATGACCCTTCAGCAGAACAGGTACAGATCCTGCTGTGTTTGTGGGCCTTTCTTTGAGCAGCATTTTGATATTTGATGAGACAGCTGATTCTGTGAAGTCTTGCACCCGGGGGCTGTCAGTGGTTAGTTAAATATCATAACATTTTCTTGTAAATGGTCAGCGACCAACAGGGATGGTATTTAACCTACAAAGGCCCTGTGCTTGCGGGCCGTATATTTTAGTAGACAATGACACTCCTCGTATATTTTAGTAGACAATGACACTCCTTAGTTAACGTGGTGTCAAATCCGTTCTCCGAGCTTGGCCACCTGTTTCTTCATCAATAAAAATCTTTTAAGACCTAAATAAGAAATAAATACAATCTGATGAGATTTAAAAGAAAATAGGGAGCTTAAAAAAGAAACAAGCAACTGCTCAATTGGGATCTGTCTGTGTCACAGATTTGGTTTAATTGGTAAACCTTTATCCACCCCATCACACCCCCATCTCAATCTCGTTTCCATTCTCAATTTGTTCCTTCTTTGTTCAAGCTCCTCCAATTTCTTTCCATTGGATATTTCCCTAGCCACCCTACAGAGTGCAACCTGTTTGATCAACAGTGGCGGGTTGTGTGGGGAGGGGGGGCAGGAGGGGAAGGAGGAGATGGGTGGGATGTTGGTGGGAGGGGGCAGCAGCAACAGAGGGGGGCAGTGATGGTGGCACGGGGGGTGCAGTGGGGGTGGTGGAGGGGTAGCCCTCCAGTGACAGATACCTTGACAGTCACTGGCAATGCATGCCACAAGGTCTACTGTGAAGGAGTCTTGTTTCAAGCTGTCAGTCCTGAGAGTATGAACCTGCTGAGCCACTGTGTTCAGACATGTCAAGAAAGCTGCCCCTCTGCGTGTTTGGGGGTCTCGCCTCCTTGGAGCTGGATCTCTGTGTCCATTCCCTCTTCCCTGTTGAACACCATGCAGTTGAGGAGGTGGCAGCTGATGCTTCTCTCAGTGTTGCTTCTGTTGCTGGTGTTTGTAATGCTGTCTCTCTTGTTCCTCAACAGATGTGCAAGGTGGAACTGCATTAGTTTTTCCCCTGCTATCAGCCTTCAATACGGCTGGGAAGTGCACGTTAAGATGAATGAAGTACAAGATAAATGAACTGACTTCCAAGAAGTTGGCAAATCACCTGTCAAGCAGCAAGAACAGACTCTCAGAAGAAGTGATAAGTCCCAGCCTTTCACCTGGCCATGGCTGGGGCTCTTCGGTTCCACAGATCAAAGCCTTCCCAGCCTATCATTTTCACTGAAGACGCACTTCCCCACAGGGCACTCACCTTGTTGACCCTGGCGAGTTGCTGATAGCTTGTTAAAAACAGAATGGTCATTCAAACCAGCTGTTAATAACCTATTTGCATATGACAATTATGTGACAGCTCCCTGCTTGCGTACAAGCCCACCTGGCTGAAATCTATAAGTGTGTGAGATGATGCCAGGATCATAACCAATGTCACTTTACGGGGGTCTAACTCCTTGCATGCACCTCCCTTTGCCTATTAAAATTCTCTCAAATAAATCCAATTTAGGGATTATGTCAGCACACAATGCTGAGATTAATCCCAGCTGAGATTAACTAACCCAGCAGATGTAGATTAAAGAGTTAACATCAGAAGTACCTGATGCTGATGTAACTATGATGCAATATCACATGACCAAATAACAGATCTGGAGAGAAAAAGTCCAAGCTTGTGTAGAGTTACTGAGATGTACATAGAGCTGTAAATAAATAATAATTTTTTTACAAACTACTGTAGCTTTCTTAGGGAAACAGCCAAACCCTAAAGAACCCCATCTAGATCCCGAACACAAGACGAAACATGATGGCAGCAGACAGCTCAGCTGGGATAGCTGGAGAATGAGGTTTCCCAGGTATAGAACAGCTTCTGGTTTGCACAGGAAGGAACACTGTGATCAGGTCAGTACTTTATTCTATGCAGTTGGAACTATTGCAGACAATGTAATAGCCAAACAGGGAATTGATGAAGCTTCACGCTTTTACAATGAAGTCCTCCAGGCATTTGAAAAAAGTAATCATTGATCAAAATTTAGTAAGAGAAAATAAAAACCCAATGAATGCATAGATTCATTCATCAATGACCTATACAGGCTAACAGAAAAATATGACTGGAATATTGAGCAAATAATTGATTCGTGATTGCATAGTAATTGGGGTTTTAGATGAAGCTCTATTAGATCACTTGTAAATGATTTAAATGTAATTAAGGCAGTACAAATTGTGCGATAGACCATGCTCAGAAAGCAAAACAGATTGGTTGTTCATGGCAAAAGTGATGTCCCTTGGAAATGAATGAGTGAGGCCATTCAATATGTTGAACAGGAAAGAGAATTCCCTGTGAAATCAGGGAAAGGTGTGCCAATCGTCATCTTGAAATGCTCTCACTGTGGCGGGAAATACCTGCATAAGTGGCAAGAATGCCCAGCAGGAGGAGCAGAGTGCCACAAGTGTGGGAAGTTGGGACATTTTCAAATTGTCTGCCGCTCTAAAACACAGCCAACAAAAAGAAAGGAAAAATAGGAAGGCCGTACCAGATACAAGTAGAAGAGCCACATAAAAATCCATAAAGCCAACTTTCCTAGGGGAAGTGAAAGAAACAGAAAATAATTACTGGAGCATTAACCTAGAAGTGGATGGGCACACAGAGTTTAAATTAGACACCGGCGAAGGTGTTCCAGTTGTATCTGATGAAGTAACAACACTATGGGTGCACCTACAACATATGGCTGCAGCAGTTCAAGGAGGCTGCTCACCACTACCTTCTCTAGGGCAACTAGGGACGGGCAATAAATTCTGAGGCCCACGTCCCATAAATGAATAAAAAAGTATCCTATTCATCAAATTAGATGCAAGCAGTGTTTTTTAGTAGTTGCCTCTGGACAAAGAATCCAGACTGCTGACCACTTTCATAATGCTATTTGGTGATTATTACTTTACTAGGTTACCATTCAGAGTTGCTTTTACTCCAGAAATATTCCAGAGAACAATGTCTCAGAACCTAGAAGACATGGAAGGAGTAATATGCCATAATGGGTGACATACACGGTTCCTCAAGGGAAGAAGATGACCATAGAGTGAGAGCAGTCCTCAAAAGTTCTGCAGGAAGCAGGTTTGACATCGAATGATAAATGTGAATTTGCAAAGCCAATGATTAAATTCCTAGGGCACATCGTGCAAGCTTCAGGATAACAGCCGACCCACAGAAAACAGAGGTGATTAGAGAGTTCCCATAGCTTAGGAACATCATAGAGTTGCAAAGATTCCCAGGAATGGAAGTGGCAAATTCCTACCAAATTTGGCAGAAATCAATGAACGATTAAGACAGCAGTTGAGACAAAGCCAGCAATGGTGTTGGATTGTGGATCAGAAAAATGCTTTTGACAAGATCAAAAATCTTCTAATTTCACCTGAATGTCTAACACACTACGATCCAGAATTGCCAACAAAGGTAGCAGTGGACACATCATCTACAGGTCTGGGTGCAGTTTTGTTTCAAGTTCAAAAAATGGTAAAAGAAGACCAGCTTATTACATCTCAAAGGTCACTCACAGACACATAAAAAGTATACAACAATTGAGAAAGAAGCATTAGCAGCAACATGGGCATGCGAGAAGTTCTCAGATTATGTGATGGGGTTGCAGTTTAAATTTGAACTGGCCATAAGCCTTTGGCCACTCTTCTTAACCTAAAGGAGATTACAAAGATACCGCCTAGGATTCAGTGCTTTAGACTGAGACTAATGAGGTATGATTCAGTAACTGAGTATGTTCAAGGGAAGTACCAGACTATAGCAGATGCACAATCAAGAATACCAGTGGAAGGGACTAACATGGAAGATTTGAATTTCATTGAGGAAGTGGAAGCATACACTTCACTCATTATCAAACACTTACCAGTTACTGAAAAGATATCATGGGAGACGAAACAAACAGAACAGCAGGATCATAAATGTATCCAAATAATGGAATACTGCCAGAAAGGATGGCCTGATTATACCCCTAACAACCCAGAACTAAACCAGTACTTTGAATAGAGAAAGCATCTCACAATCATTCATCATTTCTTATGTTTTAACAACAAACTAGTCATCCCTAAAACACTTCAACTTGAAATTCTTCAAAAAATTAATCAATGTCACTTGGGGATAACAAAATGCCGAGCAAGAGCCCAACTGTCAGTCTGGGGCCAGGCATTAGTTGAACCAAAGAACTAATCTTGAATTGTATTACATGTGCAGTGAATAGCCAACAGCAGAGTGAACCACTGGCATCCTCCACTTTTCCATTGAGGCCATGGGGTCTGGGAATGGATTTATTTGAGTTTAAAGGTGAAGTGGGGTTGAGGTTATATTCAGATCAGCCATGATCTTATTGAATGGCAGAATAGGCTCGAGGGGCCGAGTGACCTACTCCTGCTCCTAATTTGTATGTTTTAATTATCGTTGATTATGAGTCCAGATGGATTGAAGTGAATAGATTGCACAGCATCATGGAGAAGGCGTGGATCACTGAAGTATCACAGAGCATTACTGAACAGAAACTTTGCAACACATGGTATCCTGGACATTGTAGTGTCAGACAATGGTCCACAGTTTGCTAATGAATTTGTCCACAACTTTGCGAAGGAATGTGGTTTTATGCACGCTACTAGCTCATCTAGATATCCTCAGGCGAATGGCGAAGCTGAAAGGGAAGCTGGAGCAATCAGGTAATTGATGATAAAGAATGAAGATGTCGACTTAGCCTTTCTTAGTTACAGCACTGTGGATGTACCTACACCACATGGACTGCAGCGGTTCAAGAAGGCAGCTCACCACCACCTTCTCAAGGACAATTAGGAATGGGTAATAAATAATGGCTTCGCCAGAGATGCCCACACCCTTTGAACAAAAAAAGAGAATGAAGCTCACCACTACAAAAGGAGATCTCACCATTAGAGTTGTAAATGGGAAAATGACTGAGAACGCAACTTTTAGCTCTGCACCAGAAATTAGAACCTAATATTACTGCAAATGGTCATGAGAGAGTTAAAAAGCATGAGGAGCAACAGAGAAAGAAATAGGCTTGTAACTTCAATTTGAGGCACAGAGCACAAGAGTTAAAATTGCTGCAGTCCAGGGAGAGAGTGTGGATACGAGACCAACAGAAAGAAGGCATAATAATAGAAAGAGCTCCACAACTGAGAACTTATAAGATTGAGATGGACCCGGGAAAAATAAAAAGAAACCAAAATGCCTTGATATCCTTGGAAAAGAAGCCAATAGAAACTTAGGCTTTCTCTTCAGATCCGGGAGAAGATAAGGAACAAGAAACAAGGCAAAGATCAACAACCATCCAGAAGAGGGACACTCATATCGAATGAAGAGTCAATTCAGAATATCCTCAATCTCAGAAAGAAACTGGAACAATGTCAGGGAGATTGGTCAAGGCACCTCCAAGACTAACCCTGTGAAGTCTGGGATTTTGGGTGGGAGATGTAGGAGGATATATATCATTGGGATAAAGGCTTGGGGGAGATGTAAAGGGTTAACATCAGAAGCACATGATGCTGATGTAACTGTGATGTAATGACACCAGATAACAGAGATCTGGAGGGAAGGAGAAGTCCAATCTCATGTAGAGTTACTGAGATGTACATAGAGCTGTAAATAAATAACAATGGATTTTGCAAACTACAGTAGCTTTCTTTGAGAAACAGCCAAACACTAAAGAACCCCATTTGAACCCTGAACACAAGGTGAGACAACTGAGATTAGAGATCCTGTTTTTCCTGCTATGTTGTAAAATGAAAGATAATTTGCCAAATGTCCCCAACAGCAATGCACATTGAAAATGGCCATGTGGGTAAGGTAAAGAAGAATGACTAACACAAGTCGGTCTCTGAGCAAGTCAACGCATTCCTGAGAGGAGGGCTCAATGTGTAATGAACTACATCAGGCACTGTACTTGCTTGGTTATCAGCCTGTGAATATTAATATAAAATCAAGCGCAATATAAAGAAAGCAAGTAATCAAAGTGTTGTGTACCACATGGGGTGTTTTGCCCGGTCCCACACTTCACTGAAAGAATTGGTAATGGTCCAGAGAATTTGCATGTACTTTAGATAAGGCAAAGGCACTATAATTGAAAAATCCTATTTGAACATGTTAGAAGTCAAGTTAGAGCATAACCAGCTCTGATTTGACATCAAAGGCACCAAAATTGGATGAGGGGAACTTACCACCACCCTGATAACTTTGTTAGATACAGTCAATGCCATTGAAATATTGGCCAGCCATATCTGTGTTTTATGACATTGTGTTTTATGAGCTGGCTTTGTTATGTAGAAAACGCCTGTGGAGTTACTTTAATGCTCATTCCTCACCATCCTTTGAGTTAGTTTCTCCTCAGGGTCTGCTGTGGCCTGTGCCACCTCCTCATCAAAACAAAGTCAATTTAGGATCAGAACCTGAAATGCCTGAGGTAGGCAGTAAAAATTCTAATTTTAAGACTGGTATTGAGAGTGCTGCATATTTGATCTTCCCTCTTACTTTTGTTCTCTCTGAGGAAGGGATTCTCATGGGACTTTATAAAAGTGTTCTGTTGTACCACAGGGTCAATTTTCCAAGCACACACTACCCACTGCAAGGGAGAAATCTTAGGCCCACTGCATAACACATTATAAAGTAGGCATGCTGCCTGTGGTTTGCCGGCAGCATGTACTTGGAAAAGTGGCCTGGACTTGTTAACTTTAACAAGTGGGGTAAACAAAATATGTTACAAAGATTAACTCATAGTTTGTTGATTGGAGTAAAGACCATTCTGCTGTGCCCCGATCTCAGATGAACATTTTCTGCTATACCTTTTAACTTAGCTTTCTGATTTCTACCCATAGAACCATAGAAAGGTTACAGTGCAGAAAGAGGCCATTCAACCTGTCATGTCTGTGCTGGTCAGAAAAAGATGAATTATTTTAATCCCACTTTCCAGTACCTGGTCCATAGTCTTGCAGGTTACAGCGCTTCAGAAGCAGATCCAAGTATCTTTTAAATGAGTTGAGCATTTCAGCCTCAACCACCAATTTAGGCAGTGAATTCCAGATGCCCACCACCCTCTGGGTGAAAATGTTTTTCTGCATGTCCCTCTAATTCTTCTACCAATCACCTTAAATCTATGCCATCTGGTAATTGACTCCTCAGCTAGGGGAAACAAGTATTTCCTGCCTACACAATCTAGGCCCCTCATAATTTTGTACACCTCAATTAGGTCACCCCTCAGCCTCCTCTGTTCTAAGGAAAACAACCCCAGCCTATCCAATCTTTCCTCATAACTGCAATTTTCAAGCCCTGGCAGCAATTTTGTAAATCTCCTCTGTACTCTCTCCAGAGCAATCACGTCCTCCCTGTAATGTGGTGACAGAACTGTACATAAAATTCCAGCTGTGGCCTAAATAGGTTCCGTCATTACATCTGTGTTTGTATTCAATACTTCATCCAATAAAGGAAAGCATTCCATATGCTTTCTTTACCACCTTATCCACCTGCCCTGGCACCTTCAGGTGCCTGTGGACATGCACTCCAAAGCCTCTCACTTCCTCTATCCCTCTCAATATCCTCCCGTTTATTGAGTATTCCCATGCTTTGTTTGTCCTCCCCAAATGCATTACATCACACTTTCTGGATTGAATTCCATTTGCTACTTTTCTGCCCACTCAATTGATATCTTTCTGGAGTTGACAGCTATCCTCTTCACTATCAACTACATGGCCAATTTTTGTGTCATCTGCAAATTTCCCAATTGTGCCTCCCACATTTTATGTCCAAATCATTAATATACAACAAACAGCAAGGGCCCCAACACCGAGCCAGCCCTGTGGAACATCAATGGAAACCGTTTCGCATTCGCAAATACATCCATCAACCATTACCCTTTGTTTCTTGTCACTAAGCCAATTTTGGATCCAACTTGCCACCTTCCCCTGTATCCCATGGGATTTCACTTTTCTGACCAGTCTGCCATGTGGGACCTTATCAAATACCTTACTAAAATCCACGTAGACAACATCCACTGCACTACCCTCATAAATCCTGCTTGATAGTTCAAAAAATTTTATTAAGTTAGTAAGACACAATCTTCTCCTAAAAAAACCATGCTGACTATCCCTGATTAATCCATGTCTTTCTAAGTGACAGTTTACCCTGTATCTCAGAATTGATTCCAAGAATTTGCCCACCACTGATGTCAGACTGACTGGTCTATAACTTTATGGCCTATCCCTTGCACTCTTTTTAAATAATGGTACAACATTTGCAGACCTCCAAACCTCTGGTACTTCGTCTGTATCTAGTGAGGATTGGAAAATGATCCTCAGAGAATCCACTATTTCCTCCCTGGCTTCCTTTAACAGCCTGGGATACATCCAGCCCTGGTGACTTGTCCACCTTCAAGGATGTCAGTCGCTCCAGTACCTCCTCTCTCACAATGCTTATTGTATTTAATATTTCGAACTCCTCCTCTTTAACTAGAATGTCTGCATCATCCCTTTCCTTAGTGAAGGCAGGGACAAAGTACTCATTGAGAACCCTACCCACATCTTCAGCATCAGAGCACAAGTTACCATCTACATCTCTGATGGGCCCTACCCTTTCCTTAGTTATTCTCTTGCTCTTAATGTACTGGTAAAATATCTTTGGGTTTTCTTTGATTTTTACCTGCCAATATCTTTTTGTATCCTCTCTTTGCTTTCATAATTTCCATTTTTATTTCACCCCTGTACTTTCTATACTCCTCTAAGCTTTCTACACTATTAAGTAACTTGTGACTGTCATAGGCTTTCTTTTTCTGCTTTATCTTGGCCTGTATGCTTCTGGCTAACCAGAGGGCTCTTGATTTGGCAGTGCCACACTTTTTCTTTGTGGAGACATGACTACACTGTGCCTGTAGAATCTCGCTTTTGAACGCCTCCCACTGACTTGCCACTGTTTTCCCTTCTAATAGTTGTATCCAGTCCACTCTCGCCAGCTCACCTCTCATCTTTGTAAAATTTGTCTTCCCCAAATGTAGAAATTTCACTCCTATCCTATCTTTGTTCTTTTCCATAATGATGCTAAATCTAACTGTATTATGGTCGCTACCTCCAATATGGTTCCCCACTGCTACTGCATCCACTTGCCCAGCTTCATTTCCTAAGACTAAATCCAGAATTGCACCCCAACCATCCAGTGTGTCAATTTAGTCCCAGTTTTGTGCTGTGTGCACATCCTACACAGAATAAGTAAGATGGTTCAAGACATTACATAGGATTGGACTTTCTCACACAATTAATGATACTGAACCTGAGCATAGATCCCAAAGGTGAAATGCAGGAAACTTAACTCCCTGCAATGTTTTATTGCCTGAAGGATTTTGTGCAAGTTACAATAAATTGGTTATGGGGAGAGGTAGGCTTAAACTTTCTTTTTTAATTCTTTAAGGAAATGCATACATTTTGTGAAGTCACTAAACAGTCTACACAGGAGAAGGCATGGCATATTTCTGAAACAAAAACGGAAATACCTGGAAAAACTCAGCAGCTCTGGCAGCATCAGCAGAGAAGAACAAAGTTGACGTTTCGAATCCTCATGACCCTTCAACAGAACTAAGTAAAAATAGGAGGGGGTGAAATATAAGCTGGTTTAAGGTTGGGAGGGGGGGAGGTGGTGGTGGTGGGGGAGAGAGAAGTGGGGGAATATTTCTGGTTGTTTGTATGCACACTCAAAGTTACCCTGCTTGGAGTTCAGCATAACTTGAAGACCAGGGATGAGTTTGGTTGGCTCAGGGTTTGCCTACCAAGAGGAATTTGTTGTTTCCCTTTGTGGGCTCTAGAAGGGGGTTGCTCATTTTGACCAACTTGAGAGAGGGTGTGTGTATGTGTGCGTCTGTGTGTTTGTCCATTTACGCGAGAAGTGTCTATATCATGTGGGCTGTTGGAAAAGGTCTCCAACAACTTGTCTAGTGCAGGCATGCAGCAATTCTGAGCAGGTCCAATCTGGTTCACGCCTGGCTGGGATTGTAAGGCCATTTGGACCCATGCCCGGAATGGTTGAATGCAGGACACACCCTGACAGTGTTCTTCTAGTCACAGCAAATATTCCGGTTTTGTACATTCCATATTGAATGCATTTTCCAGCCATTGAAGTAGCTGAGAATTGATATGAAGGCTGGTTTTTGCCGCACTGGTGTGACTGGAATACAATGGGCATAAGTTGGACTGAATCAATGACCCGACATTCCCTAAATGAAATTGGGTAATGTGCAGGAATCACACTGTTATTATACAGCATGTCTTTCGGATGAATAAGTCTGAAATCGTTGTTCCTCACAGTTAAAGTAAAACTACTCAATGGTCAAATTATCGCCTGCTACAGCAGTTGAAGATGGAAGTAATAGAGTCTGAAGAGTGTTCTGATCCTTTTCAGAATGATTCGCTGGAGATTTTAAACCTGAAGGTGCCACAAAGGAGGATTCCCTTCTTTAGAGTTGCAAGAGCTTGCTTAGGTCCTTTGTATGGAATAGCTGGCTAGAGCTGGTGAAAAGAGCAGAGACTGTCTTGCTTACCCGCTGGTCGAGGGAACAGATGGTAAAGACATTTCCTGGGTTCAGGAAGATTGCCAAGGTGGAAATCATTACATTTGCCAACTTTTAGTCTACAGCTTAATGATGAATCGCAGCAAGAGCACACCCTTGAACTGGTGCAGCTTCACTGAGAGGATTTGCAAAGCACTTAGGCTGAGTTCTGTTTGAAGAAGTGTTTTACTCTGCCACCATTTAACCTCCATCCTCAGTTTGTATGCACCCGTGAGGAAGGGAACTCAGAAGGTAAATTCCACCTTGTTTCCAGCCTATGTGTCACTTCATCCCAGTGGGACCAGTCAACCTGCAAACTGTCAGATTTTGGGGCCAGGAGTAACAAGGATACCTCGGGTCTAAGAAAAAGGGGTGCTGGATCATCTCCATCCAAACGCATCTGTACTGACATTGGCCATCAGCCACCACACTTCTGGATGAGCTACTAGGTTAGATTGTAGAAGGCATTCAGCACATAAAGAACTTACGTTTATAGGAACTTCCATGATCTCAGGTCATCCCACAGCACTTTACAGCCAGTGAAGGAGTGCCAACGTTGTAGTGTAGGATAAGTGGAACAAGACTGGCAGGTGAATAGATTGGTCACCATGGTAGCTGAGACATGGGCAGCGAACAACATTGTAACTCTTCCTGTTCAAAGCAATGGTCACCTTAATAACAGTCAACATCGTGCTGTCTCTGTGAAGTTTTCCTGTAGGTCGTGTTCGATGAGATGGATCAATTTTGTAGCAGCCTCCCAAAAACAGTGAAGGGAGGTGTTTACTGGCATGTTTAGGTAGCTGCAGATATAGGTTTTTGAGTGAAGAAATAGTGAGAATGCTAGACCCAGCAGGATACCCATCTTCTTAATGGAGGATGCAGCAATTTACAGTTAAAGAAAGAAATAACTTGCATTTATATGATGCCTTTCACAACCACAAGATGCTCCAAAGTGCTTAATCGTGCTTAACACTGCTGCAGTGTAGGAAACACTACAGCCAATCTGCACACAGCAAGGTCCCACAAACAGCAAAATGATAATGTCCAGATAATCTGTTGTAGTATTGCTGCTTGTGGGGTTAATGTTGTCCAGGACACTCCCTTACTGCTCTGCGACATCGTGCTATGGGATCTTTTACATCCATCCAAGAGGTCAGAAGAGGCCTTGGTTTAACGTTTCTCCAAAAACTGACACCTTCAATAGTGCAGCAGTCTCTCAGTACTACACTGAATTAAATATTTGTGTTTGATTAGGACAGATGTGAACGTTGTCCATCTTCCAAGTAGTGACTGCAGCAGATTAAATTATAGATGTCAACACTTCACAAATGCAAATCCCACCCTTTAATTCTCCAAAAAAAATTGGAAAAATGGAAGCCTTAGGTTGAATAGAAATCCACACAACCTTGGTGAAAATCGGCAATTTCTATGCCCTGGGAAAGGAACAAGCCAAAGTTCTGTGCAGCCAATTTTCCATCACTTAGCTAATCAGTGCTGGTGTTCCTGGCACATTCAGTTTCAGAATTGGATCTTTCAGACATTTTCATGTAATATGCAAATTTCTTGGAAATAACAATCACATATGGTATAAAACAGAATTTTTGAACTCAATTATGGATAGGTCCAAACTGAAGGCTATGTTAACGAGTAAACTATTTACGGATACAGCTATCCTCCAAGGCTATAATTAAAATTACTGCTCATTGATATATATTATCCTGTCACTCGTATTTGAAAATATTTAATGATGACGGTGTGCATCTCATTCCCTGTTCATCTATAGTTATAATTCTATGCCTTAATTGTGACTTTAAAACAGCTCTTTTTAAAATTTTTCAAATGAACAGCAATAGCTTTAAAAAAACAGAAGGTGAAAAAGCAAACAAAAGAGAAAGTTGAAGGGAGTAGTTGAGTTGAATAGCATGAATGTGTTTAATGGAAAGATAGAAAGCTACATGAGGGAGGAAGGAACAAAAAGGATGTGTTGATAGGGTTGGATGAAGAGGATAAGGAGGAGGCTCATGTTTTGCATAAACAAGTTGGGAGATAGGTCTGGTTTTTTGCTGTAAATTCAATGTCATGTAAAGTGACACAATCCATTGTAATCAGTGGTTAACAGTGACCAAAAGAATAAACAAGTAAATATGAGGAGCTAGTGTCAAATATTACTAGCAACCCTTGAATTATTCATCATCAGCAGTAAGACTGAGATTGATGGACACTAATTATTAAAGATTATGTATGGGCCACAAGGGACAAGAAAGTTTTTTTATTCATTCATGGGATGTGGGCATTGCTGGCTAGGCCAGTGTTTATGGCCCATCCCCAATTGTCCTTGAGAAGGTGGTGGTGAGCTGCCTTCTTGAACCGCTGCAGTCCGTGTGGTGTAGATACACCCACAGTGCTTTTAAGGAGGGAGTTCCAGGATTTTGACCCAGCAACAGTGAAGGAACGGTGATATACTTCCAAGTCAAGGTGGTGAGTGACTTGGAGGACAACTTCCAGGTGGTGGTGTTCCCATCTACCTGCTGCCCTTGTCCTTCTAGATGGAAGTGGTCATGGGTTTGGAAGGTGCTGTCTAAGGGGCCTTGTGAATTCCTGCAGTGCATCTTGTAGATGGTTCACACTGCTGCTACTATGTGTCAGTGGTGGAGGGTGTGAATGTTTGTGGATGGGGTGCCAGTCAAGTGAGGTGCATTGTCCTGGATGGTGTCAAGCTTCTTGAGTGCTGTGGGAGCTGCACTCATCCATTGCAAGTGGGAAGTATTCCATCACACTCCTGACTTGTGCCTTGTAGATGGTGGACAGGCTTTGGGGAGTCAGGAGGTGAGTTCCACATAATTCCTAGCCTCTGACTTACTATTGTAGCCAAAGTATTTATATGGCTGGTCAAGTTCAGTTTCTGGTCAATGGTTACCTCCAAGATGTTGATAGTGGGGGATTCAGCGATGGTAATGCCACTGAATGTCAAGGAGCGATGGTTAGATTCTCTCTTATTGGAGGTGGTCATTGCCTGGCACTTGTGTGGCGTGAATGTTACTTGCCACTTGTCAACCCAAGCCTGGATATTTTCCAGGACTATATATGTAAACTTGACTGGTATATGGATGAATGAAGGTACAGGTAGCTAAACTATTCCAAATATGACCTTTTTAACACGGTAATTGTTTGCCACCATAGTGCACTTAATATAGTGGATAATTTCTATTTTATCCAACAAGACATTGAACATAAATAAATACCTGTTTTTTCTTGGCTTCCCCATCTGCAGAATCTCACATTATTAGTGCAAAGAGTGGCTGTTAAACTTTACAGCAAAACAATAAAAGAATGTAATCAACACTCTTATAAATGAATAGTTTTAATATCCCAGATGTGAACACACTTGCTGAAAGGCAATGAAATGATTCCATATACCTATAACCAGATGAAGTACATTTTTCACAATGAAAAGGCCCTGTGCACAATGTGGGATGCATTCCATGCATTGCTAACTTTTACCAAATGTCTGCACTCCAAATTCATTTGGTGAAGAAAATTGGAAATAGTGTATCACAAATTAAAGCACCCAGAGACAGAATGAAGACACCATTGACTTGTTTCACACCATGTGTTATATGTAAATGCCTATACATTCTTAGAAAATTACTTTGGGGAAAAAAATTACTCACTGAAGATAAAACTTGAGGAAGAGATATGTTTGACTAGGGGGCGGGGGGTGGGGGGGGTGGGTGTGGTTGGGGGTGGGGGGGGTGTAATATTAAACCGAAAGCATTTTTTTTACTGAAACCTCCTAAATTTTGTAAAGTTCCATAGAAATAATTAAGACGTAGCTATAGAGGACCCGAGTAGACAATTAATAGCTTTAAGCAAGTATACAGAAAATGCTGGCAAAATGCAGCAGGCCTGGGAGCATCTGTGGAGAGCGAAACAGTTATCATTTCGAGTCTGATGATTTCTTCAGAGCTAAAGAGAAGTAGAAATGTGATCGATTTTATACTCCGTAAGAGGGGGTGGAGCAAGTGGAGGAAAATAGAAGGTCAGGGATAGGTGGAAGCTCAATAGAGATTGACAAAGATGTCATGGACACAGGACAAGGGGTGTGTTACTGGTAGAGTTAAAGACTAAAGAAGGTGCTGATAGTGGCATAAAGGTAAGATAGCAGAATGTGTTAATAGAATAAGGGTCACTGCTTTGTGAAAGCAAAACATAAAAACAAGTGACAGATGGCCCTGTGTGGTGGCCAAGGTGGGAGGGGAGGGGGGTGTTGCTTGGGGGAAAAGGTTAAAAAAATTAAAAAGAATAAATACATTTTTAAAAACTGGATTAAAAAGTGATAAAGATGGAGAAGAGAGCTCATGGTCTGAAGTTGTTGAACTCAATGTTAAGTCCGGAAGGCTGTAAAGTGCCTAATGGTAGTATCTGCAGTATTTTGCTTTGAACTTTAAGCAAGTATTTATTTCCAGACATTTTTAGCTGAATTAAAATGTTCAGGTTGCCATGGTGGGATTTGAACTTGCATAGGCAATGTAAAACAATGGACCATCAAAAAGCTGCATCTCACTCTAGTGGCAAAGTGAGTACCATGTCCTGAGAAATCATAAAATGGAGAACAAGGCAATTAATGCAAAATATTACTCCCCAATATCCTGCTTCTCATTGAATAATAAAGCTTCAGAATGCAATTTTCTGTTTTTGTTTGTGATCTAGAACAACAAAGGTGCAAATTTTGCCGTGATTTTTAACTGCTGGATCGCCCGACTCTTGCCAAGTGAGTGACTTGCAGAGGAATATCTGGCGGGGAACATATCACTCATTTGTCCAGCAGATTGAATAGTGTCAGGCAGCTCTCTAAATGTGAGGCTTTTTTAAAAAAACTGGGGAGATGGTGGTGTAGTAGTATTGTCACTGGCCTAGTAATCCAGAGACCCAGGATAATGCTCTGGGGACCAGAGTTCAAATCCCACCATGGTGGATAGTGGAATTTAAATTCAATAAAAATTTGGAATTAAAAGTTGTAAAAACACATCTACTTTAGGGAAGGGACTCCAGACCTTGGAAATGGTCTAGCAAGCCACTCAATTGTATCAAAGTGCTGAAAAGCCTAAAAGGAATGAAACTGGACTGATCAACCTAGACACTGGAAACAACCATGGGCAAACCTAACCCTGCAAAGTCTTCCTGACTAACATATGGGGGCTTGTGCCAAAATTGGGAGAACTGTCACATAGACTAGTCATACTCATGGAAACATACCTTACAGATACATGTCCTAGATACCACCATCACAACCCCCCAGCAGAGGTGGCAGAACAGTGAGGGAGTTGCCCTGGGAGTCCTCAACATTGGCTCTGGACCCCATGAACTCCCAAGGTATCAGGGTAAGGAAACCTGCTGATTACCATGTACCACCACCACTTACCCCCAGCTGATGAATCAGTGCTCCTCCATGCTGAGAAGCACTGAGGGTGGCAAGGGCACAGAATTGACTCTGGGTGGGGGACTTCACTGTCATTGCCAAGAGTGGTTTGGTAGCATCACCACAGACTGAGCTGGCAGAGTCCTAAAGGACATAGCTGCTAGACTGGGTCTGCTGCAGGTGGTGAGGGAAAAATAGACTTGACCTCACTCTCGCCTACTTGCAGATGCGTCAGTCCATAATGATATCGGTAGGAGTGACTTCTGCATGTTCCTTGTGAAGAGGAAGTCCTTTCCTCACATTGAGGATACCCTCCATTGTGTTGTGCTAAATGGTATATATTTTGAACAGATCTAGCAACTCAAGACTGGGCATCCATGAGGTGCTGTGGGTCAGCAGCAGCAGAATTGTACTTGATCACAATCTGTAACCTCAGGGCCCGGCATTTCCCCCACTCTAAAATTACCACCAAGCCAGGGGATCAACCCTGGTTCAATGAAGAGTGCAGGAGGGCATGTCAGGAGCAGCACCAGGCATACCTAAAAATGAGGTGTCAACCTGGTGAGGTTACAACACAGGACTAGTTGCGTGCCAAACAGCATAAGTAGACAGAGCTAAGATAGTTCACAACCAATGGGTCAGCTCTAAGCTCTGCAGTCCTGCCACATTCAGTTGTGAATGATGGTGGACAATTAAACAACTCACTGAAGGAGGCAGCTCCACAAATATCCCCCTCCTCAATATGGGAGAGCCCGGCACAGCAGCGCAAAAGAGAAGGCTGAAGCATTTGATACAATCTTCAGCCAGAAGTGCCGAGCGAAGACCCATCTCAGCCTCCTCCAGAGGTCCCCAGCATCACAGATGCCAGTCTTCAGCCAATTCGATTCACTCCACGATATCAAGAAATGCCTGAAGGCACTGGATGCTGCAAAGGCTATGGGCCCTGACAATATTCCGGCAATAGTAATAAAAACTTATGCTCCAGAACTTGCTGCACCCCTAGCCAAGTTGTTCCACTAGAGCTACAACACTGGCATCTACCTGGCAATGTGGAAAATTGCCCGGGTATGTCCTGTACACAAAAAGCAGGACAAATGCAACCCGGCCAATTACCGTCCCATCAGTCTATTCTCGCTAATCAGTAAAATAATGGAAGGAGTCATCAACAGTGCTATCAAGCCGCACTTGTTTAGCAATAACCTGCTCACTGATGCTCAGTTTGGGTTCCGGCAGGGCCATTCATCTCCTGACCTCATTACAGCCTTGGTTCAAACATGGACAAAAGAGCCGAAATCCTGAGGTGAGGTGAGGGTGACTGACCTTGATATCAAGGCAGCACCTGAACAAGTGTGGCATCAAGGAGCCCTAGCAAAACTAGAGTTAATGGGAATCAGGGGGAAAACTCTCCACTGGTTGAAGTCATACCCAGCACAAAGGAAGATAGTTGTGGTTGTTGGAGGTCAATTATCTCAGTTGCTGGACATCACTGCAGGTGTTCCTCAGGGTAGTGTCCTAGGCCCAGTCATCTTCAGTTGCTTCATCAATGATCTTCCTTCCAACATAAGGTCAGAAGTGGGGATGTTCGCTGATGCACAATTTTCAGCAGCATTTGTGACTCCTCAGATACTGAAACAGTCCATGTCCAAATGCAGCAAGACCTGGACAATATCCAGGCTTGGGCTGACAAGTGGCAAGTAATATTCATGCCACACATGTGCCAGGTAATGACCATCTCCAACAAGAGAGAATCTAACCATCACCCCTTGACATTCAATGGCATTACCATCCCCGAATCCCCCACTATCAACATCCTGGGGGATACCATTGATAGAAACAACTGTGGTTGCAAGAGCAGGTCAGAGTCTAGGAGTCCTGTTGTGAGTAACTCACCTCCTGACTCCCGAAGGCCTGTCCATCTTCTGCAAGGCACAAGTCAGGAGTGTGATAGCATACTCCCCCTGGATGAGTGCAGCTGCAACAACACTGAAGAAGCTTGACACCATTCAGGACAAAGCAGTCCACTTGATTGGCACCACATCCCACAAACATTCACTCCTTCCATCAGTGACGCACAGTAGTAGCAGTGTTTACCATCTACAAGATGCACTGCAGGAACTCACCAAGACTCCTCAGACAGCACGTTCCAAACCCACGACCACTCCCATTTAGAAGGACAATGGCAGCTAGTACATGGGAACACCACCATCTGGAAATACCCCTCCAAGCCACTCACCATCCTGACTTGGAAATATATCGTCGTTCCGTCACTGTCGCTGGGCCAAAATCCTGGCATTACCTCCCTACAGCACTGTGGTCGTACCTACACCACAGGAACTGCAGCGGTTCAAGAAAGCAGCTCACCACCACCTTCTCAAAGGCAACTGGGGATGGGCTGGCCTAGCCAGTGATGCTCACGTTCCTTGATCGAATAAAAAAATATGCAAATGGAGGACCTAAACCAGTTGTAGAACCCCCAAGTTACGATTGTCATTGAAATCCGCTTGGTGAATGCAAAATATATGCTACTGCCACTTCCTCCATGCATTAAGACCTTCGAGAGTCGACCACTAGTGACTGTTCAGAAATGGTATTTTTGCTTGATGGTCTTTTGTGGGGCCAGGGGGCGAATTTATGCTCTTCTGGCCTGGCGTTGGCTCCTTCACACCCACCTCCTGCCTCCACTCTGCCTGTAGGTTCCATTTCTCCAAGAATTGGTCCTATACTGGCCCACTCTATGCAGAGACTGCACAGTTTTGCAAGGTAACGAACCAGCAAGTTGGAGTAGAATTGCCCGTTAGGCACCCAAGAGAACCTGAGAACAATAAGGGCATCTTGACTCCCATCTTGGGGCAGGTATTACTGGTGCACTGTGGATATCACACCAGTTTTGGGCCACTAACAAATACCTCCTTTGTGCAGACCTAGGGTGTACAACACAGCTATTTGGTCCAACTGGTCAATGCCAGTGCTTATCCTCCAAACAAGCTTCCTCCATTCTACTGCATCACCCTACCATCATCATCCTTCTATTCCTTTCTTCCTCCCCCTTAAATGCTTCTGTGCCAACTGCTACATCTACTCTTTTTGGCACTGAGTTCCACATTCTAACCATACTCTGGGTGAAGATGTTTCTTCTGAATGCATTATTGGATTTGTTTGGGACTATCTTGTATTAATGGATGATAATTTTGGATTCCCTCACAGGTGGAAGCATCTCTAAGTCACTGGGTTAATTTACAATAACATAAACTTCTTAAGTCTTTTTTATTCATTCATAGGATGTGGGCATCACTGGCTAGACCAGCATTTATTGCCTATTCCTAATTGTCCTTGAGAAGGTGGTGGTGAGCTGCTTTCTTGAACCATTGCAGTCGATCTGGTGTAGGTACACCCACAGTGCTGTTAGAGAGGGAATTCCAGGATTTTGACCCAGTGACAGTGAAGGAATGACGATATAGTTCAAAGTCAGGCTGGTGAGTGGAGGGGAACTTCCAGGTGATGGTGTTTCTATGTATCTGCCACCCTTGTCCTTCTAGATGGTAGTGGTCGTGGGTTTGGAAGGTGCTGTCTGAGGAGGCTTGGTGAGTTTCTGCAGTGCATCTTGTAGGAAACACACACTGCTGCTACTGTGCATCAGTGGTGGAGGGAATGAATGTTTATGGATGGGGTGCCAATCAAGCGGGCTGCTTTGTCCTGGATGGTGTCGAGCTTCTTCAGTGTTGTTGGATTTAGGTATAAAATTGATTTAATGAGGGGCTCACTGACATTTCCACTAACCTGAGAGAAACACAATATAGAGTGGTGCCTTTTCTTCTTTACATGATAAGCTTATTTCACATGATATCATGCGTCACCTTTTATTAACAAACTGTTCTTTGCAAACACTAAACCCCAACACTAAAACTTCTAAAACACCACCTATGTAGCTTTGAAACCTTCTGATTACTAATGTCTAGTAGAATACTATCATTTTCTTTAAGAATTATTGTCACAAGAAAACCATGATAAGGGAAAAGGAAAGTGCATTTATATAGTGCCTCAGGCCATCCCTAAAGATACTTTATTGCCAATGACGTACTTTTGAAATGCTATCAGTTTGAATGTAGGAATGTAGGTAGCCAATTTGCACATAGATCACACAAACAGCAAAGTGATCATCTGTTTTAGTGAGGGGTAAATATCGACTACGGCAGGAGGAAGAAGTACCCTTGCCATTCTTCAAAAGAATGCCATGTAGTCTTTTACTTCCATCCAAGGGGATAGGCCAGGTCTCAGATTAATGTTACCTTTAACAGGGTAGCACTCCTTCAGTACTGCACCGGATAATCAGGTTGGACTTTGTGCTCAGGTCTCTGAAAAGACTGAAATCTCGGCTGAGTCTCCCTCTGTGGGGATTCATGGGGCAATGTTCCAGCTCTGGTGCCTCACAAAGCAATGCTTGTTTGAAATGAACAGTCTTTTGTATCTTAGAAGTGTCACGGCCAGGGGCCTGTTCAATAAAACGTTAAATGGTTTTCCAAACTTTGCAAGGCTTAGTCCCATTAAAATACAGTTTTCCAAACATTTATGGTCCTCTTAAAATCTGGACAGGGCTTCTATAAATCTGGATAAAAATGATTAAATATGCACTAAAATATATAAACATATACATGAAAAGTATTGGAAAAGAATCAGAGCAGAGGGGAGGACAATTTTTCTTACTCAGCGAGTTGTTACAATCTAGAAATGCACAGCTTGAAAAGGTGATGGAAGCAGATTCAGTAGTAACATTCAAAAAGGAATTGGATAAATATTTGAAGGGGGATTATTGGCAAGGCTATGGGGAAAGAGCAAGGGAGTTGAGCTATTTGGGTAGCTTTCTCAAAGAGCTAGCATAGGTGCGGTGGGGTGAATAGCCTCCTCCTGCGCTCCCTGATTCGGTTCTATGATATAAGATCACAATTTTATACTATATGTTGATAAAAGCGTGAGTCTACCTGGAGCTAACTCGGGCCAGTGACTGATCTGGGGTATGGTGAGGTGTGGGGGAAATGGACAGAGATAAAGATTCGGGGGTGGGAAATTGGTTTTCGCCAGTAGTCGTAAAGTCATAATGGCTTTGATCACAATTCCCTTAGATAATGGGGGCTGTGCTGTAGGACTGGAAGACTTGGAACGCTACACCCCTTTTCAAAAGAGGAGAGCAATATAGCCAGTCAGCCAGTGTTGGTGGTGGGGAAAGTCTGAGAGAAAATAACTCAGGACAAAATTAATTGGCACTTGGGAATGTATGGGATACTGAACTGGAAGCCAGCAGAGATTTGGCAAAGGAAAATTGTGTTGGAATAACTTAATTGAGTTCTTTGATGAACTAACAGAGGAAGTTGATGAGTGGTTGCTGTGTATATGGATTTTGAAAAGGCATTTGATGGAGCAAAACACTATAGGCTTGTTAAGAAAAAATAAAGCCCACGGGATTAAATGGATAGTATCTGCATGAATAAAAAGTTGGCTAAGGGATGGAAATCAGGGAGTGGTGGTGAACAGGTACTTTCTGACTAGAGTTGTTCCCCAGGGGTCAGTATTATGGAGCGCTGCTCTTTTTGGTATGTATCAATGACCTGAACTTGGGTATAGTTTCACAGTTTGCAGATTACACAAAACTCGGAAATGTAGTGAACATTGAAGAGGATAACAGATTTCAGAAGGATGAAATGGGTGGGCATGGCAGATGATAGTTAATGCAGAGAAGTGTGAAATGATGCATTTTGGTAGGTAGAATCAAGAGAAGGTGGCAAGTTGAGAAGGCTGTTAAGATACATTGGTATCCTGGGCCATATTAATAGAAGTGAGGAAGCTATGCCACAATAAAAACAGAGAACGCTGGAAATATTTAGTGGATCTGGGAGCATCTGTGGAGAGAGAAACAGAGCTAACATTTGAGGTTGACGATCTTACATCAGAGCATTGTTTCCTGAAACAGCATCTCATCTTTAATCTCCATGGGATTTGCATGAGTTGCATTTGTACATTAATTGCCAATTAAATTTGCCACAAAGAGCTAAGTTTAGTCATTGATAGCAGTAAATACCCTTTTAATGATGTTGCAGTTGTTAATGACTGCCAATCAGGCTTTCTTACTTAAAAAGTGGCTAAGTAAAAGTGTAGAATCTCATTCTTTTAGGCAGTGATTTGTTGGAGATTTTACTTTCATTCTGTCACTCTCTTGATCCAGTTTATCCTCCCTGCCATATTCTGCTATTTTGCTTTCAGGCAACGCTGACCTTTATTCTGCCACTCATTCATTGTATGGTGATATGTCAGATGAGCAGTCACAGAGATACAGCCTAGATATCATTAGGGTACACTTGGGAGTTGACCCCGAGTCTGCACATGTTGTCACTGAAGTCAGCCTGTAAATGAGGAAGAGGGGGCTAAGGATAAATCTTTGGGGTCTCCCAAAGCAGCAGCAGGAAGAGAAAAGCCATTTCTCAGATGTGTTGATTACATTCATACAGGTCATATGAAATGATGGAAAAATTCATTTTGATGACCCAAGTTTGGGTTGAATGGGATACCTTGAGCCTTCCCATGAATTAGACTTGTTTGTGCACCTTTTGAGTTTTAACATTTTTTTTTTGCCCACAAAGTTGCTGCAAGTGCAAGGTGATAATAGCATTGCAAAGGGAACGGACTGCTGATGAATGACAGGCCAAACTGTGTTTCCTCAACCAATGAGATTATAAAATTAAGAAATAAACAGAGAAAGGAGTGAGAAGGAAGGTGAAATCAGTGTCAACTGAGGTACAGAAAGAGAAATAAAGAGAAGAGAAGATAATAATAAGAACAGAAGTGCAGCTCAGCAGGTCTGGCACATCTGTGGAGGGAGAAACAGAGTTAACATTTCGAGTCCAATATTACTATTCTTCCAAACTGAAGAGAGGCAGAAATATGATAGGTTTTATGGTGTTGAAAAAGGAGGGAGGGTCAGGTGGAGCAAAACAGGAAGGTCGGGGAGATAAAATTACAAAGATATCATGGAACCAAAGGCAGAGAGAGTGGGAATGGTAGCAGTAAAATAACAAAGCATTGGCTTCGAATAGGTGTTACAATGAATCATATGACCCTGGACTGTACAGCAGGAAAGTTGAAACCTCTGACATACCCGATACTCCCTTGCTATTGTCTCCAGCCCTCTCCCCAGACATTCATTCAGCTTGGGCATTCCTGACATTCTGGGGATCAGGATCGACTCAGACCAAGCTGGGATTCTTTGCTTTCAGCTCCAACTAACCTGTCAGTTCCCTATAATGAATAGCCCTGGCTGCATGAGCAGCAGTGACTTTAATACTGTTCTTTAGGCAGTTAGGAGCTAAATAGAAAAAAGATGGTCAAAGGAAGAGTGGGGGAATTAGGGACAGAAAAGGAAATATGTTTGTGCAGGCAGTGGGCATGGCTGAGGAAGTAATTGAATACTTTGCATTGGTGTCCACTAAAGAGAAGGATGATGCCAGTCTAGCATAGTGGTATCGTATAGGATAAAATTAAAGAGGAAGTACTAAAATATTGGCAATAGTCATGTTAGTTCCTCAGGGTAGTGTCCTAGGCCCAGCCATCTTCACTGCTTCATCAATGATCTTCCTTCCATTATAAGATCAGAAGTGGGGATGTTCGCTGCTGATTGCACAATGTTCAGGATCATTTGTGACTCCTCAGATACTGAAGCAGTCCATGTCCAAATGCAGCAAGACCTGGACAATATCCAGGCTTGGGCTGACAAATGACAAATAACATTCGCACCACACAAGTGCCAGAAAATGACCATCTCCAACAAGAGAAAATCTAACCATTGCCCCTTGACATTCAATGGCATTACCATCACTGAATCCCCCACTATCAACATCCTGGGGGTTACCATTGACCAGAAACTGAACTGGACTTGCCATGTAAATACAGTGGCTACAAGAACATGTCAGAGGCTAGGAATCCTGTGGCACTTCCTGACTCCCCAAAGCCTGTTCACCATCTACAATGCACAAGTTAGGAGTGTGATGGAATACTCTCCACTTGCCTGGGTGAGTGCAGCTTGCACCTCACTCAAGAAGCTTGACACCATTGAGGACAAAGCAGCCCACCTGATTGGCACCACATCCACTCCTTCCACCACCAATGCCCAGTGGCAGCAGTGTGTACCAACTATAACATGCACTGCAGGAACTCACCAAGCCTCCTTAGACAGCACCTTCCAAATCCACTACTATCTAGAAGGACAAAGGCAGCAGACACATGGGAACACCACCACCTGGAAGTTCCCCTCCAAGCTACTCACCATCCTGACTTGGAAATATATTGCCGTTCCTTCACTGTCACTGGGTCAAAGTCCTGGTACTCCCTCCCTAACAGCACTGGAGGTGTATCTACACTACAGGAACTGCTGTAGTTCAAGAAGGCAGCTCACCACCACCTTCTCAAGGGCAATTAGGGATGGGCAATGAAGGCTGGTTGAGTCAATGATGCCCACATCCCATGAGCGAATAAAAAAAATTGTAGCAAAGAAACATTTGTATTTATATAACTTTTATATAAGGCTTTATCTAATTATAATTTATGTAAGAATGTTGTCCTTTATTGTGAAAAGAATTGTACATAAAAGGAAGGACAGTATGCTTCTGTTATACAGGGCATTGGTGAGGCCATGTCTCGAATACTGTGTGCAGTTTTGGTCTCCTTATTTAAGGAAGGATGTAAGTGTGTTGGAGGTGCTTCAGAGGAGGTTTACTAGATTGACATGTGGAATGAACAGGCTGTCTTATGAGGATAGGCTGGACAGGCTGGGCTTGTTCCCACTGGAGTTTAGAAGAATGAGGAGTGACTTGATTGAAGTATATATGGAAGCTCCTGAGCGGCCTTGACAAGGTGCACGTTGAAAGGATGTTTCCTCTTGTGGGTGAGTCCAGAACTAGGGGGCATTGTTTTAAAATTAGTGGTCACCCTTATAAGACAGAGATGAGGAGAATTTTTTTCTCTCAGAGGGTTGTGTGACTTTGGAACTCGCTGCCTCAGAAAGCAGTGGAGGCGGTGTCATTGAATATTTTGAAGGCAGAGGTAGATCGATTGTTAGGCAAGGGAATCAAAGGTTATCAGGGTTAGATGGGAACGTAGAACTCAAAACACAAACAGATCAACCGTGATCTTATTGAATGGCGGAGCAGGCTCGAGGGGCCGAATGGCCTACGTCTCCTATTTCACGTTTTCGTATAATGGTTGAGGAATAAACATCGGCCCGGAACACTGGGGAGAACTGCCCTGCATCTTTTCAAATAGAGCTGTGAGATCTTTCACATCCACCTGAGTGAGCAGTTGAGGCCTCAGTTTAATGGTCCATCTGAATGGGTAACTGGGGTAGTGCAGCATCCTCCCAGTGTGGCACTGGAGGGTCACCTTCCATAATGTTCTCAAGTCTCTGAAGAGGGACTTGAATCCACAACCTTTAGATTCAGAGGCAAGTGAGGGACCACTGAGACGCGGCCGACGCCTAAATTGTGCACTAAACCTTGGCTCTTACCAACCTGTTGTCTATATTTCCTGGAAAAGGCGGTGAGTCGGATGTGTCCCTGCCCTGCTGGTGGGGTTGGGATGTACACAACAGATCAGGCCAAGGGGCATCATGCGGATTAAAAACAGAAAATGCTGGAAAAACTCAGCAGGTCTGGCAGTATTTTGCTTTTACTTAATGTGGACCTCTCGGTTCATTTGCATGTCAGACGGCAGCGCTGAACTTTTTTTTAAAAAAAAGCAGACACCCAGCTAATGTTTCAGTTCCATAAGTTCACCCGGTCATAACAAGCTAATGGTGTAGGCATTCCGCACACAGCGCTGCAGGGATCAGTTTATCTCAAGGCAGTTATTTAACTTCTGCTGGGGCTTGAGGGGGGTGTAAGGCGGTTTGACCACACACACACACACACACACACACACAGAATGAGTAACAAGCCCGGGTCTGTCTGCTTCCATTGGAGACCCTGGAGGGATCTGGGTGTTTGGATTCCCGCCCCCCCCGGTCTCCAGGATTGCACTGACTCCAAATGCTGGGTGTTGGGATGTTGGAGCATCCCAAACGACCCCTTTAAACGGGCTCATCCCCATTCGACGCGCCAACAGCGACCAAGGGCACGTTGTTTGGATAGTTTTTGCAATAGGAATTAAGTCTCCAGTCCCCTGCTCACTGCACACGCTGGGGTTTGACTTAAAGCGGCTCTCGGGAGCAGCCCTACCACCCCCCACCCTAACTCCTGTCCAGCTGCTCAACCGTGAGATGCGTCAGCTCCTGTAAGAGAAACACTTACAAATCATCAAATAATCGCATATTGGTGGACAGGATGAAAAGTTGAAGCGATGGGTCCCATATAGAGACAGGGAACTGATCCTAAAGCGTGTGACTGTAATGTGATCCTCGATTTAATATTGTGCCTTCTATCTGGACAATTAACGATCATTTGTCATTAGAAGAGAAAATGCTGGAAACACTCAGTAGGTTGGGCAGCATCTACCGAGAGAGAGAAACAGAGGGAAAGTGTCAGGCTGACGCACTTCGGGAATTTCTTCAGCTGAAAGGGTCATTTATTGGATTTAAAGGGTGACCAAGTTGACCTTTCCGTATCGAAACCTGCTAGAAGGTGCCGGCTCCCTCACTCACCCCCCTCCACACAACCCCCCACACCCACCTACACCTCCCCTACATACCCCCACCCCCACACATCCCCAAACACACACACCCCCACACCCCCCCCTCCACACAACCCCCCACACCCACCTACACACCCCCACCCCCTACACATCCCCAAACACACACACCCCCACACCCCCCCCTCCACACAACCCCCCACACCCACCTACACCTCCCCTACATACCCCCACCCCCACACATCCCCAAACACACACACCCCCACACCCCCCCCCTCCACACAACCCCCCACACCCACCTACACCTCCCCTACATACCCCCACCCCCACACATCCCCAAACACACACACCCCCACACCCCCCCCTCCACACAACCCCCCACACCCACCTACACCTCCCCTACATACCCCCACCCCCACACATCCCCAAACACACACACCCCCACACCCCCCCCTCCACACAACCCCCCACACCCACCTACACCTCCCCTACATACCCCCACCCCCACACATCCCCAAACACACACACCCCCACACCCCCCCTCCACACAACCCCCCACACCCACCTACACCTCCCCTACATACCCCCACCCCCACACATCCCCAAACACACACACCCCCACACCCCCCCCCTCCACACAACCCCCCACACCCACCTACACCTCCCCTAAATACCCCCACCCCCACACATCCCCAAACACACACACCCCCACACCCCCCCTCCACACAACCCCCCACACCCACCTACACCTCCCCTACATACCCCCACCCCCACACATCCCCAAACACACACACCCCCACACCCCCCCTCCACACAACCCCCCACACCCACCTACACCTCCCCTACATACCCCCACCCCCACACATCCCCAAACACACACACCCCCACACCCCCCCTCCACACAACCCCCCACACCCACCTACACCTCCCCTACATACCCCCACCCCCACACATCCCCAAACACACACACCCCCACACCCCCCCCTCCACACAACCCCCCACACCCACCTACACCTCCCCTACATACCCCCACCCCCACACATCCCCAAACACACACACCCCCACACCCCCCCTCCACACAACCCCCCACACCCACCTACACCTCCCCTACATACCCCCACCCCCACACATCCCCAAACACACACACCCCCACACCCCCCCCCTCCACACAACCCCCCACACCCACCTACACCTCCCCTACATACCCCCACCCCCACACATCCCCAAACACACACACCCCCACACCCCCCCTCCACACAACCCCCCACACCCACCTACACACCCCCACCCCCTACACATCCCCAAACACACACACACCCCCTCCACACCCCCACCCCACACATCCCCAAAAACACACACCCCCCCCACCCCCCCAACACAACACCCCAACACCCTATACCCCCTCCACACCCCCACCCCACACACCCCCAAACACACCCCCCCCCCACACCCACACACACACACACACACACACACACACACCAGTTTGGACCCTTTAATCCCCGAGGTGATGAATAAAAGCCCCAGATGTGGGAGGTGTGGAGCTGGCCTCTTGTCAGTTTGATGGAGCTGTGCCCGCCTCTCTGGAAACGCATTTATAAATAGCTCGACTTCCCACTGAAAGTCAGCTCCAAACACACTGAGCGCTGCCCAGGGGAAAGCGGCCGCAATGATCTCTGCCACCCCTCTGCTCACTCTCGCCTTCCTCCTGGGAGCCTCTGGCCAGCTGTCGCCGACTTTCTCCCGCAGTTCGAGCCGGGACGGCCGGTGCATTTACTCCTTCACCGTGGCCAGCCCGGAGGCGGCCGGCTGCTCGGAGCCCGGAGAGGCTCTGGCCGCTGTCCGGGAGCTGCAGAGGGAGCGGGCCAGCCAGCAGAGAGAGCTGGAGTCGCTGGGCGACCGGCTGCGCCGCCTAGAAGCGAGGTCCCAGCGGGATTCGGGGGCCCAGAGCCCCCCCAGCCCGCCGGCCAAGCACCAGGAGCAGGTCAGGCGGCTGCAGCTGGAGAAGTTGGAGTTGCGGAGGTGGCTGGAGAGCGTGAAGCAGGAGAACGTTCAGCTCCGAGCCAAGCAGTGTCCCACCGTTCCAGACACTCCGCAGGACCCCCAGCAAGGTGGTAGGAGAAAGCGACCCCAGCCCCCGGGGTGGGGTGGGGGGGGGGGGGGGTGGTTTAGGATGGGGTGGGGAGGGGGGTTGTTGTTAGCAATGCAGTTGAGGGCTTGTCCATTTTCCAGGAACGTTCTCACCCTCTCTTATCTGGGATCAGATTGGGATCAGACTCCAGGAATGTTCTCACCCTCTCTGATCCGGGATCAGATTGGGATCAGACTCCAGGAATGTTCTCACCCTCTCTGATCCGGGATCAGATTGGGATCAGACTGCAGGAATCTTCTCACCCTCTCTGATCTGGGATCAGACTCCAGGAATGTTCTCACCCTCTCTGATCTGGGATCAGACTCCAGGAACGTTCTCACCCTCTCTGATCTGGGATCAGATTGGGATCAGACTCCATGAATGTTCTCACCCTCTCTGATCTGGGATCAGATTGGGATTAGACTTCAGGAATGTTCTCACCCTCTCTGATCCGGGATCAGACTCCAGGAATGTTCTCACCCTCTCTGATCCGGGATCAGATTGGGATTAGACTCCAGGAATGTTCTCACCCTCTCTGATCTGGGATCAGACTCCATGAATGTTCTCACCCTCTCTGATCTGGGATTAGATTGGGATTAGACTCCAGGAATGTTCTCACCCTCTCTGATCCGGGATCAGATTAGGATCAGACTCCAGGAAAGTTCTCACCCTCTCTGATCTGGGATCAGATTGGGATTAGACTCCAGGAATGTTCTCACCCTCTCTGATCTGGGATCAGACTCCAAGAATGTTCTCATCCTCTCTGCTCCACGACCAGTCTCTAGTTTTAAATCGGCGCTCTCGACCTTTCTGCATGAGCAGAGGTTTAAACTAAATAAGTTTATCCCAGAGATTCCTTGGATTTTCAACAAACATATCAATAATGTAATTAAGAACACGATTCGTTTATTTATATTTAACATTAACTGTTTTGCAACTACATGGGAGGGATGAATAATTTTTTTTAAAACTACCAGTCTGAAGTTGGAGACTCGCTGTAAAGGCACATCGAATCGACCTACCAGCTGGGAAGGAAAGTTACGGGGAAAATCAGGTTGTGGCGCATTTCCAGTACTTCAAAAATTGCATAAGTGTCAATTCTAAAAGCAATATTTGTAAACTCAGTGCAGAGTTTGCCCAGCCGTCCATTTGATTCTCATTAATTTTGATTTCAGTTTTTAAATATGACAGAAGCAATAGGAACCGAGAGGGGGACATTTATTCTGGTGAGATTGACGGACCCTGAAACAAGCTGTTTAGATTTTGTCTTTCAGGGAAACAGGGTTTCTCCAGTTCACCATCTCGACAGAAAACGCAGCCTGACCGAGGAGGTGAGTCCGATTCCAAGGATGATTTTTTTTTTTAAAAAAAAAGTTTCCCCATTATTTCTTCCGGAAGATGGAACCTTTTATTTACGAGTAAAATCGTTCTGGGGGAAAAGAATTTTAAAGGTCGCATGCGATATTAAATTTCGACTTTTTTTGTGGCGATTTATTTATAAAGTCCAGAATAATGTCTTCGATCCCCAGCGTCTAATCGGAGCTTGGAAAATCCTGGATACCAAGAGCTGAAATCGGAGATCACAGAGATCCCAGCTCCCAGACTGAAACAGCGGAACGATTCTGGCCTCCTGACCACAACACAGCAGATTTCAGGTATCTGCAAATGAAATGCATGCGTTTAAAAGTTCTTCTGCTCGACCGTTTGTAACAGAAACCCCACGATACAGGCAGGTGGGCCGGGGTACATTCTGCACGCTGATTTATTTCCTTTAGGACTCAAAAGGCGCAATATAGTCAAGCGACCAGCAGGTGGGGAAAGGGCACCGTTGACTTCAACTTGTATTTTTATATATTTAATTCAATAAATGTTCCCAAGTGCTTCACAGGAGACAGAACCACAAAAAAAAAAATAGTCGAGGTGATCAAAAACTTGGTTTTAAAGAGGCGACTTAAATAAAGGAGTGAGAGGGCTTAAAAAAAAAGCAGCAGCTCATTCAGCCCTAGTGAAGTTATTATTGAATGGAAAGATACCAATAGTTCTTAATTTTCAGGCAGCTTCGTCATACAGCTTTACATACTCAGATCAAATTTAGGGAATATTAAATTAGACTTGATGTATTTTGGTACCTTGCAACCAAAATCAAAGGGATTAAAAACACCCAAAAATGATCGACAGGAAAAAAAAACCCTCTTGCCCATTCAGGCCTGTCCAACATGGCTGATGCCTCGTGCATCATAACACAGACACTCCTCACCCAGCTAAAGATATGGTAAACTCCTGGGAGATGTGAAAAACCAGCTTAAAATCCCAGTCAAATCGGAGACAAAATCTCAAATTCCCAATCCCTCAGTGCTGATTAAAACTTGTCCAAATCATATAGATCCTGACTTATATTGAGATTGATTCATATCATATTACGGTTACCTTTGGGACAATTCACAAAAATTCCCAGGAACGAGTTATGATTCGTTATTCCAAAATAACAGCACTTTCTAAATTTAAAGAACAAGTCCAAGAATTCCACTTTGCAAAGTTCTCCATTTAAAAAAAGTCCCCATAAGGCTGCTGTAAATTTTGGACAATACCCTCTTTGTCAAATTACAAACCAATAGAAATAAATCTGACTTGATAGCTATTATGGTGATGCAGGGTGACCAAGACTGGGATCTCAATATTCAAGGATACTCGACGTTCCAGAAAAAATAGGCAAAAAGGAAGAGGTGGGGTAGCTTTGTTAATAAAGGAAGATATCAGTGCGGTGGTGAGTAGTGATATAGGTACAATAGATCGTGACGTGGAATCAGTTTGGGTGGAAATAAGGAATAGCAAGGGCAAGAAATATAAAAACAAACAGCAAGAACTTCTCCGGGTATATAAAAAGAGTAGCTAAAGTGAGCGTGGGACCCTTAGAGGATGCGACTGGAAGACTGATAATGGGGAACAGGGAAATAGCAGATAATTTAAACCAATATTTTGCATCAGTCTTCACAGTGGAAGACACTATAAACATCCCAAAGATATCAGATAAACAAGGAGCTAATGGGAGGAAGTATTTGACAAGCTAATGCAACTAAAGGCAGACAAGTCACCAGGACCTGATGGCCTGTACCCAAGGGTTTTAAAGGAAGTGGCTACAGAGATAGTGAAGGCATTGGTCAAAATATTCCAGAACTCTCTGGATTCTGGGAGGGTCGCTGAGGATTGGAAAACCACTAATATGATGCCCCTGTTCAAGAAGGGAGGGAGATAAAAAGCAGGAAACTATAGGCCAGTCAGCCTAACATTTGTAGTTGGGAAAATGCTAGAGTCCATTATTAAGGAAGAAATGCTTAGAAAAGTTTAATGCAATCAGAGTCATCATGGTTTTGTGAAAGGGAAATCACGTTTGACAAATTTGCTACAGTTCTTTGAGGATATAACAAGCAGGGTTGATAAAGGGGAACTGGTAGATGTAGTGTATTTGGATTTCCAAAAGGCATTCAATAAGGTGCCACATAAAAGGTCATTGCACAGAATAAGAACTCATGGTATTGGGGGAAATGTGTTAGCATGGAGAATTGGTTAACACACATAAGACAGAGTCAGGATTAATGGGTCTACTACAGATTGGAAATATGTAAATAGTGGAGTGCCACAAGGATCAGTCCTAGGGCCTCAATTATTTATTATCTATGTTAATGACTTGGAGGAGGGGGCCAAGTGTAATATGTCCAAATTTGCTGACGATACAAAAATACGAGGGCATTTTGTGACAAGGACATAAGGAATCTGCAAAGAAATATACATAAGTTGAGTGAATGGCAAAAAACTTAGCAGATGGAGGTTAATATAGGAAAGTGTGAGGTCATGCATTTTGGTCAGAAGAATCAAAAGGCAAACATTATTTGAATGGTGAGAGTGACTCTAAAAAGTGCAGCACAGAGGGATCTGGGTGTTCTTGTGCATGAAACACAAAGTTAGCATGCAGGTGCAGCAAGTAATTAAGGCAAATGGAATTTTGGCCTGTATTGCTTGGGGGTTGGAGTTTAAAAATAGGGAAGTCTTGTTACAGGGTGTTGGTGAGGCTGTACCTGGGGTACTGTGAACAGTTTTGGTCCCCGTATTTAAGAAAGGATATAGTGGCATTGGAGGCAGTTCAAAAGAGATTCACTGGGCTGATTCCTGGGATGAAGGGGTTGACTTATCAAGAATGGCTAAACAGGTTAGGCCTTTATTCATTAGAGTTTAGAGGAGTGATCTTATTGAAACTTATAAGATTCTGAGGGAGCTTGACAGGGTAGATGTTGAGAAGATTAGTGGGGAATCTCAAACTAGGGGGCATAGTTACAGAATAACAGGACATTCATTTAAAACTGAGATGCAAAGGAACTCCATCTTTGAGGGTAAGGAGTATCTGGAATTCTCTACCCCAGAGAGTTGTGGAGGCTAGATCACTGAAAGTATTTAAAGAGGAGGTAGATAGATTTATGAAATATTGGGGAGTTGAGGGCTATGAGGAGCTGGCACGAAAGAGGAGTTGAGGCCCAGGGCAGATCAGCTATGATCTTACTGAATGGCAAGACAGCCTTTAGGAGCCAAATGGCCTACTCCTGCTCCTATTTCATATTTTATGTTCGAAGGAACAGGCATAGATCATTCAACCCTGAGCCTATTCTGCTGTGCCCATTAGATAATTTCTGATCCGTACCTCAACTCCCACTTATCCACCTTTGATCCATATTCTTTGATAACCCAACTCAATGAAAATCTGTTGATCTGACTTGTAATCTTCAATTGACCCAACATCCACAGCTTTTGGGAAGGAGTATTACACATTTTCACTCATGAATGGCCTAGTTCTAGTTTATGTCTCCTTGTTCTGGATTACTCCACAGAGGGAAAAGGCAAAGCCACCCTCTAGTTACATGTATTGCACCCTTTCAATTGGGGGGCTGGGGATAATGCTCAGAATCAGTTAACTGACATGGGAAATAAGTTCCTGCTTGCGTGGTACGACTAACAGTTAAATGCAGCACCTGAATGGATTTGTTTCTTAATCTTGCCCTGGCAGGTTGTGGAATGCTAGAGTGGGTAGGAGATCCAGTTACATTCCAAAAAGCAGACAACATTGCAGGCAAGTACGGAGTTTGGATGAAAGATCCTGAGCCTGTGACACCTCACACCAGGGAGACAATCTGGAGAATCAACGCAGTTGGCACTGACATTCGGGAGCTATACGAGTACAGTGACCTAGATCAGTTCATGAGAGGCTATCCCAACAAAGTTTATTTGTTACTAGAACCAGTAGAAAGCACAGGGAGTGTCATTTACAGAGGATCCTTATATTACCAGAAACGCAGGTCAAGGACCTTGTTGAGATATGAAATTAAAACAGGGGCCATTTTAGTTCGAAAGGACTTGCCCAATGCAGGCTTCCGAGGAGTCTACCCATATTCCTGGGGTGGCTATACAGACATAGATTTTGCTGTAGATGAGCTGGGGCTTTGGGTAACTTACAGCACCAATCAAGCTCAAGGAGCCATTGTGATCTCCAAATTGGATCCAAACAGCCTGGAAATACAGCAAACCTGGACGACGACTATACGCAGAAGATCAGTTGCTAATACTTTCATGATCTGTGGGATTCTCTATACGCTGAACAGTTATTCCATTCGCAACGCCATCATCAATTTTGCTTACAACACCAACACAAACAGCAGCAAGGTGCTGAACATCCCATTTGAGAACCGCTACCAATACAACAGCATGACTGATTACAACCCAGCAGAGAAGAAAATCCTGGCTTGGGACAATTATAACTTGGTCATGTATGACATTAGGCTTTCCAAAATATGAAGGCCTTAAGAATATCTTTGATTGTTATTTTCTCTTAAAAAAATGTATGTAGTTAGTGGCTAGTTATAGCACAGCAGTAATTTGAGCACTAATTCCAGAGCAGAGAAGACCACCATCATCATTTAGGAGTGAAATAAATGTTAAAATAATTAAACATTATTAAATATTTGAACAACCATGATACAGATTGATTAAAAATAATTCTTGGAAATCTATAACTGTGCAGGTTGTGCATGCAAAAAAAATCTTCTTGACTGCAGTCTCATTATAAACCAATCTGACAGCATTCGGTACAACTGAGAGTAGGGTTTTAGTTAGGCCACAGATGCAGTTCAATCCCAACCAGGTTACTTTCTTTACTGTCAAAAATTAGAAGTTAGTGGGGAAAAATGTGGAAGGAATCCATAATTGGCTCAACCGATTGGAAATCAATACTTGCTTAAAAAAAACTTGGCCCAGCTCAAATGGTCTGATTTTTCCTGTAAGTGAGCATATACAAAAACGATCTCCAAGAATCAGACTGTACTTTTGAAAGTTAAAATCTTTCATACTCCCTACGACTTCAGTCATCTCTGGATTAAAAAACAAGGCATGTAAATATACATTTAGAAAGTGCTACGTCTCGTTGGTAAATGTAAAAAAAAACTTACGTGAAGAGAATCACTCAAAAAAAATCATACTATTTTGATTAGACATGAGAAAAAGCAAGATCCTTAATACATACATTGAGATACAAAAAGAATGTGCACTCAAATCACTATCAGTGTTTCAAGCTGGACTGGGTATGGTTGGACTGAGTTAAGAATTGAATGCATTTATTTACCAAAAGGAAAGCATGCAGCCACAATTTAACTGGGCTGGATCTCTGCACCCAGTATCTAATGCATGTGCAGCTTTCAAAAGTACCAGCACTGGATTTTCTTTTACTGTTGTAAAATAAAAGTTGAAGTTGGTATAGACCTTTACGCCTGTTCCTTTCCCATAAAATTGTAACTAATATCAGCATTGTTTATAGAAGCCACTTAGGCTGTGGGCATACGGAAAGTGTTAAAATTGGAGTCTTCAACAGGAGCCATCAGAATTGAAAAGTAGGGAAGTTATGCTAAACCTTAATGAGACTACACTTAAGAGTCTTGGGGTTGTCATATTATGGAGAGGTATGAGAGGCACCAGAGAGGGTGATGAGAAGATTTACAAGGATATCAGGATAATATATATATATATATCAGGAAAGAATTAACAGACTGGGTGTCTCCTCTTGAAAAAAAGGGTGACCTCCAAGATCTTTAAAATGATAAAATATATTTATAAGAATGGATAGAGAGAGAATATTGCCTTTTGTGGGGAAGATAGTCACCAAGAAATCCAATAGGGAATTCGGAACAAACTTCTTCACCCAGGGAGTGGTGGAAGAGGGGGGATTGGCTGCCGCACAAGGAGCAGCTGAGACAAATACTATAGATGCATTTAACGGGAATCTAGACAAGTATTTGTGGGAGAAGAGTACAGGTGATGACGATTGTAGATTTAGATGAGAAAAGATGGGAGGAGGCTCGAGTGGAGCACAAACACCAGCACTGGTTGGGCCAAATGGCCTGTTTGTGTGGTATATCCTATCCTATGTAACCTCACAATACACAGCCAGGCAATTACCTGTCACCCTAGTCGTGAAGTTTCAAACACTGTTCATTTGCTTCTAGAAAGAGTAACATCTGAAACGAGTCAGGGAAAAGGAAGCAAAGGAGAGAAGTGCAAATTCATGGTCCTAATCCAAGTCAGTGTTTCTCCATCCAATATGGAAGGTTTTGATAATACAAAACATACTGCACACTGCACCTGGAAACATTATGAAATGTATACTAATTCAAATTGGAGGAAAGGAAATTGCTCTTAAAACAACGTAAAAGAATCTGAAAAAATTTGAGCATATTTTTATTAGTTAGGTAACCAAACCAAATTAATCGTAAATAAGATCGTACATATTTAATAGTGCGTTAACCCTGTACAAATGAAAAAATTAAAGTATAATATTTCTATACCAATATGGCTGTTAACTTCTGTACAATGCCAAACGAATACACAGTACAGGTGGAATACAAATCTCAAAAGTCAGACATCACAGCTGAATTTTCAAAGTAAGCAAATAAAATTGACTGCCAAAACACTTTACTGATAAGCAGCCTTTTCAGCAGTGTAGCTTTCCCAGTGCCACCCCAGCCATGTGACAAAAATATACACATCAATAAATCAATCTTTTAGCTCACGCTTTGTGCCAAGGTTTCAGAATACCAATAACAGCAATTTTCTATTGTTTTGTACCTTCATCAGTGTCTTATTTGTATCAAACCTGGGTAAGTTTTCTGTAATAAAAACAGCTGTGTTGCTAGCACAGTCACTAATTAATGATTGATCATAAGCAGATAGACAAGATATCTTACATTCACATAGTATAATACAGTACATCCTACAACTATAATACTAGCATACAATCAAAAAAGGCAATATTAGACTTGTGATTAAAATGGTGTATGCATAAACACAATTGGAATTTAATAGGCTCAAAAAGGGAGCTTAACTCAGTCACAGGTGAATCACTGTAGTCTTTACTGTAATTAAGTTTACAAAAAAATTTAAATGATACATTTTAACAAGAGGATTATTAAATTGTCTTAAAAAGTGTAAAACTGGTCAGCCTCCATTCACCGGCCTGGCCAATCTTACCTAATTTCAGTGATTATCTCAAGGAAAAGAAATGCCACACAAGTCAGACATTGCCTTTTCAAATTTTCAAGATTCAAAAGTCAACACTAATGTTCATCATAGGATTAGTTTACACATCTGGGCTTTACTGTTGCTCAAAATAATGATCTATCTGATTCTGCATATTTCAAGATAGTTCAGCTTTCACTTAACTACTTCACATCTCACTTCTTTGTTATAAAAGAAATTTCATGTTTTGAGCTCTATTTTTCTGCTCTTATCTCACAGAGAAGAGCTCTCATTACACCCCAAGGATGTTTAGAACATCTACTCTGTTCTATCAGCAATTTAGGATTTCGTTTCTTCTGTTTTAACTGCCTGAGGTTTGATTGGTCCAGTTCGAACGGGTTTTGACATGGGAGCCTGACTTGAATTGGGTTTTTCTTCCACCTTCTCCTCTCTAGTGCTTGTAACGCTTGTTCCGCTCTCAGTCGGTTTACTACCATTGCTGTCATTTTTGTGAGCTTTGCTCATTGGCTGTTTGATTTGCTGTTGCTGCTGATCAGAGAAGAACTTGTGTGTGGACTGTAGTACCTCAGCACGCTGCTTAGCCTTAAACATAAAGGGGGAATCAAATGAGTATTTTGATGAATCTTTTGGACAAGAACTGGAGACATACACTAAAAGCAAATCTAGTAATGTGCCAAAGAGCTGAAAAACATTCACAAAAATTGTCTCTCTTTCAAGGTGCGCTGGAATCTAAAATAGCTTCTTTGGGGCAGGTTTTGATACTACCCTCTATAGTAAACATAAACAAATGTGTAAACTTTGGAATGCTTAAACGTCTGCCCTTAATGTATGCAGGAATATAAATTCTCAACAAAACAACATTGCTGTGAAAATTCAAATACCTGTGAAATTCATAAGAGGCTTCCAGTTTATATCGTAAAGTTGCTACAGATTTGATATGCTTTTAAGTTTTCAAGTTCTAACAACTTGGGGAATCGATGGGTATCAGTTCTGTATTTGTAAGTGAACTAGAGGGCAGGCTAAATCTGTAATTAATTTAGATCACATCCTATTTTCATTTTGGAGGTTGCAACACATTTATTCTTTTTGTATTGGAAAGTTAACAGATGGACTATTATGAATGAAATATTATTGGCAGAAAAATATAACTCTCTTTTGTTATTCCCCAGTGCCAATGGTAATTCACACTCCCCAGTATGAGTTGAAAGTCAGAACTTTAAGAACTGTGGCAGGAAAAAGTTGATTACAATATAGCTGCTACCATTGAGCGGCATTCTTTAATGCTCCAGATCAATTAATTAACAAGAAATAGGCCACGATAAAAGCAAAGCACGTTAATTTCTATGCAGAATCTCAACTGTCCACATTTCATGCTCTGGTTAAGACCACAGCTTCGTTTGGTATCCAGGTTTTTAAACAGACACAATTTATTTAATAAAGACAGAAAGTGCTGGTAAAACTCAGCAGGTCTGACAGCATCTGTGGAGACAGAAACAGAGTTACAATTTCAAGTCCACATGACTCCTCTTCAGAGCTAATTTATTCAATTATTTTTACTACGTAACTGCTAACCTTCAAATCCTGTTCAGCCATCATTGCAGCTTGGGCCTGGTTTCCACGGATCCCCTGTGTAGGTCCTGAAGGAACCCTTGGTGTATGCTGAGGACGAGTATGGCAGATGATACCTGTGGTCATTTGAGGTTGCATCTGATTTGCCAGGGGCATTGGAGGCCTCTGAACAGGAGCTGAAAAAGTATTTCCATGAGGTCTTACCAATGGAGGGACCAGGTTAGGTTGGGAAAGCATCTGGTGAAAACAATTAGAATGGAATGTAATTCCCTTCTTACGTCTGCAATGTGTGGTGCCTGCATTATAATCAGCAGTGTCATTTCAAAACAAGTGGAAGCTACATAAAATACAAAGGTTGAAGGCAAAACAGGATTCTATCAGATGCATTTAATTTAGGTTTGAGAATGGATATGTTAGCACTAATGCAGTAATGGTCAATGTTCCAATTGGTAAAGGTCAGGAGAAGAGACAGCAGTCAGCCTGGTTCTTTGTTCCTGAACATCGCCCAGTGACTCTTATTGTAAAGTTTCTGTCTGTGGATGTTAAATGATCATTGAACTGGGTTCCAAATTGAGATGCTCCCCTCAATCAAACAGCCTAGTAACATTTACCATTCAGATAAACACACAAAGAATCGGCACATAGGTAACATACACAAGAGCTGTTTATATGCACATCTTTCAGCTTCAGTCAGGAAAGGAGACACAAATTACACTTCTAATTATAGTTAACCAAATAACTAACCTGATGACTTGAGAGTCTGAATATAAACGTCATATTAACAATCCAATCTCATTGTAGTAGTAAAACCTTGAGTGGAAAGTTTTAGGTAAATTAAGCATTAAAAAAAATTGGTGTTATGGTAAGTGAGTTAGATTGATAATGAAGACACATTCCTGTCAACACTGAAGACTCTTTAGAATTTAAAGATACAAATGTTTACAACCAATCACAGCTGTTTGATTACAGTGCTCTCACTTTGTTCCTGAAACTAAATCAGCATAAGCATTAAATACAACTTCACAAACATGAAAAAAATGAAAGGTCACATTGTATTGAATTGGCTTTAATGTTTCAAGAGACAGTTCAGAAAACAGAAATGGAAAGAACAGCGTTAACTCCTACCATGCTTCAAACAAGTTTATTCATCTGGGTATGCTATTGAAGATTGTCTACTCATATCCTTGTCCTCCTTGTTTAATGTATATTTGCACAATAGACATTATGGGATGTGTTTACAGTTCTACAATGACAATATCCAGTGTTTTTTCTTTGAAGCCAGTTTTCAATCATCAAAAGCACAATTTGCTCCAATAAAGTTGCAGATTTTGGCTTTTAAAGGATAAAATATTACAAAACATCAATAGAAAATTATAAAATTGTTGGAAAGCTACAAAATTACAGATAAAATAAGTCATAGAAAGAGGGAATAAGAAGAGTAAAGAAGTCGAACGTTTAGTAGCATAGGGTGCAAACTAAAGCGGTTTAAAACTCTACCCTGGGCAGGCAGTCGCTTTGTGGGCCCTCTGGGAGCTTTTAACCTTGTTACTTTCAGTAATTAGAAAGTTAACTCCAAGTGGTGGAGGAGTGGAAAAAGGAAAAAAAGGCATTCTTTATGAAACATTTTGAGAATCAGCAGTAATTTAAGATTAAAAGCTTTCGCATGTGCTTCAAAAATGCTGAGATATTGCTGTTATCTGAAAACATGTAACCCAAAAGGAAAACGTTACTAAGGTATTAGCACCAAAGGGTCTATGGTTTGTGCTTTAAATACGCACCTGTGGTGGGAATTGTGCTGGGAATGGCTGTGCAATCCGAACCCCTGCTGCAGAGGAAAATTGTTTCTGATAGACCATATTGTTTATCTTGCTGGATTGGCTGTTTGGACTTGTAGAACTGGCTCTAAAAATGAAAAAATAATCACAAAATGCAATGCAAATTCACAAAAATAAGTCTGTACTTGTCTGCAGTTATATGATAAAGTGAGGTACTACATATATCATTTGACAGATGATTAAAGGATACAATCCCTTACAGAGCATTGCTTTTTTTCAAGATCGAATAAAATGCAGATTAATGCCATTTGTCTGCCATATCTCTGACATTTTAAAAAGTACCATGTATCTAATACATCCCAACGAATTATCGTATGCGTGGTAAAGTTGCATGGATGATGGTGACTCCCTGGTAGGCTAAACAACTAGCCTCAACAAGCAGCCAGATCATCAGGAATATTACATGCAGGCCTATCGCAATTCTCATCAAGTGCCAGCAACACAATTTGTATTAATATAGCACCTCTAATGAGGGGAAGCATCTCAAAGCGTTTCACAGGAGCGTAAGATGACAAAATTGACACCAAGCTAAGGAAGAGGGTCAGGTCAAGTGGCTAATAGCTTAATTAAAGAGACAACAAAAACCTTAAAAATGGAGGGGTGGAGACACAGAGTAACTTAAACTTGGAATTCCAGAAATTGGGGCCTAGCTAAGGATGTTATGCTTCAGTTACACAGGTGAGACCGCACCTCAAATACTATGTGCAGTTTTGGTCTCCTTATTTAAGGAAGGATGTAAATGCATTGGAGGTGATTCAAAGGAGGTTTACTAGATTGATATCTGGAACGAATGGGTTATATTATGAGGAAAGGGTGGACAGACTGGGCTTGTTTCCACTGGAGTTTAGAAGAGTGAGGGGTGATTCGATTGAAGTATACAAGATCCTGAACAGCCTCGACAAGGTGGACGTTGAAAAGATGTTTCCTCTTGTGGGTGACTCCAGAACTAAGGGGGCATTGTTTTAAAATTAAGGTTCGCCATTTTAGGACAGAAGACGAGGAGACATTTTTTCTGAGAGCTGTGCAACTTTGGAACTCTCTGCCTCAGAAGGTGGTGGAAGCGGGGTCACTGAATATTTTTAAGGCAGAGGTAGACAGATTCCCTTGCCTAGCAAGAATCTAAGTTTATCGGGGTTAGTTGGCAAAGTGGAAATCAAAACACAGGATCATCAGCCATGATCTTATTGAATGCTGGAGCAGGCTCGAGGGGCCGAATGGTCTACTCCTGTTCCTATTTATTATGTTCTTAACTGACTGAAGGCACAGCCACCAATAGTGAGATGAAGGAAGTGGGGGTTGAGCAATAGTCAGAGCTAAAGAAACACAAGCCTCTTAAAGGGTTACAGAGGTGAGGTGGTTATGAGGAAGTGAGGTGCAAAGCCATGGAGGGACTTGAATAAGGACGAGAATTTTAGATTGGACAAGGTGCAGGCTAGAATACAGGCTACAGTACTTTGGATGAGCTCGAGTCTGTAGAGGGTGGAAGATGAGAGGTCAGCCAGGAATAATCAAGTTGGTGGAAATAAAAGTATGGATGAGGGTTTCAGGAGCAGTTAGGCTGATGCAGGAGCAGTGATAATAGTATTGAGGAGGTGGATGTAGGCAGTATTTGCAATAGAGAGGATATGGAGTTGGAAGCTCAGTTCAGGATCAAGTAGGAGGACAAGGATATGAGCAGTCTGGTTGAGCCTGAGACGTGACTTAAGGTGGGGAATGGAATCAGGAGTAAGAGAATGGAGTTTGTAACGTGGACCGCAGTGTTTGGGATGTGGGATAGCAGTCTGACAAAAGAGGTAATGGAAGGGTCAACAGAAGTGGTGGCAAGGTAGAGTTGGATGTTCTCAATGTACACGCTGAACCTCGTGGTGTCAATAATTGTCTCTCAATTGTCCAGAATTTACCTGAATGGGCTGGAGGTTGGTGTGATACTTCGTACACTGATTGGTGGTGTTCCTGGTTTTACATCTACACTACATCCATAAGGTTTTAGATCCATCTCAGGCATCTGAAATAAGCAAATATTTCACTTTTATTCACATATCCTAACTACAGCTATTGCAAGCAATCTTAATATTTACAAAAGTGCTTTATAAAATTAACGTTAACTAAACTCCTGAACATTTACAAATGAAGCACATTTTATTAGATCAAATTTGACAAAAAAAAGAGCAATTTCAATTTATTTGCTGATCAACCCTCTCATATCCTTACCTTGCCTGCTGTAGGAATCATACCAGCCTGTGCTCCTGTTGCAATTAGACCCCTAAAGGGTTGGTTGATCTGTGTTGGCCTACTCAGGTTGTGAGGCTGTGCCTGTGCTGGAGTGTGTAGAGGTTGTAGGGATTGGGGTAAAGCAATCAAGGGTTGTCCTGCAGATCCAAAGTTAGGTAAGGAAAGCTGTGAACCTGGAAGGGGTAAAGTCACCTGCGAAAGATTGAACATAGTTAGCACTGGTTCTTCAAATGCTTTGACGGTCCCAAACATCATTACACCAATCTAATGTTTTGCATAAACGGCTACAATAGAAAAGCTAGCAACATATCTTTAGCTCAGACACTTTCCAAATGAAGGGGGGAAATTCAGAAGACCAGTTCTGTGGTTCCACTAGAGTATCGCATCAGTCAACTATAGAACATGTTGGGCAAAAACATGGCAGCTAGCCTCCAACCAATCCTCTCAGCTGAGGGAGGTGGACAAGACCCGTCATGAGGAGAAAATACATTACTAGAAAAATTTGGGAAGGGCTAGTCAAACAGATTACCAGAACATATGGGGAGTACATAGGATGTTGACGAGGATGCAACTCAAAGTTAGCATTTTAAACATGGTCTCCTTTTAAAATATTCTGATATTTCAGACACAAAGACACCTGAAGCTTTTTACCTGTTGAAGAGCCGCATTGGGTGACTGTGCTGTACTGTAGTAGTTACTTTGGCCAGGTTGCTGAACCTGACCTGTGTAAAGGTTGGATGGCTGAGTAAGACCCGGCCTCGCCTACACAGAAACATGTCGTTCAAGTTAATGTTAAGTATATTGGTAGAAGAAATAATTACTTTAAATGGCACATATTTTAAGATTAAGTAGTTAAAAGGGAACTCTACTCTATTTAAAAACTGGAAAACTTCTGATAGGCTACTCACCACCACAATCCTGTGTCCTAGAGAAATTCAGCTTGTATTACTATGCAAATTAGGCAACATTTGTGACTCAACAGTAGCCAGGTTGACCAGTAAATGGAGAGGTCAAAATGCGTTTTTTCTGGGAAATCTGGCCACGTTGACCTTTAAGAACCAAACAAATATAATAATCCTTGTAGCAAAAGGCAGTATTGTTACAAGCTGAACAACTCAAAAATAAAGAAGCATGTACTAGGAGAAGCAGGATAAGTGCCTGTATTGGTGAATAACGTATTGGAATGCATAATTTTTGAGTAGAGTAGAGTCATAACCGTGCAAAAATGGTGGCAATCCTGCCCCCAGAGATTATATTTAGCCTAATTTACTTTATTATTCTGTATTTTCATACAGGATTAAAACAAAAGACATGAAAATCAATTACATAATTTTAAAAAGTTCTTTGATTAAACTAATTACTAGCAATGCAGAAAACGTACATGTTGCTTTCTTTTTAAAATATTTCTTTAGAGGGGGTACTTACTTTCCTATGATAATGTTGAAAGGTATGGTAGCATATATTGTAGTTGCCTGCCTCGGCTTCTCCTGTTCTCAGACCCTGCACATGCCACTGATTAGAGTTCCCCTTTAAAAGCAGACCCATGCAACACTTTTGATCATAAATGCAGACTGAAAAATTTTCAATGCAAACAATATTGTCCTTATTAACCTTAATTAATGATAAATTATTTGTACATACCTGTATCAGATGGGTATCAATAAGTTGAGAACCAGCAAGACCTGACGCCTGATTTAATGAATGCTCATAAAGGATAGGAATGGGTTGTGCATTGGAAGTCTGTTGAAATGCCAGGCCAGATTGAGCTTTAGCTAGGTCTTGGGCTTGAACTGCAGAAAAGTTGTGTAAAGCTGTACCCGACAGAACTACAGGGGATGGCTGAGAGAGGTTGTTTTGCATGAAAGCCTGTTGGGTCCTGTAGGATGAAGCAATGTAGCAGAAAGTTAACAATCTTGCTACAGAGAAATGTAAGATGATACCTCTAATGACATTTTCAAGTTATTTCCTAAATAATCTTCTAATTCAATGTATTAAAAACATTAGAAATTTTTGGAAAGGAGTCCAAGGTCTGTAAAACAAGAATTAAATCACAATATTTCTGATGATTTATAAAGTAAAACTTGTGGGGGAAAAAAAAATTCAGCACAGCACAGACCACAGCAGATATTAAAGTATCTAGAACAGAAAACTTCAACAGAAATAGTTACGAGTTATTATGCAAGTTTAAATAGTAGCATTAACTATGCAAATCAACAAAGAGGTTGATTCAAGTGTTGGAATCGGTACTCTCTCTGTTGATCAGTGGGGCCCATTACTGCTCTGAAAACTTAGATATCTAACTGGGCTTGTATTAGGCCTCTCTGTCAGGATTTGTACCCATCAAGAGGAACTACTGCTCTTTATAACAAAGAGAAACAGAAAGTTGAAAGTTTGACTACCGTAATACATTAACAGATTAAAAAATGTAGAGAGCAGCTTTACCTAAAAGGCTGCAAGGATGTGTTGAACATTTCTTGGGCCTGTGAGACAGAAGGGCCCCCTCCTAAGCTCAGCTGAGCCTGTGGCTGACCTGGAATTGGTGCATATATAGGTATTGAGATCTGTTGAACTGCAGTTGGCTAGTGAAAAAAACATAGGAAAGCAATTAGTTCAACAAACATCACATTCTCTCAACACAAAATTTTCTGCATGTAGTACACAATTGCAATAAATAAATCCACAACTTGTGTTGCCCACTGTTACAGCAGTCTCCCTCAACAACAGTTTTGTGTACTCAACAGTGACTATCCTTCTGGAAGAGGGAAGTGGTGAGCAGATTCCCTGGCTCCAACATATGCCTAGTGATGGGACTTTAATGTAGTCATCACTCAAGTATGTACTTAAACCTTGCGATTTTATTGCATACATGTTCATTTTAAAAATGGTTCTTGGGGAAACTTAAATTGATCATGCAGAGAACTTTTCAAAGTCACTTTCAGATTGTCAAATGGAGTTCACAGAAATGCACTAGAATATAGGATTCTGTAGGCATATGAAAAATTCAAATGTCAGTAGAGATTTATGAACATGATATTACCTTTTTTTTATTCATTCAAGGGATGTGGGCTTCGCTGGCTGGGCCAACATTTATTGCCTATTCCTAGTTGCCCCCAAGGTGGTGGTAAGCTGCCTTCTTGAACCACTGCAATCCATGTAGTGTAGGTGCACCCATAGTGCTGTTAGGGAGTTCCAGGATTTTGACCCAGTGATAGTAAAGGAACGGTGATATAGTTCCAGGTCAGGATGGTGAGTGACTTGGAGAGAACTTCAAGGTGGTGGTGTTCCCATCTATCTGCTGCCCTTGTCCCTCTAGATGGCAGTGCTTGTGGGTTTGGAAAGTGCTTTCTAAGGAGTCTTGGTGAATTCCTGTAATGCATCTTATAGATGGTACACACTGCTGCTACTGTGCATTGGTGGTGGAGGCAATGAATTTTTGTGGATGTGGTGCCAATCAAGCGGGCTGGTTTGTCCTGGACGGTGTCAAGCTTCTTGAGGTTATGACAGCTGCACTCATCCAGGCAAATGGTGAGTATTTCCATCACACCTCTGACTTGTGCCTTGTAAATGGTGCACAGGCTTTGGGGAGTCAGGTGAGTTACTTGTCGCAGGGTTCCTAGCCTCTGACCTGTTTTTGCAGCCACAGTATTTATATGGCTAGTTCAGTTCAGTTTCTGGTCAATGGTAACCCCCAGGACATTGATAGTGGGAGATTCAGTGATGGCAATGCTATTGAACATCAAGGGGCAATGGTTAGATTCTCTCGTGTTGGAGATGGTCATTGTCTGGCACCTGTGTGGTGCGAATGTTACTTGCCACTTGTCAGCCCAAGCCTGGATATTTTCCCTGGGAAGTCACACAGGAGTGAGCCAATTGCTGTGCAAATTAACTCGAAGATATCATAAACACTACTTCAGTGATTTACCCAAGAAGGCGTTGGCCCACCAGCAATTTGAGAATCATAAAGCAGCATCTCCAAAACTTTGCTATCTATTCACTTAGAGACTAGGTAAAGTTGCAATAGAATGGCCTTGAAGCACAAACCTTTCAACCGGATTGAAGGAAAAAAAAACTGGCTATTCCCAGTTTACAAAGTACCCTCATGTAGGTTTTCTTTGGCAGAAAAGAAATTTAATATTCTACCCAAATGTATTATCCCCAAAAAATCTTACAAATACTCAGGTTCTGAAAGGAAGAAGGATGTCCTACTTGTGAAGGGCCTGTCTGGAAGCCTTGTTGCTGTGCCAGAGATGGGGGAGCCAAGCGGGGATGCTGTGCACTGAACAAATGGCTGGTATCCATATAGAAGGTTGGGATCTGTCCTGCAGGCCCTATGAACCAGATCAAAATGTTTTATTCTTCACATTTACTGAATTTTTTTTTAAATATAGTTAAATACAATCATTGCCTGCATTTTCAAAATAAGACAAACTAAACTCATGCTAAAAAAAACGTCTGGAGCTGTCAAGACAAGATATTAATGCTTAATGAAAACAAGCATATTGCTCTAAGCTGTGAATTTGGAGAAGACTTAAAAAAGGCTTCAACTTTCCCAGAAGCACCTTTCATGTTAGACTGTAATGTAATATAAACTGCAGTGTCCAATTTAATAAGCAAATAACTAAATTACCTTTTGTTTCATCTATATGTAAAGTAAAAGTTAAACAAATGGCATTTTCTTTCAATGGAAGAAATTTTATAATATATTAGCATTAAAATTATTCTCCCCAGCTCTGCACATACTTGTCCGTACTTTATTAACCTTCGAGGTTATAACATGCCAAGGTAAATAATTGTTTTAAGTGAAATAAACCACAAAGCATTCAGATTAAATTGCTCAGGCTCAAATTCATATAAAACAAGTATGCACAGCTAAAGGAACTATACAGTGCATTTCATAAACCAGGAGACCATGTCAATAGCCTTAAATTGGTATTCCTATCAAAGGAATGTAAATAAACACAAAGAACATGGATTCTCAGCAAGCCACAAAGGCCCCTGAGTTTTTGGGTATGATTTTGGATCGGTTAGATTTACCCCATCACCGAAATTTATGTTGAAATATACTGCAATTTCCAGTGAACAGCACAGATCAATAGTGCAGGTAGTATACAACTGCTCTTCAACTGAAATTCATCTGCTGTTTAAAAACCTTAATTGGTGCCAAGCAGTCTTTAGTAGCTTTAGATTCTGCAAACCAGATTTTCCATAGCATACCTGCTGCAGATTGGGAGACATACACCTGTGGACTTTGTTGTTGCGGGGGGATGAGTGATGTTACACAGCCTAGCTGCGAGAAATGGCTTGCAGGGGCTATGTTACTGTTTTGCAGTTGCTGAGGTTTTACTTTACAAATATTGGGTGGATCGGAGGTGGTGGTTGCTTTTGTACTCAGCGAGGAGGTAGTATATGTCCCTGTTCCTGGTGAGAACAAAAAAAAATTACATCGCTCAGCGCATACGATCTCAATCTAATCCATTTGGATGCACATTTTAGCAATTACCTACATTTATGCAAGCATATGCCAAAAAAGGAAACATTATGTAATCATGTAATATACAAAGATATCATGTAATATACAAAGATAAAGGCAAAAAACTGCAGATGCTGGAAATCCACAACAAAAACAAAAATACCTGGAAAAACTCAGCAGGTCTGGCAGCATCTGCGGAGAGGAACACAGTTAACGTTTCGAGTCCAAATGACCCTTCAACAGAACTAAGTAAAAATAGAAAAGAGGTGAATCTTTTCTATTTTTACTTAGTTCTGTTGAAGGGTCATTCGGACTCGAAACGTTAACTGTGTTCCTCTCCGCAGATGCTGCCAGACCTGCTGAGTTTTTCTAGGTATTTTTATTTTTGTTATGTAATATACAAATCTGTTTTGTCCAGTTATACCCGCAATAACTAGATTCTAGGCATTTTCAACACATAAACTAATAATTAGTGTGAAATTATTTCTGGGTTTACTAAATGAAAATGAATTATAAAAAATGAAAAATCCTTAATTTCAATCTAAGCAGTTATTGTATTTTTCTTTTTCTTTCAGGAGATGTAAATGATTTGAAAATGTAACCGCTGGGGAACCATCAGCATAGAGAAAAGCTGTTTTTGTGTTGGGTTTAGTGGATCGATAACGTTGCCAACTCCCAACAAATTATTCCAATAGTAAATTTATTGGATCTACTAAGGCTGAAAACTTAAATTCAATCTCAATCTAATCCATTTGCAGTTTGACATAAATCTTCATTCAAATAAAACTAAATCAACTTATGAAATGGGAACAATTAGCATATCACTAAATGTAATTAAAAAACAGCCATGAAATACTATACACAATACAGTTGCTGCTTTGTAGTTACCTGTCAAGGATGTAGTGGGTGTGACTGAGGCTACTGGAATAGGAGGCATGGAAGCACTGGAGAAGGAACTGTAAGTGTTACTGCTTCCTCCATTACCACTGTTGATTGGTGATGCTGTAGAGGTCACTGGAGAGCTTTTGTCTCCTACTGTTGGTGAATTCTCCCAAGCCTTTCGTGCACATTCCATCTTAAAGAGAAGAAGTGTTTATTTTTTGCCATGTGTTCAAACTGAGCTTTCCTCTTACTTAGGAAGTTTTAATTTAACTTCCACAATCTCACTTTAACATTTAGCATCCCAGATCATAACCACAATTCATAAATACAAAAGACTAGACAAAATGATGTACGTTTGAAGTAAATAGGAGAATGATATACAGGTATTGAGATACATCAAAATAGAATATCTCGTATACCAACTTGCAACAAAAATGAGTAGTTTTCTCAACATTCAAAAGCTTGATCATAATTTCTTCCTGACTTTTAATCTAATTTTCTAAGTATCACAGAGCAACATGAAACAGCAGTTAACTGAGTAAACGCTAGGGAACAATGTTAATCTACAGTGCTATAACCTACATAAAAAACACTGCAATTTTCAAAATAAGTTAAAATGTGTAGCATCATAAGTGCTTGCATTCCATTAATCCATAGATTATTGCATTTCATTAAACCATACTGTTAATTACATGTTCAAAAGGTCTAAACTTTGCAAGTTAAATCACCGTAGTTTTTAAAAACATTTTGGTAAGCAAAAGGCTTAAATATCCAAACATTTTGTCTCAAAATTCCCAAAATAGAGCTTGTTGCACTTTCTAAAGTGTGATCTAGGAAGTCAAATCAGATAAAATGTTATCACCTACCTTTTCAGTAAGGTCTTTCCATTCTCCTAATGTAATTCAATCTCTACAAAATTGAACAGATCACCTCCATTCACACACTCCCACCCCACATCATGGGACACTTACTTAATTGGAGTTGGCTTTGTACACAAGAAATACAACCACTTTTCTATCTGGCCTGAGTCAATGCAAAGCGCATCTTAGTTGGTACATTCCTGTGGTAGCTTCAGTCTTTGCTTTGATTATGGAGACTGAATTTGCAAACAGGGCACAGAAGTCCAATGACATTTCACCTGCTTTCAGGATTATCCAACATTCCAGTCATTCTTGGTTAGTACTCTGAAAGCCTAGAATTAGCTGAGCAAAAAAAAAAGCTATGCCATGCAAGATGTCAACACAATAACGGTTCACGTGCACCAAGACTGGAAAGGCATGGTGGCAGCTTTTTGCAGTCATTAAATTTAGTTGCTGGTACTGATGGGTGTCACAACTTGATGAGAGGATTCAATATTAAAAAAATTGCAATAAGTACTGGGTGCCAACAACTGCAAACGAAAGAATGAGGATCGACAAAATGCATAGGCTTGTTTATGCTCTACTTTTTCTCCTCATAAAGGCTGTGGCTTCTGATGTACGGCTAACAGTTGCCATCTTAGTACCTCGCATACATGGTTATTAAACACATATGCTGCAGCGAGTGCTGGCAGGCTGACTGGCAGTGGAGCACACCACAGCGTATCCTGATTTTGTCCACACCCATTATCCACTTGTACTTACAGTATGAGTCACTATGTAGTAAAATGACTTTGGTTGACTTTATCCTTCCTGAAACCTGAGGAATTTCAGCCAAATGTAGTGCCATTTTACTTCCTTGGCTGAGATCAGAGGATTACAAAAACAAAAACAAGCTGCAAATACTGAATCATTAACTGCATGAGTTAAGAACAATATTGAACTCTGAATGGGCAAAACTTCAAAACTGGTTGCTGGTATAAAATTGGAAGTATAACAAACGGAAATGAAATATTCAAATTGTGAACATTTTAATTTAAATGTCTGCTAGGTAAGATTATGTGCAGCTATGAAATGTAAAAGATAATGCTTCTCATTTAGTAAGGTTTATTCATTTCTATGTGGGATTTAAGCAAATGAGGAATGTACAGAAATGATTAACATTTCATTCTTCAGACTGCAGATTTCTCTACAGTGAGTGAAAGCACACAAATTTGAAACTTGCAATAAACATGAACCATTGCTGAAGTTTTATGATGTACTATATTGTTAACTTTATCCTACACTCTGGTCTATTATTGCTGTCTTACCTCCATTTGTCATGCCATTTTGCAATACTCAGTGTCAAAGTGCAGGATAACAATACTTATGGAACTGGTTAGTAATCTAAAGTCTGAGAGCTCAGCATGACAAATTGTGAAACTGAACGCAATAAATTTGGTAATGTGTAAGCTTGTGCATGAAACAACCATATTGGTTGAATTGTTATAAAAACCCCAACTGGTTTACTAATTGCTTTCAGGGAAATGACACTACCATCTCTATCCTGTTTGGCCTACACATGACTCCACACCAATCCTTAAGGGCATCTAGAGTTGGGCAATGCAACTTATCACTCACACCCCAAGAACAAATAAGTGAAAGGCTTTTCAGTCAAATTAGAAAAGTACAGGATTATATCAGGACCATCGGCAATTCTTCCCTTAGTCCTATTGCCCTATAAAAAGGCAGCCCTTTTAAAAGTAGGAGAATTAATGGATATGTAAGGCTGTAGAATAAGTTAGATTGAGAACAGGTTCAGAACAAAACACTTCACATTTTTCTGTATAACTACGACGTTAGTATAGTTCTCTTCCCTATCCAGGCTCATTGTCCACAATATTCATCTCCTGACTCCTTAACTCTATTCCCACTGAACTAAACTTCCCTTCCTACCTAAGTGCTGGCTGGCATTTTAAATGACTCTCACTCAATTGTTGTCCCCCTCCCTTTCCAAAACAGTCCATTACCCCTTCTGGCCTCCAATGGCCCCTTTGTCCTTGAAAACTATTGCCCTATCACCAGTCTCCTTTTACTCTCCAAAATAATTAGAAGTACCGTCATTTCCCGAGTGCATGCCTATAATTAAAACAACACAGCTTCTCTTTCTCCAATCAGCACCAAAACAACCTTAGATCACAAATGACATCCATTGTCACTCTACCAGTGAATTAATCCCCCTCATCCTTTCTAGTATTTGACATGATCACCCTTCATGCTTATTGAATGCCTCTCCATTGTCCAGGTCAGTGAGACTGTCCTTGCAAGGGTCCACTCTAACCTTCCAACTACAGCTAGAACATATTCTGCAATTTCTCCATCACCTGCACAACAGTCCTTCTGGAGTTCTCCAAAAATCCATTATTGCCTCCTCCATATTACTCAACAGAAAACATTCTTCAGCTTCCACGTGAATGCTTATGATACCCAGGTCTAAACCCCTACCATTTTTCTCAACTGCTCCACTGCCTCTATGTCACTAGGTTGCTTGTCCAAAGTACGGTCTTGGATGAGCTACAATTTCCTCTAGCTAAACAAGACGATTGAAGCCAAAATCTGCAACCGTAAAACTATATCAGGTCAAATCAGACTGTTTGTAATCATGTCGTTCTATTTGATACAAAGCTGAGTTTCTGACGCCATATCCTCTTCATCAAAGATTGCCTACTTGCACTTCTGTATCGATACTCACCTTCACCTCAGCCCGAATACTGCTGAAACATTCATCTCTGTCACCTTCTAATTTGATTATATGAATGCTCTCCTGGCTTGCCTCACATCTGCCACCTTCCTAAACTTCAACTCATCCGCAGCTAGTTGCCTGCATCTTATTTCGCACCAAGTTTCACTCACCCATCACCTGTTGTCTCACTGACTCCCAGTCCCCCAAAACTTCAAAATTAAAATTCTCAGTTTTAAGCTTAAGTCCAGCAATGGCATTATCCTTCCCCATCTCTGTACCCTCCTGCAGCCTCAAACCCTGCCTGAGTTCTCCATTCTTCTAACCATCACCTTAGTGTGGAATCTGTGAAAAATGTAAACGTGAAGGATCTCATAGCACCAACAATCCTGCAATATTATAGTACTACTATATTAGTATTAGGACGATTGTTTTGCTTGTTATGGACTTGGGAATAGGGAACACAATTTTGAACATAGCAAATAGTGAACAGGATAGCAACAGACTTCAGAAGGACAGACTGGTGAAATGGGCAATGCAATTTAAGGTAGCTAAGTAGGAAGTGTTACACTTTGGGGGGAAAATGGCAGAGGCAGCATAACCTAAAAGGCAGTAATTCTGATGGAACTGGGGGTACATATTCGCAAATCTTTGATGTAACAATGCAAGTTGATATGGCAGTTAAGAAAACATGGGATACTTTGCTTTCTAAACAGGGACACTGAATACAAAAATAAAGAAGTCACGATAAATCTTTGCAAATCACTGGCTAGTAGGTCCCAGGTGGAGTAGTGTACACAATTCCTGACACCAGGCTTTAGGAAAGCTACAAAAGCCTGGGAGAATGTACTGAGAGCACGTACACTTCAATATTTTCCATCATTAATTTCTCATACTTCAATTAGTGAAAAAGGACAGTAATAATTTGAATTCATGTATATATTATGTTCCTTTTACATTTCACCTCATTCTCATATCCCAGTTCTTGGAACTTTGTAGGGTTCAAAGTCATTACCTGGATTGAAATCAAGGGGATTAATTCTCACTGCTGGGGCACTGATAGCCAAGGCACTTAATGTCAGCTGGTATTCTTGAGAAAAATAATTAAAAGAAGACAACAAATATAGCTGCCCAACAGAGGTGTTCAACAAGCAGTGCACCCAACGAGGCAATTGTTGACAACACAGAAGCAAACTTACAAAGGACTTTGTAGATGACTGTACAACACTTGCAATAGCAGTTTAAATTGTTTAAATTGAAATAGCAGCTTGGAGTACTCCTGGCACTGTAGGTACACAAAGTATCCTTACTTTGGATAAAGTGCAATTGCCAAGTATATTTCTGTTCTTCAGCCATAAAGCATACACCAGATAAGTAGAAATATTAAGGAGTAGCCACTATTACAGACCATGACAAGTTTAATGGACATGGGATATTCAGGTAGCGGGGTGATGGAAGGTAAAATGTAGGGTAAAACGATGTATAAAATGCATCACACCCAGCTCTCCCTGCACATCAAAATACCCCTAGAGGGATCAAGTACATACCTTGAGGGTGAAGTCGACAGTGGCGGGAGAGACTGGTGTCAGGCTGGAGCTCTGTTGTAGAGTCTCCCTCCTGGGGATGGGAAGGGTGTGGGGCAGGGGCACCTGAAATGCAGGCAACACACATCACACTCTCACTAGAACTAGAAAAATTGCAGTATCCAAAAATTTTCAGAAAAACCCAATCTAATAATTACATTTAACATATTACTACAATTATTATCCTTTTCCCCATATACACGAGAGGATTGTGGTGTCACTAAACAATGCAGGCTGCAGGATTAATTTCTAATGACTCAAAATTCTGGAGAGCTTTATATATATCAAGTTTCTGAAAAGTGCTTAGGGAGTGGGAATATTTAAAATGCATTTAGGGTGCTTTAGTTCAAATAAGTAAAACTTAAGTCAACATTTCAAATTTAAGATTATGGCAAATACAAGTAGCCACAAGTGTATAAACATTTCTGTCACTCCCATTTTAAAATGTATACAGCCATGATATATTTAACCTGGCGACGAGATTACCCAAATGACACTTTCAGGTTTCAGCTTAAAGCCCATTACTCAGGCAATGTTCAGTAGATCATAAACATTTGTGAAGTGGAACTGCACATCAAGATGCCTAAGAAAAATAAAAATGTACTCTCTATTGGCTTACTTACATTGCTGACCAGGGAATCCTCTATTTTGCTACTGCCAGATGAGACAGAATCTGGCAGTGATGAGGAAGGCGCTGTGTAATCAGTCAAGGATTCCTAAAATTGAAATTTGCACATATTCAGAATTTTAAAAAATTCAAGTGATCATGCGGTACATTTGATTTCACAAAGAATGACTACACCAAATGTATTAACATCATTTGGACTGTTCAAGATTTTTGTTAAAATCAAATTACTTCCATTTTAGAAATACACTTTATTTTACTTTCGTTAGAGCCAGGATATCTAATCTTCTCAACTTTTTGGGCTACATACCATGGAGCTCCTGCATCAGACTGGGTGGGGGGGTAGCGAGGGCACCATTGCCCAGAAACTTAACCAGGCCAGCCACATAAAAACTGTGGTTAGAAGAGCAGGTTGAAATTCTGTGGCAAGTAACTCACCTCCTGACTCCCCAAAGCCTGTCCACCATCTACAAGGCACAAAGTCAAGAGTGTGATGGAATGCTCCACTTGCCTGGATGAGAGCAGCTCCAGCAGCACTCAAGAAGCTAAACATCATCCAGGACAAACGAGCCCACTTGATCGGCACACCATCAACCAACTTAAACATTCACTCCCTCCATCAGTGATACACATTGACAGCAGTGTGTACCATCCACGAGATGCACTGCAGCAACTCACCAAGTCTCCTTCCAGAGCACCTTCCAAACCTGCAACCTCTACCACCTCGAAGGCAAGGGTGGAAGATGCACAGGATCACCACTACCTGCAAATTCTCCTTCAAGCCACATACCATCCTGACTTGGAAATATATCATTGTTCCTTCATTGTCGCTGGGTCAAAAAACAGGAGCTCCCTTCTTAACAGCGCTATGGATGTACCTACACTGCGTGGGCTGCAGTGATTCTAGAAAATAGCTCAGCACCACCTTCTTGAGGGCAATTAGGGTTGGACAACCAATGCATTTCATGTTGCTGATAGCGTCTGATGCCGAGCATACAGATTTATCCATAAATTAGGTTATAGCACTTTCCAAACCTCTGGGCATATAATAAGCAGAAAAAAAAATAAGAATTACAGGCACGAAAAAGAAAGCTCCTGAGTTCTAAGGAACACGTGGTTTACAACTGGAAGTCCAGAGACACCTGAACTACGGCAGAAATTAGTTTCCATCTAAAACTAAAATCAGGTTGCAATAGTGAGACTTAATTAAGGGTTTCATTACTTACAGTATTTTAGAAGCCCATTCAAGGGGTCAATCATTTGGGGGGAACTGCAGCTGTACAAATGGCAACCCATGTGACAAGCAGACCAAGATTATGTATACTTACAGAATTTTGCTTATTTAAAAAATCAGTCACATGACTAAAACCTACATGCAGACTTTCTAATTTTACTGTTAAATTACAGACTCTGTTCCATTGCATTAATCATCTCAAGTGCAGATTACAGCTTGCATTGGAATAAAAAATTAAAAATCAACTGCAAGCTAGGGGCTAAGATGTAATTTAATTGCTCAATGATATATTGGCTACTCCTTTACATAATTTCTTGATTTATCTCTACTTTCATTCACATGTGCATTTCCTTTTGGATACCTGTAGCTGTGTTTTACAAAAATACCTAAGTTAGTAATTTGTAACTTTAGAATTTAAATTTGCTTGAAAATCAATCTCTATTTTTACTTCAATATGGCTGGCAAATTAAAATTCTCCATAATGCAGAAGAGCTAGTGATTTATTCTGACTGGAGAAGGAACTTTTACAATAAAATAAGACTTCTGATGTCAGTGTTACTGCCTGTTATTTGCATATTTTTTTAATCTCGAGTTGTTGTCTAGTTCCCATCTCAGAAATTTCAGTGGGCAAGTCAACATTCTGATCAGGCAATCGAAGTGGCACTTGACAATAAGTCAGACATCAACCACAGATGTAACTGACTTAATGTTTAAAAAAATGCACAATAAATAAGTTGCACCCCCAACATTTCTTCTTACCAATATTCTCTTCTTCCCATGCCAAGGTGTTAAATCATTGCTGATGTGTTGCTATATTTATTTGTGACAGTGGCTGTTGACAGTGAACGTTACCAGGCTACAAGATCATGTTGGAAAAATCACAATGGAATCTGCATTATAGGAAGGATGCGATTGCACTAGAGAGAGTGCAGAGGAGATTTACCATGATGTTGCCTGGGCTGGAGAGTTTTAGTTATGAGGAGAGGTTGGATAGACTGGGGTTATTTTCCCTGGAGCAGAAGAGATTGAGGGGGAACACGATTGAGGTGTATAAAATTATGAGGGGCATAGATAGGGTAAATAGGAAGGAACTTTTCCCCTTGGTGGAGGGATCAATAACCAGGGGGCATAGATTTAAGCTAAGGGGCAGGAGGCATAGAGGGGATGTGAGGAAAACATTTTCACCCAGAGAGTGGTGGGAATCTGGAACTCACTGTCTGAAAGGGTGGTAGAGGCAAAACCCTCCTAACATTTAATAAGTATTTGGATGTGCACTTGCGATGCCATGGCATACAAGGCTATGGGCCTAGTGCTAGAAAAAGGGACCAGAATAGTTAAGTACTTGTTTGGCTGGCGCAGACTCGATGGATCGAAGGGCCTTTTTCTGTACTGTAGGCCTCTATGACTATAAAAACATCACGCCCTGAAGTAACATCTATAAACATGCATTTCTAATACAAGCATACGAATTAGGAGCAAGAGTAGGCGATTTGGCCTCGTGAGCCTGCTCCACCATTCAATAAAATCATGGTTGATCTGATTAAGGCCTCAACTCCACATTCCACCTACTCCTGATAACCTTTGCGCCCTTGCTAGTCAAGAATCTATCTATCTCAAAAATTTCACTGACCCTGCCTCCACTGCTCTCTGGGCAATAGAGTCCCAAAAAATCATGACCCTCAGAAAAAATATTCTTATCTGTCTTAAATGGGAGATCACTTATTTTTAAACTGTGTCCCCTAGTTCTAGTAGCTAATAACTATTAGTTTTAATAGCTTTCACTGGTTAGTGATAGGGGATATTTCCTTTCTTAACCCAAAGATTCTTAAGGCAAACTATCTATAGTACCCCAACAAGCATCTTGGGTGGAGGTCAGTTAACTCAAGAGTGCTGAAATCAAACCTGCCATTTTCCAAATGGCAACCATTCATCTCACACATGCATGCACAAGATACCTAGAAAAGTTTTGATTCTGTATAACTAGTTAAATATCTGCAGAAATGAAATGGGAGGAATTGGTAATTTAAAAATGTTAAATAACTGAAATCCTGCCTTTGGTCTAAAAAGCTAGGTCCATTGATAAACAGGTTTCATTGCATAATAAAATTAAAAGTATTTTGGCACATATGGATAATGGTTATGCTTTGAGTTAGATACCAAGGTAATGCATGTTATTAATGATCAAATCATAAATTATTTTTTAAATTACCTTTGAATTTTCCTCAAATTCTGGTGTTGGCACAGAGATCATAGTCTTTGTTTCCGTGCTCAATTCAGTTACCACCTTAGGCTCCTGTGTTACTGCAGGCTCTGGGCTCCCGACGGTAGCAGGTGGAGACTCGTCTTTTCCTTCTGTTTCTGTTTGCTGTACGTCTTTGGCTTTCCTGTTTTTCATCGAGCGTTCCTTACCAATGGGACCGGGTTTATGTTCTTTGTTATCCACCGGGCTCAAATCTGGGAGCTAGGAATAGGATGCAGAATCAGGAGCGGTCACTTAAACAGCTGTAAATATGACTGGTCTGTTACAAGCCATCAAGTCATAAATAAAAGTTTGGAATAAGGTGTGTAAACTCAAGTTATTTTTCTCCCCATCAAGTTCCAGCAAATTCAACAACCAGCAGTAAGGACTTGCAAATGAATATGACAAATCTCAAGTGGCCTCTTATATAATCAGGCAGTTATACTTAAACCTGGGTATGCACTATTTTGTTAATCTATACTACCTATTGGATAACATGATTCCATTGAGTTTGTGCACTGTTTGGTAGGATGGAAGGAACCTGTAAATTATTTTTCTGTGGCACAATCTCAGGGTAGTACCATATTTTGGCTACAAGTCAAACTACCGACTGTGTAATATATACTTGTTGGCCCAGAATTTGCTGAACTGGGGCACCTCGCAGTATGCCACTCTAATTAGACATTTTTTTCTCACCCTTCAGCTCAAAAAAAATTTCTGCTATGCAATATTGGATGAGAGCTGATAATGGGTATCTGGGAGCTTGGTGAACAGCGGAACCAACAATCCTATCTCCTTAATCAACGAGACTCAAGGACTGAGAAAGAAACATAGGAATTATGGAGGCAGAGTGTGAATTAGAGTTAATTAGACACAGAGAAAGAAGGAGAGAAAAAAATTTAATTAAAAGAAAAAAAGTGACAAAAGTAATTTTAAAAACAAATTTAATACTACTGCAGGAATGAGACTCCAGTTTCAATTGTTCTCTTTCTGGGCTAGAGAGGCTGAGTAACATTGCAGGAACATAAACCTCTGCATTAAAAAGGTACTTGGACTGCTAAGTAGCGGCTCTAACTTCCTGTGGTGCGTTAAATTGGTAATTAAGGTGCAAATGTAGCAATTTCTTGAAACTCACAGGGAGGTTGATATTGAGATCCTGTTTTCGGGAAGCTAACAATGGAGTGACACAAATCATTCAGCAAATCACCAAATCATGGGGCAGATCATCCTCACCATAAATTAGGGCCAATTTAGAGACCAATAAAAGCTTTAACTCACCATAATTTCCCCAGCAAATTATAAGGAAAGTGGTTTACCTTTTGTGCTTTGATTGGACCTGCACGAGGCTGCTTCTGTCTCTGTTCTTTTGGCTCTAGTAACTTATTCTCAGCTGCTTTTTCCGTTAGGGTCACTTCACACTCTGCAACAGCTGTAGCAGTAGTGGTGGTGGTTGTGGCTGTTGTGGTGGTGCTGGCGGTGGTGCTACTTTTTGGTGCAGCCAACTGACCTGAATCAATGGCAAGCTCAATTCCACCCTCCTGACTAGAAGCTGTTCCCTACAAGAAAGGGAATGGAAAGCATTATTAATGCAATTATATTGAAGAGCTGCATTCACCAGCAATTCCTGATCAACATGCTAAATCACAATGATGAATATTAAAACCTGCAACCCTTTTGTGGTCCAAATTTAGGTATATGGCACAAGTTCTTAAAGAGCAAGTATTTAATTTCTTATTCCAGTTAAAGACCAGAACAAAGCAGGTAACTGATTTATTTTCTCTAACTTGAAGCTCACCAAGCAAAACCCAGGAGGAAAAAATGTTAGAGTAAAAATAGATTGAGAAAATCCTTGGCTTTGCTAACTTTGGCTGAGTTCAAACAAATACAACATAAGAAACAAAAATCAATATTTTGAAACAACTTTTTCACCCTTCAAAAAGTAAGTTTAGGTAATGTTTCTCGGATATTTGAAGGTGCTTTAGCACAAACAAGAAAGGATCGTCATCTTTAGAGATACAATATTTACCAGAGTGTGAAAATGAAATGCTTCAAACCAGATTTAGAATGGTATTCAAGTGAATTAGTAAGAAATGGCTCAATTCAAAAACTTTTTGCTGTCCTTTTAAAGGGTTAGGATTCAATGCTAGAGAATGGAATGATCTCCCACTTTAACACAATGTTCCAAGGTTGGTAAATGGCAGAGCAAGGATGTGTAACATGCCATAAAACAGTCTCAATGTCTTAGTGCAGTGAGGAGTGCACCTTTGAGTGTAGTACTGAGCTTTACAGATCAGCAATTGACCCTAGCTTTCAGCCAGGTGGTGTAATTGTCCTATGGGCTTGTAGCCAGGGAAGATGAGATTAGAAGAGAGTACCCACTGGGGATCCTACTTTTCATCACTACCTGTGATCCCTTTTGAAAAGAGTGCATGTATATATAGGGTGGAAAGCCAGGCTTGTTTGGAACATACTCCTGAATCCAACAGTTGTCTGCACTAAACATATGAAGCTAGAACCTGGTGGTCCCTATATGAATTGAACCAGATATGTGACTTTTGCATGTGCTTCTCTCCAATCTTTCTGATAGTGGATTAAGCAGACACTATGAAATGACAAAAATAAAAATAGCTGGAAAAACTCAGCAGGTTTGATGAAATCTGTGGAGAGGAATGCAGTTAACGTTTTGAGTCCATATGACTCTTCATTAGAACTAAGGAAAAATAGAAATGCGAGGAAATATAAGCTGGTTTGGGGGGGGGGGGGGGGGGGCCGACACCAGGTAGAGCTGGATAGAGGACCAGTGATAGGTGGAGGCAAAGAAGAGATTGCCAAAGATGTCATAGACAAAAGGACAAAGGGGCGATGATGGTGGTGATATTAGCTAAAGGATGTGCTAATGGTGACATTAAGGGTAGAAAGCAGGATGAGCAAGTGACAGATGGCCCTAGAGGAGATGGGGTGGGGGGGAGGGATCGAAATAGGCTAAAAGGTGGAGATAAAAACAATGGATGGAAATAAATTTAATAATAGAAATAGGTGGGAAAAGAAAAAAATATATTTTAAAAATATGTTTAAAAAATTATAAATTGGGAACAGCGAATGCAGTAGACTAATTTGAGGGAAGTGCAAGTGAAGTGCTGCTTCACTTGAAAGGAGTGTTTGGGCCCTTGGACGGTGGGGAGGGTGGAAGTAAAGGGGCAGGTGTTGCATCTTCTGCAGTTGCATGGGAAGGTGCCGAGGGAGGGGGTTGAGGTGTAGGGGGTGATGGAGGAGTGGACCAGGATGTCCCAGAGGGAGCGGTCCAGGAGGTGACCAGGTGTGTAGATGAGGGTAGTGCAGTTGATGTAGTTTATATGGATTTCAGCAAAGCCTTTGACAAGGTCCCACATAAAGGCAAAGGCACATGGGATACAGGATAATTTGATAAGGTGGATTCAAAATTGGCTTAGTTGTTGGAGGCAGAGGGTGATGACAGAAGGATGCTTTAGTGACTGGAAGCCAGTGTCCAGTAGCGTACCACAGGGATCTGTGCTCGGTCCCCTATTATTTGTCATTTATATAAAAGACATAGAAGACTATGTGGAGGGTAGGATTAGTAAGTTTGCGGATGACACAAAGATTGGCCGGGTAGTTAACAATGAGGTTGAGTGTCTCGGGCTACAGGAAGATATAGACGGGATGGTCAAATGAGCAGATAAGTGGCAGATGGAATTTAACCCTGAAAAGTGTGAGGTGATACACTTTGGAAGGGGTAATTTGACAAGGAAGTATTCAATGAACGGCATGGAAGTTCTGAGGAACAAAGGGATCTTGGCGTGTGTGTCCATAGATCTCTGTAGGCAGAGGGGCATGCTAGTGAGGTGGTGAAAAAGGCATATGGGACACTTGCCTTTATTAATCGAGGCATAGATTACAAAAGTAGGGAGGTCATGTTGGAGTGTCTAGAACCTTGGTGAGGCCACAGCTGGAGTACTGTGTGCAGTTCTGGTCACCACATTATAGGAAGGATGTGATTGCACTGGAGGGGGTGCAGAGGAGATTCACCAGGATGCTGTCTGGGATGAAACATTTAAGTTATGAAGAGAGGTTGGATAGACTTGGGTTGTTTTCATTGGAGCAGAGGAGACTGAGGGGCGACCTGATCAAGGTGTACAAGATTATGAGGGGCATGGACAGGGTGGATAGGGAGTAGCTGTTCCCTTTAGTTGAAGGGTCAGTCACAAGGGGGCATAAGTTCAAGGTGAAGGGCAAGAGGTTTAGGGGGGATATGAGGAAAAACTTTTTTACCCAGAGGGTGGTGATGGTCTGGAATGTGCTGCCTGGGAGGGTGGTGGAGACGGGTTGCCTCACATCCTTTAAAAAGTACCTGGATGAGCACTTGGCCCATCATAACATTCAAGGCTATGGGCCAAGTGCTGGTAAATGGGATTAGGTAGGCACGTAGGTAGGTCAGGTGTTTCTCACATGTCGGTGCAGACTCGATGGGCTGAAGGGCCTCTTCTGCACTGTGATTCTGAGTCAGAAGGTCAGGCGAGAAAGGATAGGCTGGGTTTCAAGATAAAAAACTAGAAGTGGAGTAGGGACCAGCCTCTGACTGCCACTGCATGCAAGTTATGGGCCAGAATTTTAACTTGCAGTCATACACTATGCTTTTCAACAGATTTAAAATAACTTAATTCCCCAAATCCTTTTTGTGGAAGGATAGTTTTAAAAAAAACAAACTGCAGAGTTTTAAAAATAACATACCTCAAAAGAATTCGGGCATTTTGAAGATCTCAAATCAACCACAGGGAGACAATTGACAGAAACCTCATTTTTACTTCACTTCAATTCTTACAAGAGAATAAACTCCACCAAATCTAAATTAGTGGAGGTGCTCAGATTGTAATTTCAGAGGATTTCACCTGACTTTGTTGACAAGTGGTATAAGATCCCTGTGCAAGCAGCTTTCTATTGATCCAGTGTAGCATGGAATATAAATCCAACATCGCTTTAAATGCTCGAATAAGTTTGGGATATGCGAAGTTGATTAAAATGTTGATGCAGTTACTTTCGCTTATGTTTGTTAAACGTTTAAATTTTAAGTGCAGAGAGAAGAGCTCTGTTCACGAGTGCAACCAGAGAAATGGTGCTCGCTTCTGACCAGGTGAACTGCAGTTTAAACCAGGCAGTTAAAATAAGGAATAAAAACAGAAAATGCTGGAAATACTCAATAGGTTAGCCAGCATCCGGAGTGCAAAGCAGTTAATGTTGGAGGTCAATGGCTTTCAGTCAGAACTGGAAAAAGTTCACGACATAACATGATTTAAGCATGGGGGGACAAGAAGAACAAAAGGAAAGGTCTGCCAAAGAGATTGAATGGGACAATGGTGCAAGGCAAAAGGAAATGGTACGTGAAAAGATGATCTGGAAGAGGTGTAAATAGGAATGGCAGAATTATCCCAAACAACAGCTAACCAAAAAATGGGTCAAATGGGGTTAACTGTAACTGTTGAAATCTGTGTGTCTGGAAGGCCGTAAGGTGCATAAGATTCTGTTGAGCTTCACTGGAACAGTGTAGAAGGCCAAGAAAAGAGAGGTGGGAGTGAATCAGAAAATTAAAATGACAGGTGACACCAAATGGGAATCATGCTGGCGGACTGAATAGAGACATTCTGCAAAGCTGTCAGCCAATCTGCATTTGGCCTTCACAATGTAGAGGAAACCTATCATAAGCAGCGAACACAGTGTATAAATTGAAAAAAGTACAAGTGAGTCACTGTTTCTCCTGGAAGGAATGTTTGGGATCTGGATGGTGAGAAAGGAGGTGGTGAAAGGGCAGGTGTTTGTGATGGTTCTGCTATTACTATTTACACCTCCTCTAGACCGATCTTGTCACATTACCATCTCCTTTTGCCTTGCACTGAACAGAACCTTATGCACCTTAAGGCCTTCCAGTCACTGAGTTCAACAGTGAGTTAACCCCATTTGACCCACTTTTTGATCAGCTGCTGTTTGGGATAATTCTGCCATTCCTATTTACGCCTCTTCCAGATCCATTGTATCACTGTACCATTTTCTTTTGCCTTGCACCATTATGCCACTTAATCTCCTCGCAGACCTTTCCTATTGTTCTTCTCGTCCCCCTGTACTCCCCCACCACCCCCTTTAACTGTTTCTCTATGGATGTTGCCGGACGAGTATTTCCAGCATTTGCTATTTTATTTCAGATTTCCAGAATTGGAAGTATTTTACTTTAGTAAAAATGAGGTGCTGCTTGTTCAGAAGTGATGCAATTCAACTCGGATTGCTGAAGCACCAAGAGTGGCATTTAAAAAAAAAATCCATCTTATCACTCTGCAAATAATTACACTTGCCTCAGGTGTTGGGGAAGATCCAAAAGAAGTCAAGGGCTTATTCCAAGCACTGACAGGTGGAGGCTGTGGAGGACTAATGGGTCCCACTACAAAAAGAAAAGCAGAATTAGTGTTTTTCCATTATACTCTATATCTTTTTTCATTCTCCTAAAGAAAACTTTTTTCACAATTTTCTTTTCTTCAGTTGTAAATGCATTAACAGACTTGCAATTGTTTTTTTCCTTCTAGTTGCAGCACCCTTTCCAGGTAAGCAGTTCCGCAGCCTCACTAACTGTTGTTTGAATTTGCTCCAATGTAATGCAGTCAAGCTTAAGTGATAAAAAAAATCCTTGGGATGCAAACCCAAATATTGTGATGAGAGGAAGATATGCACCTCTAGAGCTATTGGGATTCCAGTGACTTTAATCAAATTTACAAAAATAAACTGAAATTCTAACTGTTGAATCAATTTCTAGCATTAGCCATCATTAAGTAATGGCAGAGGCTTCTGTCTAATATTTTTATGAAAGGAATCTTTGTTCAAAAAAAGCATGTGGGAGATTCAATGCGAGTTGAGTGCAGAATAAGTTTTTGCAAGTGGTTGCAGATGAACTTTTACAGCCTGTAATCACATAGGATAATTAATGACGTTGCATATATATATATATTTGCAAAAAACACAACAATAATTGTTGAATACAAAAGCAAACGAATGTCAGACACAGATGAAGCATGAGCCAATTGGGACTCAGAGGCATGTCAGTCTAACCCTACCATAACTAACTGGTAGGCAGGTTTTCACCTTAGAAAGCCAGTCAGGATACAGAAAAGAATCTAGACCAGCCTTTACCTCAATGGACATTATCTAGTCCACTGAGAACTTTTAATAGAAAGAACTAATTCCAATGGTAACTGAGCCAGTAACTAGAAGGCATAAATTTAAGACTAAAAGAAGCAAAAGGGGCAGGGTTAGGAGAGATTTTCTTGCGCAAAGAAACAAATATTGGAAGCACAACCTATAAAGGCTTATTGAAAGAAAGCGGATTTTTTTCCTTTATTCTTTCATGAGATGTGAGCATCGCCGGTAAGGCCAGCATTTGTTGTCCACCACTAATTTCCCTTGAACTAATCTTGCTAGGTCATTTCAGAGGGCAGTTAAGAGTCAACCACATTGCTGTGGGTCTGGAGTCACATGTAGGCCAGACCAGGTAAGGATGGCAGATTTCTTTCCCTAAAGGGCATTAGTGAACCAGATGAGTTTTTATAACAATTGATGATAGCTTTCATCTAGGCTAGCTTTCTAGATTTATTAATTAAATTTAAATTCCACCAGCTGCCATGGTGGGATTTGAACCCGTCCCCATAACATTAGCCTGGGCCTCGGGATGAGTAGTCCAACAACATTACCACTATGCCACCATCTCCCCAGGATAAATATTTGAACAATATAAATTAAAGGATATGGAGAAAGGCAAGAAAATGAGGTCATAACATCTTTTTGAGAAAGCCAACAAAACAAAGAGCCTCCTGCAACTCTAAGTGGCACATGCAAAAATACACACAAAAAAAGGCAAGAAACAAAATAATGAATAGCATAAAGAAAACGTCGCTCATACTAACATTTTGTGGTGATATCAGAAAGGACAGCAGATGAGCTCATTTTGTTGTCCCACAGCTCTGCTTCTGATGTGCTTTGTGTCGGTGAAGGAGCCACTGCCTTGCCTGAAACTGAACACTCTGTGTTATTTCCTGATGCACAGCTTCCTCCTTGCACCTTGGATTGCTCTTGAGCTGTAATGGGAGTCTCAGTTGGAGATGCTGTTGGGGTAGCGACTGGAATTTGTGCTGGATCTTGAGTTGGAACTGTAGCAGTAGTCAGAGTCCCAGGCTGTTGCTGGGGTTGAACTTGCGACTGGACTGAAGTTGGTGTCTGCACTTGAGTTTGCTGGGCTGCCTGTTGCTGCTTTTTTGCAAATCGTGGAGGCAGCTTCGAATTCTGGCCTCTCCCCTTCTCATTCACATTCTTTTTGTTCCAGTTCTGCAAGAACAACCAAATGTATTATGAATAAGTTATCAACTTGCATACATGTAAAAATTCCATCAATGGAACTGTGTACGAACAATTAAAACATCAGCATGTAGCTGAGAAAACCATTCTATCAGTGCACAGAATTATAAATCTTTAAGCAAAATGTTATATAATGGACAGAGCTAATTTCAGATCAATCTTTCAGTGCTATATTTCAGCATGCAGAATTTTTGAGTTAACATTCAATACATGATACTAGATTATAAGTTTCTACACTGCACGCTGAATAACTAACTATCCAATGTTCATGCATGGAATTATGGAATTTTACTTAGTTTACTGATACTAAGTTTGGTTTTAAAATATAATACTTCATGAAAATGGTTTCAGCAGTTGTAGTTTCCATTTTATATTTCACTATGATTCAGAAAAATCACTACTGAATCCTGCAAAATAGTCCACAACATTGTTGATACCAATGGCATCGGCAGGGTATTACTTTGGACTGCAATTTAGTAAGGCTTCAAAGCAATATTATGTATCTGATGTAGTTTTTTTTTATAAATGGTAAATATTTCAATTACTGTACTGACATGTATGGAATGAACTGTTTTGTTCAAAAAGCTAAGATTTTTGAAGAAGCTGTGGCACACTTCCACAAAGTGGCCTGGGATTAATTTAAGAAAGCACCTGCATTTGTTAATTCACTTAAACAGTAACTTGGAAATATAAAATTTTCATTACATGGCTTAGATATGAAAAGTGTAATCTACACAGGATACTTGCCAGGTCAAATTTCAAAGCATTTTGAGTGGAATAAATGCAAACCAGAAAATAGTTGGGAATTAGCATTTCTAGTGAATTTCATAATTCCCACATATGGATAAGACTATAGCTTATTGCTCAACTCATTCATGAGATAGTATCGCTGGCAAGGACAGCATTTAGTGCACACCCCTAATCGTGCTCCAGGTAGTGATAAGCTGCTGTTTGAACTGCTGCAGTGCATGTAGTGTAGGTACACCCACAGTGCTATTAGGTAGGGAGTTCCAGGATTATGACCTAGCAATGATGAAGGAATGGCAATATATTTCAAGTCAGGTGCTGCATCCTTCTTAGTAGTAGAGAAGGTGGGTTTGGGAGGTGATACTGAAGCAGCCCTGGCAAGCTACAGAGATGCATCTTGTAGATAGTACACAGTGCAGCTCCGGTGTTGGTGGCAGTGAATGATTAAAGTGGTGGGTGGGGAACCAATCAACCAGGTTGCTTTATTCTAGATGGTGTTGAGCTTCTTGAGTGTTGTTGTGGCTACACTTATCCAGAGAAGTGTAGAGTATTCCATCACGCTCTTGACTTATGCCTCTGTAGATGGTGGACAGGATACGAGTCAATTGTCACAGAATACACGTCTTCTGACCTGCTCTTATAGCCATCATGCTAATGCAGCTAAGTTTCTACTCATCGATGAATCCCAGGGTGTTGATGGTGATAGATTTGAGAGTGGTAGTAATGCCATTTTATGTCAGTAATGGTTAAACTTTCTCTTGTTGCAAATGCTCATTGCCTGGCACTTGCATGGCATGAATGTTCATCCCTATGTATTCAAAAATGTAAATACTCTTCAAATCAAATCTGAATATTAATTTAGTCTGTCACCTGTACAACTTGCTCCTCCTTTTTTCTGCGCTCTTCATCTTGTAGACGTTTCTGTTGTTTCTTTGACACAACTTCAGTAAATCCATCATCAGTTGTGTTGCACTGTGAGTCTTCAACAGTTGTCACCTCTGGGTGATCATCAATGATCACCACACCTACAATGACAAATGGAATTGGCAACATAACCTTACATTTGCAACAGCAGACATTACTCTCCAGAATGTGAGAATAAAACATTGATAGCTCACCAAAACTGAGGAGCAAGAATTTGTTACACGCAAGAACAAAAACATTTTACATAGAAAAAGCAGAGAGATCTACTTGCACTGAAAAATAGAGAGGCTCCAAACCATATTATTATGTAACGAAGCCAGAGGCAGGGAAAATGTGAGTAGCCTGTCAGACCACTTCTTCATCCTAAACCAGTCACTGAGGGGTAACTCCCCGATGTTTCCTCCTTATGGAGAAATCACTGGCCATAAACTGATGCTCCTCCATGGTGGTACAGCCAAGATTAAAAATTCTGTAATCTGAGAGATTATAAACCCACACGCCCCCACTATGGCACCAACTGATCTTTAATTTGGATTCCCAATTTGGGTATTTGATAGCAGTCACCTTTAAAGGAAGATAAAAGGGTACTCTCATTATCTAAGATATATGTCTTTCCCTTGATCAATAAACCCATTATAATGAAGACAGTGAATTAAACTTATAAAAAGATATTTAGGAGATTGTTCATAAATAAGGAGCAATTAAGTCAGAATTGAATTTCTATTCGGGCTATTGAAACATAATCTAGAGTTAAATGCTGACAACAAATTAGTACTCACTAGCATAGTTATTCAAATCAAACTGTGACAGAGCATCAGGCTTCTCTTTTGGTTTCTTCGTTGATTTGGATTCTTCTCTTTTCTTTCCAGTTGCATCTTTAGTAGGCTTTGGAGCTGTGCCTGTGTTGCTACTTTCCCCTGGGTGATGAGCCATGTTACTGCTGGTGGGATCAATACCAATCATTGCTGTTCTCTCTTCAAAAGGCCTACATCACACAAACCATACAAACAAGAAACTAACCGCCATCCCCTAAAGATAAGACAGTGCAATACATGCCTCCCCACCCTGTAAAAGAGTGGAAAAATATATCATGCTGAAAAATACACTGGGTACAAAAACAATTCTACATCATGATTATCTTAAGCTGAGGATGCACCAATTAATTCTACAAATCCTTCATATCTGCCCTCTGCATTGCAAGGTCCACTGTTCAAGAAAGGCCCCTGATTGCCAAACCATTACCAGATTACTTCTTAAATTACCATTTTTGATTTGTGAAAGCTACATCTGTTAAAAACACAAAAATTCCATTTTCTAAAATAAAGGTGGCTCTTTCATTCCTTCCTCCCCACCAAACAACCTCAATCCTTTCTATGAACTTTGCGCTGAACAAAAAGTATGATGTTAGTGATAGAGATCAAATGTTTGCCTAGGTTAGGCACTCAAATGTTAGCATTAACAACTCCCAGTTCAAGTTAGATGCAAGGCAAATCTTAGCGGATTCCATTGAAACCATGTGCTTCAGTGCTTAAATACCCAGTGTTCATTTCAGACACCACCCAAGTTATAAAAGTGCAGACTTCAGTGATGCTGTCAGTGGCAAAATGCTAAGTAAAAGGTGGGCAAGAGTGACCCAGAGGGAATAACTGAAACCTATTCGAGCTTCTTTCTTTCTGGGTAAATACTACCAGTTCCTACTTCATCCAGTATTCATAGGACCTGATCTCCAAAACTTGATTATAAATCAACCCATTAAATTCTAAGAACTTGAGTAAAGTTCTTCTCACAAAAAAAAACAGAAGCTATATGAAGGAATCGCTAAGATCACAGAGGATATTATAAATATTGAAGAAGCACACCTGTGACAGTGCTGCTCTAACATCTGGAGCAGTATTTACTAGACAAACATACTGAATGCTACCTTAATGTGCACTTTTTAATAAAAGCAGGATTTTGAGCTCAAGGGGATATCTGTGCGGAAGAATGGAGCACTTCTCAATTTAGTCACTAGATAGCAATAATCACCTTCAACTGATGCACCAAAGAAAGCAGAGAAAAGCTCCTTCTACTCCACTCCAAACTCACAAGCATACTATTCCTATTTAATGGACATCACTCTCAACCAATCTTTCCATTGAAAGAGTCTTTACTTCCAGACTGCCATTACTCCAATGCTCTCCTGGCCAAGCTTCCATCTCACTTCCCATGGCTTTAAGCTCAAAAACTCCACTTCCTGCATCCTAATAACCAGTCCTGACCATTCATCAAATTCTGCCCTCATTGATGTGCATTGGCTCCTCATCCCCAACACCTCAGATTGAAAAGTTTTAACCCTCTTATTCATGGCCTGGCTCCTCCACATCTCTACAACTGCCTCCAACTGCAAGTTCCATGCCTAAACTCTCTATTCCTCTTTGGCCTCTTACACATCCTCCCTTCAACCCACCATTCATGCCATGCCTTCAGCTACCTAAGGCTTCACACAGATTTCTCTGCTAAACCCCACTGCATTCTCCTCGTCAAAATGCACCTCTTTTATCACCCCTCTCCTAATATATCCTTCCTTGGCCTAGTATCTGCTGTCTTAATAATGCCTCAAACTCTGAAATGTTCTATGCTTAAGGCTCTACATAAATGTAAGCAGCTGTTGCTGCCCACACACTTGGAATTGGATGGTGAACATGCATATTTGCCTCATATAGAGCCAATACTGCTTGAAGAAATCACTTTTGTGCATTTAAAACCACATCATCCAATTTCCCTCCCCAAATAATCTGCATATTTAATTTTGCTTGAGGAACATGCTGCAATTCCTGACAGCGATGAAAATGTAAAGTGCAAGGAAAAAACGAGCAGCTCAGTGAATATGAGGAAGATGGACAGTCTCTCTGTATCGATATTGCAACAAATTAATTGTTGCTAACTTTGGCAGTCTTAAAAGGAAAAAAAAAACAGCTCCTTACCAATTTTCACTAAGTTAAAGCATAGTCAATACTTTTGGTAAACAAGTAGCTAATTTAGGCAGATTAGGATTGTTTGCTCGTTAAGTACTTTGAAAAACATCGCTAGTCAGATTTCAAATTAAATATGAACTGTGGTTTAAGTACTTCAAGCTGTCAAAAACCACCCAAGACTGTGCCTTACTAATCAAATGGTTTGAACAGATTGTTCAAAAATTGAAATGGAAATGCCAAGTATGACACAGTCTATCCAGTTAAAGAAATACCCTTAGAACTACCAATAGGGAAAAATGCCTTTTCACCTACCCCCTTCTACCAGGCTTTGATGACAGTCCACTGCGTCTTTCGTTCTTACTCCCAGAATAATTTCTGTTCAGCTTGCTTGTTCCACTGTTGCTTCTACGATTCTGTCGATCTGCACCTGGACGCTGGCTAGAGAAACTTCTCTTTGCAGCATCCCTCTTCGGAAGGAGACCACTTTCTCCAGACTTTGTTGAAGCCTGCAAGTTGACATCCACCATTTTCTTTTCATCTCTTTCACGCCTTTCGTTGAAGTCACTGCTTTCAGAAGCAGTCTCCCATTCTTCGTTGGCCTGATCTGAAGAATTCTGATTGGATAAATCTGGAGACTTGCTCCCAGCCACATCTAGGGAGTGTGAGTGCTCCTGCACACTACCACTGGGGTTTACATTTGTCACTACAGTTGCAACAGTTTCATTCACTTTAGCTGCAGCTTCTCTCTCTCTCAAACGCCTGAATCTTGGTGGTTTGTCTTGTCTTGGTGGCCGTGTGGGTCTTTGCTTACGAAGTCGTTCCCGACTATGGTCAAATTTACGCTCTGATTTAACATGTCTCCTATCAAAAGGAAGCGTTTCAAAATGGTCCAGCTTTTTTGTTTCCCCATCATCTCTTCTGGAAGTCTCTAACCTTGGAGGCCACACTGAATTAGAAGGCCCTGGCTTCCTCAGTGGTGCAGATCTTGAACCACCACGGCCTCCAGCACCCCTACCACCTCCTCTAAACATTCCTCCCCTTCCACGTCTTGAGGGTTCACCTCTAGGAAGAAATCCAGGTTTCGGCTTGTCATCCTCTTTTAAGGGTGGCTTTTCAGCTGACCTGTTATCAACTTTAAAGTTACTTTCAGATCTAAAGGACTTTTGAATGGGTTTATTCTCTGGACGACCTTCTTTCTTCAGGCGTTTCCCTTTAGCTGGATTTTCTTTGTCAGAAATTGTATCACTTGCACTTTCATGAGCTTCAGTGTCAGAATCTGTTTCAGAGCCATGTTGTCTGCGGCGTTTAGGAATCTCTTCAAAATCAGAGCTTTCACTTCGAGTTTCACTTTCTTCCCTTTGCCTAAATGAAGGTACACTTGTCACATGCTCTGACCTCTGCCTTGGCTCCCGGTAACGAGGGTACTCTCTGCTGCGGCCTCTTCCTCCACGTCCACGGCCATTATAGGAGCCTCTAAAGCTGCGCCCTCGAGAATAAAATTCTCCACGGCCTCTTCCCCTATATCCCTGGTCAGGAAACCAGTCACGTTGCTCCCTAACTTCTTTCCGATAGTTACGTGGGGGTAAACCAGGATCCCGCCTGACAGGAAATCTGTTATCAATACGCTGCCTATCTGAGATCTGATTCTTAGCATGTGGTTTCTCTTGCTTCTCATCTTTTGGTGCTGGGGCTGAAGTAGCTTGATTGCTTATAGTTTTGCTAACTCCCGTGACTGGTGGATGTGTCTCACTTTTATCTATTAATGGCTTTACATCCTGGCATGCCTTTTTAACTATTGGCGCAGAATTGTCAGGAAGAGACTTTTCAGATTCGGGTTTGTTGATGTTTTTGATTGACTGAGATGGTTCTTTCTTTTCAGTTTTTGCAACTTTATTACCTTTGATTGGAATGGAATGACGTTCCTCTTTTTCCTTTCTTTGTTCACGTTCTTCTTTCATATCTCTTAGCACAGGCTTTTTGATTGGGCCAGAACGTCGCACTGGCCTCATGTAGCCTTCATCTCTCCTACTAGATCCTGGTCTAGGACCCCAACGTGTATCATACCTGGACTCTCTTCTAAATTGCTTTTCATTCTTCATTCCCTCAAATGGTTTGTTTTCTTTTTTTGATTTTTCTTCTGGCTTGTCTTGCTGATCTTTTGTTTCAGTAGACCGATTTTGTATTTTAATTACAACTGGGAGAGAATCACCCTTCTGATCCTCCAACTTCAGTGAATGGTTTGACCCATGGGATAGACTTCTCTTTAAGACTGTTCGAGTTTCTGCCTGTAAGACAGGTTCCTCCTGTGAGCCCCGTGTCACAGCCGAATCTACAGATTCCAAGTTCACAGTGTCAGCCACTTTGTCTGTGTGAACAGGCTGAATATCTTCCAGTGATTTGCTTGTAAACTTTCCCTTTTCTTCATCTGTCTTTTCCCTGAAAAGTTCCTGGTTCAACAGATTCAAATGTGGTGATAATTGTCTCTTTTCTGTTGAGTAACCAGATGTCTTTCTCTCTTGTTCAATAGTCACCTCAGACCTATAGATATAACAAAACAATTAAACATCAGTGTTTAGGAGTGTCAACACATGTCAGAACAGTGGAACACATATGTTCACCGTAACCCTTCACCACAAGGTCAGCAATTACATCTGTCACTGAAGCACTGCCTCAATTTCTCAGCACATAACCAACTCATGATTTCAATAATGCAGGCTTCCTGCTACACCCTGACTGGTCTGCATGGCCCTTGCTCAGCAAGTGAGCCTACAGAGCACTGGCAAGCTATCTGAATATGACAGCGAATCCAACTGAACCCCATCTTGTATTCATCCGGTATCCACACAAAATATCCAGCAGAACAACAATTAGGAGCCAATAGCCAGATAGATTTTTTATCTTCCTCTCTCCACATTTCCTATCCTGAGAAAGCACTAGATCAAATAATAACAACTTTATTGTGAGTCTGGCTAAGATGAATAAATTTAGCACAGGCCACAGAATGAACCCAGACTTGTAAGGAACAGGAGTTTTTGAAACAAAATAACTCTTCAAATCTGATCTTTACAGGAGTCATGCCATAAAACCCACCTTGAATCTTTCGATTCTTCCACTATTACTGGAGGGGTAGTAGCTTGCTGTGGTTCTGTATGAGGATAAGGTTCTGAGTTCCACACCATTCGAGGCTCTGTGGACTGAATAGTATGATCCCTGGCTGGTCGTGACAGATGGTCAAATGATTCAGACCCTGAACCAGAATTATCCATCTGATCTCTTCTCATTAGTTTTGTTGGCATCATACCTATTAGGCACAAGACAGAAGTAATGATTTGCAAACAGATTTCCGCAGCAGTAGCTTGATGTGTGAAAAGGGTACTGACAGACCTTTAGGATCCCCCTAAAGGTTAGAATAAAGATTTTTTGAGCAAAATGGAAGTAAAACCAGATATTAAAAATCAATACTTAGGACATGAAAAACATTAACTTAATCTTATTAAACATCAAACAAGCCTTATTTTGAAAGTCTTAAATTCACATTCTGTAGCCTGCAGATGCTTCATGTTGAATGTGAGAAACCTGCATTCTATTTCGAAACCGTAAAACTTTGATACTGAAGTACTGATGCACAACGTGCCTTAATGGGCATCGTCAGCACTAGAAAACTCAGTTCTCTTGAAAATGGTAAGTTTGTGACTGATTGGTTAACTCTTATATAACATTTTTCTGCTAATGACTTTAATTATCTGGAAAAAAAAATGCAGGGCCACAACAAAAAGATACGGGAGCGGGACTAGTTGAGTTACTCTTGGAGAGCCGGCACAGACACGATGGGCTGAATGACTTCCTTCTGTGTTGTAACCACTTACTGGTTCTACACAGTTAGTGTTGTTACCGGCTCAACACTTAAATCACAGACGCTGTGCATTAAGCGAAGCTTAATCTTGTTTGCTTCAAGTCCACACGTTCATTTTTCCAGCATGGTTCGCTGCAGCAGGTGCACTAAAAGAGTAAACTATGGCCACAGTAATGTTCAAGATAAAAATATCTCATCAAAAAAAGCTACTTCTAATTTACCAACCAGGGTGCATCTGTGTCATGTCCATTGGTGGTCTTCCAGACATCATACGTGGATCCATGTAGGACTGCATCATAATCCAACGTGGATCAAATCCCATGGAAGCCAAGTGCTGGTGATGAGGTGGGGCTAGGGGAGTCTGGTATAAGGGCCTGTGCTGTGGTGGAGGCACCGGTGTTCCAGATGGCTGAGGCTGGGCCTGGGCTTGGGTTTGAGGCTGGGCTGGAGTTTGGGGCTGCGTTTGTTGCTGATGAACGCCTGGCGGTTGCTGCTGCCATTGCTGTTGCTTCATCATCTGTTCCTAAAAAGAACACACTTAATTAACAAAAGATTTCATTGTATAGATGGTTACAATGCATTAGAAGTGTTTTAGTTGCAGAAGACAGTACTATTTATAAATATATTAAAATTAACAGGTGTACAATATTCTCCATTTTTTTTTGGTGTTTGAATCAAAAACCTCTAAGTTCAGGTACAGCACAGCCAGAATAATGCGTCATTTACCCAGCCCAAACTCAAAAATGGATCTCCTGCAGCAGTAGTGCGAGTTTTCCACTTCACAGATTAGGCACCCTTATTGGGCAAATCAAATTGCCTATTTCATGATGAACCAGCATAACTTTATGTCATAGACTCTAGCATAAAATAGTTACTAAATCAATAATCAATAACTTGGAAATGAGTTCAGACCCCAGAATTCAAAGACAAATTGAGACTTACTTGCAAGGAAGCTTCAAGAGCCTTACAACCAACAGTTTTGGTTTGTGCTAGGTTCAAACTCTGGTTCTAGATCAAAAGGCCATTATGTTAATACATGGCACTCACAAGTCCCTTGATTTAACAGGTGCTGATTAACTGTGTTAAGACTTAAAAAAAATTACATCAATGTTGTCTGTTGCACAGGTCCACCTTTGAACCAATTCAGCAACCTCTTAGCCCAAGGTGCTGGCCTATTTCCTACCTGTTGTCGCTGGAATCGAGGTGGCAATGACTTCTGAAACTGCTTTGAGTAACCGGTGGGAACAGCAGGCCGTGTTTGGGACCCCAAATCACCATCGATGTCATTTGGTGTTTGAGCAACCTCCTTCTCGTTGAAAGTACTGTCCAGTTGAACGACAGGCTGAGAAGCATCATCTGTCAATATAGAAATTCAAGTTTGTTGCTCATTTTCTGCATAGTAACAATACCATGCCTGGAAATAACAAAGCTAACTATCTTTATAAGATGAATAGACACTAAGTACGGATTAACTTTGAAACTGCAAATAGAATGAAGTAAATTCCAACTAGCAGATGGTGATTAGAACACTGTACTCTGTTCTACTCAAGAGGCCAAAACCAATCCTTTTTTAAGAACAAGCACTCGTTTTGCAGTCTTCACTTTAAGTGCATACTATTCTTGTATAGACAAAAGGAGATACACTTTATACAAAATGCAAAGCATGTAACTCCTCTATAGAATACACCTGCTCAGGTAAACAACTATGGACAGCCTGTAAAGTAATTGCTAAAATATTGCAGCTAAGTATAGAACTGTTGTATAGTGTAACATATGTAATGACTTTAATATAATGAAATGTCCAAGGCGCTTCACAGGAATATCATGGAACAAAACTTGACACTAAGTCACATAGAAGGATAGTAGAACAGATGTCTCAAAGTCTGATTAAATAGGTACATTTTAACAAGTGTCTTAAAGGAAGAGAGGTAGGGAGGCAGGGGTGTTTAGGAAGGGAATTCCAGAGCTTAGGGCCTAGGCAGCTGAAAGCATGGTGGAGCACCAATGCTGAAGTGATTAAAATCTGGGATGTGCAAGAGGCCTGAATTGGAGGAATGCAACAATCTTGGCCGTTCACTGCTACGCAAATGGAGAACACAAGTCCAGAAGTCAACTGGGAACAAAAACACAGGAAACAAACAGGAAAATAAAATAAAGCATCACAGCTTCAACATGTAGCAGGATCAGCACAAAAAATATACAGCAAACATGCCAGGTCAGAAAATCACAGTGGTAACGAGCATTCTGACTCAAATACTGGGCTATGCTATAAAACCTCTACAGATCCATGCCTGACAGGTTCTCAAGAAGCAGCTAAGGAAAGCTGCCAAAGCATTCAGCCCATCATAACCAAGAGGTGCAGTGATACTAAACATCAGCTCATTAGCATTCATCATTACAAAGTGGACAAGGGCATCTCTGACCAGATTTACATTGAAGAGAAAGGATGTAGGACCTCCCTGCAGGAAAAAAAGCAAACTGGAGATGCTACTCTTGGTAGCCAGGGGCACTGGTGCTGGTCTAGCAGCAGGCCACAAAGTTTCCTTTCAATTGCAGAAACATTAGGTCTCACATGCAAGATATATCCCAATTAAATTAAATATATGGCCCCACTACACAACACACTTTCATCCTGTCCATACCTAAACAAAGAACTCTGCAAACCTCCAAGTAAAAGAGATGGAAGGGAAAGGGATAGAAGAAAAACAACAATTCCAGCTACATTTTTGGAAATGGATAATGATTAAACCCAACACATCTCAAAAGAACCTCAAATTCCCCTGATAATGAACTGCTTACTTTCCTCAGAAAGTCAATAAACCCTGTCTTGATCTCTTCAATGCACAACCCCAGCAGCAAATGTCTAACTATCGGGATACTAAATATACCAACGTTTGTGTCTGCAAATACAGGAAATAAAATTTCTTACTGGATCAAATACATAATCTATATAGAATTCTGAAAACATTTAAATGAGTTCTGGGGAAAAAAATCTGTATGCATTACATATAAAAATAAAATAGTTCTCAAACTACAAGAGTGATTTATGCTTTGTTGTTAAATTGAAATTGTTTTAAAACTTATTCCCTACTTTTAAATTTTGAGTACAGCTAAGCTTTGTACTACTCCAGTATATCATATTCCTGATTACAGCTGGCAGTGAACTACTAAAGTTGAAACATGGCTGAAATAAAACCTGAAGTTAGAATCCAAACCCTCTGCAGAGAATAATCCATAACATGATTTTTTTAAATAAATGAAATACCTGCATCAGATTTAATACTGTTCTTACCTTCTGCTTTTTGGAATTTGAAATCATCAAACTCGCTCTGTGGTTCTTCCTCGCTCTTTTCCACCTCCTGCTCATTTTCGTTTTCATTTTCCTTCTCCTTTTCCAGTTCTTGTTTTTGCTCCTGTTCTAGCTCTTCCCCATTTTCCTTTTCTTGTTCTTTCGCCTTCTCCTCTTCTTGTCCTTGTTGTTTCTCCTCTTCTTTCTCCTTCTCCTGTTCTTTTTCCATTTCCTCTGGCTGTTCCTTCACAATTTCCTGTTCTTGTTCCTTCTCCTGTTCTTTCTCAGTTTCTTTCTTTTCTTTTTCATTCTCATTTTCTTTCTCCTTTGCTTTTTCATTCTCATTTCCCTTTGCATTTTCCTTCTCTATTTCCTTGATGTTTTCTCTCTCGTTTCCCTTTGCCTTTTCCTTCTCTTTTGCTTTTTCCTTTCTCTCTTTTGACTGAGTTCCATACTTTTCGTCAAGTTTCTTCAACTTTTCTGCGCAGGCTGCCAAACGTTGCTCCTCCATGCGTCGCTCTTCTTCCTCACGCCGTTTTCTAGCTCTTTCAACAGCTGCTGAAACATCAGACATTGATGGTTTCCTTCTTTGTCTCCAAGCTTCATCACCTTCACTTGGTAATAAAGGTTTGGTAGTAGCATATTTTCCAGGTCCAATCTGACGATTTGGAGGTGGGTGCTGTGATTTTATTGAAAAGGAAAATGAAGAATTGGTCAATTAAGTTGTTAACCAAGTATCTAAAATTGACCTAATTACCAAAAGATCTTGCTATACTAAATAAAGGCATGACATAGCATTAACTTGATTTTAATAAACACCTCATTACTCTTATATAAAAACAAAAAAACTGCGGATGCTGGAAATCCAAAACAAAAACAGAATTACCTGGAAAAACTCAGCAGGTCTGGCAGCATCGGTGGAGAAGAAAAGAGTTGACGTTTTGAGTCCTCATGACCCTTCGACAGAACTTCAAGTTCTGTCGAAGGGTCATGAGGACTCGAAACGTCAACTCTTTTCTTCTCCACCGATGCTGCCAGACCTGCTGAGTTTTTCCAGGTAATTCTGTTTTTGTTTCCTCATTACTCTTTCCTGAACTATTCTTTTGATGTTTAAATTACCTGGGAAGCTGGTTTCTGATTAACAGAAACACTTCCTAGTCCACGCAATTCACGTGCCACAGGTTGCACTGATGTCCGTCCCAAATCCTAAAGTGTAAACAAATATCAGCCTTTTATTCGAAATTTTACACACCAAAACAATTGCAATTAAACCTGGTCAACTCCCAATTATTTATACATAGCTGAAAGGAAGCACTAGATCAGATGTTTTACCAGAATTGCAATGAATTTTAGGACTAAGATTGGGTATTTGCATTAGATATTAAACAATTACACGTGGGATTATGCATGCCAGTTACATTTATTCCACAAACCCTCCAATTTATTTAAAGGGAAAATTCGGGATATATTCTCATTCACTAAAATGTCCTTAGCCCTGCCTTGTGGTTAGAGTATAAGTTACAATCCAAATTCAGAGGTCCTTTGGGGAGGCCACAATCAAAGAGGAAAATAAATTTCCTTTAGATTCATAACAGTACTCTCCTTAGATTTTACAGTAGAAGTTCCATTCATCACACTGAAGAGTAATATGAAGTGTGCCTATAAAGGAGATTGACAAAATAACCAAAGCAACAAAGTCAAAGTTGTTGGACTAATTTTATAAGTGGGGGCACATTCTATCATTGACCATCAGCACTTGGCTACTTCAACAACGTCATGTCCAATGAAGTGTACTTGGCTGTAAGGGATTTCATGGAGTTGTGAAAGGCACTATATAAATCAAGTTTTTCTTTCTAAAGAGGGTTCCATTGTTAACATACCAAAAAAGTGTCACTGTCAATGAAATCAAAACTGAGAGCCTACCTGACGATCAGTCTGTAGGCCTCTGGTGGAAGAGCTCTTGTTTGGTGACTGTGGAGCTGCCTGCAATACTGCACTCTCATCTGATGAACCTTTATTGCTGGGACACTCATTGATTTCTTTTTGGCCATCAGAACTCTCTGAAGTTTTTGATCCAAGGCGTTCAGCTTTACTGATTTGCTCACCCCTGTCACCACTCAAAAGAAATTGAAACAGTGAACTTCAGCACTCTCCAAAACAAGACACCCCAACAATCTAAAGTCATGTGGCTATTTCATATCCATACATTCCCCTCCAGTTGTACTTCTGTTCAATTCCAAATATTGGTAACAGCATATTGATTGTAAACCAAGACAAATTTTGAATGTAAAGGAGTGCACCCCTGTGAAGCTTGCCCATATTATTCCTCATTGAAAATAAAGGAAAAATAATTCCAAAATAAAATGCTGAACTGAAAATTAGCCAATTCCAGTGGGATAAATGAGGTCCAACGCAGATTAACTGGTTGGAAAAAAGAATAGGTGGGGGTGGGGGCGGTGCGGAGATGATGTCAAACTACAGATCAACAGTTGGAGATAATAAAATACAAGATTGATATGAGACAAATTAACATTTCACTTGAACTAGGGATGATGGGTAACATGCAAGACAATGATGCTAAGGATAAGTAGTGATGCCAATGTAAAAGTGAGGTTTAAAAAGCTAGTAATACATACATATATATGGGAAGTAAGATGGTGGAGAACTATGAAGGGTAGCAAGTTTTTATAAGCATTTAAGATAAGAAATTAAAGATAAAATAGTTGAGGTATATGAAATTATTTTATAGCAAATATTTCTTCAGAGTATTAACCCGTTATCCAATTTCTGTTGTATAACCAGTATTATGGATGGTTTTGAAGTCAATGGGAGCATAACTTGAGAGCGCATAGGATGTGAGACAAACAAATCTTCATGGTAATACAAGATACTGTCTGGTGTGCTGGGATTAGATTACTGATTATCAGGCAATCAGCATTGGTTCCACAGGGCTAGAAAAGACAAAAGTAACACTTGTGTTTTTTAAAGGCAGCAAAACCAGCCTAGGCAACTATGAGCTCTCAGACATAGAAGCATAGGAACAGGAGTAGGCCATTCAGCCTGTCAAGCCTATTCCACCGTTTAATCAGACCATGGCTGTTCATCCACCTCAACACCATTTTCCCACTCTATCTCCATATTCCTTGATGTCATTAGTCTCCAGAAATCTATCGATTTCTGTTTTGAACATGTTCAATGATTGAGCTTCCACAGCCTTCTGGGGTACAGAGTTCCAAAGATTTGCCACCCTCAGTGAAGAAATTCCTCATCTCAGTCTTAAATGGCCCACCTCTTATCCTGAGATTATATCCCCTGGTTTTAGGCTCTTCAGTTTATCTAAATCCACCCTGTCATGCCCTGTAAGAATTCTGTAAGATTCAATGAGGTCGCTCCTCATTCTTCGAAATTCTAGGGAATACAGATTCACTAGCCCCAATCTCTCCTCATAAAACAATCCCGCCATCCCACGGATTAATCTGGTGAACTTCCGTTGCACTTCCTCTATGGCAAGTATACCGCTTCTTAGATAAGGAGTACACAGTACTCCAGGTGAGGTCTCCCCAAGGCCCTATACAACTGCAGCAAGACATCTTTATTTCTGTACTCAAATCCCCTTGGGATGAAGGTCAACATACCATTTGCCTTCCTAATTGTTTGCTACACCTGTCATCCTAACTTTTGGTGACTCATGAGCAAGGACACCAAGGTCCCCTGAACACCCGCACTTCCCAACCTCTCACCATTTAAGAAATATTCTACCGTTGTTTTTTCTACCAAATTGAATAACTTCACACTCACATTATATTCCATCTGCCATCTTTTAGCCCATTCACTTAGCCTGCCCAAATCCTCTTGAAGACCAATAAATTAAAATTGAATGTACTTATACAGCAAATGGATTAAGAAACAGTTTGCACGGGTTTAGGAGATAATCTTGACCAACAAATACCAACTATAGAGGATGTTACGGAAAAAAAAGTGCCATTCTTTATGATGTAGCCTATTTAACCTTTCAGAAACCTTTAGACAAGGTTTCACAAGCTCACTAAATAAATTACACATCACAAAAATACAAGATAGAATCACGTCACAAAATGCATTCTCAATTTAGAAAGGATACACAAAAAAGCAGGAAGATGGACTTCAAGCAAAAAGGGAAAATTGAATGGAGAAGGTTAAACTTTACGGTTTAGAAAAGGTGGTTCTTAAATGCATAAAGTATTAAAACCCTGAAATTACTGTTGGCAGTATCAGCAATAAATGCTCAATATATCTGTTAACGTCCTTGTTAGAATTGAAGATAGAAGAATGCCCTAAGTTATCCGCTAATACTGCCAACAATAATTTGTGGGTTTAAATATTAAAATAAGATACCCTCACAACTTCAAAGTAGGACCAGAACAGAACAAAAATCCCAGGAGATTGAGGAAAAGTTTAAACAGGTTAAGAAGGAAATTGATGGGCTGAATAGGGAATGAGGAATGATAGCTTGGCGGTAATGTTACTGGAATAGTAATCCAGAGGCCCCAACTGTTATGAATGCTGGATTTCACAAGACGTTATGTTTTAAAATGTCTCCTTTAACTTAACAGAAGGTTCTGAAAAGGGGGATGGTGAGGTCATACTTAACACCTCTGCTTCGAGAGAGGCCCATGTGATCTGGTTGCCAAGGGGAAAGAAACTCAAATAGAAACCTATTGAAATAGAAGTGAAAAATTTCACACCTGGAACAGGTTGATTTTAGTCTGTTTGTTACAGTAGAAGTCTTAAGCGTGAAATCTTGTCCTTTAGTAATTTCTGTAAGTCATTGGAAAATTCATCTTTTTAAAAAAAGTTACTGGCCTCCATGAGGATCGTGATATAATGCTCTGGAGGCACAAGTTCAAATCCCATCATGGTAGCTGGGGGAACTTAAATTCAATCAATGAATAAATCTGGAATAAAAAGCTAGACCCATTAACGATCATGAAACTACTGGATTGTCGTAAAAATCCACCTGGTTCACTAATGTCCCTCAGAGAAGAGAACCTGCTTTTCTTAACTGATCTGGCTACATGTGACTTCAGGCCGCCAATAATGTTAACTGCTTCATGGCCCTCTGAAATGGCCTTGCACACCACTCAAAAATCATAAAACTGGATAGATGACCTGGCATTGACCTAAACAAGGGTACGCTTAGTACAGTTGACCCTGCAAATATCCCACAGAATCACAGAATTGTTACAGCGCAGAAGGAGGCCATTTGTCCTGTTATGTCTGGACCAGCTCTCTGAATGAGCAACTCACCTAGTACTATTCCCCTGCCTTCTACCTGCAGTTGAAAAGGGAGAAGGTTCAGTTTAACTCTCTTTTGAAAGCTTCAATTGGAACTGCCTCAGGCAGAGCATTCCAAACCCTAACCATTAGCTGCATAGAAAAGTTTCTCCTATAACTTTTGCTCCTTTTACTATTTACTTTAAATATGTACTTCTCAATCCTTTCACGAATGGGAACAATTTCTTCCTATCTACCCTGTCCAGACACCTCATGATTTTGAATACCCCTATCAAATCTCCTCTCAGCTATCTTTTCTCTAAGGAAAACAGTCCTAAAGACGCCAATCCATCTTCATAGCTGAAGTTCCTCATCCCTGGAGCCCACCCTAATGTCTTCACATCCTTTCTAAAGTACAGTGCCCAGAACTCTAGCTGAGGCCATACTTGTGACTTATACAAATTCAACATAACCTCCTTGTTCTTGAACTCCATGCCCCTATTAATAAAGCTCAGTGTACTGTTTGCTTTATTAACTGCTCTCTCCATACAGCCATAGAAAAGTTACGGCACAGAAGGGAGATTCAGCCATCAAGTCCGCACTGGCCATAAAAAGAGAAAAAAGCTAGCCGCTCATTTTTAATCCCACTTTCCGGAACCTGGTCTAATAGCCTGTCCTGCCACCTTCAATGACTTATGCACATATACACCCAGGTCCCTCTGCTCCTGCACCTTAGAGTTGCACTCTTTACTTTACAATGTCTCTCCATGTTCTTCCTACCAAAATGAATCGCTTCATATTTCTTTACATTGAACTTCATCTGCCACCTGTCTACCCATTACACCAATTTGCCCATGTCCCTTTGAAGTTCTACACTATCGTTCTCACAGTTCACAATGCTTCCGAGCTTCATGTCCTCCGCAAACTTTGAAATTGTGCCTTGCTTACCAAGGTCTAGGTCATTAACATATATCAGGAAAATCAAGGGTCCCAAACACTGACCCCCGGGGAGCTCTGCTCCAAACCTTCCTCAGCACAAAAAACTTCTACGAACATCTTTCTCACAAACATCTGGGGACTTGTTCCAAAACTGAGAGAGCTGCCCCACAAACTAGTCACGCAGTAGCCTGATATATTAATAACCTCTGAGTCATAGCTTGCAGACAGCGTTTGAGATTCCTCTATCACCATCCCTGGGAACCCATGGATGTTAGCATATAAGTTAACTTTTGAAGCCTCAAAAAAAAAACCCTCCAAAAACAGGGGTCGATTTATACGCCAAGTATAAAAGTGAACTACCAACCTTGGTGTGGGTGGTCACTGCCTTTGTTGCTCACCATGCGGGGTCTGATCACTGTTGGGTGTGTCTAAAACTCCCACACATCTTCGCAATATTGCCTGTATCACCTGTTTGATCCTTCCCACCTAGTTATATCAAAACATCCAATTGTGGGGGAAAAAAATTGAGGCCGACTACTAATGCGAGTATAGCATGTCATGGCTGAAAAGGGAGGGTCGGCTTATATGCCAAAGTATATGCAAAAACATGATTTTTGGGGCTGAAAACAGGTGTTGTCTTATAAGCGTATGCCCTGTCCCATAGGTAGGAGACCTGCGCAAAGTGACAGGGCGATATACAGACAGAAGGATCAGGCCCTGGGATTCCTCAGTATTGACTCTAGATCCCATGAAATCTTGTGGAATCAGGTCAAACATGGACAAGGAAACCTGACTACCACTTACCACCCTCCATCAATGTCCTATTAGTAGAGATGAAATTTCAAGTAAGTGATACACCTCAATTGGTGTTAACTGTTGGAACTGGATTATGTTAAGGCAAAGGCATAAAAAAAATACACTGGTTTTGAAACAGTCATCTAGATGTTTACACAAGTAAAATGTTGAAAGAAAGCCTGAAATGTAATTAACTAACAGGTAGGCTTGCACGCCTCTGCAGTGGGGCTGAAGTTTTGCTAGTGGTGACCAACCTAGTACTTTCAAAACCAGGAAAATGTCTGCAAAAGTATTCAAATTTAAACATTAGTCAAGGACCAGAACTTTGGAAGTCAATGACTGCACAATTAGACATACCAGGAACAGGGGACAACTTATTAAAAAATGCTCTAACTCGTAATATAATATAAGTCAATGTCGAGCCAACAGATTTTATAGCTTTGAAGATTAGACAACACATCACTTAAAAATTAAACCATACCTGCTTTCATCATCTTCTTTCTGCATGGATGCTCCCTCATCCTCATCACTAAAATTTAGTTTCTCTGTATAATCCACCTCAGACTGTGCTCCTGAAATGCAAGAAACATTCAATTGAATGCCTCCGTTTGAGTTTTTGTTGAAAATTGGACTCTAACATTTTTCCATTTTACCTGCCCAGCCATCATCAGTTTCTGTGTCCAGGTTATCGAGCTCCTTCAATTCATTTGCGCTAATAATGGAAGGTCGCTCATGAAGGTCAAGACACCATTGAGAATGCTGTTGCCTCAAGGAACTACTTTGGTTCCTAACCAGTATTGGAAAGGATTAGGAGAAAGAAAACGTTAGTAGAAAATACAGACTAGTTGGGAAAAAAAATTGATTAGGGAGGCCTAACATTTAGGAATATCATTGCAATCTCAGCCATAAAGACAGAACACAGAAATGAAAACTCAAGAGCATAAAGTGAGGGGGGCGGGGGAAGAGAAAACAAAAGGTGTAGAAATGTTTCAAATACAAAATAAGCAAGAAAGTTAAGCATTTGTCAAGGGCCCAACATAAAAGGTTATATGGTATTCAGTTGTGTACAACCTGGAGATAAGGTGGCATCCACTAAAAGTAGACCCTTATTCAAACTTAATTTCAACTGGATGCCATTTTTGTGAGGGTACCTTTTACAAATTAAAAACACACATCAGAACTTCAATTCCAATAGTGTTTTATTTCAGATATGTACAAAGAGACAATAAAGTTGTCTGCACTAAATTAATTGACTTAAAAGCGATTTTTGAAGACAAACAAAAACATGCATCAATCCGTGGAAGCATGAAACAACTTGTGTTGCAAGCTATGGCAGGCATCCGAATAATCTGTGGTATACATCGCTTGAGCGTTAATGTTCAGAACTCATAGTATACTTACTTGGTACTTGGTGCTGGATATGGTAGCCGATGTGGAAACTGTATTTTAGATGTGTGAGACATCTGAAAATTGTCAGAGAAAAGGCACATAAGTGATCCACTGCTTTGATTTATAAATTAATAGGTTAGATAGGAAAATTACTTTTCTCTTCAAATTGTTTCATTTGAATTTTAAATTCCTATGGCATTCACTTGCGCTTGCCTTTATAAATTGGGACCTTATTGCTTTAGGTGTACTTGCTGAGTAGCACACAGCTTTAAGTATGGATTTCAAGTACAAGTTGCATTTATGTAGTGTCTTGAACTTGGTAAAATGTCTCAAGATACTTCAGAGGATTGCAATCAGACAAAAACTGAACTGGAAACTACATTAGTATGAGGACCAAGAGCTTGGCAAAGAAGTTGGTTTTAAGCAGCGTCTTAAAGCAGGAGAGAGAGGGGCGGAGAGGTTGAGAGAGGGAATTCCAGAGCTTACGACCTAGACATCTAAATACACACTTGATAGGGGTTCGTTTCAAGTAACAGTGAAGGCAAAATTATGAAGGTGTTCACGGTCTGCATCAGCTTCGAATAGAGTCTCAGAAAAGACAGCTGACCTACTGTTTTTTAAAAAATTCAGCACCTCACTACTGCTTCTTCTGTCACCGGAGCCAGTTTCTCCTTATTAACTCTCTCAAAACCTTTCACGAAATTGAACATCTCCATCAAATCTCCTCTTAACCCTCTCTGCTCTAAGCAAAGCAATCCCAGCTTCCGCACTCCCTACTCATAATTGAAGTCCCTCATTCCTGGTATTACTTTTTGCTCAAGTTTGAGCAGCTGGAGGTGCTTCCCATGCACGTGGTTTTCCAGGTCACATGAAACATCCTGAAGTTCCCACATGATACAGGAATTGCAAGCACATCAAAAGAGCTTTAAAACATTTTAAGGATGTGAAAGGTGTTATATAAATGCAAGTTTACTCTATTTTCTTTTATTCTTGTACACCATCTTTCTAGAAGCAAAAGATTAATACTTACATAAGGTGGCATTATTCCTCTAAATTGTGGCGCAGGTGGAATAATCAGCTGTCCATTTATCTTAGTGAGTGGCAATGATGGTTTTTCCCGTCCATCCCGCTTATCAAGACCTTTGTGGCTATCACTCAGTTCTGGTGTGACAGTCCCTCCATCTTCTAAAGTACAAGGCTTCCCATCTTGATCCAGGGATCCACCAGGCATAATGGGAAGAGTTTTCCCGCCACCATCTCGCCAACAAGCAACATCTGTAGTGTTCAATAAAAAATTAACATATTTATATATTAAATGCTTTCCTGTTGGGTCACTCAGAACCAGTACCTGATCCTTACTGAATATGCAATTCTAAATGTAATTGCTGTAGCTGTGAATTTACTGAAACGTGACTAACAAGGTAGTAATGTTACACTTTGCTGACACTGCAGGCCTTAGCTACAAGATTTACTTCTGTATTGACCTGCACTCTTTTGGAAACTTGATACAAGTAAATTGCTTTTTTGTCTGTCTAATATTTAGATATTTTCAATATTTTTATGCCTCAATCTAAAAGATTAAATGCAAATACTTGTTATTCAACCCCCTTCAAAACCATTTCTCATTTAAGAATGCAAGAGTTGCTCAATAAGGGAAGAAAATTACCAAGGTCCACATAGTTCATCTTCTACCATCTTGGTAGTTGCATGATGCAATAATGGAATTGGCAATTAACAGTGGCAATCAATCTCTTATCAATTATATGAAAGATCCAGACATGAGATGAGGAAAATCCCAGTGATAGAAAGGTTTGGCAAGGTCATCCATTTTTCCAGTATGCTGCATTTGGTGCTCAAAAATCTATCAATCTCAGTTTTGAATATACTCACTGACTGCTCATCCTCAAACCTCTGAGGTAGAGAATTTCAAAGATTCGCAACACTGAGTGCAGAAATATTTCATCTCAGGTCCATATTGCCAACCCCTTTTCCTGAGGCCACAAACCCTAGTTCTATTCTCTTCAATAAGGGGAAACAGCTTCTCATCATCTATACTGTCGGGTCCCCTTTCTGAATTTTCAATGTTTCAATAAGATCACACCTCAGTATTCCAACCTCCAGAGAATACAGGCCCATTCTATTCAAGTTGCTAAGTTTTGTATCATTTGCAAATGTAAAAATTATGTGCCCTGGACCGAAGTCCATGTAGTTTATATAAAATAAGAAAAGCAATGTTGATCATGAGCAGAACCTACATACAAGCATATGAATTAGGAGTAGGCCACTCAGCCCCTCAAGCCTGCTCCGCCATTCATAAGATCATGGCTGATCTGAATGTAACCTTAAATCCCCATTCCTGCCTACCCAATAACCTTCCACCCTTTGCTAATCAAGATCAATCTAGCTCTGCCTTAAAAGTATTCAAAAACTCTGCTTCCATCGCCTTTTCAGAAAGTTCCAAAGACTTTCAACCCTCAGAAAAAATTTCTCTCATCTCTGTCTTAAACGAGCAACCCCTTATTTTTAAACAGTGGCTCCTTGTTCTAGATTCTTCCACAAGAAGAAACATCCTCTCCACATCCACCTTGTCAAGACCCCTCAGGATCTTAAAGGCTTTAATTAAGTCGCCTCCTACCCTTCTAAATTCCAGCGGATACAAGCCTACTCTGCCAAGCCTTTCCTCATTAGACAACCTGCCCATTCTTAGTATTAGAAACCTTCTCTGAACTGCTTCTAATGCATTTACATCTTTTCTTTAAATAAGGAGGTCAGTACTGTACACAATACTCCAGGTGTGGTCTCACCAATGCCTTGGACAACTGGAGCATAAACTCCCTTTTGTACTCAATTCTCCTCGCAATAAATGATAACATTCCATTAGCTTTCCTAATTACCTGCATACTAACTTTTTGTGATTCATGCATTAGGACACCCAGATCCCTCTGAATCTCAGAGCTACTACAATCTTCATGATTGTATCAATCATGAATGGAATCAAAGGATACGGTGTTAAGGTGAAATAAAATAGTGTGGCAGGAGGCTCGTGTGGAGCTTAAACACCAGCATAGACAAGTTTGGTAGTATGGCCTGTTTCTGTGTAGTTACTATGTATTTCTACATAACATTTAAAATGGAAAATTGCTTTGTTAACACAGTTTAGACTTTGGGCCACCAGGTGGCATTATTCTGTTAATCAACAATTCGTCAACCCAAAAATTTTTATTTGGTACAGACCTGGCACTGGAAGTCACTTTGCAAAGTATACCTATTCATTCCCAAATCTAACCAAAATTTACTGCAAATCAGCATTTCCTCAGTCCTTGCTGGCTTAAGTCTAAGGCCTAACAGTCTGGTGCAGAGCTCCTCTACTTGTTTACACATCTTTGAATTTAGAAGTTGGTGTTTAAAATAAAAATGATTAGATAGGGAGAAATGAGTGCAAGAACGCCAAGATTACATAAATAATCAATTTCCTCTGGTGGGGGAAATAAGAACAAGGGAACATAATCTTATAAGTAGAACTAGGCATTCAGGAGTAAAACAAGGAAGCATTTTTTCTACACAAGGGATTGTAGAAATCTGGAACACTCTCTGTCATTAGGCTATGGATGCAGGGTCATTTGAAATTTCCAAGACTGAAATTAACAAATTTTATTGGAACATAACATAAAAAGTAGGCGTGCACCACCATTCAATACTATTATGGCTGATCTCCTGCGTCACTCCACTTTCCTGTCCACTCCTCAAAACTTGATTCCTTGAAAGATCAAAAATCTAACTTAGCCTTGAAAATGCTTAATGATGGAACATCCGCAACTCTCTTGGGTAGGGAATTCCAAGGATTCATAACCCTCTTGAGTGAAGATTTCTCACCTCAGTCCTAAATGATCAACCTCTCATCCTGAGATTGTGCCCACATAATCTAGATTTCCCAGCCAGGAGAAACAATCTCTCAGTATCTACCCTACCAAGAACCTTCGGAATCTTGTATATTTCAATATGATCATCTCTCATTCTTCTGAACTCCACAGGATTAAAGCCCAATTTACTCAGCCTCTCAATATAGGACAACTTTCTTATCCCAGGGACCAAGCTAGTGAACCTTCACCTTACTGCCTCCAAGGCCTTCTTCCTTCAATATACGGACCACAACTGCACACAGTATTTCAGGTGTGGTCTCACCAAATCCCTATACAATTGTAGCAAGACTTCCTTGTTCTTGTACTCCAGTCTCCTGGCAATAAACCATTTAGGCAAGGGTATCAAATAATTTGGATCAAAGACAGGTAAATGTAGTTATAGCACAGATCTGATGACCCAGTTGAATGGCAGAATAGATTTGAGAGGCTGAATGACATGCTCTTGTTCTTCTGTTCTCACTACTACATTGCACTTTCATTTTGGTCTAACCTCAGTTTAAAAATTTACCCAAGTTTTAATAGTTTGACATACAGTAAAATTTTTGTTATCCATAGGAATGGGTGGTGCCAGTTCATCAAAAATGTCAGTTAATGGGGAGTTACATATACCAATGGATTTATTGGATGCCATAATGGCAGGATGGGGTGTATAATTCATGATAATGCACAACACAATACCAAATGCACAAATTATAATGGCAGTTACTAACAAAAAGGATTTCCAGTGCCTCTGCCGGAAAGCTTGGCTAGCCGTACTGAGTTGACTCAACAGCGCTGCAAAATCTTTGGGTTCCGGTTAACTTCTGAATGGTTTCCAGTTGGTAAAGTGACAATTCGTATTTGGGGATATCAGAAATTCCAGTTAATAAAGCATTATGGTTGGTACAGTGCCAAATAACAAAGATTACTGTGTATTCGGCCAACAGCTGTAGGAACTCTAGCGCAGGAAAAATCCCAGTAAGACAAACCCTGTCTAAATTTAGGGACCCCACCTATTTTAGAACAGTAAAAATTGATAACTGGCACAGGGTATTATGGCCTGAAAGCAGCTGTGTAATGATGGGAAACTGCAAATGAGAGACTTAAGAAATGGCAACGTAGTTTAAAAAGATGCAAATGAAAAACCTACTTTGTGGACGCAAGCTAGGTCCAGGTCCATAAGCCTCATCTGGTAATTCCTTTTGATCTCCAGCTGCCTGCAGGCTGGGGAACTCATGTTGAAAGTGAGTGTTTAAGCATTGGTTTCCTGAATTAATATATAAAAAAAAAATCACAGAATAAGGAACTGTGGACACATTTTTCTGCATACACTTTCTCCAATTTCCATGATCCAATAGGTAAGCTCAAAAAATAAGGACAGCAAAATTTATATCAGTGAACCCTTATTCAACAACATTCTGTATTTTCATACTGCCTTTAATATAGCAAAATGTCCCAAGGCACTTGGTATAGGAAGGCATGGCTACTGAAGAGACAGGCAGGTTGAGAGAGGAGTCAAAAAATGATAAGTTTAGAGGAAGCTTTTAAGTATGTGGTGAGGAGTAACACAGGAAAGATAGTTGGGAGGCACTTCTTGACAACAGGACTCAGCTGACTGAATGCTCTGAGTTAATGAAAAGTTAGGCTGGGGAGGGGATGCAAAGAAACCCAGTGTTAGGAGGACTAATGGTAACTGGATAGAATCAAGGGTAGAAGCTGATTTACAAAGTCATGTGGTATGAGGCCACTAAGGATTTGCAAACAAGTGCAAACTGTAACCTCTCGAGTCCAGAATACTTGAGACCAAGTCATTTCTAGATTTGGGAGTTTCCTGGATCATAGAAGAATGCCTAACCAGAAAACACCACAGATAAGAATATCTACCTGAAACATAAAACAATGATAAAACATTATAAAGCAGTAATAAAAAATATTTTACTTATTCAAATGCTCTTATTCAAATGTTTCTGTTCCCAAAGTATTGTAGCAAAATAATGTCCTGAACTGTTTCAGTCTGCTGAAAAGATTTCCAGAGAACTTGGGTTTCTGAAGAATGAAGCAGTTACAGTATATAAGAAATTTAAATATGGTGCTTTGGAAGACAGGGAGCAGCAGAGATTAGCAAGGATATAGTGACTGGAGAGGGAAAGGATACAGGCAGGGAAATTCTGTATTATCTGGAGTTTGTCAGTGGAGCTTTGGAGGCCAGTGAGGAGGGCATTGGAAAGAAAGTCTTGGTAACAATAACACGAATACGGATTTCAGCTGCAACATGGGCTAGGTGGGCAAAGGCAGACTAGTTGTGGAGCAAGGATACAGAGTTTGATACTCTGCTCTGGACTGAACAGGATATTGAAATTACAGACTGCTTGGCCTAGCTAAAGTGAACAGTCAGGGAGATGGTGGAACCAAGAGTAAGGGATATATCAGTCTATGCCAGGACCTGAAAAAATATGATTCTATTTCCTCCAATGTCAGATCAGGAGTCTACTAGATAAGAGAGTCATGGAATTGGGGGTGATGCTGGTCAGATAAAAATTAGGTCTTGTCAACACATACATGGAAACTGATCCCATGCTAGATGGTCACTGTCAATTGCAGCATGTGAAATAACTGGAGAGCTGCTAAAGACGGAATCTGAGTTTTCCAGAGATGAATAATAATGTGGCCCCTTGGAGCAAAGAGGACACTTGCCATGGAGTGCTAGAGTAGAGAGAGCGAGGGAAAAAGAGAGACAGGTTGCAAGATAAGGGGTAAAGTCAGTGCAAGATGAAGGAGGTGGAAAAGGGAAAGTAAAAGGCTAAGAGAGAAAGAATATTAAGAAGGTAAAAGGATCCAAAATCCACATGGACAGTCAGTCAGTCCATGGTCGATGAGGATTCACACGCCTTCTCGAGCTATCTTCTTGCTCTTGCATCTCTGGCCTTCATGATACACCCAGCTTCAAAACCAGCTACCACACCTTGGTGAAGCAGTGCTCGCCATTGTGGGCTGTCCAGCACATACACTTCCCAGCCATTGAGGTCAAAGCCATTCTTCTTCAAGCAGGCTTTCAGGGTATCTTTGAAACATTTCTGCTGGCTGCCCTGTGATCTTTGAGCACGCACTTCAGAAGGCAAATGTTTGGCATTTTGATGCAGTTGCCAGTCCAGTGCAATTTCCCCATGAAAATGACTGTGTCTATGATCAGGACTTCTGCTTCCTGGAGGTTGCTTGTTTTCGTACAGCGACCCATCCAGGGTCTTCTGCTGATGGTATATCCCGAGCTTTCTCAGGTGTTGGCGATATGTCACCCAGGTCTCACAGCCATAGAGGAATGTCGGAAGGACAACTGTCCTGTAGGTTTCGAGTTTTCTGTCCATTCACGGGTGATGGTTAGCGAAAACTTGTCTGAGCAAAGGATGAGCTCGTGCGCTGGATCCTTGGCATTATCTCCAAGTTTATGGTTGCTGACCGGGGCACATGGCTACCGAGAGAGCAGAGAGGTTGACTGCCTTCAGGTGGTGACCTGCAGCAGTGATACTGGGGGAATTTAGTGCAAGCCCCCGTTTTGGTTAGAGGACAACCTTTGTATATTGGCATTCAGATGCAGACCTGGATTCGTTAAGTTTCCTTGAACAGGTCAAGGGTGGCCTGTAGGCCACCACCTGTGTGCGTCAGAATAACACAGCCACGCACATACTAGAGTTCTGTTGTAGTTGTGTGCAAGAATATGGTCTTCATTTTCAGGCTTTGGAGGGTGAAAGCTTCCGGTTAAACCTGTAGTCAATTTGGATCCTGGTGGGGATGGCGCCCTTAACTATGTCGGGAATGGACACTGGGGAGATGGAAAAAAGGGTGGCTGCAAGCACATATTCTTTTTTGACACCAGTTTTGATGGAAAAGGCATCAGACTCCAGTCCATTGCAGAGAATGGTGGCAGTAATTTTGTCATGGAGAAGCCACAACCTCAACATATTTCTGTGGATAGTCAATGCAGCCCGAGATCTTCCAGAGAGCTTCCCGGTTGACTGAGTTGAAGGTCATTGTCAGATTGTTTAAGGCTATATAGAGGGCTTGGTTTTACTTGCGGCATTTCTCTTGGATCTGCTGAATGGTAAAGATGGGATCTGTCATGCCTTGAGGTGTTCTGAAACCACAGCATAGCTCCACTTTTCACTGCAAGAAAGATCCTTGCTGGAGTACTACTGGACCGCCTGCTTACACTTGCAGAAGCTGGTCCTCTGGAACCCAGTGTGGCTGCAGATAATCACGAGGCACAATGGATCCTATCTTTCCAGAGATTAACACACAAATTAAGGCAGGATGAAAAGCTATTGCTGGAGGATACCTCACTGAGCAAAGGTAAGAATGGAACTAAGCAAGATAAGTCTTCTTTAGTTGTAGTGGTAGTCAACGAGGATGCTATAAGCAACTTTAAAGGTGGTCCTCATGCTGTTGATAGGGTTGAAGCTGGATTCAACTTTGGAAAATCTTCAAGAGAGCTGTGCAACATTACATTTATATTTGCATTTATAAAATTCATTTCTTGACCTCAGGGTGCCAAAAAATACTTTACAGTGAATCAAGTGCTTTTGAAATGCAATCATTGTTATAATGTAGGAAACTCAGCAGCCAATTTGCATACAGCAAGCTCCCACAATTGATCAGTTTCTAAACCTAATTAAAAGCAAGTAACTTTAATTAGTAGACAAGTTCTGAAAAAGACACTACGTCATCCTTTTCAGAAGCAAGAGACTAATGTGGAATGATAAAACATAAAGCTGGTTGAAAGATTAGTGTGAAACATGAAGAGCGTCAGTCAGGGGAAAAAATTGCACTTTATCTGTGAGCAACGGGAGGCCAATTATTACAAGGGTGAAAAGACATAAGTGGCATAGGCCGATGAAGGATCAATGGGGTGATCCATGTAGGATGTCCCACTCAGCAGTGGAGATCAGAGACCTTTCACAGAGGTGTAAGAGGGGCAAAAGAGGAAAACTTGAAGAGCTGACACCAGCTGTTGCTGTACATTTCTCAGTCGCTGACTGAAGAATATTACAGGTAGAGGCCTGTACCCAAGAATGGATCGATCAGTTAGGTGGGGGCAGGAGAGAAAGATGTTGCCTCCTGCCAACCCCTACATCACAAATAACAATATTGTAGCATTGCAAATACTTTGAAAGTTCAACACAAATGCTCATTCATCAAGCTCTTAATATTACTCAACAAGTACCGTACACATTAATCAACAAGCATAATATACATGAACCAAAGTCAGCAATTGGCTCATTTCAGGTTGCAGATGCTTACCATCTCCTTGTCCAGTGTGCTTGTTATTGGTCTGGGCCCAGGATTTCACAACAGGTACCTCCGGTATGCTTGGAGCTGGGGGTTCTGAACTGGGCTGCTGTGATTCTTGTACTTGGGCTTCAGTGGTACTGTTACTGAAATCACAATTTTTTATTATTAGTTCTCTTACGTAAAAGAGATAATAGGAGGGAAGTCTCAAGTCTATTCCACCAAGCTCTTGACAAATATTTAGCAGAAATTACACTAATTTTGACAATTACTATAACAGCTTTAGCCAAATATGCCATTTTCCTTACGTCACATCTAAAGCTCTATAAGAACGGCAAATTTAAAACGTCTATGGTATCAGTTGTAAATAAATGAAAATGCTCAACTGTTTTATTCTTAAAATATCTAGGTTCATATTTCTAGATTGCAAAAATCCTGAAATAATGGCATCATCTGAATGCTTGATTTCTGTACCCAATAAAAGATTATTCAAAGTTTTTCTCAAAAATGTCTTGTCATTCCTGCCAACTTATCCCGAGGGGAAGAAAATAGTGGATGTCAGTGATATACCCTCTGCAGGTGACAATGGCTTATCCTAAAGAATGCTACACCAATTATAAGTATCCTTGGCTGCATACACCCCTGCATTTATAATATGTAGCACAATAAAGTTAACTTTTTGTTGATAACAAATAGCCTAACATACTTTGCAAGCTAGAATGAAAAGCATATGCTCATTAATTTCTAGTTTGTGTACTTTGATTCTATGAAGACAGCTTCACTGAATTCTGTACCTCTCCTCTTGCTGTTCAGATTTGGTGACCCATCCTGATCCATCCTTTGGTATGATATTCACATTGGGATCATTTCCCTTGTTCTCTGCTTTGAGGCTCGGAAGATTGGCAGGCGGTGGTATGCGTCGTGAGCTGGCCACTTTTCCCAGGCTCTGCAATCCATGGCGTGCCGCAACTGTGGATAATGACCAAATAATAGCTTGGGACAACAGCACAACTGTTCAAAGATTCAAAGCATGTGGGACTTTATTGTGCACTACTGACTTCCTTCACATTTGCAACCAGGTATCTAATATAACACAACTTCCTCCTCAGAATTTCTCTTAGCATCGTAACTAAATTACTATTAATCTGGGTGCAGGTTTCTGCTCCGTACTATTTGACTGCAAGAATGTTAATTGATGCTTCTTTTTAGTAACACCTGAACATAAGTCAGACCCTGCAAAAATTTATAATTCTTTTATGTCAAGCATAAAAATTTTTAAATTCCTAAAAGTTGAATAGTAGTCCAGTGCTTTGTTACTTTTCAATTTTCAAAAAAATATATGAAGAGCCTTAAGCTACCAATTATGAAAATTGCTTTGGAAGATAAAATTTCAGATCTTGGTATGTATTTTCTCAATTTCTGCTGTAGCACCAGGAGAACCAGGAAGAAAAATCCTCCACAGAAAAAATGAAAGGGTGAATCAATATAGTCCCGAGGTCCTGTTGAAGAGCAGCACTAAGCAGCAGGGAAGCAGCTCATCAACTTGTCTTTTCAACAGCTCAAGAAAAAGCATAGGGAAAGGGGGCAAAAATGTTGATACAAATAAAACTGCATACACAAACTAGAATAGGCTCACCTGAATTTTTCTGAGTCTCTATCGACTTCCCCTTGTACGTGTTAAACAGGTTGAGTGTCGCATACTTAGTTTTCCCATCCTTTGCCTTTGTGCTCTGGCCTGACCTCTCGGACATTTCAATGGAAATTCATCGAGTCTGGCACGGCCTGGATCACCCTCAGAACCAGCCACCTCCTGCAAGGCACACAAGTCAGTTTCTTTTCAGATTTAACAGGAAATTACATTTGACACAAGCCTACCTACAATTCAGAAAGATTACTCCAGCCAACACACAGGTTGCCTCAGCTCCAGCATCATGAGTTAAACCAAATGAACTGCTTCAAATTATTCATCTAGGGAGGCCATTTATTAAGGGGCTGCTATTTAGAGTGACTCTGCAAGGGCAATAAACACGTTGCAAGAAATTCTCTACAAAGCGTATACTAGAACAGGCTTTTGTGCTAGCCTGTGGAAGTGGAATAGAGGTACAAGAATTGAGGGTTGTCTTCATTTCTGAGGAAGCAATTTTTATCTCAGCACAGAAAATAAAAGAATAGACACATAGTTCCACATATAGCATACTTGGGAAAAGGCTGACAACTCAGATTTGGCCAGGTATTGATACATTTGAATAAAAAGAGTTTTGCAGCACTTAAGGCATTAGTTGCCTTTTGTTTGACTATATCAAGAACAAACAGCAAATTTTGCAATAATTTGGATGGATACAGAAGTACTGGTTCATTAGTAAGGTTTTCTGTCAACTTTTTCTAAATCCCACTTATCTTGCAAGAGTCTACTTCTTGCTGTGATACAGTTTCAGACTCCCAAACCCAAAAAACTATTGTGCACCTTGGCACCACATGTCAGGTTATTCCACTCAGGATGTATCATAGCCAAGTCCAACCCTGCCCTCACCAGCCACACAGGATGTATCATAGCCACGTTCAATCCTGTCCTCACCAAACAGCCACTCAGGATGTATCATAGCCAAGTCCAATCCTGCCCTCACCAAACTGCTACATGTGTATTTCACTAGGAGGTTCCAAATAAAGATTCGAAGTGGAAACATGTACTCAGTGGAAGCATCTGCACCACTGAGAATGACACACAAACAATTATGCTCACACGTGGCGACTTGGGTGAACACCACAGAGAGCTGCTGGCTCCTAGACAACAATAGCTGCATGATTCACTGCCTTTAGAAAGAGACTTGGTGGTGGGGGCTGTGAGTTGGGCTGGGATTAAGAATAAAAGGGGTGGAGCGGGGGAGTGGAGAACTGATTAACAAATTCAAAAATTGCAGTAAGAAACCTTGAAGGCCAGCAGAATAAATTAACGCATGTGGAACCAGCCAGATCATTTAAGAAACAATCCCTTCTCCAATAGCTATTTGGAAATTCAAGCAGTTTCATATTTCTGAAACAGTAAAATCTTTCCTCTTCCACACAATCATCCCTGTTAGCGGGCATTGTCAGTTAAGAAAGAGACACCAAAGTTTTTTTTAAAAATCATTATTCATTGGTACCAGCTATAAATCGCAGGCAGATGTTTAATTGGAGTCAGCTGTGATGGAAGAAGAGTTGGCCAACTCAGACTAGACTGACAGGAAAAATCTTAAAGAGGAGATATTGAACAGTGGCTTCAAACTATGGATATGCACCTGATATAAAATAAGTACAGGAATATAAGTGACAGAAGCAAACCAGCAGAAATAAAAAAAGCCTTCACGAATATCAAATATGCTGAGGCCAATCTAGTCTAATAAAAAAGATGGCTTCAGGTCGGCAGTGGCACTGTCCCTCCATTTGAGGATAATGTCTACTCAGATGTGAGTTTCTATCACGGGTCATCATGTGACTCAAAAGGCTAATTCTCAAACTGCAGATCTTGGCCATATGTCTTGGCTTCAGGTACAATTGCCTTATACAATTTGGCTGCCTGGCACAACTGTATTTGGCAAATCTGCTTGACAAAACTGAATGGTAGATTACTTCATATATTCAAATACAACTTCAATGATACCACAGTACGGCTGGGGTGTTCTTGAATGAGTTACTGAAATAATAAAGTACACTGTTTTAATGTTAATATATGAAAGCATTTCCAAGCCCACAACCCTCCAAGATATGTGTGCCTCTAAATCTGGGCCCTTGTGCATTTCCAATCATAACTGCTCCACAGTTGGTGGCCATGCCTTCAGTTGTCTAGACCCCAAGCTCTGGAATTCCCTCCCTACACTTCTCTACCTTGCTTTTTTCCTTTAAGACACTTCTTAAAAACTTACATCTATCTGACCTAATATCTCTTATCTGGCTGTCACATTTTGCTTTAGAACGCTTCTAAGAAGCACCTTGAGAGGTTTCATTCCATTAAAAGTGCTATATAAATATAAGTTGGTGTTATTGTTACGTTACGAACTTGTCTTTACAAGGGATTCCATTAAAACTACAAAAATTCTATTTTACGTAGCAATCCTCCTCAACATTTGTCAAAAAAATTGTTGTAGGATGTTGCTGCTTCCCAACGTATTACACACACTATTTGTTCTCCATGCTGTACCCTGACATTTCACAGTAGTGGCTACAGCAATCATAAATGCCATTACCTAGATTACTCCATAAAGTATTTCATTGGACCTAAACCATGAATGGAATGTAATGCAGTTGGTGCTACTATTCAAATTATTACTCAAGAGCATGTTTCACAAAGCAGCCATGAAATGCTGAGGTTTTTGCTGTATCCAGATTAATGTTGGCAGCATGGCAAGTTAGCACAACGATATTATGAAGAACCTCAATGAGTATTAGAACCTAACAGCTTCAGAAATTGCTAGAAATGATTTAAATAACAAGTTGAAATAGAATGTGTATCAGAAGGGTTCAGGCATTGTAGTCGTACTTGTGGTGAAACTGTCATTGTTCACCATCATTACTCCATGGAAACTGACAGCAGATTCTGGCGTCCACACATGCATGGCTAAATGCGGAAAACCTGAAGTTGCTATCAGCAATTCAATGCTTCTTCATAGGGTGTGCTGCTGAAATCTTTGCAGGCTGCAATCAATTAGAAATCACTGAGTTGATGAGGACATCTACTTTTATGCTCTTAATCACCATTAACCCCCCCAAAAAATAATTACACCTCGTTAGTGAGGTGTAACTAGGCTTTTAATGACATGCTAAGTCATAATTACAGCTGAATAACCTCTCTGGCACTGGAAGGCTTATTTTTGGAATGCCAAATTTTTCCAAGCTGATAAAAATTCCAAGTTCAATATTTTAAAAAAAGTTTATGCTATTTCAGTTTCTAATGTGCATGTCACAATCATTTATTTTTCTCTTTGTGACAATTGTAAACGTGAAGGATAATGAGTGTGTTTTACTTCCTGGTTTGCTATGAGAGAACACGTCAATGTAAATTGTCACCGACCACGCTTGATAACATCACTATTCTTCTTGCCTGAAAATCCCCTTGACTTGGCACCAGATGCAACTTAGTGTAAGGAAAGGTGAAATTTACACCAGAGATTGTTAGGTTTTTGTGGACAGCTTTCTTTGAGGTCAGTGACAAGCTCCATAGCTGACCGCAAAACCCTGACCAATATATCTATGGTATTTTGACAATGGGTGCAATGTGACTATGATCTAAAGAAGAAAAGGCTAGCTTGATATGGAGCTCTGTATGAGGCATGCCCCCTTTTTGCCCTTCCTAAAAATTACTACAGTCTTCTACCTTTTTATTACCCCACACACAAAAATATTTTCAGGCAAGCTGAAATCTGACAATTTAGGTCCCCTCAGTTGATGCATTATGAAGGAACTCACTGCTTACAGTAGAAGCTTCCTATCCAGCAGATATACTGACTATGGATTGCTACATACTAAGCCAATAGTGCTTCTCCAAAAATCAGACATCTTGTTAATATCAAAGGTAGGCAGTTATCAGTTTTAAACTGTGACATTTTGCATACCTACACATTTTGTATATCTGCATCTGTTAAATTGAAGTTTTGAGAAAAAATCTTAAAATACAACTTAAGCAATAATTAGCTGATGAGATATTTGGGAACACAATTTCTGACATATAAATCACCTTTAATCTACTGGAAAAGACTATCAAAATATTAATTTTTACTGGGTAAGTTTGTAAGTCAACAAAGCACTATCCTTCAGAATGACAGAAAACCATACAGGCTTGTTTTGCTTTAAAGGATAATTCTTTAGAAGTACACCCAGCTGCTGGCTACTGCTTTGCCTATGACAAAATAAATCCTCCATCTTTATCTGTTACTCTGCTTCAGAATATCTTTTAGATACCAAGTACAAAAATATTATGTAGTCAGAAGAAAACTTCCACATCCTGATGTCACTTACAACACACACTGTTAGATCTATTTAATCATTCATGCTCAAAAAAACCCTCACATAGCAACTGCATCCTGAAACAATACTTTCATGCATCTCAGTGGACTTCAATGATATGTATACATTAGTTTTGAATTTCTTGGCCGACAGCCAACTTTTGTCAACTGTCAGTACTTCCATTTTAATGTCATGATGATTCAATTTATATTTAGCAACACTTTTCTTTCCTTGGTGTATCTATTCAGTTAGGAACAGGATTTGGCCATTTAGCCCTTTTAATTTGTTCTGGATTTTGTTACAAGGCTGTGCTGGATTTTGTTATGAGGGTGTGCTTACTTTTTAAGACAGTTTCTAATTTTTCTTTTCTCTGGCTGGAGTTTTAAAAAACTGACACCTCTGAAGGCAATGGGAACTGCCCAAGGAGCTACAATCTTGCATTCCACCAAGTGGGATGGGGGAATAAAAAGACACTAGACCCCAAAAGGAGCTTCAAAGGCCCCTCCTGCTACTGGCTTTAACACTATCCTAAACATTTCAGACATTTCTGAGATGAGACATTGAATTACCTGCTCTAAAACAATTACCTGCTCTAAAACAATAACTACAGCAGACATGGACTAATAGAATTTCTCTGGAATATACAGCCAGCAGAGTACTTTAAGGGAGGATTGGATCAAGCAGGAGAAAGATCAAGACAATGCAGTACTGAAACAGGTTCCTGAAGCTGTTTGCCACCCACCCCCCTCCTTCTCTCTCTCAGAAGTATAGTGCCTGGATTTACAAAGTCATCATCCTGAGAAGGGAAATCTACAACCAGAAAGGTAACAGAACAAAACGACCACAACATGGAATCACCACAGCAAGGCCAGCCAATCGTGTATTCCTTTGTTTTATCTTCTTCATGATCCCTAAAAACCCTTAAGCTATCCTCTTATTCTGCAGCTTTACTAGTGTGTGTGTGGGCCCAGGCGAATGTGTGTGATTGCCATTTACCTAGTTTTTTAAATTCGGTAAATAGATTCAATAAACCTATCTTGTTCTTTGTTTAACCTAAGAAAGCCTGTCTGACTAATTCTTTACAATCTGAAAGCATGAACAGTGGGACTCCTGCAGCATTGGGAAAGCATATCCTCGCTAAATTCACAAGAGAAAAACCCTGTTATGGTCAGATCTGGAGAGGGAGAATGGGGGAGGGGGTGGGGCAGAGAGAAGGGGGTCATTTCATTCATGTGGTCATAATGCTTTCAACGAGATTATGGCTGATCTGTATCCCAATCCCAACTTTATAACCTAATCTTTGAACCATATCCCTTAATACCTTAGGTCAACAAAAATCTATTAATCTCGGTTATAGAAAAGAATTCCAAACTTTTAGCACCCTTTGCACATAGAAGTGTTTTAACTCCACTCCTAAAAGGCCTGGCTTTAATTGTTTAGACTAAATGGAGTTTAGGACTAGGGGGAAACCACTGGAAATAATTTTTGTCTACTCCATCAGTTCCCCTTAATATCTTGAAAACATCAAATACTTAAGTTTCTGAAGTTCAGGGAATACAACCCTGGTTCAATTAGAAACTAGAATATCAGTGAAATCAATCAGAGTTGAGAAAAACAACAGACTCCAATATTAGACATGATATTAGAAAAATATTAAAGTGTTTGTTATAAAAACCTTTGCAGCATTTGAAGCGCAACACCATGGGTCAGAGCAGCTGTAAACAACAAAAGGTTTATGTTAAAAGGGGAGAAACATAATTCAATTTTAGACTGTCTTCCCCATTCTACACAGAAGAGGGGGCAGTCCAGAAAAAGACCTTGCATGAGGAACATTTAAATGACTAGGACATAGGTCTGTAAACTGTGACTCTTTAATATCTTATTTGTGGTTCCAAAGCTTTTCCAGTTGGACCGCGTTAACATGAAAAAAGCCTAAAAAATTCAAGTCAATAAAATTAATAGTTGCGTTTTTATTTTGGGGGTAAATGCTAATAATCATGCTGCAGTTCAAGATTTCAAATAATTTTAACAAAAAACATTACTTAAATAAACCTGTTTGAGCAGTATAGCTACACCATGATAACTGATAACGCCTTTGATTTGAAGAACAGGTCTTACTGTTTTTAATATAGCTGTGATGATAAATTGTTCTGAATGCACTATTAATCACAAGACAAAATTTTCAGCTATTTATTCTTAATTCTAAGTAAATTAATGTTTGTTTTGAAGATAAACTTTACTGACAAAATTATAGTTTAAAAAAGTCAGAAAACATTAATTCAGAGTTAATTTTGATTTTTTCTATTATGCATAAATTCAATACATGTATTTTATATGTGCAAAATATGCATTTAGTGGGGACTTGATAATTTGCCAGGTATATGGTTTAGAACTGCCAAATTTTTATCTTACAGCTCCCAATAGTTTTCTTTTCTACATTTTTTTTAAAAAGGCTCTTCAGGTAAAAAAAAGGTCACTGACATCTGGACTAGGATTTAGAACAAAATACTTGAAGTCTTGATACATCCTCACACTATTGATAGTAGAGGTAAGTAACACTTATTTTGGCTTTCTGCCCATCCGCACTTTATGGCAAAAATTTACTTGAAGAAACTAGAGTTCTGTATCATCACATCACATGCCAGGGTATTGATCTAAAAGGTTTTGGAAAACATTGCTGTGCAATTTTAATGCTTGACGTCACCAGCAACTGCAAAATGATCTAATCTAGAATGCTTTTGAGCTTTTTGCTTCAATAACATTCCAAATTGCTCAGATTTAATGAAAAATTTTGAAGCTATAACAAAATTAAGAACAAAAAGATTTTAACAATGGTTTTTCACTAACCACTGATTTTCTTTGGGGTTTTAAAACATAAAAAAAACCCTATGAGAAAGTTTTATTTAATTAGAATTCCTATCAGGTAAATTATTACGTGCATGAACTTTCTCTCTAATCTGCAGAATAAGGTGTGCACATTAATACTACCTGCATGGGACTGGCATAATTCTATGTAGAAGTGCGCGGGGCAGAATTGATAACTTATGATTTATAGAAACAGGGAGTTTTGTGCTGCTGTATATAATTTTAAAAAGCTCCTTTTATAATTAACGTAAATCATTTCCTAGAAACTATAGGTCAACAAGGAGGCTGGCACGTCCTGCTTAGGGCCTTCAATTAAGCTAAGGCCGACATGCATCACAGAGCTGATGTGGAAATTCAAGTATTGGGATGACTGCTACTGGAAGGCTTGATAATTGTATTAAATTGTTTCCAGGTTGCAGTTATTAATTGGAGATTCACTTGTGCTCCTATAAATAGGAAGAAATGAGGCAAATGTTTGTCATGCGTTTCCCTGTAAATAAATGCTTATAAAAGTGTATAAGACTGGCTCGTTTATTCTTCATCACCTGGCTTCCTGGAGCATAACAGACATTACCTGTAAGGTGTAGTTAATAACACATTCACACATTCAGGATCACATCATACACCATGGACAGATTACAGAGGGAAAATCTAGCTATTGTCAAAGCTCTAGATCCCAAACTGCTGAAATCATCAAATCATGCAGTGAACTGTGTTCATGATGTAGTCACAAAGATGCAAACAATGCACTAATTTTAACGGCACATTCTTATCACACACCTTACCACTTGTGGGAAATTTTTGGTACTTGCTTCCTGGCTAGTTCTGGCTCAAACTAGGGAGTTTGGAGGGTGTTGGGAGAGCAAGGGAAGGAAATAAGAAGTGTCAAGACTCTAAGTTGACTCCACTGACATGGAATAATTAATTGGAACAATTAATTGGAACAGAGTCAAATCCCTAAGGCAGAAAGAGCAGCCATGAATTTACATAGTTACTTTCGTGCCCTCAGGATGTCCCAAAGTGCATACAACCTGCAGCAGCCTGAAAGGTACTGAGCCAGCCTTGTTCCATGTAAATACTGAATATGCACAGCTGTGCAAAAAAAAAATTAAAGGGACTGCACACTGAAAAAAAACGAATGCACAGAACAGCAAAGTTTTAAAAGGAACACTGCTTCACAGCCAATTAATTACTTTTGAAATGTAGTCACTTATTATGCATGGCAATAGGCAATCAAATGCAGGAAGCAGGCAGATCTGAAGAACAGCCAATTTCATTACTGGAACCTGGAAGGATGTATGAGTCAATGTTAGTAGGTATTCTTCCTAATTAACTCCAGCTACCAATATAAGCTGATGCTCTAACAGGGTATTCTATGCTGGACAAGTAGAAATATAGCAGTATTCTGCCATAGCTTTCTTTTTCCATAAGCTTCATTCCTTTGTGACTGACTCGATCTCACTCCCCAAGTACTTCCTTAAGCTGCAGCAGACTGTACAAAATCTTGGGTATCCTGTTTGATCCAAAGTTAAGTTTGGCACTTCCATCTCCACAATACAATGTCCCTCTACTCCAAGAGCACTAAAACCTCTAACTATGTTTTGACACCTCAAAGCTTAATTTCTCCAATATTCTTCTTACTGGCCTCAGATTTCCCACAAGCTCCAACTTGCCCAAAACTATGATTTGTTTCTTTTTCTGGACTAAGTCCAGGTCACCCAACACCCCATCTTTACACTGGTTCCCAACTGGCCCAACACATTAAAATTTAACATTGTAATTGCCTTCTCCAAATTCCTTCATGGTTCCCATCACACTATTGGTACAAACTCTTGCACTCTTCAGACCTCCAACTCTGGTCTTTTGTACATCCTACACTCCCTTCAGCCCAGTCAGATCTTTCAGTCACCCCTGTACTAGATTTTGGAGTTCCCTCTCTAAGTCACCACCTCACCACTTCACTCACCACCTTTAAAAAGCCTTCCTAACCACTGTTGGTCACCTCTCCTAAATATCCCGATATTATCTGTTTTAACTCTCTGGTTAAAGTACCATGCAATATTTTCTGCTTTAAAGGCATTATATAAATGCAAGCTATAGTAAACTGAAGTTTTTATCTGTTTAAACTCTAGCTGTGCTCCTGCACACTAAAACTTCAGAGCCGCTACTGACATCACTGTGCCAACCAATGAGGAGATAAACTGGGACTTGGAATTTATATGGCCTATTTGTTACCAAAATTAATAAGCAACAATCCAGTGAAGCAAGTGAAATAGTGAAACTGGAATACAGAACAAAATCAAACCAGTAAATCACTAGTAAACAAGACAGGAAATAGAAAATTTTGACAAAAGATCTAGATAGCTCAGGGGTGAATGAGCAACTGCAAAAAACTGCTCTTTTTAGATTTTATGAATAAACCAGGGCAAATAAGCAACCTGAAGGTAAAACACTTCAGAGGCCAGTAGGTATAACAATTAGTATATGTTTATAATAAAAATTAAAAACAAAACTGAAGTGGAAGAAAGCAAAGTTAAGAGAAATGAAAGAGAAGCAACAGATAATACAGGTGAGCAGTGAGAAATACTGAGAAATGGATAGAGTACACACTAAAAACATCTCAACTAAGATTGAAGTTGGTCCATTAAGACCAACGTACTGCATTAGACAGAGAATAAATCCAAGCACTAGGGCGCGTAATAAGGTTATATGGGTAATACAGAAGAATTCCAGGAGAAACAGCCATAAGAAAAGGAAAGAAAGAACTACAGAAATATAAAGTGAGACAATGGCCGACTTAAGGTTAACAAGAGCTAGAGCTGCTACACAACAAAGAAAACAATGGTAAAAAAGGCTCAAAAGGTTCACTGTATTGACAAGATAAGTGAAAGAAGCTCCAACAGTATGCCAGAGGACTGCACAAAGTACAATAGAAAACATTTAAAAGGCTTGTCCTACTTAAAAGTTGATAAGGCTTAGATGCTTTGCACAAAAGCACCAATGAAGGAAGAGTGATAAAATAGGAGAGTTTGACATTCGGAGCAATTCTGGCTGGAGCTCCAATTTTTAGATTTACTGGCAGTGATTTCCGAGGGATGCTTCTGGTGGCGGCGCTGGTGGCTACCTGGTGTATTAATAATGCCAGTCTTCATGTAAAAGGCTAGGCAGTAGAGACAGTCAAAGGGATGGTTCCCCAGGCCCAGGATGTCTCATTGGCAAATCACCAAGGGCCTCATCTTATTAGTGGTGGAGTAATGGCAGCCAGAGCAGCTGCAGCTTTTGATTAACCAGCAATGACTGCTGGGAAAATCAATCTACATTCCCACAACTTAAAAGGCTTTTAAAATCAAAAAGACAATTCTCAAACTTGGTATCAAACTTTATTCGCGGTTTGACGGTGGGAACAATGGCAGCCAGAGTGGGGGTTTGGTAAAGTAGCTCCCTGGCCTCCTAATGAACCGGCAACTTCCCTTCCTTTGTACATCTCACCTTGCTGCACCACTCCCAGCTCTCATTTTGAATCCTTGCTTGTCTGCTGCCCACCCAAGTATCATGCCATGTTTCTCACAGAGATACCTTCATTAATCCCTCAGCCTCTGCACCAAGCAACTTTTCATCCTCTGGTAGTTTCAACCTCCGCCACAACTCATTATGCTCTCTTCTCTCCTAAATTCACTTCCCCCTTATCCTCTCTAAATCGCTCCCTCCATACAAACTCAGTTACTCATTTTCATCTCACAAGGCCTCATGACATACATCGTGTCAATTACATACAAGGATATCTTTGATCACTTCCTTTTATCCCCCTTCCCACCTTCAATCCTAATTTCTTTTGGAGCCTCCCTGGTAAAAGCTTCCCCCAAGACACTTACAACTTAAGTTTTAATTTCCCAACTGTGTAGATTTTGCCACCACCCACCTCCTGACCTGCACTTCATTCATCATGACACTGCTGCAGCTACCGATTTGCTCAATCACATCCTCACCATTGACACCCCTGTCTTCGTTTAGGCCATTACACAATCTCACCTTGTCATTCCCTGGGTAAGGCCCTCATTTCCACTCTCTCAAGTCCAAAGGATGCAGACTTGAAAATCTATGGAAGACGCCTGGCTTACCCATTCTATGCCAGGTCTGGTTAAACCACAAAGTGCTAGTGGGTCATGCCATTGTTTGCCAAAACTGCTCAATATTCCCAGGATCATTCTGAAATGCAAAAATAACCAATGGCTTGCCTGAGCTGTGATTTTGCACCTTTCTCTAGATTCTCTCTCATCTCCCATGCTGCTCTCTGAACTCATATTGTCCAAGAACTACCTCTTGGCTCCCTTGACCATAATCCCATTGAACTGCTGACCACCCAACTTTCCTTCCAGGTCCATCAGATTTAAATGGTTTTCTCTCTCCTCAAATACTGTCTCCCACCCCTGCGAATCTGCTGTCATCACCTCATTTCAAAAAATAAACACCCTTGATCCCTCTGTCCTTGCAAAAAGCCTCTCTTCCCTTACCAAAGTCCTAAAACATGTTGTTGCCTCCCAAACATATGTCCATCTTTTCCACAATTTCATTCAATCATTCTACAATCAGGTTTCCATCTCTGCCAAGTACTGAAATGGCTCCTATCAAAGTCAGAAAAGACATTCTACATGATTATGACTGTAGCAAACTACCCTTTCTCATTCTTCTCAACCTGTCTCCAATGTTAACATGGATGAGCACACCACCCTCCAACTTGGTGGAATTGTACTCACCTGCTTCCATTCTTACCAATCCAATCGTAGCCAGAGAGTCTCCTGCAATGCCTTCTCTTCCCATTCCTGCATAAACCATTGAAGATCCCCAAGAATCTATTCACAGACCCTCTTACTTATCTTCTTGCTCAGTCTTGACATTACTCAAAAACATACATGTGAAATGTGATGTCTACCGCTACCTTTCTTCCACTGCCTGTTATTTATCATACTTTATCCAATATTGGTAGAGTAGGAATGTCCTCCAAAATATTAGGGGCCTGAGACCATTGTGTTTGGTCCCACCACAAACTTTGTTCACTGGCCACTGACTCCATCCCTCCCCAGCAACTGTCCGAGGCTGGGCCAAACTGATTGCAACTTTGTTACTATATTTGACCCCCAAGAGCTTGCGGCCACACATGCATGCCATCACCAAGAGGGCCTCCTTTCACTTCAATAACACTATCCATCTCTGCTTCTGCCACAGCTCAACTGCCGTGGAAACCCTCATCCCCACCTTTCTGTTACCTCTAGATTTGTCCACTGTACTCTAATGTTGTCCCGGCTGGCCTTTCACCTCCCAGCCTTCAGAAACTTAAACTCATCCAAAAATCACTTCCTTTATCTTAACTTGAATCAAGTTCCATTCACCCATCAGCCCTGTGCTTGTTAACATACATAAAGCCTCTCAATTTAAAACTTCTCATCCTTGTTTTCAAATTCCTCCATGGCCTCATCCCTCTTTATCTCTGTAACCTACTCCAGCCCTACGAGATTTCAAGATCTCTACACTACTGCAAATCTGGCATCTTGTGGGTCCCCAATTTTGATCATTTCTCCAGTGGTAGTTCTGCTTTCTGCTCCTTAGGCCTCAAGCTCTGGAATTCTCTCCCTAAACCTCTCCACCTCCCTTTCTTCCTTTATAATGCTGATTTCAACAATGCCTTTGAGAAGGGCTTCAGGAATCTGTCCTGATTGCTCTTCTGTGCCTTGATAATAGCACTAGCACCTTGGGACATTTTGCTATGTTAAACGTGCTATATAAATACAAATTGTTGTTGAGTTACTAACCATAACTTTCTGATATTCTCTGGAAACTAGAATTGCACAACAAAATGGGACAATGATAAATCCACATTAAGAGACTTAGAAATTATGAAAAGACAAATTGGAGGGTGAGAGACTATGAGCTGTTGAGCAGCTAAGGATTAATGTGTCTATGTACGTAAATCATTAAAATTGCGTGCACACAGGTATTAAAAAGCTCAAAAAGGCTAATGGAATGTTGCTGGACTTACAGTTGAGTTCATGCTTCTTGAGTCTCCTTCCAACTTACCTAACCCTATCCATATAACCTTCTATTCCTTACTCCCTCATGGGTTTATCCAGGGGTGCGTGTCCATGAAAAAAGAATGAGGGAGAGTGAAAATTCCAAAGGACGGATGCTTCAATTACACAGGACCTTAGGACTCCATCTGGAGTGGTGCCCTGCTTTGGGTAGTGAATCACAGGAAATATCCTTTGGAAGGCATACAGTGCAAATTCCAGGGGTTTAAAAGGTTAAAATAAGGACAGGTTCCACAAATATCCATTTTTTTTTTCAGTTTAGAAAAGAGAAGTTGATCTAATTGAGCTGCTTAAAAGCATCAAATGATAAAATGTTTGACAGGGGAATCCAGAACAAGGGGGCCAAATCTTCAAATGCGATTTAGGTAATTTAGACACGGAATCAGGAAGCACTGATGCACATAATAGTGTTTAAAAAAAGCATATGGTACCTGCGGCTATATAAACAGAGGCATAGAGTACAACAGCATGGAGTTATGTTACATCTTTGTAACGTCACTGGCCAGGTCTCAGCTGGGGTAATGCACTCACTCTGGGCATCATACTTTCAGATGCCAAGGCCTTGGAGCAAGTTCGGGGAGACTTACTAGAACAGCACAAGGGATGAGGTACTTAAGTTATGTGGAAAGATTAGAGAAGCTGGAATTGCTCTCCCTAGAGCAGGGAAGCTTAAAGTGAGATTTAACCTCAGTGTTCACAATCATGAAGGGCTTTGAAAGAACAAATAACGAGAAATTGCTACCAATAGTAGAAGGTTGGTGACTAGAGAGCACAGATTTGACATAATTGGCAAAGAAGCAGAGGGGAGATAATTTTCTTTTAAATAAATGCAGCGAGTTAAAGATAATCTTAATGCACAGTCTGAAAGAGTGATGGAAACAGATTGGATAATTACTTTCACGAGAGAATTGAATATGTTAAATACTTGATGTGGAAAAAATGTGCAAGGCTACGGGAAAAGAGCAGGGAACAGATAGCTCTTTCAAATAGAAATGATGAAATATATGGAGTAAAAGATTTCTCGGGACATAAATATAATCTTTAAAACAAGTTCGAATGGCAATAAAAAGTGCAAAAAGAAATTTGAGATTAATATATTCAATAGCAAGCAGAAGAGCAAGAAAGTGACAATGAACACATTGCCGAGGCTGTAGTTTTGGGCAACTCATTATAGAAAGGAAGCTGGGAATGATTGTAAGGATGTAACATAAGAATCACTGGAACAATACAATAGATATGGCCTCCTTCTGTGATGTATCATTGTATGGCAAAGGTGTGGAATTCTGGAACTGATCTCTCAAAGATATTGACTCTGGGTGAATTGAAATCTTGGAGACTGTGATCAATAAGGTTTTGAAAGGCAAGAGTATCAAAGATGTGGGACAACAGATCATCTATGCTCAAATTGAATGGTTGAACAGGCTTAATGGGCTGAATAGTTAATGCCTGTTCCTGTGGTCAAAATGAATATGGCACATGATCATCCAAAAAGCATCTACTAAAGTGCGACTGAAGAGTGTTACTGCTAAGAATAATTCCCACAGTATTAAATGCAAAGTGCCAGTATTGACAGAGGGATGGTTATAGTCAATGTTGAAGTAAATTGATATTTCTCTAATTGAGTAGGTGAAGCCAGTGACGTCCTCCATGGCAGTGCTGGTGCTGAGACCGCCTTCCATAAGGGCTTGAACATCGAGAATATCAAATTTGCTAGTGATACCAAACTTGTAGGCATGACAAAAAGAACAATGCAAAATAATTGAGCTGTTACTTAGAAACGTCAGGAAAATGCAAATTAATGGAAGAGGAACAGAACCAAAATATATGGAGTAAAAGCGATCTCGGGACATAGATATAATCTTTAAAACAAGTTCGAATGGCAATAAAATGTGCAAAAGAGACTTGGGATCAATATATTCAATAGCAAGCAGAAGAGCAAGAAAGTGACAATGAACACATTGCCTAGGCTGTAGTTTTGGGCAATTCATTATAGAAAGGAAGCTGGGAATGATTCTAAGGATGCAACATAAGAATCACTAGAACAATACTAGAATGTGATACTTTTTCAAAACTAAAATTGTGTTTACTGGAGACAAGGGCAAGAAATCGAATAGAACAACATAGCTTTCAAAAGGGAATTAAATACTTGAAGGGAAAAATTTTGCAAGGCTAGAAGGAAAGGGCAGGGGTTAGCTCTCTTAAAAGGGACCCTTCAGTATCATTCTATGATTTTAAGTGTGTAAAATTATAATATTTCTGCAGTCAGCACATGTACAAGATTTGTTCTAAAAGAAAAAGTCAGATGTTATGGATTTCTCCAGGTATATTATGATATAGAATGCTTTATCGTTGTTTTAGAATTAGGGGTTGCTCTTATAGGGCAGAAATGAGGAGAAATGTTTTCTCTCAAGAAGGTTATGCGACTTTGGAGCTCCCTGCCTCAGAAGGCGGTGGAGGTGGGGGTCTCTACATATTTTTAAGGCAGACGTAGATAGATTCCTGTTAGGCAAGGGAACCAAAGGGTATCGGGGGTAGATGGGACTGTAGAACTCAAAACACAAACAGGTCAGCCATGACCTTATTGAATGGTGCAGGAAGCTCGAGGGACTGAATGGCCTACTTCTGCTCCTATTTCTTATGTTTGCATCACAAATGGGGAGATGGTGTCATTGTGGTAATGTGACTGGATTAGAAATCCAGAAGCCCAGGCTAATGCTCTGGGGACGGCGATTCAAATCCCAACATGGCAGCTGGTGGAATTAACAAATCTGGAATATAAAGCTAGTCTCAGTAATGGTGAGCATTACAACTATCATTGATTGTCATAAAAACCTATCTGGTTCACTAATGTCCTCTAGGGAAGGAAATCTGCCCTACTTCTGGTCTGGTCTATATGTGACTCCAGACCCACATTAATGTGGCTGACTCTTAACTGTCCTCTGAAATGGCCCAACAAGCCACTCAGTTGAAAGGTAATTAAAGGTGGGCAACAAATTCTGGCTTTGCCAGTGATGCCTACATCCCATGAAAGAATACAACAAAAATGAAACCATGATATGAAAGGAAAAATTAGACCCTTGAAAGATATTAAATACTATTGGCAAGGAGCAAAAAAATGGAAGAGTTGCTGGCCCCAAGGAGCCACCAAAGACGATGTGGTGAATAGCTTCCTCCTTAAATTGTGTGCCCAGACAGCAAGGCCCTTCAACTAAAAGAAAACATCACAATGGATTCCGATTCTGCACTCATCCAACGTCCATTTACCAACCCTTCTGAGGAACAGTGACTGTAAGATGATCCTTCTGGACTATTTTCCCCTTGCTTAGCCCCGGAGAATTTAAATAACAATCTTTTTAAACACAGATACTGGAGTCGGCATAGCTCATTACCTTATCAATTGAAGTAATAGAAATGTGCAAAGCTTTACAAAATAAAGTTCTGAAGCCAACATATTGTGAACAATATTGGAGATTTTTTTAATGGCCGCGTCAAAGCATCAAAAGTTCAGAGCTTTCCTTCAAAATTCGATTTAAGATGTTTAGAATATCCATGCGCACAAGCAATTTTTTATATACTTTTTTGATTCAGAGGATATTGGATAATTACTGTAAAGAATACTTTAAAAAGCTGGGCTCTAAAACAATTTACAGCAACGATCGGTGCAAAATTGCACATCAATGTCAACTAAGAAAGAGCCCTTAAAAGAAAAACGAAGTCATAGCCTCTGGTTCATCCTGCTATGCAGCATATATCTTGGTCACCCAACGAGCACTAAAATATCCATATGCATGCTGCATCCTGCTGAGAAGGCCCCAACATAATCACGCTTCCTCTTCCGTAACTCTGCCTTTCCTCGGGGACAAAGGCATCCTCAAAAAGATGGGAGCGTTAAAACTAAGCGGCTTACTAAATTACAGCTAAGATCTTTCATCCAAATATAAAGCTCATTTCTAAGAAAAATCAATCCAAAACTCTGCTGCATTGCTGCAATGGTGGTGGGGGGGGGGGGGGGGGAGAGAAAGAGACACACAAAAAAAACCCCGATCTTCCTCCATTCTCTCTCTCACAAAGATTATGTAACCTGAAATGCCCCCTTTGGATCTGACACCCCGGCGCTTTTGTTGCTGCTGGAAATTGAGCGCACGATGGAAAACACACGCATTGGAAACCGAGGCGCACATCCCACGCAAAACGAAGTAGGCCTCGGCGTAAAGTTTGAGGGGCCCGGCCGCTGCTGCGGACTGAAGAAGCCTGGCAGACAAAGCTGCAGTGCGGCAACCGCCGGCCTTGGCCGCCAGAAACCACGGCCGCGGATGGTCAACCCGGGCAGAGCCGGGGGGGGCGGGGGGCATCCTCGCAACCCACCTGGAGGGGGGAGGGGGGGGTGCCTGCAGTTTCAGAGCGGGGTCACAGCGAGAGACAGGGGCGCGGGGGAGACCCGCCAGCGAACCACCTCCCCCCTCCGGGGTTGTCAGGCGGTGGCCCAGGGCCGCATTCGCCGCCTTACCTCGGCGTCCGCTGTTTCTCCGCTTTCTGTTTCTCCCGATTCCCTCAGAAGAAAAGACGCCGCGGGAAATGTGTCGATAAAGGCGGCGGATGCGGTTCGGGGCCGGGTGTTTTGGAGAGCCGGTCCGGCGATGAAGAAGCTGTCAATCAGTCAGTTTCTCTCGCTTCTTCAATTTCCCCCCCCCCCCCTTTACTTCCCTCGCATCAGTCGCTGCTCCGACTCGCAAAGATGGCCGCCCGCCAGCGGCCGGCGCGCTAACGTCAGCGCGCTGCTGGCCTGCGTACACACGCCCGCAGGCAACCGGCACGCTGACGTCAGCGCGTTGCCTCTCACCCCTCCCCCCGGCGGCCTGCGCGCTGACGTCGACGCGGTGCAACGTAATCACGCCCCATGGCTCACGATAGACGTCATTGCATCCTGTTGTGCTTTGGAGAAGTTGAGGGTAAATGTGTTAAATTGAAATGTGATCGTGGAGGGCTTTCTCTCTGGTGGTTTGGTTCCACTGAGAGTAATAGGAGCAGGAGGAGGCCATTTGGCCCTTCGAGTAACCTCTGTCATTCAATTGGATCATGGCTGATCTGCTTCAACGCCATTTAACTGCACTATACCCATCTCCCTTGGTAACTTTAATATCTAGAAATCTGTCTATCTCTGTCTTGAACCTCCACAGCCCTCTGGAGTAGAGAATTCCAAAAATTCACCACCTTCCAAGTGAAGAAATTCCTCCTCATCTCAGTCCTAAATGGCCTACCCCTTATTTGGAGGCCGTGTCTCCCCTAGTTGTAGATGCCCCTGCCATGGGGGAAACATCTTTCCTGCATTCTACCGTCAGAATTTTGTCTGCTACAATGAAATGATATTATAGTATAATTAAGTTTGTAGTTTCCTTTTGTAATGTACAATTTGAGCTTTATTGTTTGTGCCCCCTTTAAAAAGGAGGCGCTTTGTAATCAAAAATAAATACCGCAGTTGCCAGAAGTCTGAAATGAAAACAGAAAATGCTGCAAATGCTCAGGGAACATCTGTGGAGCCAGAAGAAATAGAATTGACATTTCAGGTCTAATACCTTTCATTAGAAAGGTTCTTTTATTTAACACTAACTCCTGCCGCCAACTAGAAAGGCACCAGAAATACATGCACATTCAGCCCGCACTATGTCGACCAGTGCATGCGAAACTGATGCTGACACCCTTCCCATCTGGTGGCATTTAGAGGCACATGTGTGGCTGCAGAGTTTCTAATCTCAATTCAGATTTCTGCTATATTATTGGGGATAAACTTGTTGAATTTGCAATTGATTACAGATATACAAAGCGGAAATAGTTATTGCAGGTTTAGGTAACAGTCTTCTGACTGTTGGAAAGGCGTTATGATAACAGTTCCTGAATAGGTCAGTTGGTAGTTAACGGGGCTTTTAAGCCCAGAGAAATGGTCTTGAACCCCACATGGGTAATTTTTTTTTACTTAATATTGTTCATTATTTATTTACCAAAGAATATATCAATTTTTTAAAAATAAATTTTTTATAATATTTCTGGTGCCTTTCTAGTTGGCGGCAGAAATTAGCGTTAGATAAAAGAACCTTTCCAATGAAAGATATTCGACCTGAAATGTCAATTCTATTTCTGGCTTTTATAATAGCATCTGCAAAAAGTCCTATTACACAAGCAATACCCTGATGTATTTCTGATGAGAATTTTATTAATATTGACTGATAAATGAACAGAACATTTTGGGGAACAGTCAATCCTAACATGATTCTGTTTTAAATTTCGTCCGAATACCAGGTTTCAGTTTTCATCTCAAAACTTTATTATTTGCAACTAGACAGACATCTTAAATTAAGTCACAAACTTGACTCACTGCGACTGACACTGTAGCTGGACATGTTCAAGAAGTGCTTCCCCTAGTGTTGTGCAACAACACAGGTATTTACTCTTCAACCTTGTAAACTATCTTTTTGCTCAAATATCCTACCACAGTCCTGCATGCCAATTGTTCTCTCTACCTCATCTCAGCCAGCTTACTCGTCTTTCTAAAGTCAACCACATTGCCAGCCTGGTATTCTTTGGATTACCTTTTTATTTTTACATTTGGAACATAAATATCACCATAATATAGACACTACGGGCAGAATTTTCTGTTTGACGTGCGGGGGGTGGGGGGGGGGGGGGGGGTGCCGCAAGTCCGCAAGTAAAATGGCGCGCGATGACATTGCGTCCCAACATCATCGCCCGCCATCGTGATATTTCGCTGCGTGGGCGTGCGATGAAGTCCGACGTGCGCCAGCCATTAATTAACGGGCTGCTTAAGGCCCTTTAGTGTTCAATCGACACCGATTTTTCGGCACCCGTGCGATCTTTGGGTCAATGCATGGGCGCAACGGGCAGGCGGGTAGGAGACATTTGTATTAACCTCATCCACGGGCGGGATGAGAGGGCTCAGTGGGATCGTGAATCTGCTCTGTGAAGTATTTATTGTTGAATGTTTTTCAAACTTGTCTGTGTGATCTGCAGTACTTCAGAACGCATCCCAGCTGCTTTTTCTGGACTCTTAACCTTCGGTTCAGCACTCTGCAGTTAGGAATCTTTTCCGGGCCTGCAGGTTTCAAGAAGCCTTCCCTTAGCCTGGGTATGAGCAGATCTGTCCACTGGAGGCAGCTCCTGTGAGGAGGAAGGGAGGGCGAGAATGGGGAGGTGGCTAGGAGTACACATTCAGCCTCCAGGGGAGCCACTTTTGGGAATATAGGCACAGGCAAAAGGGGTGCAGAACCAAGAGGTAGTCGAAAGCAGAAGGGCCGCAGAAGACACCACTATCCTGCAGCCAGGGTATACGGGTGGCGAAGCAGTTACCTTAGTATGTTTGAGGTGCAATGCCGAAGGAGGCTGCGTCTCTCAAGGGAGATAGTCAACCATAGTCAGATGATTGGGCCTGAGTTCTCCCCTAAATGTGTGGGTGGACACCCCATGCCAGTGGCTCTGAAGGTCACAGCTGCCCTCAACTTCTATGCCTCTGGCTCCTTCCAGGGCTCGGTAGGTGATCTTTGCAGTGTCTCCCAATCAGCTGTCCACACTTGTGTCAAGCAGGTCACAGACGCTCTGTTCAGGCGTGCATTGACTTTCATCCACTTCCATTGGGACCAGGCAAGCCAGACAGAGTGAGCCAGAGGCTTCACGGCCATTGCTGGCTTCCCCCACGTCCAGGGTGCTATAGACTGTACACATGAAGCCCAGTGCCTTCATCAACAGGAAGAGCTTCCACTCCATGAACATGCAGATAGTGTGTGATCACAGGATGCTGATTCTACAAGTCCGTGCAAGGTACCCAGGCAGCTCCCACGATGCCTACGTCCTCAGACACTCCTAGGTGCCGGGGCTCTTCAGTGTTCCGGCTCGGCTGGATGGATGGCTGCTGGGTGACAAGGGCTATCCCCTCAGAAGGTGGCTCATGACACCTCCCTACCATCCAAGAACAGAAGCTGAGCAGCGGTACAATAGGAGCCACACCTCCACAAGGGCTGTGGTGGAGAGAGCCATCGGTCTTCTCAAGAAGCGCTTCCGGTGCCTGGACCGCTCAAGGGGCACACTCCAATAGCCCCTCAGATCGTGTCTCAGTGATAGTGGTTGCATGCTGCGCTCTCCACAATCTTGCGCTGGAAAGGGGGGACACAGTGGACGATGAAGACATCGACGGAGTGGCTGTGACTACACACGATGAGTCCAGCAGTGAGTCCGAGGATGAGCAGGCACAGGGAAATGCTGAGGAGGTAGACACTGACCTGGGACTACTCCAGGGAGGCAGGGACACCTGGGATGCTTTAATCCAATGAACCTTCAGCTAGCACAACACAGATGAACCTCTAGGACAAGCCTGGGCTGCCACCTCGATACTCGACACCTAAGTGCAAAATCAGCCAGGTCAGCAGCACTAACTGAGGGCCTTGTAAATAGAGCTGAATGTCCAACAAATCACTCATTACACTTTTCTCAACCATATACATGCAGAAGAAACAAGGCACCCTCGGCCATGGTCACACATCTGCATTTAATTTATGAAGCAAAAGAACTTATCACAAAAAGAATACAATTGTGTTAGCAATCAAAAAGAAATAAGGACCTCATCTCGGGCCAACACAAAAGCACCAGTGAAAAGCCCATGGTGTGCCTAATGTGCCTTATGCTTATGTTTTCGGGTGCTACGTCTTGGTGCTGCCCCATCGCTCGGAGTGGCATCTGAGACAGCCTGCTGACTCTGCTGTCCTGTTGGCCTTGATGGTCATCCTCTGGCCCGTTGAGCCTGTGCTGGCCCCGCCTAGGAGGAAGCTGCCCGTTCCGCAGCTGGCATCTCCCCAGGCATAGCATCCTCATCGGACGATTCGGTCACTGGCAGAGGGGTGGAGGAGCTGCAGCCCTCATCTGGAGCGCCCTGAGAGGAGCTCACAGAGACGACAGGCAGCTGCTGCACCGACGTAAGGTCGTTTTGGACCTCCCTGCTCACTGTGGATGGATGGGCAACGAGCTGGGAAACTTGATGCCCACACCATCTCCCACACTGGCAGCGACCAGCTAAGGCCATTGTCGATGTGAGGGCTTGCTGGTCAGAGCGCATCCCCAGGACGTCCTGGCAGGTCTCCTGGAGTAGTCTCTCCACGAGAGTCACGACTCTCTTTCTCCTTGGAGGATGCCTGGTACTCGGACATGTGGCTCATTTCTTCGGCGAGCATCTGCATCGACTCCTCCATCACGGAGACCAGGCCAAGCATAGCCTCATGTATCACCCCCAGATGCTCCCGCACACCCAGCCGCATTTCCTGCACCTGCTACATTGCAGACGACTCCAGAGGCAAATCATCAGGCACCAACTGAGCATGTGCCTGGTCCCCTGTAGTCCTCCAACTGCTGGCGCCATGGGCATTCTTATCTCTGACAGCTTCTCCACTGAGTGTGAAGTGCCATTACCACTGTGCCCCAGGCCACTAGCCATTGTTCTAATTCCCACGGAGGTGCTAGTATCTGTGCTGGTGCCTGCCTGGCAGAAATGGTGTGACGCTGCTGAGACTTCAAGCCCCTCAGGTGTGAGAGGGGACATCTGTTGCTCCTCCTCCCGGCCATGCTCTGATGATGCTGAAAGGAAGAACAAGGACAGTGGATCAGTTAGCGTGCAGACACTGACAAAGTTCATCCCTGTCCCCCCGGCTCATTATGCGCTCAACCTTCCATAACCAATTGTCCAGCAATGTTGCAACATTAACTAATTTAACAATCATCAGTTCTGTGGCTGTTGGGAGGACAATGCTGACCTCACTGTTGGGCATAAATACCTGGCCGGGGCACCCCAGCCTCACCAACACCAGTAGACCTGGGTGCATGGCATCTCTGCAGTTCAAGGGCCTCCAGCTCGAAATGGCTTAGTATGGAGAGCTGTGCCTGGCCACCTTCAGCCCCCACACGCTCAGCTACATTCTGCGCATTCTTCTCCTGAAAAAGAGAGAAGAGCATTGATTAGAGCAAATTGCACATAGACTCTGCGCACAGCACACCCCAACCAGAGTGGGACATATCAGGCCTCCAGTGCCTCCTCACCCTGCTGCTGCTGATCACTCAGAAAAAGATGCTAGGCCTGGTCTCCCCCCACACCAACACCACCCTCCCCACCACCCCATTGGACAAATGCTGCCTACATCACATTAGGAACTGTACGGTATTTCCTCCCACAGCAAGGAGGCACAAGCATGGGCAGTGTAGAGGGCAGCAGATGGTTTGTTGCCACATCACCTTCAAGCTCCCCCTCCACCATCTCATCACCCTGACTTGGACATGTCCTGGAGTTCTGAGTCTGCGCCTAGGTGCAGCTCCTCCAGGCTGCCCCCAAACCAGTCATGCGGAACTCAGATCAACACATGCTGTGGCAGAAAACTCATATCCTCATGACCTACTCAGGCTGACCTCAGTATGGGCACTGTCTGCTTTCCCACCCAGCAAAGGAAAAATGCTGCCAATGATTCAATGCAGTCATGACACTGACACTTGGTGGGAGGGGGTGTGCCGCAGAGGGTAAGGCTACCTGCTGGGTTAAATGTCCAACACCAACATGGTACTCACCCTGCCAGAGCACAACAAATCATTGAAGCACTTGCGGCACTGGATCTAGGTGTGCCACACCGTGTCGCGGGAGCTCACCACCTCCACTAGCTCCTCCCAGGCATGTTTTGTCATGTGGGGGGGACCTCCTCCTCCCATGCTGGGGGACCAACATCTTCCACCGTGCTGCCACCGCCGAGGAGGGCAGAAAGGCAGTCGTCAGAAACACGAGGGGCACACTGTCCCTCCAGCCTGGCCTGCTCACCTGAACCCCTCTGCTGCGGCCTAGCACTGGCCATTGTGAGCAGCCTACAAAAGGCTGCCAGGCCTTCTTTTAAACAGCGAGATAAAAACAAAAAACTGCGGATGCTGGAAATCCAAAACAAAAACTGAAATACCTGGAAAAACTCAGCAGGTGTGGCAGCATTGGCGGAGACGAGCAAAGTTGACATTTCGAGTCCTCATGACCCTTCAACAGAACTAAGTAGAAATAGGAAAGGGGTGAAATATAAGCTGGTTTAAAGGGGAGGGGTGGTGGGGAAGAATGGGGGGTGCGGTTGTTGGGACAAGCAAGCAGTGATAGGAGAAGATAACCAAAAGATGTCACAGACAAAAGAACAAAGAGGTGTTGAAGGTGGTGATATTATCTAAAAGAATGTGCTAATTAAGAATGGAGAGCAGGACAGGCAAGGTAGCTCTAGTGGAGGTGGAGTGAAATAAATGATGGGTGGAAATACATTTAAAAATAATGGAAATAGGTGGGAAAAGAAAAATCTATATAAATTATTGGAAAAAACAAAAGGGAGGGGGAAGAAACGGAAAGGGGGTGGGGATGGAGGAGGAGTTCAAGATCTAAAGTTGTTGAACTCAATATTCAGTCCAGAAGACTGTAAAGTGCCTAGTTGGAAGATGAGGTGCTGTTCATCCAGTTTGCATTGAGCTTCCCAGTCTGTCCGCAAGCATTACCCAGACCACCTTGTCGCTTGCCATTTTAACACTCCACCCTGCTCTCTTGCCCACATGTCTGTCCCTGGCTTGCTGCATTGTTCCAGTGAAGCCCAGCGCAAACTGGAGGAACAGCACTTCATCTTCCGACTAGGCACTTTACAGCCTTCTGGACTGAATATTGAGTTCAACAACTTTAGATCTTGAACTCCCTCCTCCATCCCTACCCCCTTTCCGTTTCTTCCCCCTCCTTTTTGTTTTTTCCAATAATTTATATAGATTTTTCTTTTCACACCTATTTCCATTGTTTTTAAATGTATTCCACCCATCGTTTATTTCACCCCACCCCCACTAGAGCTACCTTGCTTGTCCTGCTCTCCACTCTTAATTAGCGCATTCTTTTAGATAATATCACCACCTTCAACCCTCTTTGTTCTTTTGTCTGTGACATCTTTTGGTTATCTCCTCCTATCACTGCTTGTCCTAACAACCCCCCACCCCCTTCTTTCCGCGCCCCCCAAACCAGCTTATATTTCACCCCTTTCCTATTTCTACTTAGTTCTGTTGAAGGGTCGTGAGGACTCGAAAAGTCAACTTTGCTCTTCTCCACCGATGCTGCCAGACCTGCTGAGTTTTTCCAGGTATTTCTGTTTTTGTTTTTGTTTCTTCTTTTAAACAGACTGCCGGGTCGCCATTGGACCCGGTGGTCTGTACACGCCCACCACCGCCTGCACGCTCCCGCTCTCCATGGGAGTTTGAAAATACACTGGATGGGCTTTAATTGGCCCGCCTGCGTAAAATGGCAGCGCGGACCCAATCGAGGGTGGCGATCGGGCCCGTGCCTGCTCTGCCCCCCGGGCCAAATAGAAAATTCTGCCCCATGCCACTCATCCACACTTAACTGATCTACCTGATCTGTTCCATCACATAGCTAGATCTAGCATTTTTCCTCCCTTTGTAGTCCTACATGAAGTCCTGCACACATTTTAGGAATCCCATTCCTTTTCTTTCCTATTACTTTCCCCTGCTTCAATGAATGAGTAATTACAATCTCCCATAGCAATAATGTCATTAATTATATTTGTATTCCTGATCTGTTGATAGATTTCCTCTTCCAGTTCCCTCCCACATAAATGATTTTGTAGTCCAACTCCACTAATACAACAATCAGCTTTTTAAAATCTTGGACCTCTAATTATATTGACACCCCTCACACTTGTGCAGAATGGAAAATCTCTGCCAAAATAAATAGAAATATGTCTTTTTTTTTAAAATCACCAAACGCAACAGTTCAATTACAGAATGCTTAAAGACTGACAATGAAACATATTTTTCTATCAGTTTCTGAAATTGGGTATGATTTATTAACCGTAATTTATGAGTTATGCCACTTTTAATTTAAGAAGGCGATATTGAACATCTTTTGTTTACCAAGTATTCATTGCAAACATACATATGGAAGAGGACAGGAAATGATCAGCCTGTCCATTGAACATGTTCCATCCCCAGCACGGTGCAACTTCTGCACACTTCCACCGCCACCTTTCCTCACCTTACCCTCAATAAAAAGAAGCCACACCTCTAGGAGAGACCAAAAAAAAATTGAAAACAAATGCCAATTCAAGAATAAAAAATATTGGAACTTCCTCTACGACCCCCAAATCCAAGCTCCAGAAGACTCTGGTGACTGGGTCCCCAATAATCCACCTACTACTCTCATCTAGAACTCATTTAGATCCTTTCTGATTAGTTAAACATTGCTACTGCCAGCAACTTCTCCCGGAGACTGGTGCCTCTCTGCAAAAAGTACTTTTTAGTGGCTAACCCAGTTCTGTGTATTTGTCACTTGTGTACATTTATCCCCAGTACTGTCTAACCCATTTCGCTCAAATATCCTATTAACTGATTCCACGGGCTTTATTAAACTAAAAGCAAAATACTGTGGATGCTGGAAATTCAAAATAAAAGCAGAAAATGCTGGGAAAACTCAGCAGGTTTGGCAGCATCTGTGAGAGAGAAAAACAGGGTTAACGTTTCAGGTCTGTATGACTCTTCTTCGGAACTGAAGTGTCAGAAGGATCATATGGACTCGAAACGTTAACTCCGTTTCTCTCTCCACAGATGCTGTTAGACCTGCTGAGCTTTTCCAGCATTTCCTGTTTTTATTACCACGGGTTTTGTTATTCTAAAGGCCTAATTTATGCTCATGCTTTTCTAAAGTAAAAAACCACAACTCTCTAAACCTGTCCTGGTAACTAAGGGCTCTTAAACTGGGCAATCAAATGGACTGCATGTAAACCTTTCCAGGACATCTATGTCCCCTAATTTGTCCAGTGTCTATTGACAATTTTAAAAAAGTATATTGACAGTAATGTTCCCTCCAATGTGCTTCATTTGTTGTGCTTTGTCGTGCCTTTAATCTGCTGTGTGGTCACACATGCGCATATCTTAAAGGGGCCGCTTGTGTGTGGCCTGTTTGTCCCCTATGGAAGTTCTAGACTGCATGCGGAGCCAAGGACCAACACAGCCTAGAAGGAACATTGCTTGACAGCCTTTTCCCCATAACGACTCAGTGGATAGATGTAGCGCTAAGCCAAATGCTCCAGGTTCAATTCCCTGCTCCCTGCTGAGCCAGCTGGTCTCTGCAGCAGTATTACAGAGGTCTCTGCATTGGAAATTGAATTGTTAAGATAGTGTATAACTGGGAGAACATACAGGAAGGGGGAATATAACTGAAATAGTGTCGAGCTTTTCAGCAGTGTAAACAAGTACAAACTTTTAAACTAATTTATTTAATTATTTTTTGTATTTGTAAAGAATAAAAAGTAGTCGAATTGAGTATGTGTTATTTACGGTGCTACAGTTGTGATTCTACATTAATATCATTTGACTGAGAAAACATAGAAGTCACTGATACTCAATTGCCATCCCTAAAAGTACGAATTGTTCTTTATCAAGTTTCCTTTCTGTCTTCCATATTAGCTGATATTGTTAATGGTTTTCTCACCTCAGGTTCTGTCTGGCCCCTCTTTAAATCTGCTGTTATCGCCCTCTCTCCCCAAAAAACTAACCATAGACCTCTCCGTCCTTGCAAATTACAGCCCCATCTCCAAACTTCCTTTCTTCTACAAAGGCCTTAAATGTGCAGTTGTTCCCAAATCTGTGCACAATTTTCTTGTAATTCTTATGTTTGAATCTCTCCAATCAGGTTACACTCCTGCCACAGTACCAAAACGGTTCTCATCAAGGCCGCAAATGACATCCCATATGACTGAAACAAAAATAATTTACCTCTCCTCGTCCTTCTTGATCGGTCTGATCACACCATCCTCTTCCAACACCTCTCCACTGTTGTCCAGCTGGGTGGTAGTGTACTCACCTGGTTCCATTCTTATCCGTTGGGCTTACAAAGCAAAAGGATATGGCAGCATTGCGGGACAGTTATTTAGGTAATGACACCCAGAGTGTGACAGGAAGGGACAGAGTGTACAAACATTAAAAACAGCAGCAAGTAGAGTCACAAGGGGAAAAAATGGTAAAAAGGCAAAATTAGTGGCAAAATTGAGGTTATTGGGCATGATCTTATAGCCATTGCAGAGACATGGTTACAAGGGGAGATCAAAGCTGGGAACTAAATTTTCAGGGATATGTGATTTTTTGAACGGACAGGCAGGAAGGAAAGGGTGGTGGGATAGCTTTTTTAGTACGAGATGGAATAAGTACAATAGCAAAAACGATCTTGGATCAGAAGATGTCGAATCCATATGGGTGGAGGTAAGAAGTAGCAAGGGAAAGACAATACTGGTGGGAGTAGTCTATAGGCCCCCTAACATTAGCTATGTAGGACAGAGTATAAATCAGGAGGTAGTAAGGGCATGAAAAAAGGCAGCACATTAATCATGGACGACTTTAATCTTCATGTAGATTGGGAAAATCAAATTGGCAGAGGTAGCCACGAGCCAGAATTCATAGAGTGTATTCAGGACAGTTTCCTAGAACAATATGTTATGGATCCAACTAGGGATCAGGCTACTTTGGATCTGGTATTGTGTAATAAGACAGGTTTAATAAATGATCCCAGAGTAAAAGATCCCCTTGGAAACAGTGACTGTAACATGGTAGAATTTAGCATTCAGTTTGAGAGTGAGACACTTGGGGCAGAAACAACTTTGCTAAACTTAAACAAGGGTAATTACAAAGGACTGAGGGCAGAGTTGGCTGGAGTGGACTGGGAAAGGAGTTTAGCAGAAAAGAAGGTTGATGAACAAAGGCAGATGTTTAAGAAAATAGTCCATGACTCACAACAAAGATATATCCCAGTGAGGAAGAAGAATTCAAGGAAGGGAATAAACCAACCATAGTTAACCAAGGAAGTTTAGGGGAGTATCAAATTGAAAGAAAAAACATTCAATGTGGCAAAAATTAGTGGTAAGCCAGAGGATTGGAAAAGTTTTAAAAACTAAAAGATGACCCCAAAAAAAGGAGAAAATAAACTTTTGAGGATAAACTAGCAAGTAAAATAAAATGCACAGTAAGAGCTTCTTTAAATATATTAACAAAAAAGAAAGGCCAAAGTGAGCATAGGCCCCCTTAGCGAATGAGGCAGGGGAAATAATAATGAGGAACCACGAAATGGCAGAGGAATTGAATAAATATTTTGCATCAGTCTCCACAATAGAAGACACTAATAGTGTTTCAAAAATACTAAATAATCAAGAGGCAAAAGAGGGGGAGGAAATGAATACAATAAATATCACTAGAGAAAAAATACTAGGGAAACTAATGGGGCTAAAGGCCGATAAGTCTCCTGGACCTGATGGGTTGCATCCTAGGATATTAAAGGAAGTAGTTACAGAGATAGTGGATGCACTGGCAGTAATCTTCCAAGAATCCTTAGATTCTGGAGAAGTCCCAGAGGATTGGAAAACTGCCAATGTAACACCCTATTCAAAAAGGGAGGGAGACAAAACAAAAAACAAGTAACTATAGGCCAGTTAGCTTAACATCCATCATTGGGAAAATGTTAGTCTATTGTAAAGAATGTAACAGCAGAACGTTTAGAATTACATAATCTAATCAAGCAGACTCAACATAGCTTCATGAAGTTGAAATCATGCGTGACAAATTTATTAGAATTCTTTGAGGAGGTAACAAGCAGGATAGATAAAGGGGAACTAGCAGATGTAATATATTTGGATTTCCAAAAGGCACTCGATGAGGTACCACACATAAGGCTACTTAATAAGATAAGAGCCCATGGTGTTGGGGTAGTATTTTAACATGGATGAAGGGTTGGCCAACTAATGGAAGACAGAGTTGGGATAAGGGGGGCATTTTCAGGATGGCAACCTGTAACTAGTGGAGTGCCACAGGGATCAGTGCTGGGGCCACAATTATTTACTATATTAATGACTGAGATGAGGGAAATGAATGTACTATCGCTAATTTGCAGATGACCCAGAGTCTACAGAGGGATATAGACAGGTTAAGTGAGTGGGCAAAAACTTGCCAAGTGGAATGTAACGTGGGAAAATGTGAAGTTATGCACTGTGGCAGGAAGAATATAGGAGTTCAATATTATTTAAATGGAGAAAGACTGCAGAAAGCTGCAGTACAGAGGGATTTGGGGGTCCTTGTGCATGAATCCCAAAAAGCTAACATACAAGTTCAGCAGATAATTGAGAAGGCAAATGAAACGTTGGTCTTTATTTCAAAGGGAATGGAGTATAAAAATAGGGAAGTCTTGTTGAAACTATACCATGCACTAATTAGACCACACCTAGAATACTTTGAACAGTTTTGGTCCCCTTATCTAAGGAAAGATGTACTGGCATTGGAGGCAGTCCAGTTGATCCCGGGTATGGAGGGATTTTCTTATGAGGAGAGGTTGAGTTGGTTGGACCTGTACTCATTGGACTTTAGAAGAATGAGAGGTGACCTTATTGAAATATACAAGACTTTTAGGTGGCTTGACAGGGTAGCTGCTAAGGGGTTGTTTCCCCTTGTGGGACAGTCTAGGACCAGAGGTCATAATCTCAGAGTAAGGGAGCGCCCATTTAAGACAAAGAGCAGGAGCAATTTCTTCTCTCAGAGGGTAGTGAATCAGTTGAATTCTTTACTGCAGAGGGCTGTAGAGGCTGGGTCATTAAGTATATTCAAGACTGAGAGACAGATTTTTAATCAGTAAAGGAATCAAGGGTTATGGGGAAAAGGAAGTGGAATTAAGGATTATCATATCAACCATGATCTCATTGAATGGTGGAGCAGACTCAATGGGCCGAATGGCCTACTTCTGCTCCTACACCTTATGGTCTTATAGTTAGCAGATGAAGTGCAGGTAGAGATAAGAGCGGAATTTCATAAGTCTGATATGGTTAAAATATTTACCCAGCATTTAAAGTTGGAGGAAGGGACACCTGGAACTAGTGTGTCATTGTTGGAGGTACTAAGACTTCAGCTGCAAATGAAGCAACTTTTTAATTAAGATAAAGGCAAAAGTTCAAATTGGAAGAAAGAGCAGAAGAGAAGAGAAATGAAAAAACTCGAGTTAGAAAGAAAGGAGAAAGAAAGAGAAATGACAATGCTTGAAAAAGAAAAAGGACAGATTAAAAGAAACAGATATAAAAAAGCTTTGATGGGAAAAAGAGGAGGAAAAGGAAGATTACAAGAGATAGAAATGCGAAAACTTGAACTTCAGATAGAGGAGTTAGCAAGTGAGGAAGGGAGAATGAAAGAGATAGAGAGCTCCAGAGAGAGAAAGAAGCTAGGCAGTATGAATTGTCTAAAGTGAAACTTAGAATAAAGGAAGAAAGGAGAGATAATGTCAGATGGTGACTTTGGTTCCTTTGAGGAATTTAACTAGAAATCTTTGGTTAGTGCCCAAATTTACAAAGGATGGAGTTGAAAGATATTTCGTCTCATTTGAGAAGATAGTTATGAAACTGAATTGGCCGAGAGTTGCTTGGACTATAATGTTACAGTTCTAGTGGGTTTTTTTTTATATAATGGAAATAGGTGGGAAAAGGAAAATCATAATTTATTAATTTTGCTTCCAATCTCCACCCCTCCATCATTTTCACGTGGTCCATCTCTGACACTTCCCTTCCCTTCCTTGACCTCTCTGTCTCAATCTCTGGTGATAGACTGTCCACCAATATCCATTACAAACCCACCGACACCCACAGCTATCTCGACTACAGCTCCTCACACCCCACTTCCTGTAAGGACTCCATCCCATTCTCTCAGTTCCTTCGCCTCCGTCGCATCTGTTCCGATGATGCTACATTCAAAAACAGTTCCTCTGACATGTCCTCCTTCTTCCTTAACCGAGGTTTTCCACCCACGGTCGTTGACAGGGCCCTCAACCGTGTCCGGCCCATCTCCCGCGCATCCGCCCTCACTCCTTCTCCTCCCTCCCAGAAACATGATAGGGTCCCCCTTGTCCTCACTTATCACCCCACCAGCCTCCGCATTCAAAGGATCATCCTCCGCCATTTCCGCCAACTCCAGCATGATGCCACTACCAAACACATCTTCCCTTCACCCCCCTTATCGGCATTCCGTAGGGATCGCTCCCTCCGGGACACCCTGGTCCACTCCTCCATCACCCCCTACTCCTCAACCCCCTCCTATGGCACAACCCCTTGCCCACGCAAAAGATGCAACACCTGCCCCTTCACTTCCTCTCTCCTCACCGTCCAAGGACCCAAACACTCCTTTCAAGTGAAGCAGCATTTCACTTGCATTTCCCCCAACTTAGTCTACTGCATTCGTTGCTCCCAATGTGGTCTCCTCTACATTGGAGAGACCAAACGTAAACTGGGCGACCGCTTTGCAGAACAGCTGCGGTCTGTCCGCAAGAATGACCCAAACCTCCCTGTCGCTTGCCATTTTAACACTCCACCCTGCTCTCTTGCCCACATGTCTGTCCTTGGCTTGCTGCATTGTTCCAGTGAAGCCCAACGCAAACTGGAGGAACAACACCTCATCTTCCGACTAGGGACTTTACAGCCTTCCGGACTGAATATTGAATTCAACAACTTTAGGTCGTGAGTCCCCTCCCCCATCCCCACCCCCTTTCTGTTTCCCCCTTCTCTTTTTTTTTTCCCAATAAATTATAAAGATTTTCCTTTTCCCACCTATTTCCATTATATAAAAAAAAAACCCACTAGAGCTATACCTTGAGTGCCCTACCATCCATTCTTAATTAGCACATTCGTTTAGATAATATCACCAACTTTATCTTTAACACCTATGTGTTCTATTGTAGTATTGTTGTTGACATCTTTTGATATTCTGCTTCTATCACTGCTTGTTTGTCGCTACAACCACACCAACCCCCTCCACCTCTCTGTCTCTCTATCTCTCCGCCCCCCACACACACACCTTAAACCAGCTTATATTTCAGCTCTTTCCTGGACTCGAACTCAAGTTCTGTCGAAGGGTCATGAGGACTCGAAACGTCAACTCTTTTCTTCTCCGCCGATGCTGCCAGACCTGCTGAGTTTTTCCAGGTAATTCTGTTTTTATAATGTTACAGTGTTTTGTCAGGTACAGCAATGAATCTGTATGCTTGCTTATCAGAGGAACAGTCTGCAGATTACAAGATTGTAAAGAAGGTAATATTAAATGCTTATGAGCTTGATCCTGATGCTTATGAGTTTCATCCTGAAGCATATCAGTTGAAGTTTAGGACTATAAGGAATAGTGCTCAGTCTTTTGTAGAGTTTGCAAGAGAAAAAAAAAGTCTTGGATCAATGATTCAGGGCATTAAAATTAGACAAGACTTGAAAATGTAAAAGAGGTTATGATTATGGAGGAATTTAGAAATAGCATTCCAGAAACATCAAGACATATTTAGATGAAAGACAAAGCAAAAAGATAAGGGAAGCTGCCATTTTAGCTTTTACATGTGATATTTTAAACAAACAGTTGAGTGTAGTGAAAGGGTCATACGGAAATCAGCAAAGAAATTGGAGATTTTGAATACTTAGTGACAGAAAAAGTGTTAGTAATAAGGATCAAGCTGAAGGATAAAAACAAAAAACTGTGGATGCTGGAAATCCAAAACAAAAACAGAATTACCTGGAAAAACTCAGCAGGTCTGGCAGCATCGGCGGAGAAGAAAAGAGTTGACGTTTCGAGTCCTCATGATCCTTCAACAGAACAGTTCTGTTGAAGGGTCATGAGGACTCGAAAGGTCAACTCTTTACTTCTCCGCCGATGCTGCCAGACCTGATGAGTTTTTCCAGGTAATTCTGTTTTTGTTCAAGTTGAAGGATGCCAGTCTATTAAAGATGGAAATGTGGAAAGTAGAGTTGAAGGAAGGAAACTGATATGTTGTAATAAGGCTGGATATACAAGATCAAATTGTTGGAGGTCAAACGGGAGACCAATTGAAGTGATGGTAAGTCAGAAGAGTTTTGCAAGTAAGAATACAGTGGACTCTGAGATTTGGGTACAAGATAAACCAGCGGCTTTTGTACAGGTGGAGCAGGAAGAATCAGTGGTAGTTAAAGAAGTGGGAAAGTGTTCACTAACTACTCAAAGGAGTTCTCAAGGGCACATTACAGAGATGTTTAAAGACTTTATATGTGAAGGAAAAGTATATCCATATTCACAGAGAAGAGCAGGAAAGGATGTCAAAATGTTAAGGGACGTGGCGGGGGGTGGGGGTGGGGGGGCTAAACAATCCTTAATGTTGTGGCACATTGCCATCTGTTGTCCAGAGGGTTATTGCTGGAGAGGGTATTAATCGGGCAAATTCATGGAGGAGTCAAATCCATTTTATTGTAAAAGGTAAATTTAAACTGTGATTTGAAAACAGGAGAAGTGATTGTGGGGTAGTAGAGAAATTGTCCATTGCAGGGATTCAGTTTATTCTTGGGAATGATATAGCTGGATCACAGATATTGACTGTGCGTACTGTAGTAGAGCAGCCTGTTGAGACACAGAGGTTTTACAGAAAGAGCGTCCTGGATTTTTTTCAGATTGGTGTGATGACAAGGTCCCATATACACAAGTTCAAACAGGAAGAGGAAGAATCTGAATGACAAGGGAGGATGCTGAAATTCAATTGGCTTGATCAATTTTTGAAAAGATTACTCAGGAGGAGAAGATTAGCAAGGATGAGGCTGAGGTGTTTAGTTCATTGAAGTTAGTGGAGTTACAGCAGCAGGATCCAGACTTGAAGCGATTATACCAGACAGCTTATTCTGAAATAGAAGCAGAATACATTCTAGAGTGTTATTTCGTTAAGAACAACGTGTTAATGAGGAAATGGAGACCGCCTCATGTTCGGGCAGATGAAAAGTGGGGGTAGTATCACGAATTGGCGCACTATTTGATACTGGAATGAAATTTTGAGAGTGGCTTATGAAATTCCAATGGCTACACATTTGGGAATTAGGAAACCTCAAGCTAAGATACAAAAACATTTCTATTGGCCTGGACTACATATTGGTGTAGTCGATTTCTGTCAAACATGTCAGGTGATGATAAAACCTTGAGAAGTAATTAAACCTGTACCCTTAATTCGAATTCCAGCATTTGAGGAACCTTTTAACAGGGTCTTGATTGATTGTGTAAGACCCCTCCTAAGACTAAAAGTGAGAATCAGTGTTTACTGACAACCATGGATGTGTCCATGAGATTTGCAGGAGCAATACCTTTCAGGAAAAATAATAGCCAAGGTGATTGTAGAGGAGTTATCCAAATTCTTTACAAGATATAGATTACCAAAAGGTATAGAGTTGGATCAGGGTTTGAATTTCATGTCACAGCTGTTTCAAGTAGTAATGAATAGCCTAGGAAAAAAGCAATTTAGGTCATCAGCCTATCATCCTGAATCACAAGCTGCCTTAGAAAGGTGGCATCAGACTTTAAAGACTATGATTAGAGCATAAAGTCAAGACTATCCACATGATTGTGATCGAGGGATTCCATTCTTGGTGTGTGCTATTAGTGATGTCTCTAATGAGTCAACAGGGTTCAGTCCTTTCCAGTTAATTATGATCATGAAGTAAATGGACTACTCAAACAGATTCAGGAGGGGAAATTAGTGAGTCAAAATTCTGAAACTACTCCCCTGGATTATGTGACAAAATTCAGAGAAGGATTAAGTAAGGAATGTAAGCTAGCTAGGAAACATTTAAAGATATCTCAACAAGTGATGAAGGCAAAGGCAGATAAAAGGGCAAAGGCTGGGGAAAAGTGTTAGTATTGTTGCCAGTGTCAGGAAAACCATTGAAGGCAAGGTTTAGTGGGCCTTACCAGATTGAAAAGAGACCAAGTGAGGTAAACTGTGTAGTGAATACCCTGGATAGAAGGAACAGTCAGCGAGTGTGCCATGCAAATATTCTCAATAAATACTTTGACAGAGGATAAACAGGTTGTGGTACTGGTAGCTGTAGGTAAGGAAACAGGGATAGACAGTCAGGATTCTGAAATTGACCTTCCTCTGATTAAATTGGACAAAGAGGAAGTACTAAGAATTTAAATGTGGTGTTAGGTTACCTTCCAGGAAAGTGTAGGAGTGATTTAAAAGAGCTATTGCAGTCACACAAAGCAATTTGTGGAAATAAATTTGGGAAAACAGATTTAGCTATACATGATGTTGATGTGGGGAATTCAAAATTCAATAAGGCAACATCCACATAGATTAATTCCAGTAAAATTAGCCCATGTGTGGAAAGAAATTGAATTTATACTTCAAAATTACACCATTGAGCCCAGTCTCAGTAATTGGAGTTCACCCATTGTAATGGTGCCGAAGCCCAGTGGATCACAAAGACTATCAGAATTTTCTGCCTGTCGGGCCCAACCCAATCTCTGACGGGCGGGATGCCAATCCCCGCCAGCAAAGTGGGCCGCTCCACCATTTTATGTGTGTGGGCCAATTAAGGCCCGCCCAGCATGACGTCCAGCGGGATGTGCTATGCGCTTCCTGTACAGCAGGGGGGGATTCCCTAAAAGCGAGAGTGCGCTCTTTCGGACATGCGCATGAAACAGCGCACGTCTCCCTGAGGCTAAGTGCTGCCTCAGGGAGATCGCTTCGACTTTTAAAACTATTAAAAATAAAAAATAGAAAATTCCCTGACATGTCCCCCTCATGTGACAATGTCACGTGAGATGGGACATGTTCATAATTTACAGAATAACTTTATTAACATTTTTAAAACCCTGCATGAAACCTCATCCCGCCGCTGGATGAGGTTTCATGTTTTCTTTATTTGCTGCTTGGTCTCCTGGCCTGACCACCAACCTTAACAATGGCCTCAGTTGGCCATTGACAGGTCAGCGGGCCCGCAGCTGATTTTGCTGCACCCCCGCCTTCCTGAAAATTTAAATGGGGTGGGATGACATTGGGGGTTCCGCCTGATGTCATCCCGCGTCATTTTACGCATTGGCGAGTGGGCCCCGCCCCTTGCTTGCCGACGGCAAAATTCTGCCCCATGTATTGATTACTGAAAAGTGAATGTAGTAACAAAGGCAGATTCATATCCTACTCCTTGATTGGAGGATTGTATCAAGAAAGTGGGACAGTCATCATTTAGCACAAAAATTGACTGGCTGTGAGGAGATTGGCAAGTATCCTTATCAGAAAGGGCAAAAGATCTATCAGCTTTTGTGACCCCCGGTAGTCTATATCAATGCAAAGTAATGCCCTTTGGTATGAAAAATTCACCAGCAACATTTCAAAGACTAACAAAGTGACTGAGGGACTGAGCATTTGTGCTGTTTATATTGATGACTGAGTAGGAGGAACAAAATGTCAACATTTAAAGGAACTGTTTGGTCAACTACGGGAAGCCAATTTGGTTGTATACTTGGCTAAAAGTGAATTTGCTAAAGCGCAAGTTACATATTTAGGCCACACTTGGACATGGGCAAGTGGCCCCACGATTTGCAAAAGTAAAAGCTATTGTGGAATTCCCAGTGCCGACAACAGAATGGAAAGTTTTGAGATTTCTAGGCATGAGTGGATTTTATTGGAAATTCGTGCCAAATTTCAGCAGTGTAGTTGCTCCACTAACTGGATTATTAAGAAAATTCCAATGGACACAGGAGTGTCAAAATGTATTCAACAGCTTGAAAACTGTATTAACTATTACACCTGATTATACAAAGCAGTTTAAGTTGGCTATTGACGCTAGTGATGTAACAACACAGCACCAACACCCACAAGATGATGAACTTGGAATTGGGAAGATGGTAGGATATTTCTTACGGAAGTTGAATGCATATCAGAAGAAATATTCAACTATAGAGAAAGAGACTAAGTTTGGTGTTGGCTTTGCAGCATTTCAAAATGTATGTTGCAAACAGTTATATATATTAACCACAACCCTTTGAAGTTTCTGAAAAAGTTTCGAAACAAATGCCAGACTGTTTTGGTGGAGTTTATTATTGCAACCATTCAAGTTACAAATTAGACATGTGGGGGGGAGCAGGGGTTAAAACATGAAAAGATAGAGGCAATAGGTTTGAATAGATTGGATCTAACATTCGCATTTTTAGATAAGTTGAGAGTTCATTTGAATATCAAAAGGAAGTCAGAGGTAACAAGAAACATGTTTGCACCTTGCAAGAGTTCCATAGGTAAATAGAAGACGGTATATTACATTTTACTGACCCGAAAGCAGAGACAAAATAGAAACATGAAAGACTTTATATTTGGAAAGATTTGAGTTTCAGAGGTGTGAGAACAATGGAACATGTGATGAAAGGGGGTAAAAGATATTTTAGAGTTACTGTGGAAAGTTTAAGGGAGCTGTTGGCTGTGAGCTGTTATCTGTAGTAGTGGGCTATTGGTTGTGAGGAATATCTCCTGGAAACAGCTGGGGGAACATATAGCTTGAATCAGCCAAACAGTCGAGCCAGAAAAGCCTTGGGCTGCAAAAAAAGTCTTGTTCTGAAGTTTTGGATTTCCACAGTAGAGTGGAATGCCTCTGTTAAAACTACAGCAGTTTGCCTTGGGTAATAATACTGGATTTTTATCGTTAAACATCTATAAGGGAGTGTTGGCTGGAAGGTGTTTACTTGTGGGTTTGACCAAGTAGAGAATCTTTTTGGGGGAATGTTTTGTAAGACTAATTTTAACTGTGTAACTGTAATCTTCTGTGCTTAAGTTTTCCTTTATTTTTTAATAAATAAATAAAACTTTTACTGTTAATTTTTAAAACCCCAAAAGTGTTCCTGGACTTCTTGCTGCTGAGATCAGTACATTTTCTTTTCGTTTTCAGAAATACACACAAAAAAAGGGTATGGCCCATAAGCCAAGTTTCCCCTCAGGGATTTGGTGTGCACAGCAATTAACATCTGCTGTGGTCACAATTCTTCTCACTACGATCCTCCTGTTCGCCACTTCCCCCACTGACTCTTGCTGGCTGCTTCCCTCACTGACCCGCCTGCTCGCAACATCCCTCTCCGACTCACCTTCATGGCACTTCCCCCTGTGATCCTCCTGCTCCTCCCCTCTCTCCGCATCCCTCTCTGGAAACCTTTTTGCTTCCTCCTCGCTGACCCTGTCCCGAGCCCTAGCTGTGAGCAAGGGCTCAGGGGAGTGACTGCAAGTGAGAGGGAGTGTGCAGCAGAGGGAGGGGGTCACAAAGCAGCGAGCAGAAGGGTCAGAGGAGGGTGGGAGGGAAGTGGCAAATGGGAAGTAAGGAGGGGTTAGGGGAAGGAAGGAAGGAAACAGCAGGCAGGGGCAACCAGAAAGTTAGTAAATTAGTAAAACAATTTTTCGATCAGTTCGGTTCAAGGCAGCCAATAGGTTTTAATGTAAAAATTATAGGTTGTAATATGACCCACCCTTATTACATGTTTTCTTATGGGAGAATGATTTTTGTTCAGCAAATGTTTTTTTTAAGAACACATTAGTAATGGAAAATGAGGGATAGCGGTGCATGCTGCCCCTCAACAGCATCATCCAAAATCATGGTGTCAGCTGAAGACACTCACTGCTACCTTTCTTGACCCTTCCTCTGTCTCCAAAATGATCAGACTGTTTGTTTGACATCAAGTGCTAGCTGAGCACAAATTTTCTCCATTTAGATATTGGGAGGATTGAAGATTGGATGGGATTTTAACTCCATGCAAGTGGATAGGTTTTTAACGGGTAAAAATCTCACCTATTGTCTTTAGCCCCAGCTACAAACTATGTTCCCTAGCTATCAGCTCCATCCCTCTCCCTTGTAATTGTCTGATGCTGAACCAGACTGTTTGGGACCTTGGTGTGATATTTGACCTCATGATGAGCTTCTGACCACATATCTGCCATTTTCATCTCTAACACTGCCTAATTCCACTCCCTGCCTCTGTTCTTTTTCTGCTGAAACACTCATTCAAGCCATTCCTATCTCCTGACTGGCTTCCCACATTCTGCCCTTTGAACCCATCAAAAACTCTGCTGCCAGTATCTTAACTCACCTCTTGCTGACCTACATTGGCTCCTGGTTAAACAACGCCTTGATTGTCAGTTCTGTCGAAGGGTCATGAGGACTCGAAACGTCAACTCTTTTCTTCTCTGCCGATGCTGCCAGACCTGCTGAGTTTTTCCAGGTAATTCTGTTTTTGCCTTGATTGTTATATTCTTCCATGGCCAGGTCCTCCTTACCTCTAATCTCCTCCAGCCCCACAACCCTCAGATATCTGCATTCTAATTCCAGCCTCTTGAGCAACCCTGATTTTAATCACTCCACCCTTGGCAACTGTGCTCTGAAATCCCCTCCCTAAACTTCTGCCTCTACCTCTCTTACCTCCTTTAAGACCTTCCTTAAAATCTACATTGCTAACCATTGCCTTAACACCAATTTCCTTATGTGCCTCAATGTCAAATGTGTTTGATTAGGTTCCTGTGAAGGGCTTTGGAATGTTTCATTGTGTTAACAGTGCTGTTTAACTACAGGTTGTTGTTGAATGTAGAACCATGTCAAGGTCTGCTGTTCCTGGTATCCTGGACAAGCAGCAAGAAACAAGTAGCATTGGCCCATGGTCAACCTTCATGCTTAAGCCTGGAGTCATCCAGTTGGAAGGCAGGTATGTATGTACTGCATGTGTAACTTAGTCAAGCATCATTATTGTAGCATTTTAAAACAAAAATATTAAATTTTGAGAAGTAGGCCTACAGTATCTCATCCATACAGCTGAGGTGGAGTCCTTGCCCGTGAATGCCCTTTTTTAAAAATGGAGTTGAATAAGGAAGTCTGGTTACAAATGAAAAATTGGAATACGTGTATGCCATTGACAAATCTTCATTGAAAATGACACCAGTTAGGACAAACTACTTATCATAAAGCCTAATCTGCCTGAAGAAATTATAGTATCGTACATGTCACAGCACAATGCAGCTGAGACACAATTATACCCAAAGCCTGTTTTATTTTCATACAATGCTTTTTTTTAAATATTAACACATCAAAATACACATTTCTAAACACTGAAAATTCCCACTCGAATGTCTAAATACTAAGAGGATGTTTCAAAGCTGATTCCAAAAAGACTACGGTAAAAACATACCTCTGATAAAACATGAGCCCTGAAATTTCTTTCCTGAACACCCTCACAGACCGGACAGTAGTACTAACCTGCTCCCTAATAAATTCCAAGTCCAGTCGGCCAAATCATCAATGGATTGACCAGGGCATGATGTTTTGGGGGAGTTTCTTTTTCATCAGACATTGCTTCATCTGGAATATTTACCCAAAACAGCATCCTAGCAGGGTTGCCAACCCTCCAAGATTTTGCTGGCATCCCCAGGAATTAAAAATTAATTTCTCGGACCCTGCCATAAGTAACCTCAGGAGAAAAATAAGAGGCATTTAAAAAAAGGTGTATTTTTTATTTTCTTCAAACACTTTCATTAGCTAATAATTAAATGATAATCAAAAGTGGTAGAGAAAAGCAAAAAGGGCTGTTTGACTGGGTGGGGCGGTTGGGTGATGAAACCTCCAGAACTGCATCCAACTAGAGTTGGTAACCAAACACTCCCGCTTCATTTGGGTGAATAAATTACTCCAGTTTTTAAACAAATCTGCTGCACTCAAGTTAGAACTGTTATTGTGTAGGATCTTGCAAGGCCTCAAGCTATTGACTCTTGCATGGCCCAAATGAGGCATTCTTGCCATTTATTGGTTTCTGTGATGCAAGGAGCCAAGGCAAACTTCTGATTAAGCAGCAACCACTTAAGCAGATGGCAGAGTGCCTCCCTATATTGAAGAAGAGCAAGGTACAGATTTAGAGGTGAAAATTGATGGGCAGGGTATACTAAAAAGGCTGGATATGCCTACGGTGGATTAGTCACCTTATCCGGATGACTTGCATCCAAGATTACCAAAGGTGGTGGGGTGGAGATAGCACAAGGGCTTATCATAATTCATCCATTCTTCCTTAGATATGAGTTACTTGACAGAGGATTGGAAAGTAGCAAATGTGACAATTTCAACTACATATCCAGAACATCACAAAAACTGCCTTGTTCATCTGAACAAAAATGGGTGTAAGGGCTCTTACCGACAGGTGAGGAGAAATAAACTGACCCCACCAATTCCCTTCCCTTCTAACACTAATCAATGCAGTTGATTTTGGAAAGGTAGATGTGTGTGTTTCGAAACACCCATTAGTGTGTGGTAAGTTTAGAAAGGTACCAGTAGCAGAATTTTGTGGGTTTAAACATAGGATTATTTATTCACACACTCATCCCGTAGGATCTAAGTGCTACATCAGTCACATGCCACACACTCAAGAAAGATAGAATTAAAGAAGGTAGTGCACCAAGTATTAAACCGAAGGAATAGTTGACAGTTCATGTGCCTTCGAGAGTCCAGTGAAGGAGGAAGCTTTTTCCCCACTCCACTTGTATTTCAGACAAATAGAGATAGCTGGGATCAGATATCTGGATTAAATGCAGGGTTCCTTCAAAGAGAAGAAGATGTTCAGCAGGTCACATGGAGATGCACTCATGGCCATTGTATCAGGAGGTCCAATTTCTTGATAGTTGAACTCGGAGCTTTGGAAACAGGGTGAGAGGCTTTTTAAAAAGACTATCAAGGCTCTTGGTTCTTAAAAGAAAAAGGTGGCATAGCCCTTCTCTGCAGCAGTTGTCTTGTTGATGTTATTCTGCAGACTGACCCCAAGTTTCTTCTGAGTTTTGGGATAAAGGATTTCTGGATTAGAGAACCAATTTTAGTCACATGGTCAATGGCCATTAATATTCAATGGAAGGTAAATGGTGGTCTTTCACATTGAACTTGTGGATAACTGGTCTTGTCAGATTTCCTTTGTTACATTGCAAACCTGGAGTCATAGGCCAGGATTTTCTGGTCCCTCCAGTTGCGGGGGTTGTGCAGAGAAGACAAGAAAATTTGGAGATCAGCCGAATGTCCGTTGACTTTGAGCTGGAATTTCTGGTCCTGCTGCAGGCAAGACTGGAAAATCCCACCCATAGATTCTAGGTTCAAACATGGACAAAAGAGCTGAACTCCAGAGGTGAGGTGAGAGTGACTGCTCTTAACATCAAGGCAGCAACTGTAGCATTAGGGAACCTTAGTAAAACCAGAATCAATGTGAATCAGGGGGAAAAGTCTCCACTGGTTGGAATCATAGCAAGCACAAAAGAAGATGATTGGTTGTTGGAGGTCAATCATCTCAGTTCCAGGACATTACTTCAGGAGTTCCTCAGGGTAGTGTCCTAGGCCCAATCAGCTGCTTCATCAATGACCTTCCTTCCAACACAAGGTCAGAAGTGGGGATGTTTGCTGATGATTGCACAATGTTCAGCACTATTTTCAACTCCTCAGATACTGAAGCAGTCCATGTCCAAATGCAGCAAGACCTGGACAATATCCAGCCTTGCGCTGACAAGTGGCAGGTAACATTCACACCATACAAGTGCCAGGCAATGACCATCTCCAACAAGAGACAATCCAACCATCTCCCCTTGACATTTGATGTCATCACCATTGCTGAAGCCCCCACCATCAACATCCTGGGGGTTACCATTGACCAGAAACTGAACTGGACTAGCTACATAAATACTGTGGCTACAAAAGCAGGTAAGAAGGAATCCTGTGATGGACTCCTCACCTCCTGACTCCTCAAAGCCTGTCCACTATCTACAATGCACAAGTCAGGAGTGCAACGGAATACTCCCCACTTGCCTGGATGAGCGCAAGTCCAACAACACAAGCGTGACACCATTCAGGACAAAGCAATCTGCTTAATTGGCACCCCTTCCACAAATATTCACTCCCTCCAGCACTAATGAACAGTGTATGCCATCTGCAAGATGCACTGCAGAAACTCGCCAAGGATCCTTAGGCAGCATCTTCCAAAATCATGACCACCACCATCCAGGAGGGCAAGGACAGCAGAGACATAGGAACACCACCACTAGGAAGTTCCCCTCCAAGCCATTCACCATCTTGACTTGGAAATATATTGCCATTCCTTCACTGTCACTGGGCCAAAATCCTGGAGCTCCTTCCCTAACAGCATTGTGGGTGTACCTACACCGCAGGGATGGCAGCAGTTCAAGATGGCAGTTCACCACCGCCTTCTCAAGGGCAATTAGGGATGGACAATAAATGTTGGCCTAGCCAGAGATGTCCACATCCCATAAATGAATTAAAAAACAAGAGTCCATTGACTTTGTGTTTTCAGATAAGCTTCGACTGGCAGGTGTGAATTCCAGAAAGGAATGCTGTTCGGTCATGACAGGACATTCCCAGTAACTACTGGCCAGTCGGTTTTACCTTTATAGTGGGTAATGTCTTAGAAACAACAATTAGGGAAAGAATTAATAGGCACTTGGGAGAGTTTTGAATTAAAGAGAGCTGGTGCCTATTTGCAAAAGGCAGTTCATGTTTGATTAACATAATTGAATTTTTTGATTAAGTAACAGTGAAGGTCGATGAAGGAAATGCAGATGTGGATTTTGTTACGCTCCAAGTGGAGACCGATGATTTGTAAAATGATATTTGAATTTCCAGTGACTGACTGGAAAGATCACACAGCAAGATTTAAGTTTTAAGACTTTTATTGTAACAAAACCTAAAAGCAACACTACTCAAAGCTACAGAAAAATATCTCCCATGCAACTTTTAAAATGACCGAAAATCATTATATACTTTATTCTGTCCCTTAAGTGGACACTCTATTCTCCTGGAACCAGCCAATGCTATTCTGCACACCAGCTGGCCCATTTCCTTTCTGAGCTGGGTAATGTCTAATCCCTGAACTGCATTTCATGGTGAATGTTATCCTGGAGATTCATCTCTCTAGACAAAGTTAGGTGAATATTCCAGCTTCATTTAAATCCTCAAGAACTTGTTCTGTTCAATCTGAATGTGAGCTCCCACCCCCATTCTGCATGGTGAATAATAAAAACACCATTTTCTGTACTGGCTGCCTATCTCCCTTCTCTCTCTGTCTCTCAGATTCTTGCAGACTGACCTGCATCTGGGTTCAATGATATCTGAGAAAAACCCAGTAAGCTGACACTACAATGAGTTACTATGGTCTCTTCCCCTCTCAAAATCCATTTCCATGGCAACGTGAATCACATGGGCCTTGTATCCAGATGGCCTTCATTGCAAGAGGATTTCAGTTCTTACTGCATTTATACAGGGCCTTGGTGAGACCACACCTGGAGTACTACATGCAGTTTTGGTCCCCACACCTAAGAAAGGATACACTTACCATAGAGGGAGTGCAGCAAAGTAGGCCGATACCAGGGATGGCAGGACTGTCGTACGAGGAGAGATTGGTTTGTCTGGGCCTGTATTCACTAGAGTTTAGAAGAATGAGAGGGGATCCGATTGAAACACAAAATTCTAACAGGGATAGGCAGACTGGATGCAGGGACGATGTTCCCTTGGTTGGGAAGTCTAGAACCAGGGGCCACAGTCTCAGAATTCAGGGCAGGCCATTTAGGATTGAGATGAGGAAAAATTTCTTCACTCAGAGGGTGGTCAATCTGTGGAATTCTCTACCACAGAGGGCTGTGGAGGCCTGGGTCACTGAGTACATTCAAGAAAGAAATTGATAAATTTTTGGATACTAGGGGCATCAAGGGGTATGGAGAGAAAGTTGGAATATGGCGTTGAGATAGAGGATCAGCCATGATCATATTGAATGGCAGAGCAGGCTCGAAGGGCCGAATGGCCTACTCCTGCTTCTTGTTTCTATGTTTAGAGGTAAAATGCTAATTAGCTATCCTTAAGACTGTACCTGTATGTGGCTTGAAATAGCTCTCTGGCTATTTTTTTGTTTAAAGCCCCATCCAGAAACTTAAGCCCATAATCTAGGTTGTTACATCAGTTCTGAATTAAGGGAGTGCTGCACTGCCAAAGGTGTCAATTTTTGGGTGGGATGTGAAACTGAAATCCTATCTGCCTTAAAATACATGAAAGCCATGCATGTTATGATCCCATGACACTATTCGTAGGAGAGTTCTCTGCTTGGGTATCCTGACCAAAATCTATACCTTTACATACAATTTGGTCATTTCTTTCATTGCTGTTTGTGGGAGCTTGCTGTGCACAAATTGGCTACCACAATGATAGTGCTTCAAAAATAATTAAACTCAAGAAATAGAGCTTTCGGAATTTTGAGGGGCTAAATAAATAAGTCCCTCTTTAATAAAAATTTCAATCTTAGTCTCGAAAATTGAGCTTCCACAGCTATTTGAAAGTTGGGAAAGAGTAGGAATTCCCATTTTCTATTGTCTGTGTATGAAGAATTACTGATTTCACTTGTAAATGGCCTAGCTCAAATTTTAAGATAATGTCCCCCTCATTCTAGATTCCCCCACCAGAGGAAATAGTTTTTTCTGCATCTACTCTACTATATCCCATTTTAAATACTTCAATTCGATTACCCCTCAATCTTCTTTTTTAAAGGTTTATGCAACTGGACTTCATAGTTTCAGAAGTTTCAGAATCCAAAGCATGTACCAGCCCTGCAAGCAAGGCATTTGCAGAGATCATTCGGCACCACTGGCAAAGTACAACTTCATTTGTGGCAGACTTACCTTCACAGAATTGGGCCTGTTCAGCCATCAAAAGAAGCACTGCAGATTATCTCAATTGACCTCAGATGGAAGGACGCCCACCTCATAAATGAATCCTCTTAAGTTCCAGCATCATTCCGCTGAATCTGTATAAGCAGCTATCAAATTGCATATTAGAACAGCCATGGTCCAAACATGAACAAAAGAGCTGAACTCAAGATGAGATGAGAGTGACTGCTCTTCAAATCATTACAGCTTTTGATCAAAGGTGGCATCAAGGAGCCCTAGCAAAATGGAAGTCAATGGGAATCTTGGAAAACTCTCCACTGGCTGGAGTCATATCTAGTATAAAGAAAAATGGTTGTGGTTGTTGGAGGCCAATCATCTCACTCCCAGGAAATCACTGCAGGAGTTCTTCAGGTAGTGTCCTGGCCCAACCATCTTCAGCTGCTTCTTCAATTCCATTGGCAACTCCTCAGATACTGAAGTAGTCCATGTCCATATGCTACAAGACCTGGACAACCTCCAGGCTAGGGCTGATCAATGGCAAATAACATGGGCACCACACAAGTGCCAGGCAATGACCATCTCCAACAAGAGAGAATCCAACCATCTCCCCTTGACATTCAATGTCATCACCATTGCTGAATCCCCTACCATCAACATCCTCGGGGTTACCATTGACTGGAAACTGAACTGGACTAGCCATATAAATACCGTGGCTACAAGAGACAGTCAGAGACTAGGAATTCTGTGATGGGCGACTCACCTCCTGACTCCCCAAAACCTGTCCACCAGGCACAAATCAGCTGTGTGATGGAATAGTCTCCATTTGCCTGGATGAGTGCCACTCCAACATTACTCAAGAAGCTCATCACAATCCTGGACTAAGCAGCCCACTGGGTCAGCATCTCATTCACCACCATTAACATTCACTCCCTCCACCACTGACACACAGTGGCAGCTGCATGTACCGTGTACAAGATGTACTGCAGCAACTCACCAAGGCACCTTCCAAACCTGCAACTTTCTCAAGACCACTTAGGGATGAACAACAAATGCAGCCTTGCCAGTGACATTCATATCACATAAAAGAATAAAAAAACGCAAACACCTGATCCAGCATTTCAAAGGGGTTCAATATCATTCAAACAACATTAATTAGACCACACTGCACAATTGCACTCATCAAGTATACATATACCTGCACGGTATTGCAACCATAATTGGAAGTAACAATTAGCTAGAATGTAGAATCATAGTATTGTAGAGCAGGAAAGGAGGTAACTTGTTCATTGTGCCTTGAATTGACGCTTTAAAAAAACTATCCAATTAGTCCAAATCCCCCTATTCTTTCTCCATAGCCTGCAATGTTTTCCTTTTCAAGTATTTAGCTAATTACTGTTAGAAAATTACCTTTCAGGCAATGCATTGTGGATCATAACTTGCTGTACAAAAAAAATCCTTGGCTCCACTCTGGTTCTTCTGTCTATTATCTTAAATTGGCAGCAAATTAGTTACAAATTTTCCGGAAACAAATTTTCATTCCTGTTCCCCTTAATCACCTGATGCTGATACATGATATGTCAATAGCTCATGATTAATTGCATGGTTTAGTAACTGATAAAAACACATGGAACATTTCACTTATTAAGTAAGCAAACCCTGTTGATATGACTGCTTCTTAGTGAGAAGTTCTTACATAGCAACAACTAAAATGAGCAAAAAAATCTGATTCAATCAAAGCTCCTTACAAAATAATTTACAGGGTTTTTTTATTTGCTTATGGGATTTGGGTGTTGCTGGCAAGACCAGCATTTATTGCCCATCTCTAATTGCCCTTGAAAAGGTGGTGGTGAGCTCACCTTGAACCACTACTGTCCATGTGGTGTAGGTACACCCGCAGCATTGTTAGGGAGTTCCAAAACTTTGACCCAGTGACAGCGAAGGAATGGAGATATATTTCCAAGTCAGAATGGTGTATGACTTGGAAGGAAACTTGCAAGTGATGGTGTTCTAATACTTCAGCTGCCTTGCCCTCAATCTAGGTGGTAAAGGTCACGGATTTGGAAGGTGCTGCTGAAGGAGCCTTGACGAATTTTGCAGTGCATCTTTTGGGATGGTACATGTGGCTGGCACTGTGTGCCAGTGGTAGAGGGAGTGAATGTTTAAGTTGGTGAATGGGATGTTAATCAAATGGACTATATTGTTCTAGATTGTGTCAAGCTGCTTCAGTGTTGTTGGAACTGTACTCATTCAAGCAATTTGAGAGTATTCCATCACACTCCTCACTTGTGCCTTGCAGATAGTGGACAGACCATGGTATACCACTTTTTACAATAATCTTTGTTTCCTGTCCGTCAGCCAACTTTCTACGGTTCTGAAGAAGTGTCAAATTGGACTCGAAATGTTAACTCTGTTCCTCTCTCTACAGATGCTTTTTTCATTTCAGATTTCTAGTATCTGCAGCATTTTGCTTTTATTTCTACAGTTCCTCTCATACCATATGCCTCAGTTTTGGTAAGAAGCTTCTCGTGACACCTTCTATCTTTCCAATAAATTTTGTATGTCAAACATTTGTCGAGATGAAATCCATTTAGCCCAGCTAAGAGTACTCTTGGCTCAGAACTTAGTTAAATATTCCAGGAAACTGAACCTTTCCCCTCCTGCACTATCTCTTGAGCCAGCATTTATCTCCCTTGTTTTACATTACAACATAGTTTATCCCTATCTATCCCATTAATTCCTTTATTCATCTTTGAACCCTCAGCTGGATCATCACTTAATCTTTATACTCAAGGGAATTTGGTCTGTGCAATCTTTAGTTTTCTTTATACTTTCATGGGACGCGCATGCATGGCCAGCGTTTGTTGCCCATCCCTAATTGCCTTTGAACTGAGTGGCTTGCTGGGCCATTTCAGAGGGCAGTTAAGAGTGAACCACATTGCTGTGGGTCTGGAGTCACATGTAGGCCAGACCAGGTAAGGACGGCAGATTTTCTTCCCTAAAGGACATTAATGAACCAGATGGGTTTTTAAAACGCTTCTATCCTGGTACAGGATTTCAGCCATTCCCTTCTTACTAAATGCAACTAATTTTCCTTAAATGTTTAAGAAAATCAAAGACAATGACATGTTCAATCTCTTAAATTGGCCGGAAAGGAAAGTTCTTGCAATTCTTATTTTCATGAAACTGCATAAATTTACTGTACTGGGTACTGTGGGTGCAAAAGAATACACGTAAAACTGAATATATATAATATTGTTTTTATTTTTTAAAAAGTGAAATTTTGTGGTGCAGCTTTGTCAGTTAATAGCCGGGCATTTAGATTTCGTCTTTAAACGTTAACAGTCTCTAACAGGATTGTAACAAAACATATAAATAAAAGGTTTTGGTGAGTCAGACGCACTTTGAATTGAAGGAAGCATCGTGGTGGGAGTAGCAGGGGATGGTGTTGGAACATTGTGGGTAGAATCTTCTGTTCAGTGTGTGGGCCCCTCACGCCGATGCATAAAGTGACGCGCAGTGATGCCGGGCGTGCGTCCTGACATCAACGCGCATCATTCTGATTTTCCGTTTGGCGGGCGCGCACCAGAGTCGGTTGTGGCTCGCTGAACTGTCAAAGGCCTGTTAAGGCCATTAATAAAACAATTAACCCAATTGAGAAAGCTGCCTGTCTAACCTTAAGGTTGGCGGGCAGGCAGACAAAGAGCCCAGGCGGCCTTCACATTTTTCATGGAACCTCATCCACAGGCGGGATGAGGTTTCCCGAAGGATTTATTAATGAAATAAAAATGATCAAAATTCATAAACATGTCCCAGCCGGGGACATGTCCGAATCATTTTCTTTTTTCTTATAACTTTACACCTGCATTAATCTCCCTGAGGCATGGAACTGCCTCAGCGAGATTTCTGTGCCCATTCGTGCTCACGCGCGACAGAGCGCAGGCCCCGATTCTCCCTCCTCCCTCCGCCCACACAGGTAGCACTGAGCGCCACCAGGCTTGCGTCAGGCTGGAAGGCCCGCCCATGTAAAATGGCGGCGTGCAGCCGATTGCGGGGGGGGGGGGTGCGATCTACTCCGTCCCCGCCCGCGCCCGCTCCCGGCCGGCCGGCCCGCCCGATGGGGAGAAAAATTCTCCTGTGACTTTCAATCGTATCAAACGAAGGCCCGATGAAACACCACAGCCCTCCAATGCTATTGTTCCTCTCAAAGCAGACAGGCTTCAAATCTTTGTCCAAACAGCACTTTGTACAAATTAGGCCACTAGCACCAGCCCCAATGACGGCAACTCACCTTGCCATTTTCACCTAGCAAAGCAAACTGCCACCATTGTGTAATGATCCATTTAGACACTAATATTTAAGACATTCTGCAAAAAAAAATCAACGTTTCTTTTTCATGGAAAATCATAGGCTGAACTCAATAATAGTGCGATCAGTGCAAAGGCTACTTGATGCCTTAATACAGATAGTCACTTGGTAGTATAGAACTTGACTCTTTTTTCAGCAATACTTAATACAGACTTCTTATGCAGTGAAACTCTATTTAATTTGATAGATAAATGTTGCGGTATCATTGTATTTAATTGCTTAATTGATGATCCAAGATCCAGCACTAACATAGACCTTTTAAGGTAAGGTTTTAATGTTTTTATTGTGGGACCAGGAAGAACAGAAGTACTAATCCAAGCCCCACAAATGTTTAAACCTCCCCTGCAACCTCCACTGTGACCCCCTCCCAAAAAGCCCTCCCTGCAACTTAACGTCTTGTTGGTAAGCTTCCCTTTGGTGCCATCTAGTGGCCACCTGGCACCCAAGCTTCAACTCCAAACGACAACCAGGGCATGCAACTAACGGGCAGCATGCACATGTATGTATGCAGCTAATGGGCGGATGTACATGAGGCCTGGGAGTTAAAATTGGGGCTAAAGCTTCTGGATTGTGCTGCTTGGGAACTTCTTAAGCTTCATCTTACTCTCTTAACGTTAGCAGGAGGCTGAATGTTAGTGTGGAGTTGAATTGAATATTTGAAGTGCATGTCAGTTGGTACATCCAGACCAGTGGTCCTTTCTGATTGAACCGATAAGAGGCATTACTTTCAATATATTGAGTTTGAGTCAACACAATTTTCTTGTCTATGTAGACAAACTTGGCCTGTTGTAACAGCCATAGCAATGTGTATTTATAAAGCACCTTACATTTACAAAACCCTCACAAAGGGCTTTACCAAGATTAAATCCAGCGATGTGGTTGACTCGTAACTGCCCTCTGAAATGGCCTAGCAAGCCACACGGTTGTATCAAAACTGTTAAAAAGTATAAAAGGAATGGAACCAGACGGACACCCAACTTCGACCTAGGCACAAGAAACAACAATGGCAAACTCAGCCCCGTCGACCCTGCAAAGTCCTACTTACTAACACCTGGGGGCTAGTGCCAAAATTGTGAGATCTGTCTCATAGACTAGTCAAGCAACAGCCTGACAGTCATACTCACAGAATCATACCTTACAGACAATGTCCCAGACACCACAATCACCATCCCTGGGTATGTCCTGCCCCACCAGCAGGATAGACCCAGCAGAGGTGGCTGCACAGTGGTATACAGTCGGGAGGGAGTTGCCCTGGGAGTCCTCAACATCAACTCCGGACCCCATGAGGTCTCATGGCATCAGGTCAAACATGGGTAAGCAAAGCACTTGCTGATTACCACGTACCGCACCCCTTCAGCTGATGAATCAGTGCTCCTCCATGTTGAACACCACTTGGAGGAAGCACTGAGGGTGGCAAGAATGTACTCTGGGCAGGGAACTTCAATGTCCATTGCAAAGAGTGGCTCGGTAGCACCACTAATGATCAAGATGGTTGAGTTTTTTTTATTCATTCATGGGATGTGGGCATCGCTGGCTAGGCCAGCATTTATTTTCCATCCCTAATTGCCCTTGAGAAGGTGGTGATGAGCTGCCTTCTTGAACCACTGCAGTCCATGTGATGTAGGTACACCCACAGTGCAGTTAGGGAGGGAATTCCAGGATTTTGTCCCAGCGACATTGAAGGAAGGCAATATTTTTCCAAGTCAGGATGCTGAGTGGCTTGGAGGGGAACTTCCGGGTGGTGGTGTTACTATGTGTCCTTATAGATGGTAATAGTCGTCGGTTTGGAAGGTGCTGTCCAAGGAGGCTTGGTGAGTTCCTGCGGTGCATCTTGCAGATGGTACAAACTACTGCCACTGTGTGTTGGTGGTGGAGGGATTGAATATTTGTCAATGGGGTGCCAATCAAGAGGCTGCTTTATCCTGGATGGTGTCAAGCTTCTTGAATGTTGTTGGAGCTGCACTCATCCAGGCAAGAGAGAATATTCCCTCATACTCCTGACCTGTGCCTTATAGATGGGTCTGCAGCAGGTGATGAGGTAACATACTTGACCTCATCCTCACCAATCTGCCTGCCACAGATGCATCTGTACATGACAGTGTCGGTAGGAGTGACCACCGCATAGTCCTTGAAGAGACAAAATCCCGTTTTCACATTGAGGATACCCTCCATCATGCTGTGTGGTAACATCACCGTGCTAAATGGGATAGGTTTTGAACACACCTAGCAACTCAAGATTGGGCAACCATTTGGGCCATCAGTAGCAGCAGAATTTGTATTCAACTACAATATGTGACCTCATGGCCTGGAATCTGCCCCCTCTACCATCACCTCCAAGCCAGGGGAACAAACCTGGCTCAATGAAGAGTGCAGGAGGGCAAACCAGGAGCAGCACCAGGCATATCTAAAAATAAGGTGTCAATGTGGTGAAGCTACAACACAGGACTACTTGCATGCTAAACAGCATAAACAAACTTCAGCCAGTTTGATTCACTCCATGTGATATCAAGAAGTGGCCAAAGGCAATAGATAGTGCAAAGGCTATGAGCCCCGACAATATTCTGCAATAGTAGTGAAGACTTGTGCTGCAGAAGTTGCCATACCCCTAGCCAAGCTGTTCCAGTACAATACAACATTGGCATTGATCTGGCAATGTGGAAAATTGCCCAGCTATTTCCTGTACACAATAAGCAGGACAAATCCAACCCAACAATTACTGCCCCATCAGTCTATTCTCGACCATCAGTAAAGTGACGGGTCATCAACAGTGCTATCAAACGGTATTTGCTTAGCAATAATCTGTTTACTGTTTGGGGTCAGCCAGGGCACTCAGCTCCTGACCTCATTACAACATTGGACAAAAGAGCTGAACTCCAGGAGGTGAGGTGAGAGTGACTGCCCTTGATGCCAAGGCAGCATTTAACCGAGTGTGGCATCAAGGAGCCCCAGCAAAACAGGAGTCAATGGGAATCAGGGGAAAACTCTCTGCTGGTTCGAGTCATTCTTAGCACAAAGGAAGATGGTTGAGTTTGTTGGAGGTCAATCATCTCAGTTCCAGGACATCATTGCAGGAGTTCCTCAGGGCTGTGTCCTAGGCCCAACCATCTTCAGCTGCTTCATCAATGACCTTCCTTCCATCATAAGGTCAGAAGTGGGAATGCTCGCTGATGATTGCACAATATTCAGCACCATTCACGATTTCTCAGATATTGAAACAGTCCATGTCCAAATGCAGCAGGACCTGGACAATATCCAGGTTTCAGCAGACAAGTGGCAAGAAATATTCGCGCCACACAAGTGCCAGCAATGACCAACTCCAACAAGACAGAGCCTAACGATCGCCCCTTGACATTTAATGGCATTACCATCGCTGAATCCCCGCTAACAACATCCTGAAGCATTACCATTGACCAGAAATTGAACTGGACTAGTCACATAAATACTGTGGCTACAAGAGCAGATCAGAGGCTAGGAATTCTGCAGTGAGTAACTCACCTCCTGATTCCCCAAAGCCTGTCCACCATCTACAAGGTGCAAGTCAGGGGTGTGATGGAATACTCCCCACTTGGCTGGATGGGTACAGCTCCAACAACACTCAAGAAGCTTAACACCATCCAGGACAAAGCAGCCTGCTTGTCTGGCACCACATCCACAAACATTCACTCCCTCCACCACCAATGAACAATAGCAGCAGTGTGTCCAATCCACAAGATGCACTGCAGAAACTCAGCAAGCCTCCTTAGACAGCACCTTCCATACCCATGACCGCTTCCTTCTAGAAGGACAAGGGCAGCAAATCGATGAGAATGCCACCATCTGGAAGTTCCCTTCCAAGCCACTTACAATTCTGACTTGGAAATATATTGTTGTTCCTGGGTCAAAATCCTGGAACGGCCTCCCTAACAGCACTGTGGGTGTACCTACGCCAGATGGACTGCCGCAGTTCAAGAAGGCAACACCCCCCCACCACTTTCTCAAGAGCAATTAGGGATGGGCAATAAATGCTGACCTAGCCAGTGATGCCTACATCCCATGAATGAATAAGAAAAAAATCTTGAGTGACTAGTACCACTTAAAGCTCGCCTGCATTGCATAAATGCATCCTGCATCTTTTAAAGGAGGTGCATTTTGTCTGGAGTAGGTCACACAGGAAATAACTCTGACATTCAACAATGGCAGAACATGGAACAGCGGGCTTCAAGGTTTTCAGATGTTGCACTGGAGGCGGTTGAAAGGACAGATGTCCTTATTTGCAAGGAGAGCCAGGGGGCTATCCAGATACATGTTCAGAAAGCAGTGGAGATCAATGCCTGGAGTCAAGCCCCTAGCACCTGGACTTGATGCTGTAAGAAATTCAATGCCCTCACCTAAGTGTTCAAAGTCAGTGAATGCACCTTCAAATGTCATATACCACCAACTTCGCCACTAGCCTCTTTGGTCTCCTTAATTGAAAAAAGATATAATTGCTTTAGAAGCTATTCAGAAAAGGTTCACTAGGCTCATTCCTGGGATGAAGGAGCTGTCTTGTGAAGAAAGGTTGAATACATTGGGCCTACACCCATTGGAGTTTAGAAGAATGAGACGTGACCTTATTGAAATATTTAAGATCCTGACAGGACTTGATAGGCTGGACACCCAGAGGACATGTCCTCATGTGGGGGAGACTAAAACTAGGGGAATCAATTTAAAAATAAGAGGACTCCCTCTTAAAACAGAGATGAGGAGAAATCTTTTCTCCCAAAGGGTCGTTGGTGTGTGGCATTCTCTTCCGCAGAAAATAGTGAAGTCAGGGTCATTGAATTTATTCAAGGCAAAGATTTTTGTTAGGCAAAGGAGTCAAGGGTTATTGGGGGCAGACAGGGAAGTGGAGCTGAGACCACAACCAGACCAACCATGATCTTATTGAATGGTGGAGCAGACTCAAAAGGCAAATGTCCTACTCCTGTTCCTATGTTCCCTAGCCTTAGATGCTGCTCCATCCACTACATTCTGATCACTCACTTATCAACAACTTCTATCAATTAGACCTTACAGCTGACATTCATGTGCTTCACCTCTTCCTCACACACATAGCATTGCTGCAGATTTCAAAACCACATCTCAAGTTGCACACACACTGCCAGCTATTCACCATCACAGCCACATGAAATGGATTGCCCAACCCTCACTGACAAATCCCTTTTTCTTGCAAGGTGGCTTGCAATCAATCAGAGTCAGCAGGAGCTAACTGGATGGGAACAGGCGGAGAAGCATGTTCAACCCCCACAGGTCATGATGCTGGCCATTTATTGGGATACCAATTGCTGAGACCGTGTTCAGTGGCAGAGCTGAAGCCATTGGATGGGAGTTTCCTTATATCTAATCCTTCTTCTCACACCTCACCTCCCTCTAATCCTGCATTCTCTTCTGATTTAAGCAGCAGATGATATAAGCATGCTCGTCTTACTTCCCTCCACTTCCTGCACGACAATCTTACCCTCGTGCCTCGCTCCTGTCAAATGCCCAAGAAGTGCAATCTAGCCACGGAGTGGAGGAACAGCAAGAGGGCAGTGATGATGAACATGTCCCTCGATTTCACACACTCAGCCACCCAGCCCATATACATACAGTCAATGTTTCCTCTAAGCTGCACATTGTATGGTTACACAGTCATTCAGAGCAAACTGTGCAGGGAACAGACTTCACTGAACCAATGTTCCTTTTTAGGTGCACGCACGTGTGGAAATTTTAAACGAGTCACACACAGCAAAGAGAAATTAGAAGAATCATTGCTGTTGCTGCACCTAATTTAGAGGACAGCACGTGTGGTGAGATAAAACAACACAAGAATAATAGCACTAGGAGCAGAAATAGGTCATTTGGCCCTTTGAGCCTGCTGCGATATTCAACAAGATCATCTACCTCAACTTAACGTATCACTGTACCCCTAACTCCCTGAGTACCCAAAAATCTATTGACTTTGGACTTCAATACAGTCATTGACTGAACATCCTCAGCTCTCTGGAGTAGAGAATTCCAAAGACTCACAACCTTCAAAAGGAAAACTCCTTCTTCTCTTTCTCTAGCTATCACTACACATACTGTCATTCACTTAATCCCTCACAGTACATCCTGAGGCATTTAGACATTGAGAAAGAGATGTGTGTGGAGTATCATATACAGCAAGAGGAGCTGATGGTAGCAGAGAAATCCACTGGCTGGAAGGTTAGTTGGTATCTCACCTTGGTAAAGGAGCCTGAGAATATGGGCCTGATCAGGCATCATTTTAAAGGAGCAATGCTTTCCGAATATTAGACACTGGAGTCAGTGCCAGGCAGCGTGCTGTAAATGGTGACTCAAGTGGGAGACTGCTGCAGTCACATATGTAGAGCCACATGTAATAATTTCACACATTGTCACCCACTGTGGATCTTGCAACAACTCCAGAAATATTTTGCAGCAAAACCACACTCCCCATATCCTTAAGGCAGCCAGTGCTTTTCTCACAGAGACATCAGGATGCAAGGATTGACTGATTTCATTAATGGAAACAGGGCTATGGTCAAGATTGAGACTAATAGGTTTTTGGAATCCAAGGGAACCAAAGGATATGAGGATTGGGAGGCTAAGTGCAATTGAAGTCAAAGATCAGCTGTTAACTTATTGGATGGTGGAGAAGACTTGAGGGGCTGAATGGCCTACTCCCGCTCCTATTTCTTATGACTGCACTCATGCCATCCTGTGACCATCCAGCAATAGGGGCTTGGTAGGATCTGGCACGGATGATGGTGGTGATTCCTGAAACTGTAACATATCCAGCCCTTTGCACCAGCATCTTCTGATGCACATGTGGCAGAAAGAATGGCCAGGGGAACATACAGCCAGTGAAATTGACACAACTGGTATGTGGGGAAAGAAAACCATCGCATTTCCAAGGTATTTGTATGCACTCACTGCAGACAGACACCTTTCCAATGATGTAGCCACAGGGAAGCTATGTGTAAAACGTATTCTACATGAATTTCTAGGTGGCAGGGGCGTGATTATTTGGGTGTTGTTTGGAAGATTTAAGGTATTTAACAGAATGTGCTTTTATCGATGACATGGGATGTTGCATACTAGTATGAAAAGAAAACAGCCCAAAAGAGAAAGCACATACACTGGCAGTGGCATCTCCTGACTCACGTAGCATATGCACACAAGGGAAAACCCTGTGAATCCAAGAGAGCTACAGAGACTGCTGGAGAAGTAGAATTGTCAGCAGCTCAGCGATTGTCACAACTTTCTGCTGCTCCTCTTTGTCATCCTATTCTCTCATTTGTTTACTGGCAGCAAAGTAAAATCTAAAGCCAAAACAAAAACAGAATTACCTGGAACAACTCAGCAGGTCTGGCAGCATCGGCGGAGAAGAAAAGAGTTGTCGTTTCGAGTCCTCTAAAGCCCTTGTTATCATGTGTTTGCAAGTTGAGAGGAAGCAACCTGAATGATAGCTCACCAAATGCTCTCGTAAACAAAGCCTTTAGGTTCCTTAGTAGGGACCTAGGGAATAGGAGCGGCAGTAGGCCATTTGGCCCCTTGAGCCTGCTTCTCCATTGAATTAGATCAAGGCTGATCTTCCACCTCAATGCGGTTTTCCTGCACTATCCCCATTTCCCTCATGGAAACCTATCGATCTCTGTCTTGAACATACTCAATGACTGGACCTCCAGTGCCCTCTGGGGTAGAGAATTCCAAAGATTCACCACTCTCTGAGTGAAAAAAATCCTCCTCATCTTAGTTCTAAGTGTTCTAAACCCTTTATTCTGAGTCTGTGCCCCTGGTTCTGGAACCCCCAGCCAGGGAAACAACCTGCATCTGCCCTGTCGAGCTCAGTGAGAATTTTGTATGTTTCAATTATATCACCTCTTTTTCTTTTGAACTCTGGAGAATATATGTCCAGTCTCCTCCATCGCTCCTCATAGGCCAATCTCACCATCCCAGGAATCAGTCTGGTGAACCTTTGTTGCACTCCCTCTATGGCATGTATATCCTTTCATAGATAAGGAGACCAAAACTGTATACAATACTCCAGGTGTGATTTCACCACGACACAATACAATTGCAACAAGACATCTATTTCTAGCTCTGCACTCAAATCCTTTTGCAACAAAGACCAACATTTGTCTTCCTAATTGCTTGCTGCACCTGCATGTTGACTTTCAGTGACTCATAGACAAGGACACCCAGGTCCCTTCGTACATCAACACTTCCCAATCTCTCACCACTTAAGAATTACTCTGCATTTCTGTTTTTCATACCAAAGTGGATAACTTCACATTTTTCCACATTATATTCCATCTGCTATGTCCTTGCCCACTCACATAGCCCGTTGAAATCCCCCTGAAGCCTCTTTGTATCCTCCTCGCAACTCACATTCCCACCTAGCTTTGTGTCATCAACAAACTTGGAAATATTATGCAACAACTCAGCAGGTCTGGCAGCATCTGTGGAGCAAGAAACAGAGTTAACATTTCGAGTCCATACGACTCTTCTTCAGAGCTTCTCTTCGGCTCTGAAGAAGTCATACAGATTCAAAATGTTACCTCTGTTTCTCTTTCCGCAGACGCTGCCAGACTTGCTGAGTTTTTCCAGCATTGTCTGTTTTTGTTTCAGATTTCCAGCATCTGCAGTATTTTGCTTTTATCTTGGAAATACTATATAAGGTCCCCACATCCAAATCATTGATATAGATTTTGAACAGCTGGGGCCTAAGCACTGTTCCTTGCGGTACCCCACTAGTCACAGCCCGTCACCCTGAGATTGAACCGTTTATTCCTGCTCTCTGTTTCCTGCCTGTTAGCCAACTCTCAATCCATGCCAGTATATTATCCCAATCCCATGTGCTCGAATTTTGTTTACTAACCTCTTGTGTGAGACCTTACTGAAAGCTTTCTGAAAATCCAAATACACTGTATCCACTGGTTCTCCCTTATCTATTCTGCTACTTATATCCTCAAAAAACTACAGCAGTTTTATGAAACATGGTTTCCCTTTCATAAATCCGTGCCGACTCTGCCCAATCCTACCATTATTTTCTAAGTGTCCAGTTATCACATCCTTTATAATAGATTTTGGCATTTTCCCTACTACTGATGTCAGGCTAACAGGTCTGTAGTTCCCCATTTTCTCTCCCTCCTTTCTTAAATATTGGGGTTACATTTGTACATACGAGTAGACCACTTGGACCCTCCAGCCTGCACTGCCATTTAACAAGATCATGGCTGATCTGGTAGTAACCTTAAATTTACATCCTGCCTACCCCTGATAACCTGTCACCCCCTTGCTTACCAAGAATCTATCCACCTCTGCCTTAAAAATATTCAGACTCTGCTTCCACCGGCTTTTCAGGAAGAGAGTTCCAAAGACTCTCAACCCTCTGAGTGAAAAAATTTCACCTTATCTCCACTTTAAATGGGCGACCCCTTCTTTTTAAACAGTGACCCCTAGTTCTATATTCACCCACAAGAGGAAACATCTTCTCCGCATCCACCCTGTCAAGTCCCCTCAGTATCATATATGTTTCAATCAAGTCACCTCTTACTCTTCTAAACCCCAGTAAAGACAAGCCTAGTCTGGTCCAACCTTTCCTCATAATACAACCTGCCCATCCAGGTATTAGTCTGTAAACCTTCTCTGAACTGTTTCCAATGCATTTACATCCTTCCTTAAACAAAGTGACCATCACTGTGCACAGTACTTCAGATGTGGTCTCACTAATATTCTGTATATTGAAACATAACCTCCCTATCTTTGTATTCAACTCCCCTCACAATAAATGCTAACATTCTATGAACTTTTCTAATGACTTCCTGTACCTGCATACTAGCCTTTTGTGATTCATGCACTAGGGCACCCAGATCCCTCTGCATTTCAGAGCTCTGCAATCTCTCACCATTTAGATATGCCTCTTTTATTCTTCCTGCCAAAGTGGACAATTTCACATTTTCCCTCATTATAATCCATTTGCCAGATCCTTGCCCAATCACTTGACCTATCTATATCTTTTTGTAATCTCCTAATGTCCTCTTCACAAATTAGTTCGCTACCTGGGTGTCATCAGAAAAACTTGTCAACCATCTCATCTATCCCTTCATCCAAGTCATTTATATAAATTGTCAACAGTTGAGGTCCCAGCACTGATCCCTTTGGCACACCACTCGTTACATCTTGCCAACTTGAAAAGACCCATTTATGCTTACTCTCGGCTTCCTATTTGCCAGCCAATCTTCTAGCAATGTCAATATATTACCGTCTATACCATGAGTCTTTATTTTCCGCAATAACTTTTAATGTGGCACTTTATCAAGTGCCTTCTGGAAATCTAAGTACAATACATCCACCGCACATGTTACTTCCTCAAAGTACTCCAATAAGTTGGTTAAACATGATTTCCCTTTCACAGAACCATGTTGACTCTGCCTGATGACTTTGAACATATCCAAGTGCCCTGCCATAGCTTCTTTAATAATAACATCTGTCATAGGGAAAATATTAGAAGCTAAGTTAACTGGCTTGTAGTTTCCCACTTTCTGTCTCCTTTCCTTTTTGAATAATGGGCCTGCATTTTACTTTTGGTAAAATGCACGTGCAATCGGCAGGCCAAGAAGTGGTCAGGCAACGGGCCCCTGATGGCAATTTCACGCTGGCTGGCCAATTAACGGCCAGCCAGTGTGAAACGCACGCTGAAAAGCTCAGTGCTGCTTGGGAGCGGGGAGGGGTGGGTGGGGGAGAAGGCGGGTGGTAACGTTTCCACGGGCACAGGTGAGAGCTGTGAGAGAGCTCCCCGAAGGCAGACCTGAAAATGCTCAAATAAAGGTTTGAAAAGCTGCAAAAAAATGTCCATGCATCACAATCACCTGAAAATATGGCTGATAAAAATGCTGTCCACGTATTTATTTTTATTATATTTCATAACAGAAATATCATCCTGCCTTTGGATGAGGTTTGATGAAAAATGTAAAGGCCACCTGGCCAACTTGCCCGTCAGCCGACCGCAAGGTGGGATGGGCCATGATAAATCAACAAAGAACAAAGAAAAGTACAGCACAGGAACAGGCTCTTCAGCCCTCCAAGCCTGCGCCGATCATATTGCCCATCAACTAAAACATTTTGCACTTTCGGAGTCCATATCCCTCTATTCCCATCCTATTCATGTATTTGTCAAGCTGCCTCCTAAACACCACTATCGTACCTGCTTCCACTACCTCCTCTGGCAGCAAATTCCAGACACTCACTACCCTCTGCGTAAAAAACTTGCCCCGCACATCACCTTTATAGTATTCTCCTCTCACCTTAGATCTATGTCCCCTAGTAATTGACTCTTCCACCCTGGGAAAAAGCTTCTATCTACTCTGTCCATGCCACTCATAATTTTGTAAACATCTATCAAGTTGCCCCTCAATCTCCATCGCTCTAGTGAGAACAGTCTGAGTTTCTCCAACCTCTCCTCATAGCTAATAACCTCCAGACCAGGCAGCATCCTGGTAAACCTCCTCTGCACCCTCTCCAACGCCTCCATATCCTTCTGGTAATGTGGCGACCAGAATTGCATGCAATATTCCAAGTGTGGCCTAACCAATGTTCTTTCCAATCGAAGACAATTGCGCTGTTAATGGACTTAATTGCCCTCTTAATTGTCGGCGGGCACATGCTTCCAACTTTTGCGCATGCCAGCCGAGCAAAATATCACGAGACTACTCGGTGACGTTGGGGCGCTCACCTGACGCCTTCTCACGCGATTTTACACCCAATCGGGTCAGATGTGCACCCACCTGCAGGACATAAAATTCAGCCCATGGAGTTACATTTGCCATCTTCCAATCTAATGGAATTGCAGAATCTTGGGAGTTTCAGAAAATTAAAACCCCCCAATGCATCAACTATCTCACCAGCTACTTCTTTTAAGACCTTAGGTTGAAGTCCATCAGGACCCGGCTACTTGTCAGCCCGCAGTTCCAACAACTTACTCAGTACCACTTCTCTGGTGATCGTAATTTTCCTGAGTTCCTCCCTCCTTTCCATTTCCTGATTTAAAACTGCTTCTGGGATGTAAACAAACACGAGCTGCTGAAACCCACGTTTGAACTAGGGACCTTTAGATCTTCAGTCTAGTGCTTTGTCAACCAGGAATGGGAGCTATTCCTGCCACCACTCTTCAGGCTGCTCTAGTGTGTTCCCATGATGAGATTTTCAGCATCTAGTAGATTTAAAACTACTGTAGAATTCCCTTAAGAGCCATCCAGGTATCTGAAGTGCAACTTTAACTGTTCAGGGGTGTGCTCAATGATTACTGGCATCTCATTTTACCTGTGTTCAGCTGGCAAGAGAATCTGAGTGGAGATGAGGAGATTTTTTAATGCAGTCAGTTATTATGATTTGGAATACACTGCCTGAAAAAGTAATGGAAGCAGATTCATTAGTACATTTTGAAAGGAAGTTGGATATGTACTTGAAAAGGAATAGCTTACCGTATGAAAGAGCAGGGGAATCAGATTAATTGGAAAGCTCCTTCAAAAGAGCTGGCACAGGAGCAATGGGTCAAATTGTCTCTCTGCACTGTATGATTCTGTGATTTTACTGCAAGCTTGGTGTTTTCACCGTGATAAATTCTCTAATCAATGGGATATGCTTTGCCCTTCATCCTTCTCAACACAGGAGTGACTCTCATACAGAGTGTGGCTTCTATGGTGTCAGTGTTCAGTATTGCGAATAACCCCTGCCTTAACATCATGCAGGTCAAAGCCACAATCTTTGGCAATGCACACGATGCATTCATTTTGAGATGGCCCACTATGACCTGCTGTTCAGCAACACCAACTGCCTAAAGAGCTGGATCACGGGGAATTGATATTTCTTTGAAAAAAATCCAAAGAAGCCAGTTGTACACCCAATCCCACTCAGATTAGAGGAATCGAGAGGTGGCAGCAGCAGGAACGCAAAGGCCTCAAAACCGTCAGAAACTTGCATTCATATAGCACCTGTGGCATAGTAAAAACCTCCCTAGTCCCTTCAGAGGAGCATTAACAGACAACTATTAAAGTAGTAAAGCAAATTGCCACACTTGATCATTTTCATTCCTGAGATGCCAGTGTAGGTGGGAATGTAGAATTTGAAACACAAACAGATCAGCCATGATCGGTGCAGCAGGCTCGATGGGCTGAATGGCCTACTCCTGTTCCTATTTCATATGTTCATATTTAAAAAACTTTCCACCTGTAAATGACTTGGTTATAACACTCACATCATTAATATAAAATAGATCCACAGCCCTTCCGGGTTTCAGTTTATATTACAAAACATGAGGAGCCATTTGGAAAAAACTATCGGAACTCAACAGATGGTGCAATTAATTTACTTGCTCATTATTCCGATTGTTTCAAAGAACTAAGCTTTTGAGACATGTATAATTTGGGATCAAATAGGAATTTAATTAGCATTATGCTATCAGTTACAGTTTTGTTGAAGATTTGCTGGTTCTATACCTATATCCAATAATTTGTTGCATCATGTTCCTGGTAAACTGCTCAGTTCATCCCCATGGCTGTGGATTTCACTGGATAAACCACCAGTCAAATCCTCAGTGAAATCAAAGACGATGAAAGAAAGCTACTAATTATAACAATCTGCATGTACCATAATTACACAAAGGAAAATGTCAGTTGTATTCCCCGCACAAACATCACCCATTGATTTACTTCAAAATAGAACCTAAACAGCTGCAGGCTTTAAATAATTGCATATCTGAACATCATCAGCTAAAAATCTTTTAGAACTGTCTCAACATTTCACATACAAGGAATTAGTATGTAGGCAAACACAAAGCCAATCTGCACATAGCAGCATCCCACAAGTAGAAGACTGAGGGAAAAAGTTGTTTCTTTTTTTAGGTGGTTTAGTTGAGGGAGGAATGTTGGCCAAGACACCAGAAGGATTCTACTCCTTTTGAGAGACTTTCAGCATCCAGCTAAATTACCAGAAAGGGGGTGTGGATTTTATGGCCACCGCCGCCCCCCCACCCCCCCCAAACCGCTGAATTGGCAGGAGTGTGGAGAGGGGGCACGTAAGATGGAATGGGTGGCAAGCCCATCGTCTCCCCCACCCCCCCCCTCAACTTACCACATAATACAGTGGGTGAGCAAGACAACAGCCAACCCACCCACCCTTACACCAATTGAGGCTCTTAACTGGCCAATTAACGGACCGTTAAGGGCCTGCTCCTGCCCCACCGCAATAATATGTGCAGCTTGGGAAGGCAGAACGAAGGAGGTCAGCCTGTTACTTAACCACCTCAGGTGAAAAGGCAGGGGGGGGGGGTTACCTCCTTTGTGACTGCCCCTGCACGCACCCCCCCCCCCCCCACCCCGGTCTCCAAATCACCGCCACCCCACTTCCCCCCCCCCACCCAACCCTGCACCCTCTCCCTAGGATCCCTGAATCCCTCCCTGACCAAGAACCCTAAACTTACCTCTTAAGTCTGGTCGCCATGGATCTTCTCCTTGGTACGGCTTGTAGTCCTTGCAGCTGCTACTATTGAGTTCTGGTGCTGCTGAGACTACTCTGCTGCCAGCCAATTAGAGTGGCTGGGAGGGCAGGGGGCGCCGGGGTGGTGAGAGCAACATGTCCCTGTAAAATTCAGCCCAGGGAGTGGATTTCCTCTAGTCCTACACTGGGGTATATGTTTAGATTGTGAGCTCTAATCTTTTGAAGAGGGTTGCAATTGTTACCAACTGAACCAAGTTGAGGATCTGTGGGATGCGTGTTTTATTTCTTCCTCTGGAATTAAGTATAACATTTTTTTTAAAGAAACGTGTAAATCTTTATCCTTTAGTGTGTAAAAATTACTATTACTTTCCCCACCCTTCCACTCCTGAAATGTCAGCTGGAGCACAGGTTCACAAGCACCCAGCAGTACCTCAGCCAAATGGCTATCCTCATCATCCTGCACAAAGTGTTGCAATAGAAAAATCTAGTTCCCAGAGCATTTTCAAAAATGATTTCTAATTTTCCATTTTTTAAAACACCTCAGCTGAATGCACTGCATGTTGTAGCTCATGAATAAAAAGGACATGCAGTTTGTAAATTAGCAATTATTAACACCACATGGAACATGTTGTTCATTAAAGTAAAGCACCCACAGTTGGCATGCTGCTTCTTGGCGAAATGTTCCTTAAATCAAAAACAACAGCTGAACCAGATGTAAAACCTGATTCATTCAAGGCACTGAGTCTTCAGGAACAAATTCCACAGGAATCAAATACATCACATGAGAGGTAATCAATGCTATGATTAAAAACAATCAGAATGTGAATCTCTAACATTAATTGATTGAGAAAAACTCCTGAGGAAAACCTTCTGACTAATTAGAGAAACAGATAAACAGCACCAAGAGCAACTAACAAAGCCATGAGTTTCAGCAGCATTGACAAAGAAGCTTCTTGCTGATTCTTAGTGAGCACACGCGTTTTGGTTGGTTTGATGATGCGCTCCCACTGTGTGAAGATGGTCTCTCGAGCTTTTGGCCATTTTCCGGGCCCAGTCAGTCGAAACTGGTACGGTGAACAGGGACCAAAAAAGACCTGAAATGCCAACTGTGGATCACTGAAGAGGAGCTGCTTCATGTTGGGCTTCACACCAATCTGCTCTGCTAATTCATCCATGTAGGGTATGTAATCAACTTGAATAGTGTGCCTTTGGGAGCTGACATACCTTATAAAGAGAAAGAGACACAGAGAGATACACGACTTAAAAAATATCTGACTTTGCCTTGAATATTCAAACCCTGGTTCCCTGCAGGCTATGACCTCATGGTGAGGGACTGTTCCAAGGTGCTGGCAGCCTTCAATGCAGTGTGCATTCTTGCTATGAATGTCTAGCAAGTTGATGGCTAATGTCACAGCCAAGCTCATCTCATTTCCTCACTCAGTGTACACCCATTTTCCACCATGTGTCACTGGACAGTGAACATTTTCACTAGCTTTTCTTTCTACTGGCACTCTTTGAGATCAACAAACGCACTACCACCCTGCAGTGTGCTTACCGGTGGTTGACTACCATGGAAGCTCACTCACAAATCTCAAATGATATAGTCCTCAACATGAACAAGAAATAACCTTGGTCACAAACAGGAGCAAAATAGTGTAATTATAACTTTTTAAAAAAAATATTGTTTCAAGGCAAGAACAATCAATATTTTCTCAGATCTTTGAAACATATTAGTTGAGGTCCCATGACACTGCACATGGTGAGTCAGGTCTGGTGGTCTTCAGGTGAAGCCACAACAACAACTGTGCATTTTAAAAAGCATCCTAAATGTAGTAAAACATCTCAAGGTTATTTGAAGCAAGAACACAGAAATTAATTAGACCAGAGTATTTAGATACAAGTCAATTGCCATTTTAAAACCTTACACTCGCTCCTGATTTTAAATTATTACTAATAGATAACCTCAGGAGTGTATTTGTGGTAGGGCAGAAGGATTTGTTTTTTTTCATTGTTTTTACAGGGAGGGAAAAGCACTTAAGCCAGTGAATCACATTCCATTTTTAGTTAAATATATTGTGATTTTTCATGATGCATCGGGGATTGAGTTTCGTAAATGTCCATTATTCCGTGAAAAGCAGGAAGGATAAAGGAGTGGTCTTTTAACCCGTTACCCTTATTTTAAAGAAAATATTTTTATTCTTCTATCATCTTCAAAGCTGAATGAACACAGGCAAGATGTTACATGAGATGCACGAATTGAAGATGGATACCGGAGTCCTACTAGTGAGGCAAACTATCAGAAGTGAACAGCGATATACTGCACCCACCCACCTCCCCACCCCTTCCCCTACTTCCACACCCACAGTTCATTGCTAGCACCACCTGACTGCCCCATGTGTGGAACAGACACATGGGATAGATACCTTCAGTTTTGTCCCAGGCCAGTGGGCTGGGTGCTTCCTACAGGTTCTGCAATGGCAGGCCGCTGCCTATTCACCCACTCCCTAACTGAAACAGATGCAATACATTGAAAATTGGTTCTACTGCCTCCCCCGGCAGGTGGTGCATTACATGATTTCCCATCTCTTTCCCTCACCTCGGAGTGGGTGAAACACATGAATGAGTACACTCTCACCCTTTCAGCTTTTTTTATTCTTTCCTGCTCCTGTCTGCCTTAATTAAGTAACTCTGTATTTCTCCCCTCAGAGGACGTTATTTGAGACTGATTTAATCGCTTTCTATTTGGGGAGACCAAGAGGGCATGGAAGTGTGATGGGAGTGGGCATGGAAGTGTGATGGGAGTGGGCATGGAAGTGTGATGGGAGTGGGCATGGGGATGGATCAAAGGCAGGAGGCACATGAGTGATCTGCCTCTTGGGCAGGTTTCCATGCAGCATGTGGATTCCTGGGAGTTAGGGGTATCAGCAGCAAGCCCAGAGTGGGGCACATAGTGTTTGAGTGTTACGTAAGGACTTTTGATCGCCTTCTCCACACACTATTGTGTTGCTGGTGCTTTTCCTTTTTTATATACCTACCACTTCACTCACTGTTCCAGAACAGCTTTGCCCAATTCAGGCTTGTGGGGGAGGGGGCGGTCAGAGCCAATCCAGGTAGGCACTGGGTACACTCAGGACATACACGTGCACAGGTCGTTGGATGGTGGGTGGAAACTGGAGCACCAAGTGGAAACCCACACAGGCACAGGGAGAACGTGCAAACTCTACACAGACAGACACCCCAGGTCCCTAGAGCTGTGAGGTTGCAGCGCTAACCACTTTGTCACCATGTCACCCAAATACCTACCAGATAACTTCAAATCCACAGAACTTTCCTGCACTGTCTCTACTGATGTCAAACTCCCTCTCTTTCCTCTCACATACAGGCATCCACTTCCTTTCCCTTGCCTGACTCCCTTTTGAACAGCAGGATGACCACCCCTATATTCTGAGACATTTAATAGTGCACCGTTCAGCAGACGCAAGTTTTGAATCAACGCCAGGCTGCTGATATATTTTCCCTCTGCATTCACACACTGGCAACTAACAGAAAATTTTGTTTTGCATAACTCTGCCAATGTGACACCCTAATCCACATAATACAACACATTTGATTATTAACTGCTCCATTGTGTAAGTCTGACTTAAAATGCACCAATCAGATAAAAGCTGCCACTGACATTTCCAGATATTGCCTTTTCTTCATATTATGCTGTTCCAATGGCTTGTCATTGGGATTATCTCAACATTTGGGCTTCAACAGTTCTTGTGTTACCACTCAGGAATTTGACAGGTCCTAGGTGCTAGGTTTCTCTTGTGATTTTATTCCCTCAGTGTTCTCATTAAATTCCACTGACGCTAATAAAAAAAACTTGAGGGAAGAAATAGTGCTTTCAACAATATTTAGTAAAACGTAATGAAGAGAGTGAGTCGATATGGGATATCTTCACTACAGATTATAAAATACATAGCCATAGAACTGAAAAGCAAAGAAGTGTTATTAACCTTGTATAGAACCTTGGTTATACCTCACTTAATGCAGTCTATCTCTGCATTATGACAATGATATACAGATACTAGGGGAGAAAAAAGATACACAAGAATAATACTGGAACTGAGCATATGTACTTTTCAGGAATGGCTGACCAGACTGGGGCTCTTTTTCTAGAAAAGAGAAGGCTAAGGGGTGACCTGATAGAGTTCTAAGGGGTAGATGAGGGGATTATGTTTCCACTTGTAGAAGAGTTCAAAACTGGAGGATATAATTCACCGTGTCACCCAAATACCTACCAGATAACTTCAAATCCACAGAACTTTCCTGCACTGTCTCTGCTGATGTCAAACTCCCTCTCTTTCCTCTCACATACAGGCATCCACTTCCTTTCCCTGGTCTGACTCCCTTTTGAACAGCAGGATGACCACCCCTATATTCTGAGACATTTAATAGTGCAGCGTTCAGCTGATGCAAGTTTTGAATCAATGCCAGGCAGTTGATATATTTTCCCTCTGCATTCACACACTGGCAACTAACAGAAAATTTTGTTTTGCATAACTCTGCCAATGTGACACCCTAATCCACATAATACAATACATTTGATTATTAACTGCTCCATTGTGTACGTCTGACTTAAAATGCACCAATCAGATAAAAGCTGCCACTGACATTTCCAGATATTGCCTTTTCTTCATATTATGCTGTTCCAATGGCTTGTTAATTTAGGTAATTTAGATAATTTAGGTGAGATGTTTTCACCCAAAGAATGGTTAGAATATGAGATGCACTACCACAAGGGTTTGTTGAGACAAGCAGCACAGATCCCTTTAAAGGAGAAGGGAATGGAAGGTAATACTGTAGGGGTATATAAAAGGATAGGGGGAGCCTAGTTTGGAGCATCAACTCTGGCATAGACCTTTGGGCCAAATGGCCTGTTTGTGCTGCAAATTCTGTTTTCTATGTACTATAATACCTTTTGGCCATCTTTTCTTTCTTCTCCAGTATCTCTGCCATCATGGTGCTGACAGCAGGCAGTTTAGCCAAACCTGGAAAATTAAATAAGAAAGTAAAAGAACATTATTCCACATAAGGTATCAGGTTTCTCTCATCAGAATTGTAGAAGTAAGTGCAGTTACAACTTGTAGCAGCACAGTGCTGTCTTTGACAGAAACTAATATGTTTTAACTTGCTGCTTGACCAGTGATTAAATCACCAGGGATTGATATAAAGGTAGGGATTAATCACATGATAAAGGGCCTTCTTTGAATTCATTACATCAACTGCGAGGTTTTTTCTTAAATTAAGAAGCTAGAGTGAAGGGCCAAAGCCCTTGCTGCAGGACAAACCAGAGTTGGAAAAAGAAAGAAATTGAGGTAAATTGGAACTTAGTGATTCAGTGGCAGTCTGATAATCCTAAGAGTTAAGCCATTCTATCATTTGGAACAGCTCGGAAAGAATAAGTTAAAAGCAGATGGAATGACTGCTGGCAAAGTCTCTAGCAATCACATTTATTCCCCGCTCAGTTTCCCTCTAGAAGCTGCTAACTATTGACAGTCCTCTGGACCTTCAACCAGGAGGGTACTCTGCATGTATTATTCAAGACAAGTCAACACCAGTGAGCTACTTGGTAGGCCAACGCGGTCAACTCAATATTGCTCTAATTCAGTATCCATACACAGTCCTTCCTGAGCTCACCATCACTTAGCAATCTAGAGCAGGAATTGCTGACTAATTATGTCCCTCCTAATTCGGGACCATTTGCATCCCCCGATTGAGAAGGCAAAGAAATGTACAACCAAAGAGGTTCAGCTTAATGCAGCACATGCTGCACGCTGGGGATTGAACCTGCGATCTTCTGGCCTGTGTAGCTCAGTATCCAATGGGGCATTTAAGGAGATAAATCATCTTCACTTTGGCAACAAGATATCTAAATACTGATGTCACCTCAGAAATACACCTTGCTACACATTATATTGCTTTGCTCAGCTCTATGGAAATCACATATGAAAATGAAGGACAAAAAATATTAAGCAACGCAAGCATCCTCATACCTTTAAAAATTCTTGTGGCCCAACGTGCTTGAAGTTCAGATATTGGCATAATAGCTCCTAATGGCTGGACGAGGCCAATGATGGCCAGAGTTGGCTGCTCCAGCTGAGGTGGAAAGACATACTTGTGGAGAGAAACATGGTTTTTGTTGACTTTAAGAACAGACTCATCCAGAAATGGAAAACCGAAGGCGTATCCCGTTGCAAAAACAACAACATCGATATCTTCCACTGTGCTGTCTTCAAAGATGGCAGCAGTTTCAGTAAATTGTTTCACATTAGGTTTCACAAGTACCGTTCCTGATAGGATGCGATTTGGTAAATCATCGTTGACGGTTGGATGTTGGCTGAGAAAACTGCAATAGAGGTAACACCTCACAAATAACAACTGGAATACAGTGGTGTCATCAACATTTCATAAATTACAGTCCAGGTGTACCAAATGGCAGCACCCAGTGAATGTACAAATATTGCCAGCTAAGTGGAGGTCATGAGGGTGGAGGTTCCCTTCACATGATTTCCCCAGAGGGTGAAAACCCAGGAAGTGTGAAGACCACAGATTTAGTGCTACCATTAGGAAGGACAGAAATTGGAAGAGGATAGATCTGAGACTGAGGTGGGCACTTAGAAGGAGTTTGAGGCAAGGTACTAGATGATACACATTCTACACTCTTACTGATGACCAACACTTTTACCATTTTACCAGGAAAAACAAATTGAGTGGGGAAATAAAATCAGCTAAATCTGCTTTGGTGAGAGACAACTATTACAAGACTATTTTCTTAAAATAATAACTATACCCTGAAGGTTAGCGAGTTTATCTAGTCAGTGCTTGATATATACAGAAAATGAAAGTTCCCAGGTTCACTCCATGGTCTGTGTGAATTTACTTGACCTGAGCCAGAGTAACAGGGCTACAATTGGTGGCAGTGCCTCTGGGTTAGGGAAAAGGAAAGATTAGGACTCTTGTTCCTGATGGAAATATGCGCATGTTTGTCTTGTGAAGATAGGACAGACTTTGGCTACAATGCAGCCATGATTCTAGGTACAAAAGGGCATTCAGGATCTATGGAACATTACTACAGGAAATAATTGATATTCTTGAGAAAATAGAGGGAAAACAGGTTAAGAAAATAAGTAGTTAAGAAGGTAATTGGAGAAACGACTGAAGGCTGGGAGACCATAAAAAGCAATATAAATTTGCCAGTAATTGCCAAAAGAAAAATCTGTCCCCAAAACAACGCACATTTATATAACCTCTTTAATGCAGTAAAATGCCCAAAGCATTTCCTCTGAACATCATCAGATAAAATCTGACACCGAGTCATGTAAGGGAATATTGGCCTGGATTTTATATTAAGAATTACAGTAAGGGTCAGTGATTTTATATTAAGAATTACAGTAAGGCTATCAGTGTTCACTTTTATTTTGGCATGACTCAGACACCAACCTCTGATATCTACATATGCACAGTCAAATGGGGAAATCAGGAGGTTGCTGCTCTTCCGCAGCTTTTGCTACACCAGTACCTTGTTAATAAAAAACACATGAAGCGTATGCATTTGCGATACTTACCAACAAGATACACCACAAAAAGTTAGGACTAGTGCATTCCGGTGTAAGTGAACTTTAAATAATGTGACAAGTCTTAATTATTGCCAAACAACTTCTCTGGCACTGAAAATTTACTTTTCAAGTATGGAGTCTCATTCCTTCAGATTGTAATTATTGAAGACTTTAAAAAAAATTTTTTTTTTGGTCTCTATCTCTCTTAATCCCATCTTTCTTTCTCCCTCTATTTCTGTACATGGCTTTAGATTGAAATGAATATTCTAATTGACACTTCCTGGTTTCTACTCTGCATGTCTCAATGAGGATTCTTCAATCAGATTGGGTGAAGAGATACGCTCTTGAGATGTGCTATTGCTGGCCCTGTTCACACACAGCACAGACCTCAGGTAGAGGGCACCACGCTGAAAATGATCTCTCAGAACTGCAAGTTACCACACAAAAGACCATGGAAAGTCTGTGGGGAGTTGTAAGCATATTGAAGAACAAGTGCCATTCCTTTGCCACTGACCACAAAATCTGGGCCATTAGGATAGGTCATCAGAAGCTTGGTCAAAGAGGTAGGTATTAAGGTGTGACTTAAAGGAGGAGAGAGAGACAGCTATGCCACATTGTTCAAATTTCATAGAACAGAATGTTGCCAGGTACTACAAACCTGTGGCTAGGCTGAAGGCCATAGTTTGCATGACTAAATCGACTGTTTTGGGCCCTTTCAGCATACCAGGTAATAACAGATGAAGGCCAAAAGACATTAATGCGACGGGAAAATTGTATGTCTCCAGGTAATCCTCTTTTACCCACTCTGTTTATTATCCAGGCACCTCTTCTTGTACTCAGAAATACCTACAGGACATGTCAAGAACATAAGGACAGTGAATTTTAAAATCTTCCCCATGTTCATGCACAGTTAAACACTAATATTGTATCTTATTTTCTACAAAGGAGAACCAGATATGTACTACTGATTCTGGGGGAAAGCAAAAACAAGCTCACTAGATTTCCCACTTTTAATCATTCTCCAGTAGCTCCTGTTGGAATATTGGAAAGGATATAAACATCATGGGTGAAATGTCATGGGCACCTCTTAATTGGTCCATGAACCACCTATCATTTTCCTGTCAAATAGGTTTCAACTTTATTGCTCTTTAGTCATTCTCTTTAGTCTCTTAGACTGACTCTTGAGTCAGTTATTGCTCTTTAAAAGTCCCAGACCAGCTTGCCATAATTCAATTAACAAACCTCCTTTTTAAAATCATGATTTATAATCAGTTCCGGCATCCTTCCATCTACGGATGATGAAGGACATGCAGCAAACAATCCATTTCAAATGGGGTGTCTTCAAATGACGTTGCTTTGCTGATGGCTGAAGAGATCAATTCTTGAGAGACAGGTTCTACCACAAGTGCTGTACTTGGAGCTTCCAAGCGTCATTGAGAGTTGTTTTCAGCATTGGCATCAGTTGCCAAGCCACTGTAGCCACTGGTCATCATGGAGGTGCATACCAGCCTACAGGAGGTGTCGCCGTTTTCCTCTGTCATCAACTAGTGACTCCCACGTGCGATAATTGATGTCTAGGGCCTTCATGTCATGTTTGTAAGCATCCTTGAAGCCGAGCTTTGGGCATCCTACTGGACGCCTGGCTCTGACTACCTCACCATACAGAAAGTCTTCGGTGTGCGACCATCTTCCATGCTGTGGACATGCCCGAGCAAACAAAGTAATGGTCCAATGATGCAATAACCTTGTTAAAATTTGAAATTAAGGGTTTTATTAGGGTAGATGTGCAAGAAGATGTTTCCCCTTGTGAGAGTCTTAAACTATGGGCCATAAATGTAAGATGATTCAACGGGAGTTCCAGAGAAATTTCTTTATTCAGGCAGTGAAATATGGAACTTGTTACCATCGTCAGTAGTAGAGGTGAATAGCAGAGATGCATTCATCTCCATATGAGGGAGAAAGGAACATAATGATATACTGATAGGGTTAGATGAAAGGGGGATCAATGGAAGCTTGTGTGGAGCATAAACACCCTTATGCCTACTGGGCTCAAATGGCCAGTTTGTGCTGTAAATTCGATGTTTTTCTATGCAATTGTTGTTCATGCAGTAGAAGTATTTCAGAATGCTGAAACAAAAGGTGGGCACATTTGTTAAATAGCTGATCATAGTAATGAGTGTAACCCAGGTTAAAACAGGAAATACTGTACTAGAAATGCGCATCAAGTCGAGTCAACTAGGACATGAAACAGACCTGCAACAACAACTTCTATTTATATAGTGCATTTCATGTTATAAGTGTGCCAAGGTTTTTCGTAGGAGCAAAGAAAATTTGACACTGAGCTACAATAAGTGAAAATGCAGCAGATAACCAAAAGTTTGATCAAAGAGGTGGGTTTTAAGGGGTTTCTAAATGGAGATAAGAGAGGCAGTGAGGGTTAAGGAGGGAATCCTAGAACTCGGGGCCTTGGCAGTTGAAGGAACTGCCACCAATAGTGGAGCAGTTAAAATCAGGGATTCTCAATATGCCAGAATTAGAGTCAAAATATCTTGGAGAGTTTGAAGCTGGAGGAGATTAGAGATATGGAGGGGGGAAGGAATTTAGAAACAAGGATGAGAACTGTAAAATCAAGACAGTGCTTAGCTGGGAGCCATTGTAAGTCAGCGAGCATGCAGCTGAACAGGACATGGTGTGAGTTAGGACATGGGCAGCAGAATTTTGGATGATCTCAAGTCTTCTAAAGAGTGGAACATGGAAGGCTGGCCAAAAGTGCATTGAAATAGTCTAGTCTAGAGATTACAAATGCATGATGAGGATTTCAGAAGCAGATGGACTGAGGCAAGGGGTGAAGTCAGCCGATGTTATGGAGGTGAAAATAGGTCATCTTGATGATGGTGTGGGTACGTGGTTGGAAGCTCAACACGGTGTTAAACATGGCTCCAGTATGCTTCAGCCTGAGAGAGGGATGGAGTCACTGGCTGGAGAATGGAGTTTGTGGCAGGTCTGGTGATAATGGCTTCAGCCCTACCAATATTTAATTGAAGGAAATTTCTGCTTATCTAGTCCTGGATGTTATTCAAGCAGTCTGACAATTTAGAGACAGTGAAGAAGTAGTAATTAGGTAGAGGTGGGTGTTGGAAACTGATGTTGTGCCTTTGGATGACATTCCCAAGGTGCAGCACGTGGATGAGAAATAGGATGGGACCAAGGATAGACCTTTATGGAGAGTTATCAATGACTGAGCGTGAAGAGAAACAATTGCAGGGATTTTTCTGGCTACGGTTAGATAGATAAAAATGGAACCAGGCAAGTGCAGTTCCACAAAGCTGGTGAACCGTGGAGATGTTTTGGAGGAGGATGATGTGGTCAATCATGTCAAAGACTGCAGACAGATCGAGATGGGCGAGCATGGAAAGCTTACCTTTGTCACAAACACATAGGATGTTACTTGTGACTTTAAGAGCCATTTTGGTGCAGTGCAAAGGGAAAACCTGATTGGAGGGATTCAAACATGGAACACCAGGAAAGATGGGCACTGATTTGGTAGCCTCATAGGCTTTGGAGAGGAAGGTGAAATTGGAGATGTGATGGTAGTTTGCTAGGATAGAGGGTCAGAAATACTGTGGTGAATGGAGGGTCAAAGTCTATGCAATTTGGGTTTTGAAAGTGCAGTTGTAAGTGAATTGAGAGAGTTTTTCACAAACGGTGAACACAGATGTAGAAACTGGGTCACAAACTGTCTTTCTTCTAATCTGCTTATTTCTGTCATTTTCTGCCTTTATTTCAGGTTTTTAGCATTTGTAGCTTTTCTTTTTAATCTCTAAACCTGGCCAATTCATACTAATCCTTACTTTCCTGAATCTGGATAAATGGTGGATGCCTCATTGCATCCTGTGAATTTAAGATAATGACAACACAAACCAAGCGGCCATTCTAGTTATTACTTTCTTTCTACATTTAACTACAGAGATTTAGCTTCCAATAGTTTCCTCGGAATACATATTTTCCATTCCCATACACAATAATTAGATCACATCTTGAGTACTGTGCCACACCCTTGGCAATTATATACTTGTCTTGGAAAGAGTGCAGTGCTGATTCCACAAAATGTTACCAGGACTCCAAGCAACATTCCTTCTAATTTCTCCTTGCTATGTGCGGCCCATTTGTTGTACTGCACAGTCTCTTTAAGATTGCCCTGTAGCGGTGCAGTGCGCATCTTCAAAGGACCACTGCTTGATCACAGCCATGCACCCACGCAGTTCAGAGAAAACACTGGTTCCAAGGGTTAAATTGTGAAAGAGATCACATAAATTAGCCTAGTGATTTGGTTGAGGTAGTTGGGATTTTGAAAGGAATTGATGGGGCGGAGAGAGAGTATTTTTTCTGCTGATGAAAGAGTCTAGGACAAGACGACATAATCCTAAAATTAGTCAGTCCATTCAGCAGTGATGTTAGGAGACATTTCTTCTGCAGAGAGTGGCAGAAGTGGGTGGTAGAACTCTCTCTCTCCAAAAAAAAATAGATGCGAGCTTCATTAGGAATTTAAAATTGGAGATAGATATATTTTTGCTAGATAAGGGTTAAAAAAGGTTGGAGAGCCAAGGTAGGTGATGGAGTTAAGAGAACAGCAGCTATGATCTTATTGAATAGTGGACAGGCTTGAGGTGCTGAATGGTCCACCCCAAGTGAGTTCTACCACCCACTTCCGCCACTATCTTCAGAAGAAATGTCTCCTAACATCAATATTGAATGGACTGACTCTAATTTTAGGATTATGTCATCTTGTTCCTATGTAATTATCCATTGTTATTTGTTGTCACATTCCGGACATCATTGTTTACTATGTAGCTTTGTGCCATGTGACAAGAAGTGGGGTAGAGAAGAAGTGCTGTCAAAGCAGGTTATAACAGATCAGGTTTGGAATAGTAGCAGGTGACAGACAAAGTTTCAGCGAAAGCTAGTTGATTCTTTTACAGGCAGTAACCATGTTCAACAATTGTGAAAGGTGAGATACCTTTATTATGAGTTGATCCTTACCTGTTTAGCATGTCGACTGATTTCAACTGCAAGGTCACCCCCGGAGTTTCCAATTCCAATTATTACCACTTTCTTTCCTTCAAACATCAGGGGTCCTTTATATTCCTTACTGTGCATGTATTGACCCTTGAACTTTTCTATGCCTAGTTAAAAATGAGAGAGAGAAAGCCAAAGGAATGTTAATTGCTCAATACATAATTCTGTCTGGTAATAATCTCGATATAAACAGACTAAAAGAATTTGTGTGTTTGTGTCTGTGCAGGAAATAGTCATAATCAATTTCAGCACAGGAGGAAGCTATTTGCCTCATCGTATCTGCAGATACTGGCTTCTCTATCAATCCAATTCAAATACCTTATTCTTTTCCTATTCCCTTTAATATTTTTGCCCTTTATTTAACTCCTGCTCAAATGCTGTGATTGATCAGCTTCTGTCTACCTGGGGTAGACTTATCCTGGTGACACATCAGCCTTAAAGGTGCTTTTAGTAGTTTCCTTCTCAACATGAATTCATGCTCCCCCAACATCCTCCTCCAGTCTTTGTCTTTCTCCTTCATTTACTTCTCAAAAGGCAGATGCAAAATCTGGTACATATCTCTTGACATTGTGTTTTCTACAATGCAATTCCATCTCTTTTTGAAGCTATCCCCTCTGCTTTCTATTTATCTTTTTTATGTACTGTCCATTTATCCTTCTAGTGTCCCTGATTTGCTTCTCTTCCCTGCTTTTTTGTATTTTTTGTTTTCTTCTGTATTATGAACTTTAATTTTAGGATATTCCTCCTTAATAGACCTCATTTTTGATCTGCTGGCCCAGATTTTGCAATATTAATGATGGTGAAACTGTCAGTTACTACTCTGAAAATAGCAGCAACTTCTGAACTCTGCACATGTGCAGCTGCACGTTGAGATCCAGAAGTTGCTGTCCAGAATGCTTATCAATTAGAAATCATTGAGCCGATGAAAACTTCGACTCTTTTATGCTTTTAGTCTCACTGTAAAAACCTTTGAAGAAGTTACACATTGTTGAATGATATGTAACTGAATTTTTAAACAGTATACTATGCTCATGATTACTGCTAAATAGCCTCACTGGTCTTGAAAGAGTACGTTTTATATGTTCTATATCACATGTCCCCATGAAATTTCTCATTTAAATAAAACATAAAGTTTGTTTAGGAGATTTTAGCTTCTAGCTTATGTCCATGTGCACGTCCTAATCATTTTTTTCACTATCTGTAAAATTTAAAACTCAACAGTGAATCATTTTACTGCTATTACCTTCCTGGTTTGACGTGAGAATACTTTACTGTGATTGGCTGCTTAACTTGCTCGATGAGATCATTGTTGCTCGATGCCTGGAGATCTCCATGACTTGGCACCGGGTTCAAACTGAGGCCAGGAAAGGTGATAGCGTGCTAGGGTCATTGTGGGCAAATATCTCAGGACAGTGACGAGTGCTATTGCTTCACTGCTGACTGCAAAATTCAGACCACCAGTGGGTGAAGACAATGTTAAGAGAAGATTTGATGGAGACATTCAAATCATTAGTTGTATAGGCAGAATAGATAGGGAGAAACTATTCCAGTTGGCGGAGGACACTGTTTAAAAATGATTGGCAGATGAGGAAAAATGTTTTTATGCAGTGAGTGTTTAAGATCTGGAATGCACTGCCCTCCATCCCTCCCACCCACCCCCCCCCCCCCCACCCACTTCCCCCCTACCCCCTCCCCAAGTTGGTGCAGGCAGAGCTTTCAGAGGGTATTTGGATAAGCACCTGAAGAGACAAAATTTATAGGGTTACGGGGAGAGGGAGGGGGAATGAGACTAGCTGAGTTGCTCTTGCAGATATGATGGGCTGAATGGCCTCCTGTGCAGTAACCATTCTCTGATTCTACCTTTATATTAATCTATGACACTGTCTGCAAAACCAATTTTAGAACTGGACAGCTGGTTGAAAAGTCCACCCTAACGTTCTAGTACCTTCAGGTCCCCGTTTTTTATCCAGAGACAAGTCTGGCCCTACACTGTTCTTCAATGAATGTTTCAACAGTGTACCATTTTTAATTCAAATCTGATTATTTTGATTTGTTCATTAATACAAATGGAAGGTGCAGTAAAAAAATGCCTCCCACTGAAAATTTGTTGCTTACTTCAAAATCACAGAATCAGAATCTTTACAGTGCAGAAGGAGGCCATTCAGCCCATCGAGTTTGCACTGGCTTGCTGAATGAGCTTCTACCTAATTCCACTCCCCTATCTTATCCCTATAACCTTGTACATTCTCTTTTCAGATAGCAATCCAATTCCCTTTTGAATACCTCAATCGAACCTGCCTCCACCACCCTCTCTGGAAGTTCATTTCAGACTCCAACCACCCTTTGGGTAAAAAATTTTTTCCTCACATCATTTCTACTCCTTTTGCCCATTATTTTGAATCTGTGCCCTCTAGTTCTTGATGCTCTCTTGAGAAGGAACAGTATCTCACTATTTACCCTGTCTATACCCCTCAGGATCTTGAATACCCCTACCACTATCACTGCCTGCGAAATAACGGATTGCAAGAACATAGCTACAACTTTATTGACAGTCAAAAACCAACAAGAAATTATGAAGTTTTTAGATATGGAATAATATACTCTCTATCTATTCTGAGTAAGGCAGATCTCTCCTCTTGTTGAGGTTATAACAAACCTGAAGAAGAGTCAAATACTTAGGTCTGAATTTTTAGGGCCCCCCCCCCGCCTTGAGTGGATAGCCAATCTGCCATTAAAAGCCTTTGTTAACCAGAGTTAAAGGAGGTTGACTGAAGCAGTTCAATTGTCTAGAGGTGGGCACCCAGCAGGGGGGCTAGTGCTCCAGGCAGACTAATAGGCCCTCTCTGCCTGCCTGGGTGTGTTCTACCTCCAACCTGCCAAATCCTGCCCCTCCCCCAGTGGTGGCCTGGCTGCTTTTTAAAACTTCAAATAGAAAACTAAAAAAAATGTAATGAGAGGACATCTTCATGTTAAAGTTACCTACCATCTTACTGCAGCCTGCTGCAGCTCTCAAGCTGGAAGGTTTCTGATTGGCCCTGCAGTTTCAAGAGCCCACCCTCCAACCTTATTTGGACAGGGAATCCAGCTGCATACTAATGTGGGTGGGGGCAGTGTGGGACCAGGGGAGATGGTGGCATAGTGGTAATGTCACTAGACTAGCAATCCCGAGGCCTAGGTTAATACTCTGGGAACATGGGTTCAAATCCCACTACTATAACCGAGAAATTTAAATTCAGTTAATAAATCTGGAATTAAAAAGTAGTGTCAGTAATGGTCACCACGAAACTATCATCGAGTTTTGTAAAAACCCATCTGGTTCACTAATGTCCTCTAGGGAAGGAAATCTGCCATCCTTACCTGGTCTGGCCTGCATGTAACTCCAGGTCCACAGCAATGTGGTTGACTCTTAAAATACCCTCTGAAATGGCTTATCAAGCCACTCAGCGACACCCACATCCCATGAAAGATTACATTTTAAAAATTGGCTGTTTCCCATGGGGGTAGGAAACAGGAATTGGAAGTTGGAAGGGAAAATCCAGCCCTTAGTGTCAGTCACAGAATCACAGAATTGTTACAGCACAGAAGGATGCCATTCTGCCCATCATGTCTACATCAGCTTTCCAAATGAGCATTATGCCATAGTGCCGTTCTCCTGCCTTTTCTGTACCCATGTATGTTGTCCAACTCTATTGTTCTTCCAGAAGTGCATCATTCAAATAATCACCTAATGCTCTCTTGAATGCCTCAGCTGAACTTGCCTCCACACTTTCAGGCAGTGCATTCCAGACTCAAACCTCTTGCTGTGTGAAAAAGTTTTTTCTCACATATTTGCTTCTTTTGCAAATCACTTTAAAACTGTGCCCTCTCGTTCTTGATCCTTTTACGAGCAGGAATAGTTTCTCCCTACCTACTCTATCCAGCTCCCTCATGATTTTGAACACCTCTCCTCTAAGCCTTCTCTCCAAGGAGAGCAGTCCTAACCTCTCCAATATATCTTCATAATTGAAGTTTGTCATCCCTGGAACCACTGGAACCATTCTTATAAACCTATTCTGTACTCTCTCCAATTCCCATAGTTTAGTGCCCAGAACTGTACACACTACTCCAGCTGAGATCTAACTAGTGTCATATATAAGCTCAGCATAACCTCCCTGCTCTTGTACTCTATCCTCCTATTAATAAAGCCCAGGATACTGTATGCTTTATTAACTGCTCTCTCCACCTGTCCTGCCACCTTTAATGATCCAAGCACATATACACCCAGGTCCCTCTGCTCCTATACTCTCAAGAATTGTACCCCCTATTTTATATTGTCTCTCCATGTGCTTCCTACCAAAATGCTTCACCTCACACTTCTTTGCATTGAACTTCATCTGGCACCTATCTGCCCATTCCACCAACTTGTCTATGTCCTTTTGAAATTCTATACTGTTCTTCTCAGTTTACAATGCTTTCAAGTTTTGAATTGTCCACAAACTTTGAAACAGTCCCCTGCACACCAAGATCTAGATCATGAATATATATCAATCGTGACTCAGTGGTAGCAATTTGCCTCTGCCAGAATATTGAGAGTTCAATTCCCACTCTTGGGACTTGAGCACAAAAGTCTAGGCTGACACACCAGTGTAATACTGAGGGAATTCTGCACTGCTGGAGTTGCCATCTGTCAGATGAGACATTAAGCTGAGGACAGTCTGTTCTCTCGAGTGGATGTAAAAGATCCCAAGGCACTATTTTGAACAGCAGCATGGGATTCCTGTCCAATATCTACATAGGCCATTCAGCCCAACAAGTCCATGCAAGCATTACGCTCTACTTGAGACTCCTCTCAGCCTTCCTCAACAAACTATCAACATAACCCTCATTCCCTTCTCCCTCATATGCTGATTTAGCTTCCCCTTAAATTCCTGTATACTATTCACCTCAACTACTCCTGTGTTACTGAGTTCCACATTCTGGGTAAATAAGTTTCTTCTGAAGTCCCTATATGATTTCTTTGTGATGATCTTATTTTGATGGCTTCTAGTTTTGCTCTTTCAGAAGTGCAAACGCTGGCTACTCCAGCAAATTCTTTCACGGCTTTGAAGACATCTATTAGGTCACCCTTCCAGTTTCAAGTGAGAAGAGACTGTTCACTCTTTCCTGATGGGTATCACTTTGTAGTTCTGGTATCATTCTTGTAAACCTGTTTTGCACCCTCCCAGTGCCTCTATCCCTTTTTATTACAATATAGCAAATGAACTGTACAATTCTCCAAATGTAATATAACACAGGCTTGTTACAAGTTTCATGTGACTACTCTCCTTTTCAATTCTATCCCTCTAGAAATACACCTTAGTGCTTGGTTTACCTTTGTTGTGGCCTAATTGACCCATGTCACAACACCCATTGATTTGTCTAATTGCATTCCCAGTTTCCTTTTGTTCCCCAACCTATTTAGATTATTTTCCAAGTAATATTTAACCTCCTTCCTTTTATTAACAAAATGAAATACCGCACCCTTAACTGTGTTGAAATTCATTTGCAATTATATGCCCATTTTGCAAGTTTCCTGACAGTGTTTATTGCAGTTTTCCTCATTATCAACTGTACCTCCCAATTTGTCGTCACCTGCAAATTTAGAAATTGTGTTTTTGATCCCAACGTCTAAATCTTTAACATAAATTGTACACTCCCTGTGTCCCTGGCATGATTCTTGTGAGACACTGCTTCCCACCTTCTAACACTCTGAATAACTACCCTTTACCCCTATGCTCTGTTTTCTGCCTTGCAGCCAGCTAACTATCCATTCTAAAACTGGCCCCTCATTCTGCATGCTCTGGCCTTATTTCATTAGTTTAATATGTGGCATGTTATCAAAGGCCTGGTCATTATCACAATGTTGTTTGTGGGAGCTTGCTATTGAGCAAATTAGCTATTGCATTTTCTCCATTACAACAGTGACCATGCTTTTTAAAAAAAATATGTAATTGGTTGTAGATTTTTGGGGTGTCCTAAGGCCATTAAGGGTGCCATATAAATGAAAGTCTATTCTTTTGATACCCTGTAACATGTTATGGAACGTGCTGTACTCTGTATATTTTTCTCCCCCGCAGATGAACACCCTCGACATGTGATTTATTGATGAACATTCTCATGACCAACTCACCAGGAAAGGAATCCAGAGGTAAATGGGGGTCGACATGGTGACCAGTACAGATCAGAATGGCATCGAAAATAGCTGATTCCGAGCTGCCCTCACCATCTATCGTCACAACATCCCACTGTCCCGTGGAGGAGAAATCCACCCGCTTTGTTATGCTGCACACGCTTGTCTACAGGAATGGAATGGGGGGGGGTGGGGGAAGAGAACAATTTGGGAACATTATTGCTAAATTTGCCCTGCAATTTCCTATAGGAATCTATGATCAGAACAAGGTACAGAACAAAAGGGAACTTCAACATGGCTTGAATTAAATAAAATCATGCTGTTATTTTTCTAGACTTCATCCTTTTTAATCTCCTGCATTTTTTGTTGGATACCCCAAGGCATGTCTGGTTCCCTGAATAAGTGATTTGCTTATGCTGCCCAGCTGCCTATGTTTGAGCCACACAGTCCATCTTTTGAGTTGGATGTTGGACTTCTTAGAATGACAGCCAAAGTTATTTTGTTTTAAAACTGAGTCCATTTGCTCCCCAATTTTGTTTCCAAGTATTGTAATGGTGAGGCCCTGACCTACTAAGACAATGAATGGTTTCAATGAGTTTCCATCAGCAGCAAAGTGAACATTATGACAATGCTGTCCCAGCCCAATATGACTCCCCGCTCTATTTTTGGATGTTTTTTTTTGAGAGGTGCCACCTCAGAACTATTTTCAGTGACAACATCTGTCCCAGGAGTTGGTGATGTGAGAGGGCAGTGTGGGCTGCTCAGTGACTCCCTGATTTCCCAGCTAAGATCAGTAACTCAGAATACAGCATTCACAACCTCTGGGAATTCCCATATGTTACAGCAAGGAATGTGAATCTTGATTGACAGCAAAAGGGGAAAAATCCCCTTAACTGCAAACACCTTGCTGACTTTAATCCTATTTTCAAAGTAACCATCACAATTTTGCAAAAATAGAGTTTGCCGTTCACCTGATACAGAAGGCAGAACAGGTATCAATCATGCTGTAGTCACAATGGGTCCCAGTTCAGGCAGAAGAGCAAAACGGGACATTTTACACAGGCACTAGATTAGAGTTATGATAAAAGGCCATCGACCTAAAGAATTAAGATAAAAGCAAAATACTGCGGATGCTGGAAATCTGAAACAAAATCGGAAAATGCTGGGAAACCTCAGCAGGTCTAGCAGCATCTGCGGGGAGAGAGAAACAGAGTTAAGGTTTCGAGTCCGTACGACTCTTCAGAGCCATACGGTCTCGAAATGTTAACTCAGCAGGTCTGGCAGTATCTGTGGAGAGAGAAGCAGAGTTAACATTTCGAGACTGTATGGCTCTGAAGAGTCGTACGGACTCGAAACCTTAACTCTGTTTCTCTCTCCCCGCAGATGCTGCCAGACCTGCTGAGTTTTCCCAGCATTTTCTGTTTTTATTTCAGATTTCCAGTATCTGCAGTATTTTGCTTTTGTACCAGGTTGGAGTCACGAGAGCAAGAAAAGCAAAGCTAGTTCTGCGTGTTTCATTTAAAACATTATTTTCCTTGGTACACTCATTTTGGATCGGGACAGCTCAACATTTTAAATCCTTTCATACTTTGAGCATTCTTAAGCTGCGGAAAAAGCTGTGGCAGACCCAACAATACTGGCTACAGATGAATTTGAAAAGGCAATATCTGAAAAGAATGTTAACATTTATTATTATAAAGGTCAACCACACATTTGTCACGAAACTGCCAAGCCCACTGATTTGTGTGTCGCAGATAAATGAATTTAAGATTCTTGTGCTCACCTTCAAATCCCTCTGAATCTGTGATCGCCTCTGTGTTCGCATTATTTATGCAGTCTCCAGTTCTCTAACACCAGCCTACTTGGTGTTCTTCACTTCGCCATATGGCTGCTCTTTGCACCACATTGCCTCTGCTGTCTGGAACTCCTTCCCTGCCACCCCCTCCCTTAAACAAAATCCTTACAACTATTATCTTCTTTACAGTAGATTAAAGCAATAGAGAGGTAGGGAAGGAAGGCCACGAAGGGACGTTATTACAGGGATGATAATATTAGATTCCTCAGGTGTTGAGGGACCGGGAGCTGACATAGGACAGCAAGGACATGAGTATTGGGTGACTGGGGCATGTACAGAATAGGATATCAGCAGCAAAGTTTTACATGAACCGAAGGAGGAGGTCAGCCAGGAGAACCTTGACGTAGTCGAGGCTGGAGGTGACAAAATTAAATGCTCCAGTGGCAGATTGGCTACAAACAGGAGAGGTTGCAGAGGTAGTAGTATGCACTCTCTGTGATGCAGAGGACATGGGGTTGGAAACTCAGCTCAGGAACAAATGGAACATCAAGGTTGCAACAGCCTGGTTCAGTCCGAGAATGGCCAGCTGGGTCAGAAATGTAACAATTGTATGGATGCATTCAACAACGAATAGTCTACAGGTGACAGGTCATGTGATTTTCATAATAAAGACATTAAAAATATCTTTGTGCTTTTTATCTTCTCAGAGTTTCCTCTCTTTTATTCATGTCTTTATGCAGGAGAAGCAACACAGGGAGGCCAGGCTGGTATGGTTACACCAGAAGTACGTGGCAACCACCATGCACACACCAAAAGCACACAGGCAGAAACTTGCATCTGGCTAAGCAGAGGTATCTGTGGAGGCTTCATTTTACAAACTGAGGCTGTTGCAGCATTGAGCCACATGCTACCAGCAGACCTGAACCTTACATTCATCAGATTATTGTTCTGCTGGCTCACTACTCCTTGCCAATTCCATGTTGCAGGGCGATTTCAGACAACTTATATTTACATTATTATGATCTCAGAAGAGACCAGTAACTTTTTTTTAAAGAGAAGAAATCCAAAACCCCAATTATTTACCTAAAGAATGAAGCCGCAAGATTCCACGGTTTGAAAACAGAAGAATTTTCACTATACAAGGGTAAAATAAAGCAAGCACTAAATACTATCATCGATACCCTACAACCCAGAATCACCATTAGTTAAACATGAATTAACAGGCAAATCATGGTCAATTATAAATTATAAATTACACAATCAATGGCAGAAACAACTAAGACAGATCTTACGATTTTGGCTCAGCAGTCCAACCAGTGTATAGATCAAATTCAGTCACAAACTCCTCCAAAACTCTGAGTTCCTTGTGAAGAATTTCAGCTCCTCCTCCTAGCCTGATCCGCAGTTGACAGCTTTTTTATTATTCATTTACGGGATATGGGCATCGAAGGCTAGGCCAGTATTTATTGCCTGTTACTATTGCACTCGAGAAGGTGGTGGTGAGCTGCCTTCTTGAACCGCTGCAGTCCCTGTGGTGTATGTCCACCAATAGTGCCGTTAGGGAAGGAATTCCAGGATTTTGACACAACTGCAGTGAAGGAATGGCAAAATAGTTCCAAGTCAAGATGGCAAGCGACTTGGAGGGTAACTTCCAGGTGGTGGTGTTCCCATGTGTCTGCTGCCCTTGTCCTTCTAGATGGTAGTGGTCATGGGTTTGGAAGGTGCTGCCTAAGGAGCCTTGGTGAATTCCTGCAGTACATCCTGTAGATGGTACACACTGCTGCTACTGTTCCATCGATGATGGAGGGAGTGAACGTTTGTGAAGGGGTGTCCAGGATGGTGTCAAGCTTCGAGTGTTGTTGGAACTGCACTCATCCCGGCAAGTGAAGAGTATTCCATCGCACTCCTGACTTGTCCCTTGTAGATGGTGGACAGACTTTGGGGAGTCAGTAGGTGGGTTACTCACCACAGAATACCTAGCCTCTGACTTGCTCTTGTGACCACAGTATTTATATGGCTAGTCCGGTTCCATTTCTGGTCAACCCCCAGGATGCTGATAGTGGGTAATGCCACTGAATGTCAAGGGGTGATGGTTGGATTCTCTCTTGTTGGAGATGGTCATTGCTTAGCACTTGTGTGGCACAATGTTACTTGCCACTTGTCAGCCCAAGCCTGGTTATTGTCTAGGTCTTGCAGCATTTGGAATGGACGGCTTCAGTATCTGAGGAGTTGTGAACGTTGCTGAACATTGTGCAATCATCAGCAAACATCCCCCCTTCTGACCTTACAATGGAAAAAGGTAGTGGATGAAGCAGCTGAAGATGGTTGCACCGAGGACAGTACCCTGAGGGACTCCTGCAGTGATGTCTTGGAACTGAGATGATTGATCTCCAACCACCGCAACCATCTTGGTTGCGCAAAACCAACTCGAGTTCTAGGGGCACAATCTTCACCATAAATGGCACACGTCTGCAGAAACTCCTCAACTCGGTCTGGATGGTGTAGATCCACCATCTTCAATGTTATCTTCAACCTTCTTCAGGTTGCCTGAACTGCACAAATGGACTCATCAACTGCTCCTTCTGAGCTCGGGTTGATCTGTGTCCTTTTATATCTTTCAACCAGGTTCTGTCTCCCTAGAAGTTTTGGTTTCCAATCACAGTTTCAGTTTTCATTTCCTTAGAAGCTGGGAGGGTCAGTTTCCCTGCTCAGTCTGGTCTGTCTTTAAAAAATACATGCTTTGAAATCATGGATTCCATTACAAGGTAGCCCCTCTGAAATAAAATGCACCAATGCATTTCATAAGAGCAGTATAAAAATGACACTGAGCCACATAAGGAGATATCGAATCAGAAGACCAGGAGCTTGGTTAAAGAGGTAGAGCTTAAGGAACATCTTAAAGGAGGAAAGAGAGACAGGGTGGTCTAGAGGAGGGAGAATTCCAGGGTTTAGGGCCTAGGCAATTGAAGGCACAGCCACTAATGTTGGAGCGATGAAAAGCGACAATGCTCAAGAGGCCAGGATCAAATGAGTACAGATATCTCAAGGGCTGGTGGAGGTAACAGAGACAGAGAAAGGCAAGAGAAAAGAGAGATTTCAAAACCAATATGAGAATTTTAAAATCAAGATGTTACTTGACTGGGAGCTAATGTAAGTCAGCGAGCACAGGGGGGCAAAAGGTTAATGGGGCTTAGTGTGAATTAGAAAACAGGCAGCAGAGTTTTGTATGCACTCAAGTTTAAGGCGGATAGAATGTGGGAGACCAACCAGGAGTGTGTTGGAATAATCAAGTCCAGAGGCATGAATGAGGGTTTCAGCAGCAGGTGAGCTGAGACAGGGATGAAGTTGGATGGTGTTATGGAGGAGATGGAAACAGGTGGTCTTATTGATGATGCAACTACGTGGTTGGAAGCTCATTTCAGGGTCAAATCTGACACCAAGGTTGTGAACAGTCCAGTTTAATCTCAGACTGTCGCCAGGGAGAGGGATGGTAGCTCCAGAACAAAGTTTGGAACAGGGACTGAAAACAATGGGTCTGATCTTCCTAATATTGAATGGGAGGAAATTTCTGTTCATTCCGTGCTGGACATCAGAGAAGCAGTCCAATAAATAGCAACAGTGGAGGAGTCAAGAGAGGTGATGGTAAGGTAGAGCTGGGTGGTGTCAGTGTACATGTGAAAACTAAAGCTGTGCTTTCAGATGATGTCACTGAGGGGCAGCACTTAGATGAGAAATAGGAGAGGGCCAAGGTTAGATTCTTGAGGACACCAGAAGTAACGGTGTGGCAGCAGGAAGGGAAACCATTGCAAGCTATGATTAGATAGATAAGAATAGAACAAGGTGAATGCCATTCCATTTCGTTGGATTTCAGTGGAAAGGTGTTGGAGGAGGTTGATGTGGTCAACTGTGTCAAAGACTGTAGACAGGGCATGAAGACTGCTATTGGGGCCACCTGCAGCAAGCGTGTACAAAAGAAACGCATCCATTGAGCCACTGATCTCAGAGTGAGCAATTTCATCAGCGCCCCCAGGGAGAACCAGCCTCAAGATGACTGTGTCACGTGCACGTGCTGCAATTTGTAGAAAACAGATGTAACTCTTACCTTGAACTTTACATATTTCAACAGATTGAAGTGCTTAGCATAAAAGCGGAAGTAGTCCAGAATCCTAGAGTTATGCATGTAGTTTGGGTAATCTTCAGGAACTGGAAAGTCGCTGAAGCACATCATCTCCTTGGAAGTGTTGATGATCAATGATTTATAGATGCTGGCTCTGCCATCTGTTACATTTTCCTGAACAAAAAAAATTGAAAAAATAACTTGTCGGATTTTTGCTGCATTTTATGCAAACCATGTACAATAATATTCCAAAATATCCCCCTTAATTTAAATTTTGGAGAAGAATAACTTCCTGATATCAATCCTAAATTTGCCTGTTACTAATTTGAATTTGTGGCCCTTTGCCTTGCTTGCAACTTAAAAGTAATTTTCCAGATTTGCTTACCTTCCTCCAACCCGCGCCCACTGTTTACAAACTTACATACCTCGATAAAGTCACCTCTTAGATGCCTGCTTTCAAGCATGATATGCCCAATTTCTGCAGACTTGCCTCCCAACTCAACACCAGGCATCAGCCTCTTAGCTCTTCTCTGTCTGCCTCCAGTGCTCGAATTCGCTTGCTTCTCAGTGACCAGAATATTCTAGGTGTATTCTGCGATGAACACTATAGAGTTTAAATCACAACTTCTCTAATGTATTGTCTTTAATAGTTAAGCATTCTACTGGCCTTATTGTCTGTTGCCGAGCAGAAGGTGGGCATGTTGAGCATGTCTAGAAAAGAGAATGCTGAGGGGTGATGTTATAGAAAGTCTTTGGCATTGTGAAAAGTTTTAATAAGGTAGACAGAGAGAGGATGTTCCCATTTCTGGGTCATAGAACAAGATAGCCACTAATAAATCCAACAGGGAATTCAGGTGAATCATCTTTATGCAGAGAGTGATTAGGATATGGAATTCACAATCGCAAGGAGCAGTTAAGGTCAATAGTGTGGATGCATTTAAGTGAAGCTAGATAAAGACATGAGAGAGGGAGAGAAATAGGTGAATAGGGGTGGGAAGAGGCTTGGGTGGCATATAAACAAAGGCATACACCAGTTGGTCTAAATATTTTCTGTAAGGCAGTAATATAGCTTTTGAAAAGAGCTGTGACCTGTTATATAACTGTCAATCTGTATTGTTTAAAAATATAAAGCAACTCATCATTTATGTGCCAAATTCCTTGACTTTTAAGAGTTTGTCTCTTGATGCAAGAGATACTGGGGTTGGTCTTAATGGAATGGCGTCAACTTGTATTCAGTGAAATATTTCTGTTTATGGCTGGGATTACAATGCATCACCAGTCTGTGATCAAGCTGAGATGTCTAATGCAGTTTCTGGATCTGTGGTGAGGGAGCTCTGCTAACAAAAGTTCTGCTTGTCGCCAGTAATTTAAAAAAAAAACTGAGTGCAGTGGTTGGAGTGCACAATTTGTACTGAGGAAGTCCCTTGAGCAATGTTTACACCCTGCTTGACACCCCATTGGAGTTACATAGCATGCAGCATCAAGGCCAAACAGTATAAGAAATCCTCTCCTTTTATGAACTTTAGAGTTGGATCATTGTTGGACATGGAATTTATATCTTTGTTTAGTCTTCAGTCAGTGCATTGGGATCCTGGTATTTTACTGCTTTTCAGGCAGCACGATGGGTCTAGAATGGGGGAGGTAAGACTATATACAATTCATAAATAAAGTTTTATTATTGTTTGGGGTCAGACCCACCTTGAATTGAATGGTGTGGGCAGAAAGGGATGGGGTTGGAACACTGGCTTTCAATCACACCAAATGAAACCCTCTCAAACACCAGAGCGTACCTGAAGATTCCAGAGCCCTCCAATGTCATTGCTCCTCTCAAAGCAGACAGGCTCCAAGTCTTCATCCAAACAGCACTTTATACAAGTTAGGCCACTAGCACCAGCCCCGATGATAGCAACTCGCTTTGTCATTTTCATCTTAAAGCAAACAGACACCAGTTCAATATTATTTCGTTGGGTAAAATACAATTGAGACACCAATACCCATCAAATAAAGCAAACATTTGTTTCCATGAAAATCATAGGCCAACCTTATTACTGGACAGCAAGGTAATTAGAGGTCAACAACTGTGGTGCAAGTGGTCACACTAGCTAGTGGAAGGGGTGGGCACTTATGGGTTGGATGTGGTCTATTCCTACCCTTTTCTGCATGTTAATTACAGTTGTGTAATGTTACTTTGATGACACTGATGTGCATGTTTCTCTGTGCGTGATTATGATTGTGCAAGCAATATTCCACAGTAGTGTGAACCTTTCCCAACCAGAATTAAATCATTCAAAGCATCATGTCTTTCAGCAATGTCATACATGCAGCGGTACCTCAGTAATGCCTTTCTTATGTTCAGATGTTAATGATGTAACACATTGAGTTGCGTAGTAATGATATGCATTTAACAGTACCAGAGTATCTATGTGTTTCTACGGTAAAACTTGAGCTGGTCGAGTTTCTGCTTTGGGTGAAATTGGTGATTCCAGCACAAATTGTGGTCATCTCGAAAGTTTATTTTTCCCTAGGTTTTCATTCAAACTCATTTGCACATGGTTGAATGGCCATGAACCTGTGCATTCAGGCAGCATTTTAAAATTTAATTTTTCTTATTAAATTGTATTAAAGAAGATTAAATATTTAAGAGTGGAAACTTTGTAAAAATTGTACTAATATAACTGAAAATGGGTTGATCACAAAAAATATAAACATTTTAACAGATTCAATCCATCACCTGTGATCAACTTTAAATCACTGGAAATGGCTTTAAAAAATATACACAACTATTTTTTTTAGTTAGATTGGGGTACCATAGTCAATTCCTTAGCAAATCTCAAAAAAAAACCTTTGAAAAGCTACCTTGCATCCAAAAGCTCCAGCTTAATTTGTAGAACCTTGTTGAATATTTGCAAACAAGAACAATTGGTGGAAATTCCCAATGGTGACTATTTCTAACTGGGGGGGCGTGGCCATGTAGCTAAGCAGACTGAATGACTGACACCAGAATACAGTGGGGTTTGGTCAGTGAAATGTAAAATGTGGAATGCCTGAACGTTATGTCACAATACCATCCATAAACCAGCCCCTGAAAAGCGTGACTATCAACAGTACTATGTGTCGGCGTTACTGTATTAAGAAGTCTACAATTATAAGCAGGTTGAGATTTTGGTAGTGGGACAATTAACACTGCTTTATTGTTATACATGCATGCCAAGGTGGCAGCTACTGAACCTTTTAATTAAGGGTGACCTTTGCTACAACTGCAGATGCCAGCATTCTCAATTCAGTTATGCTTGGGTGCGCTAACTACTAGCTCGATAGATGCTTCAACTAGAACAAAAACAACAATACCTGGAAAAACTCAGCACAGGTCTGACGGTATTTTTGTTTTTGTTCTAGATTTCCAGCATCTGCAGTATTTTGCTTTTATCTTAGATGCTTCAACTATGTTGGGCTACTAGCATTCTCAGCTGAGTTGGGCTGGTTTAAACTAATCCCCTAATCAAACATGCCTTAATTGTATGACATGGAATGTGAAACAAGTGTTCTTTCTTGGGAAAATTGTAGCGGAGTTTGCGATAATAAGAAAAGACACTAAGATAGATTTTATTTATTCAAAACAAAAACAGAATTACCTGGAAAAACTCAGCAGGTCTGGCAGCATCGGCGGAGAAGAAAAGAGTTGACGTTTCGAGTCCTCATGACCCTTCGACAGAACTAGGCGAATCCCAGGAAGGGGTGAAATATAAGCTGGTTTAAGGTGGTGGTGGTGGTGGTTGCGGGGGGGGCGGTGAGTGGAGGGGGGTGGTGTGGTTGTAGGCAAAAGCAGTGATAGAAGCAGATCATCAAAAGATGTCACAGACAAAAGAACAAAAGAACACATAGGTGTCGAAGTTGGTGATATTATCTAAACAAATGTGCTAATTAAGAATGGATGGTAGGGCACTCAAGGTATAGCTCTAGTGGGGGTGAGGGTGGGGGGAGCATAAAAGATTTAAAAATATTTTAAAATAATGGAAATAGGAGGAGGGAAAAAGAAAAATCTATATAATTTATTGGAAAAAAACAAAAGGAAGGGGGAAGAAACAGAAGGGGGGTGGGGATGGAGGAGGGAGGTCAAGATCTAAAGTTGTTGAATTCAATATTCAGTCCAGAAGGCTGTAAAGTGCCTAGTCGGAAGATGAGGTGTTGTTCCTCCAGTTTGCGTTGGGCTTCACTGGAACAATGCAGCAAGCCAAGGACAGACGTGTGGGCAAGAGAGCAGGGTGGAGTGTTGAAATGGCAAGCGACAGGGAGGTTTGGGTCATTCTTGCAGACAGACCGCAGGTGTTCTGCAAAGCGGTCGCCCAATTTACCTTTGGTCTCTCCAATGTAGAGCAGACTGCATTGGGAGCAACGAATGCAGTAGACTAAGTTGGGGGAAATGCAAGTGAAATGTTGCTTCACTTGAAAGGAGTGTTTGGGCCCTTGGACGGTGAGGAGAGAGGAAGTGAAGGGGCAGGTGTTACATCTTTTGCGTGGGCATGGGGTGGTGCCATAGGTGGGGGTTGGGGAGTAGGGGGTGATGGAGGAGTGGACCAGGGTGTCACGGAGGGAACAATCCCTACGGAATGCCGACAATGGGGGTGAAGGGAAGATGTGTTTGGTAGTGGCATCATGCTGGAGTTGGCGGAAATGGCGGAGGATGATCCTTTGAATGCGGAGGCTGGTGGGGTGATAAGTGAGGACAAGGGGGACCCTATCATGTTTCTGGGAGGGAGGAGAAGGCGTGAGGGCGGATGCACGGGAGATGGGCCAGACACGGTTGAGGGCCCTGTCAATGACCGTGGGTGGAAAACCTCGGTTAAGGAAGAAGGAGGACATGTCAGAGGAACTGTTTTTGAAGGTAGCATCATCGGAACAGATGTGACGGAGGCGAAGGAACTGAGAGAATGGGATGGAGTCCTTACAGGAAGCGGGGTGTGAGGAGCTGTAGTCAAGGTAGCTGTGGGAGTCGGTAGGCTTGTAGTGGATATTGGTGAACAGTCTATCACCAGAGATTGAGACAGCGAGATCAAGGAAGGGAAGGGAAGTGTCAGAGATGGACCACGTGAAAATGATGGAGGGGTGGAGATTGGAAGCAAAATTAATAAATTTTTCCAAGTCCCGACGAGAGCATGAAGCAGCACCGAAGTAATCATCGATGTACCGGAGAAAGAGTTGTGGAAGGGGGCCGGAGTAGGACTGGAACAAGGAATGTTCCACATACCCCATAAAGAGACAGGCATAGCTGGGGCCCATGCGGGCACCCATAGCCACACCTTTTATTTGGAGGAAGTGAGAGGAGTTGAAGGAGAAATTGTTCAGTGTGAGAACAAGTTCAGCCAGACGGAGGAGAGTAGCGGTGGATGGGGATTGTTCGGGCCTCTGTTCGAGGAAGAAGCTAAGGGCCCTCAGACCATCCTGGTGGGGGATGAAGGTGTAGCGGGATTGGACGTCCATAGTGAAGAGGAAGCGGTTGGGGCCAGGGAACTGGAAATTGTTGATGTGACGTAAGGTGTCAGAGGAATCATGGATGTAGGTGGGAAGGGACTGGACAAGGAAGAGAGAAGGGAGTCAAGATAACGAGAGATGAGTTCTGTGGGGCAGGAGCAAGCTGACACGATCGGTCTACCAGGACAGTTCTGTTTGTGGATTTTGGGTAGGAGGTAGAAGCGGGCCGTCCGAGGTTGGGCGACTATCAGGTTGGAAGCTGTGGGAGGAAGATTCCCAGAGGAGATGAGGTCAGTGACAGTCCTGGAAACATTGGCTTGATGTTCAGTGGTGAGGTCATGGTCCAGGGAGAGGTAGGAGGAAGTGTCTGTGAGTTGACGCTCAGCCTCCGTGAGGTAGAGGTCAGTGCGCCAGACAACAACAGCACCACCCTTTTCAGCAGGTTTGATGACGATGTCAGGGTTGGACCTGAGAGAATGGAGTGCAGTAAGTTCATAGAGAGAGAGATTAGAATGGGTGAGAGGAGCAGAGAAATTGAGACGACTAATGTCGTGCCGACAGTTCTCAATGAAAAGATCAAGAGAAGGTAAGAATTCAGAGGGAGAGGTCCAGGTGGAGGGAGAATATTGGAGGTGGGTGAAAGGATCCGTTGAACGGGGAGAGGACTCCTGCCCAAAGAAGTGAGCCCGGAGACGAAGACAGCGGAAGAAGAGTTCAGCATCGTGCCGAGCCCGAAATTCATTAAGGTGAGGGCGTAGGGGTATGAAACTAAGTCCTTTGCTGAGCACTGAACATTCAGCATCAGAGAGGGGAAGGTCAGGGGGTATAGTGAATACACGGCTGGGGTTGGGATTGGAAGAAAGGGTGGGGACGGAGGGACAGGCAGGGGTGGAGGGTCCAAGATGGGTGTTGGTGTCGATGAGTTGTTGGAGCTTGTGTTCCTTAGCACTTGAGAGAAAGAGAAAAAGTTTCTTGTTGAGGCGTCGGATGAGCCGAAGAATAAAATGAAACTGGGGGCACGCGCAGCTTTGAAAAAGGGTGCGGCGGTGCTGCTGGAGGGAGAGGTCGAGTGTGTTCATATGGCAGCGCATGGCACTGAATGTGGATCTCAGGATGCGACGGGAACAGCAGTCCGAGAAACGTTTTATATCCCGGAAATACCTGTAATCCTGGGTGGGTTCGAAACATGAGGGGTGGAATTTCAGTTGAAATCCACGTGGGGTAATTCGGAGACGGAGACAGTCACTGAGAAAGGAGATATGGCTGTAAAAGCGGGTTTTAGTAAACACCTTGTCAAGCACCAGGAGAGAAATGGAAAGCAATGAAGGTGAACAATGCAAAAGAGAGATACAGAAATCTTGTCGCAGAGACGAACAGAACTTCCTCAAGGAGGTAGGCATTTCTTGAAGAGCAGTGGCAGTCAATTAAACACAGAGATAAAAACAAAAAACTGCGGATGCTGGAAATCCAAAACAAAAACAGAATTACCTGGAAAAACTCAGCAGGTCTGGCATTTTATTTATTCAAGATGACCATATCTGAACCAAAAATACAGGAATGGCTACAGGGGTAACCTCGAGCGAGGTTAGACCACTAATGGAATAACTGGAACCAAGTATAAACATAGCAAGGTTAGCAGACAATTGTTAGAACAGAGATAAAAGCAAAGAACTGCGGATGCTGGAAATCCAAACCAAAAACAGAAACAGAAATACCTGGAAAAACTCAGCAGGTCTGGCAGCATCGGCGGAGGAGAGCACAGTTGACGTTTCGAGTCCTCAAGACCCTTCAACAAAACTAGTATTTCCAATTGTTAGAACAGGCCTGAAAGAAGCTTCAAAGTAGGTACTGGGCAAATACATTGCTTCTGTCCTTTGATTTTGCTGTTCTCTTAATTAAACCATTAAAGACAATTTGGTGTCATGAGCTTTTACTAGCTGGTGTCCAAAATCATAAGATTCTTATCCTTAGAGTCAACATAACCATGTTGCGCACTTGCTTGTTGCAGCAAAATCTAGATATTGTAGTAAATGGATAATAAGAAATAAATCAATATTAGGCCTCAAGCTACATCATCAGTTGCACACACACAATCAGAGCAACAACGATCTACTTTCACTCTTCTTCCTACTCTTTCACCATCCCTTTTATGTGCCATTACTATGTTTTGAACAACATATGTCTAATTTCCCCTGCACTGAAAACATTTGAGGGTGTTCCAATATCATGCCTGAATGACAAGATGACTTAAGTCCCATTGTCACTCCATAGCATCCTTCCACTTTTATTCATTCCCAATTTTACCCATCATATTTATGCCCTGCCTTTCTACCATCTGCTTCATGATTTGGAACCAATAAACAAAAGAACTTGGCTGATATCTAGGAACAAAGGTTTAGCTCGGTGTAGATATGATCCTATTGCTGATGTTACATCTTTCACAATAATACAGTGGGGTGAGGGAAGATGGACTTCAGTTTAAATGAGAACAGGTAAAAGTGCAGCAAAGCAAAATGTCCAATACCCTGCCTGGGGTGACAGCATCAGTGCACAATGCCACAAATTTAGATACCAATGGATCAAACTATTACTTCTAGACTTGATTATTCCAACCTACCGCTGGCCAGCCTCACACATTCTATCCTTTGTAAACACAAATTCATCCTAAACTCTGCTGCCTATGTCCTTATTTACACCAAATCCTGCTCACTCATCACTCCTGACCTACTGGCTCCTGGATAAGCAGTGCCTCGATTTTTTAATTCTCCTCCTTATTTTCAAATCTCACCATAGTCTCACCTTTCCCAGTCTCTGTAATTTCCTCTAGCTCTGCTATCCTCAGAGATACCTGAGCTCATTTAATTTCCATTTCTCATTGTTCCACCATTGGTTTGCCGTTGGAGCTGCCTAAGTGCTAAGCTCTGGAATTTCCTCATAAACCTTTCTGCCTCATCTTTTCTCCGATAATACGCTCATTAAAACCAACTATTTCATCTTTTGGTCATTTGCCCTAATAACTCCTTATGTAGCTTGGTGTCAAATTTTGCATTATGCTGAACCTGTGAAGTGCCTTGGGCTGCTTTATTATTTTAAAGGTGCTATATAAATAGAAGTTCTAGCCGTTAATACAACTATTGACTGGTGAGGATGTTGTCCAAGGGTGCATCTGTTTAATGGATAGTGTTTTCTACAACAGTGCAATGCAAGGCTGCTATTATCTGTTGCATCAGTTCACTGCAGATCATGCAACATATAGTGAACATTATAATATATTATGTGGGATAAAGATGACGGTTGCTGCCTCTCTCAAGTAAAACACAAGACATAGAAGTCTGCAACACTGTCATCCATGATGTGATTCTCTCAGTGAAGGGTGAACCAAACAGCCATGAAACTATACGATATTAAGCCCCGGCACCAAAGTACCATTTGTTCTTCCCACAAGACATATACAAAGCAATATTTTAAAACTCCTGTAATAATACATTACCAATAGCACCAGCTGTGCTATACAAATACCACCAGCTGCACTGTTCAAATATATTTGTGGGTGAGTCATGAATCAGACAATGTGACAAAAATCTTGAAATACGACCATTGATATTTCATCAGGCCATGTCTTGAAAGTCCCAATGGAACAGACTGCACAATAAATCTGCCTCCGATCTGCAACTCACTCCCCATGGACTGAAATAGCAATCAAAAATGAAATTAAACGGTTGCGTTAGGGGAGAGTGAAAACAAAGACAGAGGGGAAATATGGGGAATGACCGCCACAGCTCATCATCAACTACAGAAATGAGAGTGTAGAAGGAGGACTATCAGCCCATTTAGATTGATGGCAGAGCTCCGTACTCCAGAGCTCTATCCCCCCCTAGTCACCAAACAGTCTCCAAAGCAGAGCTGTGTAATCCTCTTCATCACCCAACTCCATCTGCAGCAAAGCAATGTACATCAGACCTCTATCCCTCCTCATCAAATTCCATTCGTATCAGAGAACTGTACTCCAGACCTCTATCCATGTTGAACACTAAACTCTCTCCACAGCAGATAATTTCCCTGTCTGTGCAAAATTGTTTTCCTTTTCAAGTGGTTCTTCCAGACTAAAATGTGAAGACTGGCTCGTCTCCATGAATCACTTCAAACCGTGCATTCCACACACTATTAACTCTGTGTGAAAATAAAATCTGGGCTTTCCCTCTCCCTTCCTAAAGCAGTTGTGAATTTTATCATGACTCACACGCATCAATCGTACATGTGCAATATTGACTCTGAATCACTTTTTTCCAAAATGTGATGCTTCAAATTCACCTCCTATAAAACTGCACTGTTCCAATGAACCCCCTTCCTGAATCTCCAGTATGATCCAAGGTCAATTGTACCTTCTGAATGCCAGCCATATTCTTTCTACAGCAGGTTACACAGGGGATTGAGTTCAAGAGGTAATGATGCAAATGGATAAAGACTGATGAGGCCACAGTTAGAGTACTGTCTGGTGTGCTGGCCACAGCATTATAGAAGGACACTAAAGCCACAGACAGTGTAGAATCACCAAGATGATGCCAAGACTGGGAAACAACAGTTTGAGAAAAGTTGTGAAATACTTGGATGATTTCCACTGAAGCTGGGAAAGCTAGGAGGAGATTTAATAAAGGCTTTTCAAATTACAAAGTGTGTTCTGACAGAGTAAATGGTGAGACACCATTTCCTCTGGTTGGTGTATCTGTAATGAGTAGTTTGTTTAAAATGGAGTGAGGAGAGAAGTGAGGAGAAATTTATTTACAGCGTATGGCTGGAGCATGGAATGCTTTGCTACATGGTGTAGTTGAGGTGGACACCATTCACCTTTTAAGTAATAAATTGGATAAATATTAGAAGGTGAGGAAGATACAAGGCTATGGGGAAGAAGACAGTCGGATTAGTTCTGCATTGCTCTAAACAGCTGGCACAGACTCAGTGAGCTGAATATCCCAGAAAATCCTCTTTCTGAGTTGTATACCATTGTGGCACAACCAGTACCTCATACAGATCACTGAAACACTGAATTATATAAGCCTTATTTAAGGCCTAATACAAATGGCAAGACTTAAAGCAGACTTTATCTGCACACTTAGAAACAGGTGTGTAGCTTAGCCCGATAAATTTTCCGGAGCTTCTGAATACTTTTTTGTTCCCTTTACCAATCATAAAACACCGCAGCCAAATGGGAACTGCATTTGCTACAAAACTGCAAACTACTCCAATCTGTTGTCAAATGTTGGCGGTGGGCCCATGTCCATATTATTAATTCATATATAATGCAGTTAACCTGGAGCATGCCACCAGTTACATTGACTATTCAGGTTTCAGATACCAAGCAAAGAGGAAAAAACTCAGAAAATTTTCAGTTGAAAGATTTTCAGAGGGCATTTTGAGTGATTTGTGGGGAAAGCCCACCCAAAGGCCAGATTGTGCAAAATGGCTTGCTATCATATTTGACAGATGACACAAGTTTCACACAAGCAGTGCAGTTAGAGATGGATATATTAAAAATGGGAATTCTCAGTAGCAGGTGAAACAGACATACTGACTTTGGTAATATAAAGATGTGGAGTGCTTTGTTATTTTGAGTTGCCTGCTCTATTAGTTCTGGGAGGTTTTTAATTTTGCGCTATAGTGTCAGTTTTGGGGGAGGAAATTGGGGTGTTTGGCCTTGCTATTTTTACCTGCAGCTTTAGGCCATTACTCATTACGTACAGACACTTTCAGACAAAAGTGCTCCATTTTGGTGATAGTCAGTAGGGTAGATTTGAGCTCTCTATTTAGTGTTAAGTGATTTCTTTAAAACAATTTAAAATATTGAGCAAATTAGTTTCTGAATGGGAAAGGCAGTAGTTGTCAACAAATAGAAAAATTGGTGCTAGATTTTAAAAAAATCTATTTCCCAAATTCACTGCAACCATGAAATGTATCAATCAAATGTCAAAAAATTTATCAATATTTTCTGGGACAAAACCACCCTTAAGAAAATAAATCTTAGGCCTTCACACTCTTTTTCAATCAGACTTTTGTTTGTTTTGTTTCCTTCAAAATTGAAGGAATGTTAAGTATGGCCTACAAACCTCTGTGCCACTGCACTTAGTGTAATTAAGTGCAATAAATGCCACCATACCAGCAACACCCACACCACGAGAATGATTTATTTTTAAAGTAGCCAGTGAAGACCAATTCCACATCAGGCCAACAATTCTGTCCCTGCGGGTAAGTTTGCTGACTGATAACATATGATCACTGTTATCTACAGCTTATTTATCCAATTCATTGAACCAAGTCCAAAGTGTGAACTTAGCTTTCCATTTTATTTTGATAGTGACTTGGAACTCAGCCACTTGATGACTGAATAGGAGGATGGGAACTGCAATGAAGCTAAGTGGGCAAATGATATGATCTGCTGTTCAAAATCCTATGCTGACGAATTAAGATACATTTTCTCCCTTGGAAACTTTAATTATGATCCTTCTCGGTTTGTTGGTTTTTTTGCAACCAGTGGTATAACTAGAGTTGCAACCAGCCGTGATTTACACAGAAATCAAAGAAAAAGGTACAGCTGTTGTCAGGCTTTAATGTGTGTAATACGCCTCCCTATATTCAATATAGACACCCAGTTCACACTGGTACAAATGAAGGGTACAACTTAAGCAATGAAAGGGCTTGGAAATGTAGTAAACAATGAGGGGAATAGTAAGAGACTTCAGGAAGACATAAGACTGCTGAAATAAGAAGATGGAATTTAACGCAGAGAAGAGTGCATTGATACATTTTTGAGGATAGTCAATCTAAACTAAATGGTACAGGAAGTGGTGCAGGAAGAGATAGACCTGGGGATATAAAGACAAGTCTTTGAATGTGCTTGCACAAGTTGCGAAGTCTTTTAAAAAATGGGATCCTTGGCTTTATAAATTGAGGACAGAGCACAAAAGCAAGGCACAGTGCTAACTCTTTATAAAGCACCGAGCAATCTCTCCAATTCTGGAGACCACACTTTAGAAAGAATGTCAAAGTCTTGACGACAGTGCAGAGGAGATATACTAGAATGGTACCAGGGATGGGAAACTTTAGTTAGTTGGAGAGACTGAGAAGCTGCAATTGTTCTTCTCGTAGTATAGAAGGCTAAAGGACGATTTAAGAGAGATGTTCAAAGTTATGAGGGGTTTTGATAAACTGGATAGGGAAAAACTGTTGCTGCAGGCAGGAGGGTGAGTAACAAGAGATTTAAGGTCAATGACAAAACAGCCAGAGGGAAAAAGAGATTTCCTTTTAGGCAGCATGTTATGATGATCTGGAATGCATTGCCTGAAAGGTATCGGGAAGCAGTTTCAATAATAATTTTCAAAAGGGATTTGGAAAATATAGGGTGGGATTTTCTGCACCTGCACCCTCCCCTCCCACCCTTCTGCCGGGATCGTCTGGTCCCACCGCAAGTCAATGGACTTCTGGCTGGGTCACCGCCTCGCCCACAGCGGGTCCCACCCACAACGGGACCGGGAAATCCCGGCCGTATATGCAAAAGGAAAATTAAAATCTAGGGCAATGGGGCAAGAGCAGGGGAATGGGAATAATTCTTTAGCTCTCCCAAATAACCCTCTTCTTCAATGCTGTATGATTCTAGATGTTTCGAAAAAGAAAATCAAGTACAAATTAATATGAAAATTCTGAACTGAAGAGTGAATAGTAAAATGTGTTTACAGAGGTAATACCAACCAATATCACCAAGGCAGATTATCTGGTCATCATTCTTATCGTGGCTTGTTGTCCAGAAATAGGTCTACATGCTTTCCCTACATTAGAACGATGACTGCACTTCAAAACAATTATCATTGAAGCACAATGTGATGTTCTGAGGTGATGAACAGTGCTATATAAATGCAATTCCTTTGTTTAGAGCATGTTAGTGTAATTCTCCACGGTTGCAATCAAATCAAAAGATTATTCTGATGATAGTACCCGCCATTCAGGCCCGAATGACTTTAAACAACAAGTTTTTATAGACAATAGCACCACACTGCAGCTGCCAGAGGTCTGAAATAAAGGGGGAACTCGCTGGAATACTCAGCAGATCTGGTAACATCTGTGGAGAGAGAAATAGAGTTAACATTTCAAGTCTGTGACCTTTTGTCAGAACTGGAAAAAAATTAGAAAAGTTTCGAGCAGGTGAAAGCTGGGAAAAAGAACAAAAAGGGAAGGTCTGTGATAGGGTGGAGGGCAGGAGAGATTAAATGACATAAGAGTTCAAGGTGCAAGGCCAAAGGTAATTAGATAAATAAACAAAAGAACTGTCCAGGGGAGGTGTGATTTGCAGGATCATGTATAACTGCCATCCGAAAGCAGGAGAGAGAAAAAAAACACAGCAAAGAAAAAGGAAACAGAATTTAAGATTGTTTGATTCAAAGTGCCTAATGGAATAATAGCTTTTATTTAAAAATATTTAAAATTGGAGTAAATTCATTCGATTGTACAGACTGGCATGAAGCCAAGAATCTCCCCGCTTTGCGGAATACTTCGGTCTGTCCACAAGCATGACCCAGACCTCCCTGTCGCTTGCCATTTCAACACACCACCCTGCTCTCATGCCCACATGTCCATCTTTGGCCTGCTGCAATGTTCCAGTGAAGCTCAACGCAAACTGGAGGAACAGCACCTCATCTTCCGAAGGCATTTTACAGCCTTCCGGACTGAATATTGAGTTCAACAATTTTAGATCATGAACTCTCTCCTCCATCCTCACCCCCTTTCCGATCCCCCTTTTTTCCCAATAATTTACATACAGTTTTCTTTTCCCACCTATTTCCATTATTTTTAAATGTATTTCCATCCATTGTTTTATCTCTACCTTTTAGCCTATTTCGATCCCTTCCCCCCACCCCACCCCCACTAGGGCTATCTGTCCCTTGCTGGTCCTGTTTTCTACCCTTAATGTTACCTATTATCACGTTCCTTAGATAATATCACCACCTCTTTGTCCTTTTGTCTGTGACATCTTTTGATTATCTCCACCTATCACTGGCCCTCTATCCAGCTCTACCTGTCCCCCCCCCCCCCCCTTAAACCAGCTTATCTTTCACCTCTTTTCTATTTTTACTTAGTTCTGTTGAAGAGTCATACGGCCTCGAAACATTAACTGTGTTCCTTCTCCCTAATCTGCTGAGGTTTTCCAGCTATTTTTGTTTTTGTTTTGGATTTCCAGCATCCGCAGTTTTTTGCTTTTAATTTCCCAGCTCCACTTCGCCACCACCCCCCCCCCCCAGTACCCCGGGAGCACTGGAGAAACTTTGTTTCAGAGGAGCCGCCTCCAGCACTTCCACATATGTGGTTCAGGCCTGCCTAGCCGGGCGGTGTTAATGAACAAAGTTTCCCCAGCTAGCGAGTTAGCTAGCGAGCGAGCGAGCGAGGAGGGAGGGTGGGTAAAGCGGAGCTGGGAGCTTCAGTCCGTGCAATCCTGTGAATTTACTCCAATTTTCAAGGGGGCGGCGCTGGGAGGGGAGAGAAACAGCAAAACGTAGTTACTTTTTAGCACTATCTTTTATCTGGATTCAGACTAAAAAAAAATACAGAATTCTAATCATAGCTTTACATTTTAAAGGGAAATACGTTGAAAATATCACAACTCACTGCTTTGGACACTGGGCTGGATTATTCTGTCATAAACTCTGGGCTGAAAACTGCAGCGATGACACGGGCTCCAGGCAGACGGGTAACCACAAGTGCTGCCACTGGCTTCCCCGCAGCAACAAGTTTCACGGAGAAAGTGCACAGGCAGACAGGCGACTGGAAACAAACATACAGCCTCCCCACACATGCAGCAAATGGCATTTACTCACCATGTTCGCCCACTTCGATTTCCAATATTATCTTGAATGTGACGTAGCTTCAGCCTCAACCACTAACCCAGGAAGTGAACTCCATGGTTAAAGTAGTTTCTCCTGTTCTCGATCGCTGACATTTCATCTTTTTTTTAAAAAAAACACTAACCTAGGGAAACAATATTTCAGGAAGTAAGTGAGGAGTAATTTGGGGCTTGGCATGTGCTAAGGGTAGTTTACTGGGAGGAATAGGTGGATTTTGGTTCCCAAAATTCTCCACTACTGGGGTTTTTTCACAACATGTCTCGGTCTGAAGTTTTGTCGAAGGGTCATGAGGACTCGAAACGTCAACTCTTTTCTTCTCCGCCGATGCTGCCAGACCTGCTGAGTTTTTCCAGGTAATTCTGTTTATGTCTGGGTCTGTTGTGGGCTAATTGATTAATATGATTAAAAGCAAAATACTGTGGATGCTGGAAATCTGAAACAAAAACAAAACATAGCTGGAAAAACTCAGCAGGTCTGACAGCATCTGCGGAGAGGAATACATAATTAATGTTTTGAGTCTGTATGACTCTTCATCATCTGATGAAGAGTCATATGGACTCGAAAAGTTAACTGTGTTCCTCTCCGCAGATGCTGTCAGACCTGCTGATTAAAATGATTAATTAGCAGCTTAAATGGACCAGTCACCTAACTGTTGTGCCTACCATACCAGATCAGAGACTGGGAAATCTGCAACAGGTAATTCACCTCCTGACTCCCCAAAGCCTTACCACCACTTACAAAGGCCAAATCAGGAGTATGATGGAATACATTCCACGTGCTTGGGTGAGTACAGCTCCAACAACACTTAAGGAGCTTGATACCATACTGTGCAAAGCAGCCCGTTTGACTGGCATCCCATCCACAACCTTGAACATTCTCTCTCTCTTCACCAATGGTGCACAGAATCAGCAGTGTGTACCATATACAAGATGCACTGCAGCACTTTGCCAAGGCTTTGCAACAGTGCCTTCCAAATGTGTGCCTTCTGCTGCTTAGAAGCACAAGGGTAGTAGGTGCACCACCTGTAAGGGAACACCATCACCTACAAGTTACTCTTCAAGTCACACACCATCCTGACTTGGAAATATATTACCATTCCTTCATTGTCATTGGATCAAAATCCTGGCACTCCCCTCCTCACAGCACCTGCGCCACATGGATTGCAGTGGTTCAAAGTGGCTCACCATCACCTTCTCAAGAACAATTAAGATGAGCAATGAATGCTGGCTTTTATGAGTGAATAACATAAAGTTTTCCACAAAGTATTATCAGGAAGATGTAATAATTTTCATAATGCTATTGGAATTTATTGTAAGATAGAGTAATAGTGGGATGTGTCTGTGTGTGTGTGTGAGTGTGACTTAATTGAATTAGAGGCAGCTAGTCTGGGTGCTTTGACATAAGAAAAGTTAGGTCTGAAATGTTAATTCGGCAAACATGGGAAGTTTGAGACTGTGAAGCGTAAAGGGAACATTTGTATTTTTAAACAAAGTATAGTGGCATGAACTCAAAGGAGGAAGTGTAATGTATACCTAGCCAGCAGAAGTAGTAGGAAATAGTGTTTATTTATTTTTCCCAAAGATTACTGGTGGAATTGGTACAATGATAGATTTTTTTATTGGTTGAGAGGTAAAGTTCAAAAGACATATTGGCCAGAAATTTTCCCTCATCGGGCTGGCTCAACAGGAGCAGGTGGGGGTGGTCGGGAAGCCAGCCATTGCCCGCGATTGGCTGCACTCCGCGATTTCACGTGGGTGGGCCAATTAAGGCCCGCCCTGCATAGATCACGAGCGGCAGTGCTCACTGCCACCTGTGCGGACAGAGGAAAGAGGAAGAATGGGCTGGTGCAGAGCTGCCTCAGGGAGACTGAAGTGCTTTTTAAAAAAAAAAATAAAGGCAGTAAAAGTTTTTTAAAAATGTCTCCTCAAGAGCTGGGATATGTTTTCAAGTCAAAAATAAAGTTTTTATTGAATGTTTATTTGCTTTAGGAAGCCTCATCCACGAGATGAGGTTTCCTAAAAAATGTACAGGCCGCTTGGCCTTTCGCCTGCCCACCAACAGTAAGGTTGGATGGATAGCATAAATTTGATTTTAATTAGCTTGTTAATGGCCTTAATGGGCCCTCCAATTATTGGCGGGCGTGCAGCCAACTCCGGCGTACACCCGCCGAACAAAATATCGTGCGAATGCACGATGGCGTCGGGACACACATCCGGCATCATTGTGCGTCATTTTATGCTCGAGCATGTCGGGTGTGTGCCCGCATGTCGAGCGTAAAATTCTGTCCTGTGAGACAATGGGAATTCGCATTCAAAGAGGAAAATATGTATAAAGGAGAGAGGGCTGTTTGTAAGGGAGGCATTTTGAGATCCGACAAGTGTAAAAAGCCTTCAGCATCTATGCCTCAAGCTGCTGTCTTCAAAGGACTGAAGTTAAGAAAACACACCTTGAATTCGAAATGGGTTTTTACCCGGGTCTTTTAAAATCTATGTGTTTTACTATGACCTTAATGAAAGTGTAATTGGGAGATTGATTAGGAGATTTAGAAGTTATCATAGTAGTAATTTGTAGATCTGTGTATGTATTTAAATTCATTTCTCTTACTCATAAATGTTTAATCTAGTTTTGTAAAAACCTATAAGACTGGGTGGTCTTATTACCACTGAGTTCAAGGCATGCATCTCGAAATTTATACAAACTGCAAAACAAGTTGTGGCAGCTGTTTCAAGTTTCCCTTTGGGATTTGATCAATTCAGCATTTACCATTGGCTGTGCCGTAACAGTATCCACTGGATGTCATTTTAACTCCGGTACCAGCATCTACTTTACAACTTTGTAAATGCCACAGGTGAATGTATTTTGACCACTGGAATTGCTGACAAACTTGAAAGGATCAGTTTCAAACCAACAGCAATATTTCAGGTTTAATTTTTCAAAAAGAAAATCCAGTCAACTGCCTTCACCTGGCAACATGTGCTGGGCTGCAATGGGTTTGGCACATTTACCACTTGGTGGTGCACTAAACTAACTCCTCAACTCTGCAGTGACGAGAGGTGTTTCACTTCTGTCAGAAAATTACATATCGCACATTACAATCGACACCTGTTACAACATTTCAAAAGTATCTGATATCCAGTCCAGCAATATTAAATATCTCAGACTCAACAATTACAGTCACCAAAGGTAAGTGCAATCCTGCAACAATAATGTTTGAGAATTAGCTGGAATGGATTATTTCACTTTTAGAAAGTTTTGACAGTGATACCGTACTCCAACACATTATTTAATAAAGCTGTCATAGCATATTTAAAAAAAAATATAACTTTCACTCTTATTTTTGTAAATCACCTGAATAATTAATGCCATGGTAACAGCTGATGAATAAAAAAAGATATGCAGTGAGTAAATTACTAATTATTAACACCATACTGAACATTTTGTTCATTAAATAAGCACCCACAGTTGGCAGGCTGCTTCTTGGCAAAATGTTTCTTCCATTGAAGACAATAGCTGAACCAAATGTTGAGCCTGGCACCCAGTCTTCAGGAACAAATTCGACAGGAATTAAAATACATCACGAGAAGTAATCAATGCAATGATTAGAAACAATCAGAACCTGATGGCAGAATTGCCCCAAATTTGCACTAAGTGCAGTAGCAGGTGGGTAAAACGACGTGCTACCCGTTGACAGTGGTGGCAGGTTTTCACGTCATATCGCCCTGAGCCTGCCTCATTACTCATGCACTCCTGGGAAACACACTGTTTCCATGGTGGGCGGGCGAATGAGGAGCCATTGCATCACGCTGGCTGCCATGTTTAAAGGCCAGCTGCAAGCACAGCGCTCATTGCTTCCAGCTCACCACTGCTGCCTGGGAGACATGGCCCTCAAAGGCAAGTAGACTGCAGCCCCCTGGCTTAATGACGGGTTCCTTGAGCGGCTGCTGGATGCCGCGGAGGCCCGCCGGGATGTCCTGTACCTCGGCTCTGGCCGCAGGATGGGCAGCAACGTAACCAATCTGTCTTGGGAGCCGGTGGCAGCGGTGGTCAGCGCCAATGTCTTTCAGAAGAGGACAGCCACCCCGTGCCGCAAGAGGATTAATGATCTCCGTTCTGCCAGGGTGAGTCACTCTTTTCATCATTCTCAACTCACACACTCACAAACCCATCACACATCCACAGGGCCCTCACTCATTGTTGGTTCAAGGGACATCACCATTCACTCTCTCACATACACCATCATTGTCCTCGGGACCACTCACCACCCACACAGGCCAGGCACATTTATCATCTGGCCCAGCAGGCATCCTGCTTACACTTTCTCCATCTCTATTCACGCAGAACAAGCTGGCACACAACAACAGGGAGAGGTCGCAGACTGGTTGCAGAATGCCCGAAATCAGGGTCCTCATGGACTTTGAAAACAGAGCCATCCAGCTGGCCGGCGAGGATCTGGACCACTCCAGAGCAGTGCTCTATCAAGTGAGGATCCAGCATTGCAACATCCATCAGACAACCATACTGTGAGTGATGTGTCCTCTTTCATAGGCCACTGCCATGCACTAATTATCTCTCCTTGCTTTTGCAGGCCCACCTGTCAAACAGCCAACAGAGTCCATGACCCAGGGCATCTAATCAAGCCCCAAAGAAACACACCTTGGTGGGACCTAGCTATAGAGTAGCCCCTGGTGTGCACATCGCACCGTATGATCCACTGCAGGCTGCAGCAGGGACTTCCCAGGTGTCCGACACTCGGAGGACTGCTGGAGGCCAGAAATTTGTTGAGTCCGAGTCAGATGACGAGACTCTGGACCCAGTCATGTCACAGTTGCTGGAGCTGCAAAGGCAATCTCGGGAACATCAGGAAAGGGTGTCCACTGCACTTCTCAGATTGCAAGGCACAATGGAGGAGTCCGTCCGCATTCAGTCTGATGTTATAGCGCCAGCATGTCAACGCACCAAGGTCAACACTGGTTAGGATGGAGGCTGCCATGGAGACCTTGGTCCAGGTCGTCATTCCTGCACTGCTGTGCTGGCTCAACTCCATCGCTGATGCAATATTTGGCTTCTAACAGTGTATATGCAAGAGGGGTGTCGGGCAGCTCGATCTCACTGCAGCTACCCCTGCTCCTCAAGCAGTCAGCTTGGGGCACCCATAGGGAGGGGGATCAACAGGTGCACACTCCAGGCCCATCTGTCCAGGTGATTCAGAAAGTGTCTGGCCCATCCAACTCCCCTCTTCCTGTGACCTCAGCAGCTCCAACTCCACCGGCCGAGGAGGGTGCTACTGCCACACAGCAGGACTCTGAAAACAGGCTGGAGAACTTGATGGCACTTTGATGCCTCTGCGTTGCTCGACTGGGCAGATAAGCTGGGACCCTGACCCCAATCATATCAATGTGCCTGAGCCTGAACTGTCTCAGTTGCAGAGGAATAGTCACTTTCTACAGGCTTACCAAATGCGTGGCCACTTCCCTCGCCCACCCTACCCCCACCCCGAATTCTTGCCGGCTATATTCAATGGCAGGACAGCCCTTGCCCCCCATCCTACCCCCGGCCTCAGAGGCAGGAGGCCCTCAACCACCACCCAACTCCCCCCACCACCAGTCACCTCAGAGGCAGAGCTGCACTTACCACCCCCCACCCCCCCGCTGTCATGAAACCGATTGCGCCATATTGTCCGCTCACACCACCTATCACGGCCACCCTCAGCGAGCACGGAATATTCTGCCCTGAATCTCTAACATTAATTGGCTGAGAAAAATGCCTCAAGGAGACCTTCTGACTAATTAGAGAAACAGATAAACAGCACCAAGGGCAACTAACAGAGCCATGAGTTTCAGCAGCATTGACAAAGAAGCTTCTTGCTGATTCTTAGTGAGCACATGTTTTGGTCGGTTTGATGATGATCCACTATACATCCAGGAAATGGGAACATTAGAATAGCACTGGGCCTTAAAAATGGCACATGTACTCAATATGTAGCCAATTTTAAAAAAATACAAAAAAAATCAAGCATAATCAGCACTTAACAGTTTTACATTAGCCAGCCTCATTAAGGAACAATGGAGGCACTCAACCTCTGACCAAGATAGATACCAAATTCAGGATTCAGCCATAATCACATTACCTGCAATATTACCATCATCCCTTATGCAATAATGATCAACATACACAAATGCTCCTTATGCTGTTCCTATTTGACACCATAAAAACATAATTAAAACTATTGTTTAATGACTTTAAAGTTAGCTACAGCTTCAGCCCAAGCCAAACTGGCTCAGCCTAATGCTGGCTACTGCTGACTCCACAGTAACCTCGTTGGAGCAGGGGAAGGAAAGGAAATCAGTGATGAAGATGTTAGTTTTAATGTAAATAGAAAATGCATTGAGACACAAACTTTCAAATAGTACCAGACAGTCACAGTAGTCACAGGTTGCCGAGATTTATATGAAAAATAAATCTGGAAAAACTGAAAATATGCAGCATGCCCTTCAGAATCTTTAAAGGGAATAGATGATGGAATAAAGATGGAGCACTTTGGTATTACCAGCGAGTTTGGTTGCTCCCATAGGTCAGCACTTGTTATGTCAGGCAAACTGTTGTCCAGGGGACTTGAATGCTTTACCCAATGGGTGCTGTAACTGGGAAATTAAGAGCACTTTGGTTGAAAAGAATACTTGCCTCCTGTCACAGCTGTGCAAGTGTCAGGGCTGGTGTCCTTGAGTACTTTAACACTGTTGCTTTCTCCAATGAATGCAATCAATCAAGCAAAAACATTCATGTGGGTAATGCTGGAGGAAATGTTTGTTTGAGCCAAATATTTATTGGACTAATAGATCCGAGTTCTCCAGATCTGCAGCATGTCCAAGCACATGTGCCAAATCGCAGATGAGGTGGATGAGCTGCAGGCACAGATAGCCACATTGGAATATGATGTCGTGGGGATAATGGAGACCTGGCTGATAAAGGGCAGGACTGGGTACTAAATATTCTTGGATACTAGGTGTTCAGGAAAGCAAGGGAAGGAAAGAAGAGAGGTGGGGTAGCAGAACTTACGAAAGAGAAGGTTGGCAATGCTGGAGAGAGGGAAGTTGTCAATGAGGGGCCAAGGACAGAATTAATTTGGAAAGAAACAATAGAGGTACCATTACACTACTAGGTGTATTCTGTGGGCAACTATCTCAGTCTATACTAAGGTAATTATAGTGCAAAGGACAGAGAGCAGGAATAGTTTGAGGTGTGTTCAGAAGTTTCTAGATCCATATTATTCCTGGTCTAACGAGGAAGGGGGCATTGCTGGATCTGGTTCTGGGGAATGAGATGGGTCAAGTGGATCAAGAGTCAGTAGGGATACGTTTAGGGGGCAGTGATCATCATATAAGGTTTAGGTTATCCATGGAAAAGGACAAGGGGCAATCCAGAGTAAAAATAATGAATTAGGGGAGGACCAACTTCAGCAGGGTGAGAACAAATCTGGGCCAGGTAAATTGGAATCAAAATTGGCTGGCAAAACTGTCACGAAACAATGAGCTGCTTTCAAAGAGGAGATAGTTCTGGTACAGTCAAGGCACATTCCCACGTGGGGGAAAAGTTAGGGTAAATAAATCCAGAGCTCCCTGGATGACAATTGTGATAGAGGTCAAGATGAAGCAGAAAAAGGGTGCATATGGCAGATATCAGGGGGAAAATACAGGTGAGAACTAGGGTTAATATGGAAGGTCCAGAGGGGAAATAACAAAAGAAATAAGATAAGCAAAGAAAATGAGAAGAGACTGGAAGCCAACATAAAAGGGAATCTAAAAATCTTCTAAAGGTATATGAATCATATTAGTGAGGTAAAAAGGTGAATGATACCAAAAAGGGGATTTATGCATGGAGGCAGGGCACATGGCTGAGATACTAAATGAGTGGTTTTCTTCTGTCTTTTCCAAGGAAGAAGTTGCTACCCAAGTCATTGTTCAAGAATACTGAGGGAAGTTGTGGAGACACTGGCCATAAACTGCCAATCCTCCTTTGATAACTTGTGGTGCCAGAGGACTGGAAAATTGTCTAACAAAAGGTGTAAGGATATAGGCCTGCCAGTTTAACTTAGTGGCGTAAAAGCTTTTGGAAATGATAACTCAGGACAAAGTCATTTGGACAAATGTGGATTAATTAAAGAAAACCAGCATGGATTTGTTGAAGGCAAATCGTGTTTAACTAACTTGCTTGACTTTTTTTTTGATGAGGTAACAGAGAGGGTTGATGAGGGTCATGCGGTTGATGAGGCGTACCTGGACATCCAAAAGCATTTGAGAAAGTGCCAGTAACAGGCTTATCAGCAAAGTTGAAACCCAGGGAATAAAATGAACAGTGGCAGTGTGGGTACCAAGTTGATTGAGTGACAGGAAACAGAGTGGTGGCGAATGATTGTTTTTTGAACTGAAGAAAAATATATATGGTGGGATTCCCCAGTGGTTATCAGTAGGATCACCGATTTTCTTGATATATATTAATGACCTAGATCTTGGTCTACAGGACAATTCAAAAATTTACAGATGACACAAAACTTGGAAGTATTGTGAAGTGAGAGGAGGACAGTGATAAACTTCAAGAGAACATAGCCAGGCTGGTTGACAGATGAAAATTATTGCAGAGAAGTTTGAAGCTATTAATTTATTAGGAAGAATGAGGACAGGCAATATATTCAAGTATACAATTCTAAAGGGGGTATAGGAGCAGAGGGACCTGGTGGTACTTGTGAACAAACCACTAAAGGTGGCAGGACAGGTTGAAAGCATGGTTAATAAGCATAGGGGATTCTGGGCTTTATAAATAGGGGCATAGAGTGCAAAAGCAAGGAAATTATGTTAAACCTTTGTGAAAATCTAGTTTGGCTCATCTGGAGCATTGTGTCCAGTTTTGGGAACTATGCTTTAGGAAGATATAAAGGCATTAGAGAGGGTGCAGAAAAGATTCATGAGAATGGCTCCAGGGATGAAAAAGTTCAACTTTATGGATAGATTGGAGAAGCTGGAGTTATTTTCCTTGGAGAAGAGAAGATTAAGAGGAGTTTTGAGAGAGGTTTTCAAAATCAAATGGTCTAGACATTGTAGAAAGGAAGAAATTGTTCCTGTTGGTGGAATGGTTGAGAACTAGAGGACATCAATTTAAGGTGATTGATAAAAGAACTAATGGCGGCATGATGAAGAACATTTTTATGACACGTGTGGTGAGGATCTGGATTGCTCTGCCTGAGAGTGCTTTGGAGAGATTCAATCGAACCCTTCAAAGAGAATTGGATCATTTTCTGAAGAGAAAAATTTGCAGGGCTATGGGGAAAAGGGAAGGCATTGGGGCTAGGTTAGTTGCTTTTCTATGGAGCTGACATGGACAAGATGGGCCAACTGGCCTCTTACTATGCTGCAATCATTCTGTGACTCTCCCATTATATGAGGATGGTCTCCCAAGAGTTTGACCATCTTATGGGCCCAGTCAGTCAAAACTGGTATGGCAAGGGTAGGGACTGAAGAAAACTTGAGATGCCATCTGTGGATCATTGAGGTGGAGCTGCTGGCAGTGCTGTATCCTAGTCTCACTGTGTAAGCCTAAACAGTGAAGATCAGTAAGTTATTCAACCATTTGAAGGATCACTGCACGTCCCAACTCCGTTCTTGACTGGTATCCACAGATGTACATTGTTACTGGACTGTCATCATGAAGAAGGCTCTGATTAACTTTCCTTCCCTGTCTCTCTTCTCTGGTTGTTTTCTACTAGTGCACCAGCTAACTCAGTACAGTCGGAGGGATTGGACTAGGAAATGTCCAGGTTTCTATGACTCAGCACTCCATCCAACTATTGGCCATCAGGAGAGCTGACACACAAATTCTAATTTTGAATCTTGACATTATATATTCACTAGAAAAGATCCTGTCACAAACAAAAACACACGCCTGTAATGTAATTATGGAAGAAAGTTGGTGGGGATGGTGCAGGAGGTAGTGGTGGGGGAGAGAGAGGGGAGGGATCGGGATGAAGTGACCAGTGAAAGTGACAGTGATTGAGTAGCTCAAAAAGCAGTGGGGGGGCAGGGTTTTTTTTATATATTCCTTCGCTCCCCTTCCCCATCCCTGTCACCCGGGCCAGGATCTTACCAATGGTGGGAGCGGGCATGGGCGGGTGTGGAGCTGATCGCTGCCCGTGATTGGCTCTGTGCCGCCATTTTACCCGGGCGGGCCAATTAAGGCCCACCCAGCGTAAATCGCAGCTAACCGAGATCAGCCGTTATCAAAATAATGATTCGGTACTGAAATCATTGGCGGAGCTTACAGACACAGCACCAAAATATTTACGTCTTCACCTCGAGCCCACCTTGACGTGAAGCCTCAAGCTCTGTGCGGACTGCAAAAGATGCAGCGTCAGCCGGCACTGGGAGTGACTGTGACTTTGTCTCAGACGGCCTCTCCTGTGCTGAGAAAACACAGCAACGTTGTATCACAAGCTATTCCACAGATGCTGGCAATGATGGTGGATTTAGAGAATGATGAAAACTGGTCAAGTTTGGAATAACATGAAGGTGGTGACATTGACAGCAATGCGGTTGCTGGTGAAAGGCCTGTGGCCTTGGTGGTAAAGTAGTGCTTCCACTGATAAAAGAACACATCATGCAGATGTTACGAAACCTGGCACGAGGGCCTGATGGCCTTGTCTGCTATCGGGGAAGGTCAGTGACCGCCGAGTTCAATGACGACCCGGCGGCCTGTTCAAAAACGGTGCAGGCGGCCATCCAAAGGCTGCCACTGACGTCGGAGGCTCAGGTAGGATGGTCAGGTAGTGTCCTCGGAGAGCGGGCCAGACAGGAGGGCAGGAGGGCAGGTGGGCAGGGCAGTCAGCCCCGAGGTTTTGGGGCGAGTGCTTCGCTGCCTTTCCTCGAGGAGTTGGCAGCGCGCCGCAAGACCCTCCCTCGTGCCAAGGGGCGGGAGGAGGAGGCCCCTCCGCGTAACAAAACGTGCCTGGGAGGAGGTGGCAGAACGGATTGGCTCCCATGATGTGGTGAGACGCACCCGGGGCGCAGCACGGCAAGCGGTTTACTGACCTCTTGTGATCGGGAAGGGTGAGTACCATGTTGGCATGGGTCACTTAGCACAGCAGTTAGGTTGCCCCCACTGCAACCACCACCCCCCCCCCCCCCACCAACCACCAACTCAGAATTTTGTTTTTGTATTCATCCATTCAAGGAATGTGGCCTTCGCTGGGTGGGCCAGCTTTCATTGCCCATCCCTAGTTGCCCCTGAGAGGGTGGTGCCAAGCTGCCTTCTGTATCCACTGCATGTGGTGCAGAAACACCCACCCACGGTACTGTTTGTGGGTGAGTTCCAGGATTTTGATCTAGCCACAGTGGTGGAACGCCAAAACATTTCAAGGTCAGGATGCTGAGTGACTTGGGGGAGGTGGCGTGGGGGCGGGGGGGGGGCACTTCCAGGTGGTGGTGTACCCATCTATCTGCTGCCCTTGTCCTCCCAGGTGGTAGTGTTCGTGGGTTTGGAAGGTCTGAGTGTGAGTGGCAAATGTGATGGGAGGCAGCATCTGGGCAAGGGGGTCAGCGTTGGCTGCTCAGAGCGAGTGTATGGTGGCTCCAGGGTCACAAATCGGATGATCCCTGCAACGTTTCACTCAGGTGGGGGTGTCAGGGCTGCAATGGCAATGCAGGTGTACAGGATGGACCGAACAATGCTCCTCTCTCCTTTCGGGAGAAGACAGCACACAATAACGCTGAGCGGCTGCGGACTGTCAAAGGGCAGGCCTAGCTTCTCATCATCACCAGCTACGAGCAGGAGGCACTGGAGCAGGAGAGGCACCATGTGCCCAGGTAAACCGGCCACGGTGAGGTTGGGGTGCCAGTGAGAGGTAAGAGGGCCGTGCACTGAGGTCACAATGTCTGTCAGTGCAAACATTCCACTGTCGGCAGTATATTGATTTCAGCCTCCAACATGGGATCCCCATTGATAATGGAAGGAGGAGCACATTCTGATCCGGGTGCCAGGCTTGCACATTAACAGTGTAACGACTTCTGCTAATCAAATGTCCTTGTTCTTCCTTTCAGCCTCACCAGAGCACAACTGGCTGCTGACCCCTGAGGGCACAGAAGATATAAACTCACCAGCATCACACCCTCTCAGCCAGGCAGGCACCAGCGCAGATACCAGCACCTCGGTTGAAATAAGTCTGTCGGCTAGTATCACGGTGCACAGCGGTGAGGGCAATTCACATTCGCTTGAGGTGCAGGCGGAGACAGAGAGTGCCCAGGGCGCCGGCAGTCGGAGGAATGCTGGGGACCAGGAACATGCTCAGTCGGTGGCTGATGATGCGCCTCTGGAGTTGTCCCTGAGGCAGCAGATACTGGATGTCCAGCAGGGTGTGTGGGAGGATCTGGCGGAGATACATGAGGGAATGCGTGCCATGGTCTCTGTGATGGAGGAGTCCATGCGGAGCATCAGCAATGCAATGACCCTCATGGCCGAGTGCACTGTCTCCTCCATGGAGAGAGTAGCGACTCTCATGGAGAGGCTTCTCCAGGAGAACAATCACGGGTTCCTGGGTATGCGCTCGGACCTGCAAGCCCTTACAGTGGCATTGACTTCAGGTGGTCAGTGTCAGTGTGGGAGATGGATGAGGCACCCAGTATCCCATCTATCAATGGTGAGCAGCGAGGTCCAAAGCGACCTCATGTGCCTGTCAACTCTGCAGGCTCCTCTCAGGGCGCTCTGGATGACAGCAGCAGCTCCTCTGCCCCTCTGCCAGTGACCGTGTCATCTGATGAGGCTGCGATGACTGGGGAGATGCCAGCTGTGCCACTGGCCATTTCCTCCCAGATGGAGCCAGCACAGGCTCCACAGGCCAGAGGACACCTGCCAAGGTCATCAAGGCCAACAGGACAGCAGAGTGAGCAGACTGTCTCCAATGCCAGTGCCAGCGAGGGAGGGGCACCGAGACATAGCACCCACAAGCGTAAACGTAAATCACCTTAGGCACAACACGGGCTCATCACTGGTGGTTTTCCTTTGCCCCCCACCCTCGACCCCACCGCTCCCGCAACCCCTTCCAGCTGTTGTTCAGTAGGTGTGCTGTTCAACACCTTTTAATGGACTTTGATTTTTGTAAGCACGTTGGCAATCATTAAATGTTGTAGTTCTCAACAAGCCTCTGGGTGCTTCATTAGTTCTGCAGGTGAAGGGGAATCCATGATGTTAAGAGTGATTTATTTATTATTGAGCTTTATTAAAAAGGCACATAGTTAATGGTTCCTGATCAAGCAGATGTTGCTCTCAGGTGTTGAGTGTGGAGCCTGCAGCCCTGGCATGTGTTGGTGGTTCATCTTTAGTATGCTAGCTGAAGGAGTCTTGGATCAAAGCCTCCTGGGTGTCCCTGCCTCCTTGGAAGTTGCCCAGGTCAGCGTCTATCCCCTCAGCGTTCACCTGAGTATGCTGGTCCTCGGACTCACTACTGGACTCATCGTCTGTTGCCAGAGCATCTGCATCAACATCTTCTTCCTCCACTGCGCCCCCCCCCCTTTTCCAGCGCCAGATTGTGGAGAGCACAGCATACAACCACTGACACACCATCTGGGAGCGGTTCAGGCACTGGAAGCACATCTTGAGAAGACCGATGGCTCTCTCCACCACAGCCCTTGTGGTGCCGTGGCTCCTATTGTACCACTGCTCAGCCTCTGTTCTTGGATGGCGGAGAGGTGTCATGAGCCACCTTCTGAGGGGATAGCCCTTGTCACCCAGCAGCCATCCATCAAGCCGAGCTGGAGCACTGAAGACACCCGGCACCTGGGAGTGTCTGAGGATGTAGGCATTGTGGAGCTGCCTGGGTACCTTGCACAGACTTGTAGAATCAGCATCCTGTGATCACACACTATCTGCACGTTCATGGAGTGGAAGCCCTTCCTGTTGATGAAGGCACCGGGCTCACCTGCTGGTGCCTTGATGGCCACATGTGTACAGTCTGTAGCACCCTGGACATGGGGGAAGCCAGCAATGGCCATGAAGCCTCTGGCTCACTCTGCCTGACTGGCCTCGTCCGTGCGGTAGTGAATGAAAGTCAATGCATGTCTGAACAGAACATGTCACCAGCTTGACACAAGTGTGGACAGCTGACTGGGAGACTCCACAAATATCACTCATCGACCCCTGGAAAAAGCTGGAGGCGTAGAAGTTGAGGGCAACCGTGACCTTCAGCGCCACTGGCATGGGGTGTCCACCCACACAGTCGGAGCTGATCTCGGGGCCAATCATCTGATGGATGGAGGTCACTGTCTCCCTTGAGAGATGGAGCCTCCTTCGGCATTGCACCTCAGACATATTGAGGTAGCTGCATCACCGCCTGTAAACCCTGGTAGCAGGATGGTGGCGTCTTCTGCTGCCCCTTCCACCTTGGACTTCCTGTTGGCCCTGCGCCCCTTGTGTCTGCACCTGTCGTCCCTCCAGGCTCCCCTGGAGGCTGAATATGGAGTCCTGGCCTCCTCCCCCTTCTGGCCCTGTCTTCCTCCTCAGAGGAGGTGCCTCCAGCAGAGAGCACAGGGTAAAGGAAGGCTGTCTGATACCTGAAAGCCCCGAGTGTTATGATTCCTTGAGTCCTGAACTGAAGCCTGTTCTTGCTGTCAAAGCAGCTCTGAAGGGAACTGAAGTTGTCCTGTTCACACAAGCAAGCAGCAGTGAGTTAAAAACTAATGTTCTAACCAGTCGCATTAGCGAGCCCACTCACCCCTCTTATCCTGCCTGCCGTGAGGTTTTTAAAAATGTGGCCTACCCGCCTGCCCATTGCGCCCATGTGACGCACTGAAAATCGCACCGGCTGCAGAAAATTGTTCTCAATTGCTGCCTCAAGGGCCTTAACTGGCCCGTTCATTATTGGCGGGCGCGCCTCCGAACTCATAGCAACCCCCTTCCGAAATATCGCAGTGGCGCGCGGTTTTACACGTCAGTGTGTCAGGCCCGCCCCCGCATGCTGACTGAAAAAATTCTGCCCTCCCCGTCTCTCTCTTCCCTCCGCTCATCTGCCCCTTCTCCTTGCCTTCCCTCTTTGAGTTGTCTCAGCTGCATTATAATTTGCCCGTGTGAAGGGGTTGGGGGGGAGGTGACGGCATGGACTTGGGTGTGTTGCCACGATGAGGATCAACCCATTTACAATTCGTCATGGGGTGGGGGAATGAAACACGCAAACACTGCACTGTCCAGTGTAGGGACAGAAAGCCAGTATTGCCAAACCGTCAGGACTGCTCTGGAGTCTCTGATTAGCTGTCTGAACACCGCCGTGAGCACCTCAGAAGCAAAATCATAGGGGCATTAAAAAAGGATTATTTTTTCAATTTCTTTGAACACTTCCATTTACTGGTTATAAAAATATTGGAGATTGGCGGCAGCGGGGCGGACTGGGGATGGGGGGGTGGGGGTGCGTAAAAGCTGTTTTATTGGGTTGGGTAGTTGGTGGCCATGTGATTAAAACTGCAGAATATGTCCAGCCAGAGTTAGCAACCCTAATGGGGTTTCAAAATGCTGCTCAGTGTTAAAGTGTTATTTAAAAACCAACTTCCATTGTGGCCAAGGGCCGAATTGACATACATTTTACAATCACTCATTCCAAGTAAAATATAAAAAATACAAAACAAAGATGGAAAAAAAGAGTAAAATGACATACTGATCATTAGACTAGGGCCTTTCGTCATCAGAGTTCAAAGTTTAACCGTCCTTCGAGTTTGTTCAGTGTGCGGATGAGATATAGCATTGGACTATTCTTAAACCTTGTTTACATCCTAATTCAGAGAGTTGTTTTGAGTTCTGTAGCTGTTAGCTACTGTGAGACCTGTCTGTGGGCAACAAGTAGTTTGGAGTTCGGCAGCAATCTCAGTAAAGAATAGCAGGGTTGATCGGGTCTATTTGAGTGACGGTGTAAGGTTTGAGTAACTATGGTAATCAGGCCTAAAATGACTGCCAGCCTTTTTCTGAATACTGTCAATGGTTTTGCATTGCTGCTTTGTGATTCCATTGGACCACACAGGTGCCCTGTATTCCAATGCAAAACAAAAAATGTGAAAATGGTTACAAGATCATCGCTTGGGAGGGAATTGTATTTCAGCTTCCAAAGCATATGTTTAGACAGCCGTTAGCTTGTTTAACAATACAACTGATGTATAGCTTGTGAGATTAAACTTATCATTGTCTATAATGCCTTCATTAACATTTCCATTTGAAGGCCTCAGCCTGTGCCAAAAGCCTGGGCTTGGATTAGATATTTTTTGCTTGAAACTGTGATATTGTCAGCTGAATTCGGGTTGTACAGTCTGAGCATGTGCAGTGTGCCTAATTTCCCAGCATGCATCAACATCAGTCAGCTATACTGAGGAATCTTTCTTTCTTTAGATTCCAGCAATTCCTCCTCAAACGTTCTTCAAAGTTACAAGAGGAAAAGTCTGAGTACAAATTGAGTTAAAAGTCATATATATTTAGTGAGGCAGAACTAAGGGTCAAGCTTTTGACTTGCCCTCACCGTAAAAGGAGAATCTGCAGAAGTTTTGAATTAGGAGATATGGGGTGGAATTTTACAGCCCCATCACAGCTGTATGTGATGGTAAAAGTGAAGCAGATCCACATGAATCACAGAATCTTTACAGAGCAGAAGGAGACCATTCAGTCCATCGAGTCTGCACTGGCTCTCTGAAAAAGGATTCTACCTAGTCCCACTCCCCTGCCTTATCCCCATAACCTTGCACATTATTTCTTTACAGATAGCAATCCAATTCCCCTTTGAATGCCTCGATCAAACCTGCCTCCACCATCCTCTCAGGAAGTTCGTTCCAGACTCCAACTATCCTCTGGGTGAAAAGATTTTCCTCACAAAACATTTACTCCTTTTGCCCATTATTTTGAATCTGTTTCCTCTAGTTCTTGATGTACTCTTGAGTGAGAACAGTCCATATCCCTCAGGATCTTAAAAACCTCTATCAAATCTCCTCTCAGCCTTCTTTTATCCAAGGAAAAGAGTCCCAACTTCCTCCATCTATCCTTATAGCTACAGTTCTTTATCCCGGAATCATTCTTGTATATCTCCTCTGTACTCCCTCCAATGCTTTCATATCCTTCAAGAATGGTGCCCAGAACTGGACGCAGTATTCTAGAGGAGGACTAACTAGTATCTTATACAAATTCAACATGACCTTCTTACTCTTGTACTCAATACCCCTATTAGCAAAGCCCAACATACAATATGCTTTATTAACTGCATTCTCAACATGCTCTGCCATCTTCAATGACCTATGTGCATAAACACTGAGGTCCCTCTTTTCCTGCACCTCCTTTAGAGTCTCTCCCTTTATTTTATACTGTCTCACCATATTCTTCCTGCTAAAATGAATCACCTCACACTTCTCTGCAATTTGTCTGCACAACCCCCCAATATGTCTATGTCCTTTTAAAGTTCAAGACTAACCTCAACACAGTTGACAACATTTCCAAACTGCGCATCATTTGCAAATTTTGAAATCATGCCCTCCACACTAGTCTAGGTCATTAATATATATCAGGAAGAGCAAGGGAACTCCACTACAAACCTTCCGCCATCTGAAAAACAACCATTTATTATTACTCTCTATTTCCTGTAACTTAGCTAATTTCTTATCCAAATGCCTACTTTCCCCTTTATTCCATGACCTAGGATTTTGCTCACAAGTCTGTTGTGTGGCACTATCCAAATACACCACATCAACATGGTTTTCCTTTAATGAATCCATGTTGGTCTTCCTTAATTATCCTGCGCTATAGATTTTATCCTGAACTATTGTTTCCAGAAGGTTCCCTGCCACTGAAGTCAAACTGACTGGTCTGTAATTGCCCGCTTTATCCTTGTACCCCTTTTTGAACAGGGGTATAACATTCGCAATTCTCCAGTCCTTTAGCACCTCCCCTATGTCTAAGGAAGACTGGAAAATTATCGCTTGTGCCATTGCAGTTTCCATGCTCACTTCCCTCAGTCCCCTTGAATCCACGTCATCCAGTCCTAGAATGACTAAGTTTTTACAATTTATTACTTTTGATTTACTGCGAAAGAATTCTTTTCGTTCCTTTGCTCCACATAAAACTCAGACTAAGTGCAACTATCAATAAAAAACCTTTCCTTACCAGATGTTGGAGGCAAAAACTTACCCTCAGCTCTGTTGAAATCAATGCAAACAAGGTGGTTCAGTTAGCTTAAGCGTGGTTGAATGGAAAACACGGGTGAATTCCATGAGGATGCTGCAGGCTACTCTGGGACATCTTGGCTTGATATTACAACAATAAGTTCTGTGAGAAAACAGGCTAGAGAAGAAAGACCTTGAGGCAAGGAACTGTAAGCATCTGAAACAGATAAGTTTCAGTCAAGAGGAACAATAAGACGACCATAAGATGTGGGAGCAGGAGTAGGCCATTCAGCCCATCGAGTCTGCTCTGTCATTCAATGAGATCATGGCTGATCTGATAATCCTCAACTCCACTTTCCTGCCTTTTCCCCATAACCCTTGATTCCCTTACTGATTAAAAATCTGTCTATCTCAGCCTTGAATATCCTTAATGACCCAGCCTCTACAGCCCTCTGAATTCCACAAATTCACTACCCTCTGAGAGAAGAAATGCCTCCTCATCTCCGTTTTAAGTGGGTGCCCCCTTACTCTGAGATTATGCCCTCTGGTCCTAGACTCTCCCACAAGGGGAAACAGCCTCTCAGCATCTACCCTGTAAAGCCCCCTAAGAATCTTATATGTTTCAATAAGGTCGCCTCTCATTCTTCTAAATTCCAATGAGTACAGGCCTAACCAACTCAACCTCTCCTCATAAGAAAATCCCTCCATACCCAGGTTCAACCTAGTGAATCTTTTCTGGACTGCCTGGTGTGGTCTAACTAGTGCCTTGTATAGTTTTAGCAAGACTTCCCTATTTTTATACTCCATTCCCTTTGAAATAAAGGCCAACATTCCATTTGCCTTCCCTGTTAGCCGCTGAACTTGTATGTTAGCTTTTTGTGATTCATGCACGGGGACCCCCAAATCCCTCTGTGCTGCAGCTTTCTTCAGTCTTTCTCCATTGAAATAATATTCAGCTCCTCTATACTTCCTACAAAGTGCGTAATCTCACACTTTCCCACGTGATATTCCATCTACCACATTTTTGCCCACTCACTTAACCTGACTATATCCCTCTGTGAATTCTGTGTCATCCTCATCACTTGCCTTCCCACCTATTTTTGTGTCATCCGCAAACTTGGCAATAGTACATTCACTTCCCTCATCTAAGTCATTAAGATATATTGTAAATAATTGTGGCCCAAACACTGATCCCTGTGGCACTCCACTAGTTACCGATTGCCATCCTGAAAATGCCCCCCTCCCACCC